>NW_027361715.1:9730000-10330000 GCF_039654945.1 Dendrobates tinctorius
CCATGGATTCTTGCACCATTCAAATCAAGTTTCAAAGTTTCAAGTTTCATTCTAAAAGTTGAACATAGTAGAAATTATAATGCTAAAGATGAAACTTACAGGTTCCACTGAGATTTGAACTCAGATCGCTGGATTCAGAGTCCAGAGTGCTAACCATTACACCATGGAACCACACATGCAGCTGACTACTCTAGATTTTCTTGTGGTGAAAATGGAGAAGGGAACACATTAAGGAAATCATGCATGATGGTGAAACTGGCTTTAAAGCTGCAGTACAAATCTACATTTAATACACCATCATAAATTAATATCTCCTCCACTTTTAATCTACAAGTGTGCCTAGAATTCCACAGTATCACAATCAGGACAGTTTTAAAATTGTTTATGAAAACTGTGCCAGCTCTGTTACCAGGAAAAAGGAGAGGAAAATAATTGCAAAACTTAAACTGCTAGAAAGCTGCTCATCCAGAAGTTGCTAAAGATTTTTCACTGTGTGGTAAAAGATTCCACCCGAGAGATAATATAAGTAGAATCGGTGCAAAGTAAAGCACATGTTCCAATCTATCAACCATACCTGACATTTGTGGCAACTAGATGAGAGATGGAGAAGCACCTCTTACCTGATCGTACGAGGTCTCATCTTTTGATTAGCAGTGTGATTCACATGTGATGATGGGCCAGGCCAGTTAATCAAAATAAGATCTTTAGATGCCCGCAGGTTGGTTCTCCAAATCCAGTCCAGAGATACGAAACAACTTTTTGGGGGATAAACTAAGGAAGGTGTGCATTGATCTACTCAGATAATCATCAAAAAACCTACTTGGAAATTGACATAGTTGGCAATGATTGAATGCGCAGGGAGATCCCAATGGATTTCAAGTCCATCGCTTTAACAACTCAGCCACAACTTCTGAGATACCTTCAAAATTTCAGGCCTCACTAAAATGTAAAAATCTGATGTGAAGTCATCTTAACTTGAAACCTTGTACCGCTCAAGCCTTTCAACAGTTTAAAAGGCAGATTTAGTGTGAGTTGGCTCTGAAAACTTACTAAAGAATACACCAAAAAAGCTCAAAAGAAGAAAAATATTCATTTCTATGTAAACATAAAATAAAATTAGTCTTCGTATTTTCAGTCGTTTTGAGCATCTTTTAACTGCATAAAGTTTCCAAAACGGTAAAGTGACTATGTCAATTTCCATTTGATTTTTTTGCTTCGAATACCTTCCGTAATAAAATTCAAGTCAACTAGAAGCTTAGAAAGACACTTTAAAGTCTCTTAGTGACTTCTAGTTCCTTTTGTCACCTACAAAAAAGCCACAAGAACATACTCAACTGATGGACTAAACAATTGTTTTTAAATTGCCAAAAAATTCCTCAATAAAACATTATAGATAATTTTGGAAAAAACAAGAGAAAAGAAAATTCAGGAAAATAAGCTGGCATTTCCTAAAGCCATTTTGATTTGAAATCATCATCAGATTTTCCCACCCGAATTAAAAATCATGGGAACATTTCCACAAGTCATAGAATATAGTTGCTTGGTGTAACATACAAGATAAGAATTTTGTTTCCTGAAGTCAATTTTATAGGATTCCATGGATTCTTGCACCATTCAAATCAAGTTTCATTCTAAAAGTTGAACATAGTAGAAATTATAATGCTAAAGATGAAACTTACAGGTTCCACTGAGATTTGAACTCAGATCGCTGGATTCAGAGTCCAGAGTGCTAACCATTACACCATGGAACCACACATGTAGCTGACTACTCTAGATTTTCTTGTGGTGAAAATGGAGAAGGGAACACATTAAGGAAATCATGCATGATGGTGAAACTGGCTTTAAAGCTGCAGTACAAATCTACATTTAATACACCATCATAAATTAATATCTCTTCCACTTTTAATCTACAAGTGTGCCTAGAATTCCACAGTATCACAATCAGGACAGTTTTAAAATTGTTTATGAAAACTGTGCCAGCTCTGTTACCAGGAAAAAGGAGAGGAAAATAATTGCAAAACTTAAACTGCTAGAAAGCTGCTCATCCAGAAGTTGCTAAAGATTTTTCACTGTGTGGTAAAAGATTCCACCCGAGAGATAATATAAGTAGAATCAGTGCAAAGCAAAGCACATGTTCCAATCTATCAACCATACCTGACATTTGTGGCAACTAGATGAGAGATGGAGAAGCACCTCTTACCTGATCGCACGAGGTCTCATCTTTTGATTAGCAGTGTGATTCACATGTGATGATGGGCCAGGCCAGTTAATCAAAATAAGATCTTTAGATGCCCGCAGGTTGGTTCTCCAAATCCAGTCCAGAGATATGAAACAACTTTTTGGGGGATAAACTAAGGAAGGTGTGCATTGATCTACTCAGATAATCATCAAAAAACCTACTTGGAAATTGACATAGTTGGCAATGATTGAATGCGCAGGGAGATCCCAATGGATTTCAAGTCCATCGCTTTAACAACTCAGCCACAACTTCTGAGATACCTTCAAAATTTCAGGCCTCACTAAAATGTAAAAATCTGATGTGAAGTCATCTTAACTTGAAACCTTGTACCGCTCAAGCCTTTCAACAGTTTAAAAGGCAGATTTAGTGTGAGTTGGCTCTGAAAACTTACTAAAGAATACACCAAAAAAGCTCAAAAGAAGAAAAATATTCATTTCTATGTAAACATAAAATAAAATTAGTCTTCGTATTTTCAGTCGTTTTGAGCATCTTTTAACTGCATAAAGTTTCCAAAACGGTAAAGTGACTATGTCAATTTCCATTTGATTTTTTTGCTTCGAATACCTTCCGTAATAAAATTCAAGTCAACTAGAAGCTTAGAAAGACACTTTAAAGTCTCTTAGTGACTTCTAGTTCCTTTTGTCACCTACAAAAAAGCCACAAGAACATACTCAACTGATGGACTAAACAATTGTTTTTAAATTGCCAAAAAATTCCTCAATAAAACATTATAGATAATTTTGGAAAAAACAAGAGAAAAGAAAATTCAGGAAAATAAGCTGGCATTTCCTAAAGCCATTTTGATTTGAAATCATCATCAGATTTTCCCACCCGAATTAAAAATCATGGGAACATTTCCACAAGTCATAGAATATAGTTGCTTGGTGTAACATACAAGATAAGAATTTTGTTTCCTGAAGTCAATTTTATAGGATTCCATGGATTCTTGCACCATTCAAATCAAGTTTCATTCTAAAAGTTGAACATAGTAGAAATTATAATGCTAAAGATGAAACTTACAGGTTCCACTGAGATTTGAACTCAGATCGCTGGATTCAGAGTCCAGAGTGCTAACCATTACACCATGGAACCACACATGTAGCTGACTACTCTAGATTTTCTTGTGGTGAAAATGGAGAAGGGAACACATTAAGGAAATCATGCATGATGGTGAAACTGGCTTTAAAGCTGCAGTACAAATCTACATTTAATACACCATCATAAATTAATATCTCTTCCACTTTTAATCTACAAGTGTGCCTAGAATTCCACAGTATCACAATCAGGACAGTTTTAAAATTGTTTATGAAAACTGTGCCAGCTCTGTTACCAGGAAAAAGGAGAGGAAAATAATTGCAAAACTTAAACTGCTAGAAAGCTGCTCATCCAGAAGTTGCTAAAGATTTTTCACTGTGTGGTAAAAGATTCCACCCGAGAGATAATATAAGTAGAATCAGTGCAAAGCAAAGCACATGTTCCAATCTATCAACCATACCTGACATTTGTGGCAACTAGATGAGAGATGGAGAAGCACCTCTTACCTGATCGCACGAGGTCTCATCTTTTGATTAGCAGTGTGATTCACATGTGATGATGGGCCAGGCCAGTTAATCAAAATAAGATCTTTAGATGCCCGCAGGTTGGTTCTCCAAATCCAGTCCAGAGATATGAAACAACTTTTTGGGGGATAAACTAAGGAAGGTGTGCATTGATCTACTCAGATAATCATCAAAAAACCTACTTGGAAATTGACATAGTTGGCAATGATTGAATGCGCAGGGAGATCCCAATGGATTTCAAGTCCATCGCTTTAACAACTCAGCCACAACTTCTGAGATACCTTCAAAATTTCAGGCCTCACTAAAATGTAAAAATCTGATGTGAAGTCATCTTAACTTGAAACCTTGTACCGCTCAAGCCTTTCAACAGTTTAAAAGGCAGATTTAGTGTGAGTTGGCTCTGAAAACTTACTAAAGAATACACCAAAAAAGCTCAAAAGAAGAAAAATATTCATTTCTATGTAAACATAAAATAAAATTAGTCTTCGTATTTTCAGTCATTTTGAGCATCTTTTAACTGCATAAAGTTTCCAAAACGGTAAAGTGACTATGTCAATTTCCATTTGATTTTTTTGCTTCGAATACCTTCCGTAATAAAATTCAAGTCAACTAGAAGCTTAGAAAGACACTTTAAAGTCTCTTAGTCACTTCTAGTTCCTTTTGTCACCTACAAAAAAGCCACAAGAACATACTCAACTGATGGACTAAACAATTGTTTTTAAATTGCCAAAAAATTCCTCAATAAAACATTATAGATAATTTTGGAAAAAACAAGAGAAAAGAAAATTCAGGAAAATAAGCTGGCGTTTTTTAAAGCCATTTTGATTTGAAATCATCATCAGATTTTCCCACCCGAATTAAAAATCATGGGAACATTTACACAAGTCATAGAATATAGTTGCTTGGTGTAACATACAAGATAAGAATTTTGTTTCCTGAAGTCAATTTTATAGGATTCCATGGATTCTTGCACCATTCAAATCAAGTTTCAAAGTTTCAAGTTTCATTCTAAAAGTTGAACATAGTAGAAATTATAATGCTAAAGATGAAACTTACAGGTTCCACTGAGATTTGAACTCAGATCGCTGGATTCAGAGTCCAGAGTGCTAACCATTACACCATGGAACCACACATGCAGCTGACTACTCTAGATTTTCTTGTGGTGAAAATGGAGAAGGGAACACATTAAGGAAATCATGCATGATGGTGAAACTGGCTTTAAAGCTGCAGTACAAATCTACATTTAATACACCATCATAAATTAATATCTCCTCCACTTTTAATCTACAAGTGTGCCTAGAATTCCACAGTATCACAATCAGGACAGTTTTAAAATTGTTTATGAAAACTGTGCCAGCTCTGTTACCAGGAAAAAGGAGAGGAAAATAATTGCAAAACTTAAACTGCTAGAAAGCTGCTCATCCAGAAGTTGCTAAAGATTTTTCACTGTGTGGTAAAAGATTCCACCCGAGAGATAATATAAGTAGAATCG
The DNA here is from genome assembly GCF_039654945.1 of Dendrobates tinctorius. NCBI lineage: Eukaryota > Metazoa > Chordata > Amphibia > Anura > Dendrobatidae > Dendrobates > Dendrobates tinctorius. Next base: position 9,735,291 of record NW_027361715.1, read on the forward strand.
GTGCAAAGCAAAGCACATGTTCCAATCTATCAACCATACCTGACATTTGTGGCAACTAGATGAGAGATGGAGAAGCACCTCTTACCTGATCGTACGAGGTCTCATCTTTTGATTAGCAGTGTGATTCACATGTGATGATGGGCCAGGCCAGTTAATCAAAATAAGATCTTTAGATGCCCGCAGGTTGGTTCTCCAAATCCAGTCCAGAGATACGAAACAACTTTTTGGGGGATAAACTAAGGAAGGTGTGCATTGATCTACTCAGATAATCATCAAAAAACCTACTTGGAAATTGACATAGTTGGCAATGATTGAATGCGCAGGGAGATCCCAATGGATTTCAAGTCCATCGCTTTAACAACTCAGCCACAACTTCTGAGATACCTTCAAAATTTCAGGCCTCACTAAAATGTAAAAATCTGATGTGAAGTCATCTTAACTTGAAACCTTGTACCGCTCAAGCCTTTCAACAGTTTAAAAGGCAGATTTAGTGTGAGTTGGCTCTGAAAACTTACTAAAGAATACACCAAAAAAGCTCAAAAGAAGAAAAATATTCATTTCTATGTAAACATAAAATAAAATTAGTCTTCGTATTTTCAGTCGTTTTGAGCATCTTTTAACTGCATAAAGTTTCCAAAACGGTAAAGTGACTATGTCAATTTCCATTTGATTTTTTTGCTTCGAATACCTTCCGTAATAAAATTCAAGTCAACTAGAAGCTTAGAAAGACACTTTAAAGTCTCTTAGTGACTTCTAGTTCCTTTTGTCACCTACAAAAAAGCCACAAGAACATACTCAACTGATGGACTAAACAATTGTTTTTAAATTGCCAAAAAATTCCTCAATAAAACATTATAGATAATTTTGGAAAAAACAAGAGAAAAGAAAATTCAGGAAAATAAGCTGGCATTTCCTAAAGCCATTTTGATTTGAAATCATCATCAGATTTTCCCACCCGAATTAAAAATCATGGGAACATTTCCACAAGTCATAGAATATAGTTGCTTGGTGTAACATACAAGATAAGAATTTTGTTTCCTGAAGTCAATTTTATAGGATTCCATGGATTCTTGCACCATTCAAATCAAGTTTCATTCTAAAAGTTGAACATAGTAGAAATTATAATGCTAAAGATGAAACTTACAGGTTCCACTGAGATTTGAACTCAGATCGCTGGATTCAGAGTCCAGAGTGCTAACCATTACACCATGGAACCACACATGTAGCTGACTACTCTAGATTTTCTTGTGGTGAAAATGGAGAAGGGAACACATTAAGGAAATCATGCATGATGGTGAAACTGGCTTTAAAGCTGCAGTACAAATCTACATTTAATACACCATCATAAATTAATATCTCTTCCACTTTTAATCTACAAGTGTGCCTAGAATTCCACAGTATCACAATCAGGACAGTTTTAAAATTGTTTATGAAAACTGTGCCAGCTCTGTTACCAGGAAAAAGGAGAGGAAAATAATTGCAAAACTTAAACTGCTAGAAAGCTGCTCATCCAGAAGTTGCTAAAGATTTTTCACTGTGTGGTAAAAGATTCCACCCGAGAGATAATATAAGTAGAATCAGTGCAAAGCAAAGCACATGTTCCAATCTATCAACCATACCTGACATTTGTGGCAACTAGATGAGAGATGGAGAAGCACCTCTTACCTGATCGCACGAGGTCTCATCTTTTGATTAGCAGTGTGATTCACATGTGATGATGGGCCAGGCCAGTTAATCAAAATAAGATCTTTAGATGCCCGCAGGTTGGTTCTCCAAATCCAGTCCAGAGATATGAAACAACTTTTTGGGGGATAAACTAAGGAAGGTGTGCATTGATCTACTCAGATAATCATCAAAAAACCTACTTGGAAATTGACATAGTTGGCAATGATTGAATGCGCAGGGAGATCCCAATGGATTTCAAGTCCATCGCTTTAACAACTCAGCCACAACTTCTGAGATACCTTCAAAATTTCAGGCCTCACTAAAATGTAAAAATCTGATGTGAAGTCATCTTAACTTGAAACCTTGTACCGCTCAAGCCTTTCAACAGTTTAAAAGGCAGATTTAGTGTGAGTTGGCTCTGAAAACTTACTAAAGAATACACCAAAAAAGCTCAAAAGAAGAAAAATATTCATTTCTATGTAAACATAAAATAAAATTAGTCTTCGTATTTTCAGTCGTTTTGAGCATCTTTTAACTGCATAAAGTTTCCAAAACGGTAAAGTGACTATGTCAATTTCCATTTGATTTCTTTGCTTCGAATACCTTCCGTAATAAAATTCAAGTCAACTAGAAGCTTAGAAAGACACTTTAAAGTCTCTTAGTGACTTCTAGTTCCTTTTGTCACCTACAAAAAAGCCACAAGAACATACTCAACTGATGGACTAAACAATTGTTTTTAAATTGCCAGAAAATTCCTCAATAAAACATTATAGATAATTTTGGAAAAAACAAGAGAAAAGAAAATTCAGGAAAATAAGCTGGCGTTTCCTAAAGCCATTTTGATTTGAAATCATCATCAGATTTTCCCACCCGAATTAAAAATCATGGGAACATTTACACAAGTCATAGAATATAGTTGCTTGGTGTAACATACAAGATAAGAATTTTGTTTCCTGAAGTCAATTTTATAGGATTCCATGGATTCTTGCACCATTCAAATCAAGTTTCAAAGTTTCAAGTTTCATTCTAAAAGTTGAACATAGTAGAAATTATAATGCTAAAGATAAAACTTACAGGTTCCACTGAGATTTGAACTCAGATCGCTGAATTCAGAGTCCAGAGTGCTAACCATTACACCATGGAACCACACATGCAGCTGACTACTCTAGATTTTCTTGTGGTGAAAATGGAGAAGGGAACACATTAAGGAAATCATGCATGATGGTGAAACTGGCTTTAAAGCTGCAGTACAAATCTACATTTAATACACCATAATAAATTAATATCTCCTCCACTTTTAATCTACAAGTGTGCCTAGAATTCCACAGTATCACAATCAGGACAGTTTTAAAATTGTTTATGAAAACTGTGCCAGCTCTGTTACCAGGAAAAAAAGAACATACTCAACTGATGGACTAAACAATTGTTTTTAAATTGCCAAAAAATTCCTCAATAAAACATTATAGATAATTTTGGAAAAAACAAGAGAAAAGAAAATTCAGGAAAATAAGCTGGCGTTTCCTAAAGCCATTTTGATTTGAAATCATCATCAGATTTTCCCACCCGAACTAAAAATCATGGGAACATTTACACAAGTCATAGAATATAGTTGCTTGGTGTAACATACAAGATAAGAATTTTGTTTCCTGAAGTCAATTTTATAGGATTCCATGGATTCTTGCACCATTCAAATCAAGTTTCAAGTTTTCATTCTAAAAGTTGAACATAGTAGAAATTATAATGCTAAAGATGAAACTTACAGGTTCCACTGAGATTTGAACTCAGATCGCTGGATTCAGAGTCCAGAGTGCTAACCATTACACCATGGAACCACACATGTAGCTGACTACTCTAGATTTTCTTGTGGTGAAAATGGAGAAGGGAACACATTAAGGAAATCATGCATGATGGTGAAACTGGCTTTAAAGCTGCAGTACAAATCTACATTTAATACACCATCATAAATTAATATCTCTTCCACTTTTAATCTACAAGTGTGCCTAGAATTCCACAGTATCACAATCAGGACAGTTTTAAAATTGTTTATGAAAACTGTGCCAGCTCTGTTACCAGGAAAAAGGAGAGGAAAATAATTGCAAAACTTAAACTGCTAGAAAGCTGCTCATCCAGAAGTTGCTAAAGATTTTTCACTGTGTGATAAAAGATTCCACCCGAGAGATAATATAAGTAGAATCAGTGCAAAGCAAAGCACATGTTCCAATCTATCAACCATACCTGACATTTGTGGCAACTAGATGAGAGATGGAGAAGCACCTCTTACCTGATCGTACGAGGTCTCATCTTTTGATTAGCAGTGTGATTCACATGTGATGATGGGCCAGGCCAGTTAATCAAAATAAGATCTTTAGATGCCCGCAGGTTGGTTCTCCAAATCCAGTCCAGAGATATGAAACAACTTTTTGGGGGATAAACTAAGGAAGGTGTGCATTGATCTACTCAGATAATCATCAAAAAACCTACTTGGAAATTGACATAGTTGGCAATGATTGAATGCGCAGGGAGATCCCAATGGATTTCAAGTCCATCGCTTTAACAACTCAGCCACAACTTCTGAGATACCTTCAAAATTTCAGGCCTCACTAAAATGTAAAAATCTGATGTGAAGTCATCTTAACTTGAAACCTTGTACCGCTCAAGCCTTTCAACAGTTTAAAAGGCAGATTTAGTGTGAGTTGGCTCTGAAAACTTACTAAAGAATACACCAAAAAAGCTCAAAAGAAGAAAAATATTCATTTCTATGTAAACATAAAATAAAATTAGTCTTCGTATTTTCAGTCGTTTTGAGCATCTTTTAACTGCATAAAGTTTCCAAAACGGTAAAGTGACTATGTCAATTTCCATTTGATTTCTTTGCTTCGAATACCTTCCGTAATAAAATTCAAGTCAACTAGAAGCTTAGAAAGACACTTTAAAGTCTCTTAGTGACTTCTAGTTCCTTTTGTCACCTACAAAAAAGCCACAAGAACATACTCAACTGATGGACTAAACAATTGTTTTTAAATTGCCAGAAAATTCCTCAATAAAACATTATAGATAATTTTGGAAAAAACAAGAGAAAAGAAAATTCAGGAAAATAAGCTGGCGTTTCCTAAAGCCATTTTGATTTGAAATCATCATCAGATTTTCCCACCCGAATTAAAAATCATGGGAACATTTACACAAGTCATAGAATATAGTTGCTTGGTGTAACATACAAGATAAGAATTTTGTTTCCTGAAGTCAATTTTATAGGATTCCATGGATTCTTGCACCATTCAAATCAAGTTTCAAAGTTTCAAGTTTCATTCTAAAAGTTGAACATAGTAGAAATTATAATGCTAAAGATAAAACTTACAGGTTCCACTGAGATTTGAACTCAGATCGCCGAATTCAGAGTCCAGAGTGCTAACCATTACACCATGGAACCACACATGCAGCTGAGTACTCTAGATTTTCTTGTGGTGAAAATGGAGAAGGGAACACATTAAGGAAATCATGCATGATGGTGAAACTGGCTTTAAAGCTGCAGTACAAATCTACATTTAATACACCATAATAAATTAATATCTCCTCCACTTTTAATCTACAAGTGTGCCTAGAATTCCACAGTATCACAATCAGGACAGTTTTAAAATTGTTTATGAAAACTGTGCCAGCTCTGTTACCAGGAAAAAAGGAGAGGAAAATAATTGCAAAACTTAAACTGCTAGAAAGCTGCTTATCCAGAAGTTGCTAAAGATTTTTCACTGTGTGGTAAAAGATTCCACCCGAGAGATAATATAAGTAGAATCGGTGCAAAGCAAAGCACATGTTCCAATCTATCAACTATACCTGACATTTGTGGCAACTAGATGAGAGATGGAGAAGCACCTCTTACCTGATCGCATGAGGTCTCATCTTTTGATTAGCAGTGTGATTCACATGTGATGATGGGCCAGGCCAGTTAATCAAAACAAGATCTTTAGATGCCCACAGGTTGGTTCTCCAAATCCAGTCCAGAGATATGAAACAACTTTTTGGGGGATACACTAAGGAAGGTGTGCATTGATCTACTCAGATAATCATCAAAAAACCTACTTGGAAATTGACATAGTTGGCAATGATTGAATGCGCAGGGAGATCCCAATGGATTTCAAGTCCATCGCTTTAACAACTCAGCCACAACTTCTGAGATACCTTCAAAATTACAGGCCTCACTAAAATTTAAAAATCTGATGTGAAGTCATCTTAACTTGAAACCTTGTACCGCTCAAGCCTTTCAACAGTTTAAAAGGCAGATTTAGTGTGAGTTGGCTCTGAAAACTTACTAAAGAATACACCAAAAAAGCTCAAAAGAAGAAAAATGTTCATTTCTATGTAAACATAAAATAAAATTAGTCTTCGTATTTTCAGTCGTTTTGAGCATCTTTTAACTGCATAAAGTTTCCAAAACGGTAAAGTGACTATGTCAATTTCCATTTGATTTTTTTGCTTCGAATACCTTCCGTAATAAAATTCAAGTCAACTAGAAGCTTAGAAAGACACTTTAAAGTCTCTTAGTCACTTCTAGTTCCTTTTGTCACCTACAAAAAAGCCACAAGAACATACTCAACTGATGGACTAAACAATTGTTTTTAAATTGCCAAAAAATTCCTCAATAAAACATTATAGATAATTTTGGAAAAAACAAGAGAAAAGAAAATTCAGGAAAATAAGCTGGCGTTTCCTAAAGCCATTTTGATTTGAAATCATCATCAGATTTTCCCACCCGAACTAAAAATCATGGGAACATTTACACAAGTCATAGAATATAGTTGCTTGGTGTAACATACAAGATAAGAATTTTGTTTCCTGAAGTCAATTTTATAGGATTCCATGGATTCTTGCACCATTCAAATCAAGTTTCAAGTTTTCAAGTTTCATTCTAAAAGTTGAACATAGTAGAAATTATAATGCTAAAGATGAAACTTACAGGTTCCACTGAGATTTGAACTCAGATCGCTGGATTCAGTGTCCAGAGTGCTAACCATTACACCATGGAACCACACATGGCGCTTACTACTCTAGATTTTCTTGTGGTGAAAATGGAGAAGGGAACACATTAAGGAAATCATGCATGATGGTGAAACTGGCTTTAAAGCTGCAGTACAAATCTACATTTAATACACCATCATAAATTAATATCTCCTCCACTTTTAATCTACAAGTGTGCCTAGAATTCCACAGTATCACAATCAGGACAGTTTTAAAATTGTTTATGAAAACTGTGCCAGCTCTGTTACCAGGAAAAAGGAGAGGAAAATAATTGCAAAACTTAAACTGCTAGAAAGCTGCTCATCCAGAAGTTGCTAAAGATTTTTCACTGTGTGGTAAAAGATTCCACCCGAGAGATAATATAAGTAGAATCGGTGCAAAGCAAAGCACATGTTCCAATCTATCAACCATACCTGACATTTGTGGCAACTAGATGAGAGATGGAGAAGCACCTCTTACCTGATCGTACGAGGTCTCATCTTTTGATTAGCAGTGTGATTCACATGTGATGATGGGCCAGGCCAGTTAATCAAAATAAGATCTTTAGATGCCCGCAGGTTGGTTCTCCAAATCCAGTCCAGAGATACGAAACAACTTTTTGGGGGATAAACTAAGGAAGGTGTGCATTGATCTACTCAGATAATCATCAAAAAACCTACTTGGAAATTGACATAGTTGGCAATGATTGAATGCGCAGGGAGATCCCAATGGATTTCAAGTCCATCGCTTTAACAACTCAGCCACAACTTCTGAGATACCTTCAAAATTTCAGGCCTCACTAAAATGTAAAAATCTGATGTGAAGTCATCTTAACTTGAAACCTTGTACCGCTCAAGCCTTTCAACAGTTTAAAAGGCAGATTTAGTGTGAGTTGGCTCTGAAAACTTACTAAAGAATACACCAAAAAAGCTCAAAAGAAGAAAAATATTCATTTCTATGTAAACATAAAATAAAATTAGTCTTCGTATTTTCAGTCGTTTTGAGCATCTTTTAACTGCATAAAGTTTCCAAAACGGTAAAGTGACTATGTCAATTTCCATTTGATTTTTTTGCTTCGAATACCTTCCGTAATAAAATTCAAGTCAACTAGAAGCTTAGAAAGACACTTTAAAGTCTCTTAGTGACTTCTAGTTCCTTTTGTCACCTACAAAAAAGCCACAAGAACATACTCAACTGATGGACTAAACAATTGTTTTTAAATTGCCAAAAAATTCCTCAATAAAACATTATAGATAATTTTGGAAAAAACAAGAGAAAAGAAAATTCAGGAAAATAAGCTGGCATTTCCTAAAGCCATTTTGATTTGAAATCATCATCAGATTTTCCCACCCGAATTAAAAATCATGGGAACATTTCCACAAGTCATAGAATATAGTTGCTTGGTGTAACATACAAGATAAGAATTTTGTTTCCTGAAGTCAATTTTATAGGATTCCATGGATTCTTGCACCATTCAAATCAAGTTTCATTCTAAAAGTTGAACATAGTAGAAATTATAATGCTAAAGATGAAACTTACAGGTTCCACTGAGATTTGAACTCAGATCGCTGGATTCAGAGTCCAGAGTGCTAACCATTACACCATGGAACCACACATGTAGCTGACTACTCTAGATTTTCTTGTGGTGAAAATGGAGAAGGGAACACATTAAGGAAATCATGCATGATGGTGAAACTGGCTTTAAAGCTGCAGTACAAATCTACATTTAATACACCATCATAAATTAATATCTCTTCCACTTTTAATCTACAAGTGTGCCTAGAATTCCACAGTATCACAATCAGGACAGTTTTAAAATTGTTTATGAAAACTGTGCCAGCTCTGTTACCAGGAAAAAGGAGAGGAAAATAATTGCAAAACTTAAACTGCTAGAAAGCTGCTCATCCAGAAGTTGCTAAAGATTTTTCACTGTGTGGTAAAAGATTCCACCCGAGAGATAATATAAGTAGAATCAGTGCAAAGCAAAGCACATGTTCCAATCTATCAACCATACCTGACATTTGTGGCAACTAGATGAGAGATGGAGAAGCACCTCTTACCTGATCGCACGAGGTCTCATCTTTTGATTAGCAGTGTGATTCACATGTGATGATGGGCCAGGCCAGTTAATCAAAATAAGATCTTTAGATGCCCGCAGGTTGGTTCTCCAAATCCAGTCCAGAGATATGAAACAACTTTTTGGGGGATAAACTAAGGAAGGTGTGCATTGATCTACTCAGATAATCATCAAAAAACCTACTTGGAAATTGACATAGTTGGCAATGATTGAATGCGCAGGGAGATCCCAATGGATTTCAAGTCCATCGCTTTAACAACTCAGCCACAACTTCTGAGATACCTTCAAAATTTCAGGCCTCACTAAAATGTAAAAATCTGATGTGAAGTCATCTTAACTTGAAACCTTGTACCGCTCAAGCCTTTCAACAGTTTAAAAGGCAGATTTAGTGTGAGTTGGCTCTGAAAACTTACTAAAGAATACACCAAAAAAGCTCAAAAGAAGAAAAATATTCATTTCTATGTAAACATAAAATAAAATTAGTCTTCGTATTTTCAGTCGTTTTGAGCATCTTTTAACTGCATAAAGTTTCCAAAACGGTAAAGTGACTATGTCAATTTCCATTTGATTTCTTTGCTTCGAATACCTTCCGTAATAAAATTCAAGTCAACTAGAAGCTTAGAAAGACACTTTAAAGTCTCTTAGTGACTTCTAGTTCCTTTTGTCACCTACAAAAAAGCCACAAGAACATACTCAACTGATGGACTAAACAATTGTTTTTAAATTGCCAGAAAATTCCTCAATAAAACATTATAGATAATTTTGGAAAAAACAAGAGAAAAGAAAATTCAGGAAAATAAGCTGGCGTTTCCTAAAGCCATTTTGATTTGAAATCATCATCAGATTTTCCCACCCGAATTAAAAATCATGGGAACATTTACACAAGTCATAGAATATAGTTGCTTGGTGTAACATACAAGATAAGAATTTTGTTTCCTGAAGTCAATTTTATAGGATTCCATGGATTCTTGCACCATTCAAATCAAGTTTCAAAGTTTCAAGTTTCATTCTAAAAGTTGAACATAGTAGAAATTATAATGCTAAAGATAAAACTTACAGGTTCCACTGAGATTTGAACTCAGATCGCTGAATTCAGAGTCCAGAGTGCTAACCATTACACCATGGAACCACACATGCAGCTGACTACTCTAGATTTTCTTGTGGTGAAAATGGAGAAGGGAACACATTAAGGAAATCATGCATGATGGTGAAACTGGCTTTAAAGCTGCAGTACAAATCTACATTTAATACACCATAATAAATTAATATCTCCTCCACTTTTAATCTACAAGTGTGCCTAGAATTCCACAGTATCACAATCAGGACAGTTTTAAAATTGTTTATGAAAACTGTGCCAGCTCTGTTACCAGGAAAAAAAGAACATACTCAACTGATGGACTAAACAATTGTTTTTAAATTGCCAAAAAATTCCTCAATAAAACATTATAGATAATTTTGGAAAAAACAAGAGAAAAGAAAATTCAGGAAAATAAGCTGGCGTTTCCTAAAGCCATTTTGATTTGAAATCATCATCAGATTTTCCCACCCGAACTAAAAATCATGGGAACATTTACACAAGTCATAGAATATAGTTGCTTGGTGTAACATACAAGATAAGAATTTTGTTTCCTGAAGTCAATTTTATAGGATTCCATGGATTCTTGCACCATTCAAATCAAGTTTCAAGTTTTCATTCTAAAAGTTGAACATAGTAGAAATTATAATGCTAAAGATGAAACTTACAGGTTCCACTGAGATTTGAACTCAGATCGCTGGATTCAGAGTCCAGAGTGCTAACCATTACACCATGGAACCACACATGTAGCTGACTACTCTAGATTTTCTTGTGGTGAAAATGGAGAAGGGAACACATTAAGGAAATCATGCATGATGGTGAAACTGGCTTTAAAGCTGCAGTACAAATCTACATTTAATACACCATCATAAATTAATATCTCTTCCACTTTTAATCTACAAGTGTGCCTAGAATTCCACAGTATCACAATCAGGACAGTTTTAAAATTGTTTATGAAAACTGTGCCAGCTCTGTTACCAGGAAAAAGGAGAGGAAAATAATTGCAAAACTTAAACTGCTAGAAAGCTGCTCATCCAGAAGTTGCTAAAGATTTTTCACTGTGTGATAAAAGATTCCACCCGAGAGATAATATAAGTAGAATCAGTGCAAAGCAAAGCACATGTTCCAATCTATCAACCATACCTGACATTTGTGGCAACTAGATGAGAGATGGAGAAGCACCTCTTACCTGATCGTACGAGGTCTCATCTTTTGATTAGCAGTGTGATTCACATGTGATGATGGGCCAGGCCAGTTAATCAAAATAAGATCTTTAGATGCCCGCAGGTTGGTTCTCCAAATCCAGTCCAGAGATATGAAACAACTTTTTGGGGGATAAACTAAGGAAGGTGTGCATTGATCTACTCAGATAATCATCAAAAAACCTACTTGGAAATTGACATAGTTGGCAATGATTGAATGCGCAGGGAGATCCCAATGGATTTCAAGTCCATCGCTTTAACAACTCAGCCACAACTTCTGAGATACCTTCAAAATTTCAGGCCTCACTAAAATGTAAAAATCTGATGTGAAGTCATCTTAACTTGAAACCTTGTACCGCTCAAGCCTTTCAACAGTTTAAAAGGCAGATTTAGTGTGAGTTGGCTCTGAAAACTTACTAAAGAATACACCAAAAAAGCTCAAAAGAAGAAAAATATTAATTTCTATGTAAACATAAAATAAAATTAGTCTTCGTATTTTCAGTCGTTTTGAGCATCTTTTAACTGCATAAAGTTTCCAAAACGGTAAAGTGACTATGTCAATTTCCATTTGATTTCTTTGCTTCGAATACCTTCCGTAATAAAATTCAAGTCAACTAGAAGCTTAGAAAGACACTTTAAAGTCTCTTAGTGACTTCTAGTTCCTTTTGTCACCTACAAAAAAGCCACAAGAACATACTCAACTGATGGACTAAACAATTGTTTTTAAATTGCCAGAAAATTCCTCAATAAAACATTATAGATAATTTTGGAAAAAACAAGAGAAAAGAAAATTCAGGAAAATAAGCTGGCGTTTCCTAAAGCCATTTTGATTTGAAATCATCATCAGATTTTCCCACCCGAATTAAAAATCATGGGAACATTTACACAAGTCATAGAATATAGTTGCTTGGTGTAACATACAAGATAAGAATTTTGTTTCCTGAAGTCAATTTTATAGGATTCCATGGATTCTTGCACCATTCAAATCAAGTTTCAAAGTTTCAAGTTTCATTCTAAAAGTTGAACATAGTAGAAATTATAATGCTAAAGATAAAACTTACAGGTTCCACTGAGATTTGAACTCAGATCGCTGAATTCAGAGTCCAGAGTGCTAACCATTACACCATGGAACCACACATGCAGCTGAGTACTCTAGATTTTCTTGTGGTGAAAATGGAGAAGGGAACACATTAAGGAAATCATGCATGATGGTGAAACTGGCTTTAAAGCTGCAGTACAAATCTACATTTAATACACCATAATAAATTAATATCTCCTCCACTTTTAATCTACAAGTGTGCCTAGAATTCCACAGTATCACAATCAGGACAGTTTTAAAATTGTTTATGAAAACTGTGCCAGCTCTGTTACCAGGAAAAAAGGAGAGGAAAATAATTGCAAAACTTAAACTGCTAGAAAGCTGCTTATCCAGAAGTTGCTAAAGATTTTTCACTGTGTGGTAAAAGATTCCACCCGAGAGATAATATAAGTAGAATCGGTGCAAAGCAAAGCACATGTTCCAATCTATCAACTATACCTGACATTTGTGGCAACTAGATGAGAGATGGAGAAGCACCTCTTACCTGATCGCATGAGGTCTCATCTTTTGATTAGCAGTGTGATTCACATGTGATGATGGGCCAGGCCAGTTAATCAAAACAAGATCTTTAGATGCCCACAGGTTGGTTCTCCAAATCCAGTCCAGAGATATGAAACAACTTTTTGGGGGATACACTAAGGAAGGTGTGCATTGATCTACTCAGATAATCATCAAAAAACCTACTTGGAAATTGACATAGTTGGCAATGATTGAATGCGCAGGGAGATCCCAATGGATTTCAAGTCCATCGCTTTAACAACTCAGCCACAACTTCTGAGATACCTTCAAAATTACAGGCCTCACTAAAATTTAAAAATCTGATGTGAAGTCATCTTAACTTGAAACCTTGTACCGCTCAAGCCTTTCAACAGTTTAAAAGGCAGATTTAGTGTGAGTTGGCTCTGAAAACTTACTAAAGAATACACCAAAAAAGCTCAAAAGAAGAAAAATGTTCATTTCTATGTAAACATAAAATAAAATTAGTCTTCGTATTTTCAGTCGTTTTGAGCATCTTTTAACTGCATAAAGTTTCCAAAACGGTAAAGTGACTATGTCAATTTCCATTTGATTTTTTTGCTTCGAATACCTTCCGTAATAAAATTCAAGTCAACTAGAAGCTTAGAAAGACACTTTAAAGTCTCTTAGTCACTTCTAGTTCCTTTTGTCACCTACAAAAAAGCCACAAGAACATACTCAACTGATGGACTAAACAATTGTTTTTAAATTGCCAAAAAATTCCTCAATAAAACATTATAGATAATTTTGGAAAAAACAAGAGAAAAGAAAATTCAGGAAAATAAGCTGGCGTTTCCTAAAGCCATTTTGATTTGAAATCATCATCAGATTTTCCCACCCGAACTAAAAATCATGGGAACATTTACACAAGTCATAGAATATAGTTGCTTGGTGTAACATACAAGATAAGAATTTTGTTTCCTGAAGTCAATTTTATAGGATTCCATGGATTCTTGCACCATTCAAATCAAGTTTCAAGTTTTCAAGTTTCATTCTAAAAGTTGAACATAGTAGAAATTATAATGCTAAAGATGAAACTTACAGGTTCCACTGAGATTTGAACTCAGATCGCTGGATTCAGTGTCCAGAGTGCTAACCATTACACCATGGAACCACACATGGCGCTTACTACTCTAGATTTTCTTGTGGTGAAAATGGAGAAGGGAACACATTAAGGAAATCATGCATGATGGTGAAACTGGCTTTAAAGCTGCAGTACAAATCTACATTTAATACACCATCATAAATTAATATCTCCTCCACTTTTAATCTACAAGTGTGCCTAGAATTCCACAGTATCACAATCAGGACAGTTTTAAAATTGTTTATGAAAACTGTGCCAGCTCTGTTACCAGGAAAAAGGAGAGGAAAATAATTGCAAAACTTAAACTGCTAGAAAGCTGCTCATCCAGAAGTTGCTAAAGATTTTTCACTGTGTGGTAAAAGATTCCACCCGAGAGATAATATAAGTAGAATCGGTGCAAAGCAAAGCACATGTTCCAATCTATCAACCATACCTGACATTTGTGGCAACTAGATGAGAGATGGAGAAGCACCTCTTACCTGATCGTACGAGGTCTCATCTTTTGATTAGCAGTGTGATTCACATGTGATGATGGGCCAGGCCAGTTAATCAAAATAAGATCTTTAGATGCCCGCAGGTTGGTTCTCCAAATCCAGTCCAGAGATACGAAACAACTTTTTGGGGGATAAACTAAGGAAGGTGTGCATTGATCTACTCAGATAATCATCAAAAAACCTACTTGGAAATTGACATAGTTGGCAATGATTGAATGCGCAGGGAGATCCCAATGGATTTCAAGTCCATCGCTTTAACAACTCAGCCACAACTTCTGAGATACCTTCAAAATTTCAGGCCTCACTAAAATGTAAAAATCTGATGTGAAGTCATCTTAACTTGAAACCTTGTACCGCTCAAGCCTTTCAACAGTTTAAAAGGCAGATTTAGTGTGAGTTGGCTCTGAAAACTTACTAAAGAATACACCAAAAAAGCTCAAAAGAAGAAAAATATTCATTTCTATGTAAACATAAAATAAAATTAGTCTTCGTATTTTCAGTCGTTTTGAGCATCTTTTAACTGCATAAAGTTTCCAAAACGGTAAAGTGACTATGTCAATTTCCATTTGATTTTTTTGCTTCGAATACCTTCCGTAATAAAATTCAAGTCAACTAGAAGCTTAGAAAGACACTTTAAAGTCTCTTAGTGACTTCTAGTTCCTTTTGTCACCTACAAAAAAGCCACAAGAACATACTCAACTGATGGACTAAACAATTGTTTTTAAATTGCCAAAAAATTCCTCAATAAAACATTATAGATAATTTTGGAAAAAACAAGAGAAAAGAAAATTCAGGAAAATAAGCTGGCATTTCCTAAAGCCATTTTGATTTGAAATCATCATCAGATTTTCCCACCCGAATTAAAAATCATGGGAACATTTCCACAAGTCATAGAATATAGTTGCTTGGTGTAACATACAAGATAAGAATTTTGTTTCCTGAAGTCAATTTTATAGGATTCCATGGATTCTTGCACCATTCAAATCAAGTTTCATTCTAAAAGTTGAACATAGTAGAAATTATAATGCTAAAGATGAAACTTACAGGTTCCACTGAGATTTGAACTCAGATCGCTGGATTCAGAGTCCAGAGTGCTAACCATTACACCATGGAACCACACATGTAGCTGACTACTCTAGATTTTCTTGTGGTGAAAATGGAGAAGGGAACACATTAAGGAAATCATGCATGATGGTGAAACTGGCTTTAAAGCTGCAGTACAAATCTACATTTAATACACCATCATAAATTAATATCTCTTCCACTTTTAATCTACAAGTGTGCCTAGAATTCCACAGTATCACAATCAGGACAGTTTTAAAATTGTTTATGAAAACTGTGCCAGCTCTGTTACCAGGAAAAAGGAGAGGAAAATAATTGCAAAACTTAAACTGCTAGAAAGCTGCTCATCCAGAAGTTGCTAAAGATTTTTCACTGTGTGGTAAAAGATTCCACCCGAGAGATAATATAAGTAGAATCAGTGCAAAGCAAAGCACATGTTCCAATCTATCAACCATACCTGACATTTGTGGCAACTAGATGAGAGATGGAGAAGCACCTCTTACCTGATCGCACGAGGTCTCATCTTTTGATTAGCAGTGTGATTCACATGTGATGATGGGCCAGGCCAGTTAATCAAAATAAGATCTTTAGATGCCCGCAGGTTGGTTCTCCAAATCCAGTCCAGAGATATGAAACAACTTTTTGGGGGATAAACTAAGGAAGGTGTGCATTGATCTACTCAGATAATCATCAAAAAACCTACTTGGAAATTGACATAGTTGGCAATGATTGAATGCGCAGGGAGATCCCAATGGATTTCAAGTCCATCGCTTTAACAACTCAGCCACAACTTCTGAGATACCTTCAAAATTTCAGGCCTCACTAAAATGTAAAAATCTGATGTGAAGTCATCTTAACTTGAAACCTTGTACCGCTCAAGCCTTTCAACAGTTTAAAAGGCAGATTTAGTGTGAGTTGGCTCTGAAAACTTACTAAAGAATACACCAAAAAAGCTCAAAAGAAGAAAAATATTCATTTCTATGTAAACATAAAATAAAATTAGTCTTCGTATTTTCAGTCGTTTTGAGCATCTTTTAACTGCATAAAGTTTCCAAAACGGTAAAGTGACTATGTCAATTTCCATTTGATTTCTTTGCTTCGAATACCTTCCGTAATAAAATTCAAGTCAACTAGAAGCTTAGAAAGACACTTTAAAGTCTCTTAGTGACTTCTAGTTCCTTTTGTCACCTACAAAAAAGCCACAAGAACATACTCAACTGATGGACTAAACAATTGTTTTTAAATTGCCAGAAAATTCCTCAATAAAACATTATAGATAATTTTGGAAAAAACAAGAGAAAAGAAAATTCAGGAAAATAAGCTGGCGTTTCCTAAAGCCATTTTGATTTGAAATCATCATCAGATTTTCCCACCCGAATTAAAAATCATGGGAACATTTACACAAGTCATAGAATATAGTTGCTTGGTGTAACATACAAGATAAGAATTTTGTTTCCTGAAGTCAATTTTATAGGATTCCATGGATTCTTGCACCATTCAAATCAAGTTTCAAAGTTTCAAGTTTCATTCTAAAAGTTGAACATAGTAGAAATTATAATGCTAAAGATAAAACTTACAGGTTCCACTGAGATTTGAACTCAGATCGCTGAATTCAGAGTCCAGAGTGCTAACCATTACACCATGGAACCACACATGCAGCTGACTACTCTAGATTTTCTTGTGGTGAAAATGGAGAAGGGAACACATTAAGGAAATCATGCATGATGGTGAAACTGGCTTTAAAGCTGCAGTACAAATCTACATTTAATACACCATAATAAATTAATATCTCCTCCACTTTTAATCTACAAGTGTGCCTAGAATTCCACAGTATCACAATCAGGACAGTTTTAAAATTGTTTATGAAAACTGTGCCAGCTCTGTTACCAGGAAAAAAAGAACATACTCAACTGATGGACTAAACAATTGTTTTTAAATTGCCAAAAAATTCCTCAATAAAACATTATAGATAATTTTGGAAAAAACAAGAGAAAAGAAAATTCAGGAAAATAAGCTGGCGTTTCCTAAAGCCATTTTGATTTGAAATCATCATCAGATTTTCCCACCCGAACTAAAAATCATGGGAACATTTACACAAGTCATAGAATATAGTTGCTTGGTGTAACATACAAGATAAGAATTTTGTTTCCTGAAGTCAATTTTATAGGATTCCATGGATTCTTGCACCATTCAAATCAAGTTTCAAGTTTTCATTCTAAAAGTTGAACATAGTAGAAATTATAATGCTAAAGATGAAACTTACAGGTTCCACTGAGATTTGAACTCAGATCGCTGGATTCAGAGTCCAGAGTGCTAACCATTACACCATGGAACCACACATGTAGCTGACTACTCTAGATTTTCTTGTGGTGAAAATGGAGAAGGGAACACATTAAGGAAATCATGCATGATGGTGAAACTGGCTTTAAAGCTGCAGTACAAATCTACATTTAATACACCATCATAAATTAATATCTCTTCCACTTTTAATCTACAAGTGTGCCTAGAATTCCACAGTATCACAATCAGGACAGTTTTAAAATTGTTTATGAAAACTGTGCCAGCTCTGTTACCAGGAAAAAGGAGAGGAAAATAATTGCAAAACTTAAACTGCTAGAAAGCTGCTCATCCAGAAGTTGCTAAAGATTTTTCACTGTGTGATAAAAGATTCCACCCGAGAGATAATATAAGTAGAATCAGTGCAAAGCAAAGCACATGTTCCAATCTATCAACCATACCTGACATTTGTGGCAACTAGATGAGAGATGGAGAAGCACCTCTTACCTGATCGTACGAGGTCTCATCTTTTGATTAGCAGTGTGATTCACATGTGATGATGGGCCAGGCCAGTTAATCAAAATAAGATCTTTAGATGCCCGCAGGTTGGTTCTCCAAATCCAGTCCAGAGATATGAAACAACTTTTTGGGGGATAAACTAAGGAAGGTGTGCATTGATCTACTCAGATAATCATCAAAAAACCTACTTGGAAATTGACATAGTTGGCAATGATTGAATGCGCAGGGAGATCCCAATGGATTTCAAGTCCATCGCTTTAACAACTCAGCCACAACTTCTGAGATACCTTCAAAATTTCAGGCCTCACTAAAATGTAAAAATCTGATGTGAAGTCATCTTAACTTGAAACCTTGTACCGCTCAAGCCTTTCAACAGTTTAAAAGGCAGATTTAGTGTGAGTTGGCTCTGAAAACTTACTAAAGAATACACCAAAAAAGCTCAAAAGAAGAAAAATATTCATTTCTATGTAAACATAAAATAAAATTAGTCTTCGTATTTTCAGTCGTTTTGAGCATCTTTTAACTGCATAAAGTTTCCAAAACGGTAAAGTGACTATGTCAATTTCCATTTGATTTCTTTGCTTCGAATACCTTCCGTAATAAAATTCAAGTCAACTAGAAGCTTAGAAAGACACTTTAAAGTCTCTTAGTGACTTCTAGTTCCTTTTGTCACCTACAAAAAAGCCACAAGAACATACTCAACTGATGGACTAAACAATTGTTTTTAAATTGCCAGAAAATTCCTCAATAAAACATTATAGATAATTTTGGAAAAAACAAGAGAAAAGAAAATTCAGGAAAATAAGCTGGCGTTTCCTAAAGCCATTTTGATTTGAAATCATCATCAGATTTTCCCACCCGAATTAAAAATCATGGGAACATTTACACAAGTCATAGAATATAGTTGCTTGGTGTAACATACAAGATAAGAATTTTGTTTCCTGAAGTCAATTTTATAGGATTCCATGGATTCTTGCACCATTCAAATCAAGTTTCAAAGTTTCAAGTTTCATTCTAAAAGTTGAACATAGTAGAAATTATAATGCTAAAGATAAAACTTACAGGTTCCACTGAGATTTGAACTCAGATCGCTGAATTCAGAGTCCAGAGTGCTAACCATTACACCATGGAACCACACATGCAGCTGAGTACTCTAGATTTTCTTGTGGTGAAAATGGAGAAGGGAACACATTAAGGAAATCATGCATGATGGTGAAACTGGCTTTAAAGCTGCAGTACAAATCTACATTTAATACACCATAATAAATTAATATCTCCTCCACTTTTAATCTACAAGTGTGCCTAGAATTCCACAGTATCACAATCAGGACAGTTTTAAAATTGTTTATGAAAACTGTGCCAGCTCTGTTACCAGGAAAAAAGGAGAGGAAAATAATTGCAAAACTTAAACTGCTAGAAAGCTGCTTATCCAGAAGTTGCTAAAGATTTTTCACTGTGTGGTAAAAGATTCCACCCGAGAGATAATATAAGTAGAATCGGTGCAAAGCAAAGCACATGTTCCAATCTATCAACTATACCTGACATTTGTGGCAACTAGATGAGAGATGGAGAAGCACCTCTTACCTGATCGCATGAGGTCTCATCTTTTGATTAGCAGTGTGATTCACATGTGATGATGGGCCAGGCCAGTTAATCAAAACAAGATCTTTAGATGCCCACAGGTTGGTTCTCCAAATCCAGTCCAGAGATATGAAACAACTTTTTGGGGGATACACTAAGGAAGGTGTGCATTGATCTACTCAGATAATCATCAAAAAACCTACTTGGAAATTGACATAGTTGGCAATGATTGAATGCGCAGGGAGATCCCAATGGATTTCAAGTCCATCGCTTTAACAACTCAGCCACAACTTCTGAGATACCTTCAAAATTACAGGCCTCACTAAAATTTAAAAATCTGATGTGAAGTCATCTTAACTTGAAACCTTGTACCGCTCAAGCCTTTCAACAGTTTAAAAGGCAGATTTAGTGTGAGTTGGCTCTGAAAACTTACTAAAGAATACACCAAAAAAGCTCAAAAGAAGAAAAATGTTCATTTCTATGTAAACATAAAATAAAATTAGTCTTCGTATTTTCAGTCGTTTTGAGCATCTTTTAACTGCATAAAGTTTCCAAAACGGTAAAGTGACTATGTCAATTTCCATTTGATTTTTTTGCTTCGAATACCTTCCGTAATAAAATTCAAGTCAACTAGAAGCTTAGAAAGACACTTTAAAGTCTCTTAGTCACTTCTAGTTCCTTTTGTCACCTACAAAAAAGCCACAAGAACATACTCAACTGATGGACTAAACAATTGTTTTTAAATTGCCAAAAAATTCCTCAATAAAACATTATAGATAATTTTGGAAAAAACAAGAGAAAAGAAAATTCAGGAAAATAAGCTGGCGTTTCCTAAAGCCATTTTGATTTGAAATCATCATCAGATTTTCCCACCCGAACTAAAAATCATGGGAACATTTACACAAGTCATAGAATATAGTTGCTTGGTGTAACATACAAGATAAGAATTTTGTTTCCTGAAGTCAATTTTATAGGATTCCATGGATTCTTGCACCATTCAAATCAAGTTTCAAGTTTCATTCTAAAAGTTGAACATAGTAGAAATTATAATGCTAAAGATGAAACTTACAGGTTCCACTGAGATTTGAACTCAGATCGCTGGATTCAGAGTCCAGAGTGCTAACCATTACACCATGGAACCACACATTTAGTTGACTGCTCTAGATTTTCTTGTGGTGAAAATGGAGAAGGGAACACATTAAGGAAATCATGCATGATGGTGAAACTGGCTTTAAAGCTGCAGTGCAAATCTACATTTAATACACCATCATAAATTAATATCTCCTCCACTTTTAATCTACAAGTGTGCCTAGAATTCCACAGTATCACAATCAGGACAGTTTTAAAATTGTTTATGAAAACTGTGCCAGCTCTGTTACCAGGAAAAAGGAGAGGAAAATAATTGCAAAACTTAAACTGCTAGAAAGCTGCTCATCCAGAAGTTGTTAAAGATTTTTCACTGTGTGGTAAAAGATTCCACCCGAGAGATAATATAAGTAGAATCGGTGCAAAGCAAAGCACATGTTCCAATCTATCAACCATACCTGACATTTGTGGCAACTAGATGAGAGATGGAGAAGCACCTCTTACCTGATCGCACGAGGTCTCATCTTTTGATTAGCAGTGTGATTCACATGTGATGATGGGCCAGGCCAGTTAATCAAAATAAGATCTTTAGATGCCCGCAGGTTGGTTCTCCAAATCCAGTCCAGAGATATGAAACAACTTTTTGGGGGATAAACTAAGGAAGGTGTGCATTGATCTACTCAGATAATCATCAAAAAACCTACTTGGAAATTGACATAGTTGGCAATGATTGAATGCGCAGGGAGATCCCAATGGATTTCAAGTCCATCGCTTTAACAACTCAGCCACAACTTCTGAGATACCTTCAAAATTTCAGGCCTCACTAAAATGTAAAAATCTGATGTGAAGTCATCTTAACTTGAAACCTTGTACCGCTCAAGCCTTTCAACAGTTTAAAAGGCAGATTTAGTGTGAGTTGGCTCTGAAAACTTACTAAAGAATACACCAAAAAAGCTCAAAAGAAGAAAAATATTCATTTCTATGTAAACATAAAATAAAATTAGTCTTCGTATTTTCAGTCGTTTTGAGCATCTTTTAACTGCATAAAGTTTCCAAAACGGTAAAGTGACTATGTCAATTTCCATTTGATTTCTTTGCTTCGAATACCTTCCGTAATAAAATTCAAGTCAACTAGAAGCTTAGAAAGACACTTTAAAGTCTCTTAGTGACTTCTAGTTCCTTTTGTCACCTACAAAAAAGCCACAAGAACATACTCAACTGATGGACTAAACAATTGTTTTTAAATTGCCAGAAAATTCCTCAATAAAACATTATAGATAATTTTGGAAAAAACAAGAGAAAAGAAAATTCAGGAAAATAAGCTGGCGTTTCCTAAAGCCATTTTGATTTGAAATCATCATCAGATTTTCCCACCCGAATTAAAAATCATGGGAACATTTACACAAATCATAGAATATAGTTGCTTGGTGTAACATACAAGATAAGAATTTTGTTTCCTGAAGTCAATTTTATAGGATTCCATGGATTCTTGCACCATTCAAATCAAGTTTCAAAGTTTCAAGTTTCATTCTAAAAGTTGAACATAGTAGAAATTATAATGCTAAAGATAAAACTTACAGGTTCCACTGAGATTTGAACTCAGATCGCTGAATTCAGAGTCCAGAGTGCTAACCATTACACCATGGAACCACACATGCAGCTGACTACTCTAGATTTTCTTGTGGTGAAAATGGAGAAGGGAACACATTAAGGAAATCATGCATGATGGTGAAACTGGCTTTAAAGCTGCAGTACAAATCTACATTTAATACACCATCATAAATTAATATCTCCTCCACTTTTAATCTACAAGTGTGCCTAGAATTCCACAGTATCACAATCAGGACAGTTTTAAAATTGTTTATGAAAACTGTGCCAGCTCTGTTACCAGGAAAAAGGAGAGGAAAATAATTGCAAAACTTAAACTGCTAGAAAGCTGCTCATCCAGAAGTTGCTAAAGATTTTTCACTGTGTGGTAAAAGATTCCACCCCAGAGATAATATAAGTAGAATCGGTGCAAAGCAAAGCACATGTTCCAATCTATCAACCATACCTGACATTTGTGGCAACTAGATGAGAGATGGAGAAGCACCTCTTACCTGATCGTACGAGGTCTCATCTTTTGATTAGCAGTGTGATTCACATGTGATGATGGGCCAGGCCAGTTAATCAAAATAAGATCTTTAGATGCCCGCAGGTTGGTTCTCCAAATCCAGTCCAGAGATATGAAACAACTTTTTGGGGGATAAACTAAGGAAGGTGTGCATTGATCTACTCAGATAATCATCAAAAAACCTACTTGGAAATTGACATAGTTGGCAATGATTGAATGCGCAGGGAGATCCCAATGGATTTCAAGTCCATCGCTTTAACAACTCAGCCACAACTTCTGAGATACCTTCAAAATTTCAGGCCTCACTAAAATTTAAAAATCTGATGTGAAGTCATCTTAACTTGAAACCTTATACCGCTCAAGCCTTTCAACAGTTTAAAAGGCAGATTTAGTGTGAGTTGGCTCTGAAAACTTACTAAAGAATACACCAAAAAAGCTCAAAAGAAGAAAAATATTCATTTCTATGTAAACATAAAATAAAATTAGTCTTCGTATTTTCAGTCGTTTTGAGCATCTTTTAACTGCATAAAGTTTCCAAAACGGTAAAGTGACTATGTCAATTTCCATTTGATTTTTTTGCTTTGAATACCTTCCGTAATAAAATTCAAGTCAACTAGAAGCTTAGAAAGACACTTTAAAGTCTCTTAGTGACTTCTAGTTCCTTTTGTCACCTACAAAAAAGCCACAAGAACATACTCAACTGATGGACTAAACAATTGTTTTTAAATTGCCAAAAAAATCCTCAATAAAACATTATAGATAATTTTGGAAAAAACAAGAGAAAAGAAAATTCAGGAAAATAAGCTGGCGTTTCCTAAAGCCATTTTGATTTGAAATCATCATCAGATTTTCCCACCAGAATTAAAAATCATGGGAACATTTCCACAAGTCATAGAATATTGTTGCTTGGTGTAACATACAAGATAAGAATTTTGTTTCCTTTAGTCAATTTTATAGGATTCCTTGGATTCTTGCACCATTCAAATCAAGTTTCAAGTTTTTAAGTTTCAAGTTTCATTCTAAAAGTTGAACATAGTAGAAATTATAATGCTAAAGATAAAACTTACAGGTTCCACTGAGATTTGAACTCAGATCACTGGATTTAGAGTCCAGAGTGCTAACCATTACACCATGGAACCACACATGCAGCTGACTACTCTAGATTTTCTTGTGGTGAAAATGGAGAAGGGAACACATTAAGGAAATCATGCATGATGGTGAAACTGGCTTTAAAGCTGCAGTACAAATCTACATTTAATACACCATCATAAATTAATATCTCCTCCACTTTTAATCTACAAGTGTGCCTAGAATTCCACAGTATCACAATCAGGACAGTTTTAAAATTGTTTATGAAAACTGTGCCAGCTCTGTTACCAGGAAAAAGGAGAGGAAAATAATTGCAAAACTTAAACTGCTAGAAAGCTGCTCATCCAGAAGTTGCTAAAGATTTTTCACTGTGTAGTAAAAGATTCCACCCGAGAGATAATATAAGTAGAATTGGTGCAAAGCAAAGCACATGTTCCAATCTATCAACCATACCTGACATTTGTGGCAACTAGATGAGAGATGGAGAAGCACCTCTTACCTGATCGCACGAGGTCGCATCTTTTGATTAGCAGTGTGATTCACATGTGATGATGGGCCAGGCCAGTTAATCAAAATAAGATCTTTAGATGCCCGCAGGTTGGTTCTCCAAATCCAGTCCAGAGATATGAAACAACTTTTTGGGGGATAAACTAAGGAAGGTGTGCATTGATCTACTCAGATAATCATCAAAAAACCTACTTGGAAATTGACATAGTTGGCAATGATTGAATGCGCAGGGAGATCCCAATGGATTTCAAGTCCATCGCTTTAACAACTCAGCCACAACTTCTGAGATACCTTCAAAATTTCAGGCCTCACTAAAATTTAAAAATCTGATGTGAAGTCATCTTAACTTGAAACCTTGTACCGCTCAAGCCTTTCAACAGTTTAAAAGGCAGATTTAGTGTGAGTTGGCTCTGAAAACTTACTAAAGAATACACCAAAAAAGCTCAAAAGAAGAAAAATATTCATTTCTATGTAAACATAAAATAAAATTAGTCTTCGTATTTTCAGTCATTTTGAGCATCTTTTAACTGCATAAAGTTTCCAAAACGGTAAAGTGACTATGTCAATTTCCATTTGATTTTTTTGCTTCGAATACCTTCCGTAATAAAATTCAAGTCAACTAGAAGCTTAGAAAGACACTTTAAAGTCTCTTAGTCACTTCTAGTTCCTTTTGTCACCTACAAAAAAGCCACAAGAACATACTCAACTGATGGACTAAACAATTGTTTTTAAATTGCCAAAAAATTCCTCAATAAAACATTATAGATAATTTTGGAAAAAACAAGAGAAAAGAAAATTCAGGAAAATAAGCTGGCGTTTTTTAAAGCCATTTTGATTTGAAATCATCATCAGATTTTCCCACCCGAATTAAAAATCATGGGAACATTTACACAAGTCATAGAATATAGTTGCTTGGTGTAACATACAAGATAAGAATTTTGTTTCCTGAAGTCAATTTTATAGGATTCCATGGATTCTTGCACCATTCAAATCAAGTTTCAAAGTTTCAAGTTTCATTCTAAAAGTTGAACATAGTAGAAATTATAATGCTAAAGATAAAACTTACAGGTTCCACTGAGATTTGAACTCAGATCGCTGAATTCAGAGTCCAGAGTGCTAACCATTACACCATGGAACCACACATGCAGCTGACTACTCTAGATTTTCTTGTGGTGAAAATGGAGAAGGGAACACATTAAGGAAATCATGCATGATGGTGAAACTGGCTTTAAAGCTGCAGTACAAATCTACATTTAATACACCATCATAAATTAATATCTCCTCCACTTTTAATCTACAAGTGTGCCTAGAATTCCACAGTATCACAATCAGGACAGTTTTAAAATTGTTTATGAAAACTGTGCCAGCTCTGTTACCAGGAAAAAGGAGAGGAAAATAATTGCAAAACTTAAACTGC
Source organism: Dendrobates tinctorius (assembly GCF_039654945.1). NCBI lineage: Eukaryota > Metazoa > Chordata > Amphibia > Anura > Dendrobatidae > Dendrobates > Dendrobates tinctorius. The sequence continues at coordinate 9,761,146 of NW_027361715.1, forward strand.
TAGAAAGCTGCTCATCCAGAAGTTGCTAAAGATTTTTCACTGTGTGGTAAAAGATTCCACCCCAGAGATAATATAAGTAGAATCGGTGCAAAGCAAAGCACATGTTCCAATCTATCAACCATACCTGACATTTGTGGCAACTAGATGAGAGATGGAGAAGCACCTCTTACCTGATCGTACGAGGTCTCATCTTTTGATTAGCAGTGTGATTCACATGTGATGATGGGCCAGGCCAGTTAATCAAAATAAGATCTTTAGATGCCCGCAGGTTGGTTCTCCAAATCCAGTCCAGAGATATGAAACAACTTTTTGGGGGATAAACTAAGGAAGGTGTGCATTGATCTACTCAGATAATCATCAAAAAACCTACTTGGAAATTGACATAGTTGGCAATGATTGAATGCGCAGGGAGATCCCAATGGATTTCAAGTCCATCGCTTTAACAACTCAGCCACAACTTCTGAGATACCTTCAAAATTTCAGGCCTCACTAAAATTTAAAAATCTGATGTGAAGTCATCTTAACTTGAAACCTTGTACCGCTCAAGCCTTTCAACAGTTTAAAAGGCAGATTTAGTGTGAGTTGGCTCTGAAAACTTACTAAAGAATACACCAAAAAAGCTCAAAAGAAGAAAAATATTCATTTCTATGTAAACATAAAATAAAATTAGTCTTCGTATTTTCAGTCGTTTTGAGCATCTTTTAACTGCATAAAGTTTCCAAAACGGTAAAGTGACTATGTCAATTTCCATTTGATTTTTTTGCTTTGAATACCTTCCGTAATAAAATTCAAGTCAACTAGAAGCTTAGAAAGACACTTTAAAGTCTCTTAGTGACTTCTAGTTCCTTTTGTCACCTACAAAAAAGCCACAAGAACATACTCAACTGATGGACTAAACAATTGTTTTTAAATTGCCAAAAAAATCCTCAATAAAACATTATAGATAATTTTGGAAAAAACAAGAGAAAAGAAAATTCAGGAAAATAAGCTGGCGTTTCCTAAAGCCATTTTGATTTGAAATCATCATCAGATTTTCCCACCAGAATTAAAAATCATGGGAACATTTCCACAAGTCATAGAATATTGTTGCTTGGTGTAACATACAAGATAAGAATTTTGTTTCCTTTAGTCAATTTTATAGGATTCCTTGGATTCTTGCACCATTCAAATCAAGTTTCAAGTTTTTAAGTTTCAAGTTTCATTCTAAAAGTTGAACATAGTAGAAATTATAATGCTAAAGATGAAACTTACAGGTTCCACTGAGATTTGAACTCAGATCACTGGATTTAGAGTCCAGAGTGCTAACCATTACACCATGGAACCACACATGCAGCTGACTACTCTAGATTTTCTTGTGGTGAAAATGGAGAAGGGAACACATTAAGGAAATCATGCATGATGGTGAAACTGGCTTTAAAGCTGCAGTACAAATCTACATTTAATACACCATCATAAATTAATATCTCCTCCACTTTTAATCTACAAGTGTGCCTAGAATTCCACAGTATCACAATCAGGACAGTTTTAAAATTGTTTATGAAAACTGTGCCAGCTCTGTTACCAGGAAAAAGGAGAGGAAAATAATTGCAAAACTTAAACTGCTAGAAAGCTGCTCATCCAGAAGTTGCTAAAGATTTTTCACTGTGTGGTAAAAGATTCCACCCGAGAGATAATATAAGTAGAATTGGTGCAAAGCAAAGCACATGTTCCAATCTATCAACCATACCTGACATTTGTGGCAACTAGATGAGAGATGGAGAAGCACCTCTTACCTGATCGCACGAGGTCGCATCTTTTGATTAGCAGTGTGATTCACATGTGATGATGGGCCAGGCCAGTTAATCAAAATAAGATCTTTAGATGCCCGCAGGTTGGTTCTCCAAATCCAGTCCAGAGATATGAAACAACTTTTTGGGGGATAAACTAAGGAAGGTGTGCATTGATCTACTCAGATAATCATCAAAAAACCTACTTGGAAATTGACATAGTTGGCAATGATTGAATGCGCAGGGAGATCCCAATGGATTTCAAGTCCATCGCTTTAACAACTCAGCCACAACTTCTGAGATACCTTCAAAATTTCAGGCCTCACTAAAATTTAAAAATCTGATGTGAAGTCATCTTAACTTGAAACCTTGTACCGCTCAAGCCTTTCAACAGTTTAAAAGGCAGATTTAGTGTGAGTTGGCTCTGAAAACTTACTAAAGAATACACCAAAAAAGCTCAAAAGAAGAAAAATATTCATTTCTATGTAAACATAAAATAAAATTAGTCTTCGTATTTTCAGTCATTTTGAGCATCTTTTAACTGCATAAAGTTTCCAAAACGGTAAAGTGACTATGTCAATTTCCATTTGATTTTTTTGCTTCGAATACCTTCCGTAATAAAATTCAAGTCAACTAGAAGCTTAGAAAGACACTTTAAAGTCTCTTAGTCACTTCTAGTTCCTTTTGTCACCTACAAAAAAGCCACAAGAACATACTCAACTGATGGACTAAACAATTGTTTTTAAATTGCCAAAAAATTCCTCAATAAAACATTATAGATAATTTTGGAAAAAACAAGAGAAAAGAAAATTCAGGAAAATAAGCTGGCGTTTTTTAAAGCCATTTTGATTTGAAATCATCATCAGATTTTCCCACCCGAATTAAAAATCATGGGAACATTTACACAAGTCATAGAATATAGTTGCTTGGTGTAACATACAAGATAAGAATTTTGTTTCCTGAAGTCAATTTTATAGGATTCCATGGATTCTTGCACCATTCAAATCAAGTTTCAAAGTTTCATTCTAAAAGTTGAACATAGTAGAAATTATAATGCTAAAGATGAAACTTACAGGTTCCACTGAGATTTGAACTCAGATCGCTGGATTCAGAGTCCAGAGTGCTAACCATTACACCATGGAACCACACATGCAGCTGACTACTCTAGATTTTCTTGTGGTGAAAATGGAGAAGGGAACACATTAAGGAAATCATGCATGATGGTGAAACTGGCTTTAAAGCTGCAGTACAAATCTACATTTAATACACCATCATAAATTAATATCTCCTCCACTTTTAATCTACAAGTGTGCCTAGAATTCCACAGTATCACAATCAGGACAGTTTTAAAATTGTTTATGAAAACTGTGCCAGCTCTGTTACCAGGAAAAAGGAGAGGAAAATAATTGCAAAACTTAAACTGCTAGAAAGCTGCTCATCCAGAAGTTGCTAAAGATTTTTCACTGTGTGGTAAAAGATTCCACCCGAGAGATAATATAAGTAGAATCGGTGCAAAGCAAAGCACATGTTCCAATCTATCAACCATACCTGACATTTGTGGCAACTAGATGAGAGATGGAGAAGCACCTCTTACCTGATCGTACGAGGTCTCATCTTTTGATTAGCAGTGTGATTCACATGTGATGATGGGCCAGGCCAGTTAATCAAAATAAGATCTTTAGATGCCCGCAGGTTGGTTCTCCAAATCCAGTCCAGAGATACGAAACAACTTTTTGGGGGATAAACTAAGGAAGGTGTGCATTGATCTACTCAGATAATCATCAAAAAACCTACTTGGAAATTGACATAGTTGGCAATGATTGAATGCGCAGGGAGATCCCAATGGATTTCAAGTCCATCGCTTTAACAACTCAGCCACAACTTCTGAGATACCTTCAAAATTTCAGGCCTCACTAAAATGTAAAAATCTGATGTGAAGTCATCTTAACTTGAAACCTTGTACCGCTCAAGCCTTTCAACAGTTTAAAAGGCAGATTTAGTGTGAGTTGGCTCTGAAAACTTACTAAAGAATACACCAAAAAAGCTCAAAAGAAGAAAAATATTCATTTCTATGTAAACATAAAATAAAATTAGTCTTCGTATTTTCAGTCGTTTTGAGCATCTTTTAACTGCATAAAGTTTCCAAAACGGTAAAGTGACTATGTCAATTTCCATTTGATTTTTTTGCTTCGAATACCTTCCGTAATAAAATTCAAGTCAACTAGAAGCTTAGAAAGACACTTTAAAGTCTCTTAGTGACTTCTAGTTCCTTTTGTCACCTACAAAAAAGCCACAAGAACATACTCAACTGATGGACTAAACAATTGTTTTTAAATTGCCAAAAAATTCCTCAATAAAACATTATAGATAATTTTGGAAAAAACAAGAGAAAAGAAAATTCAGGAAAATAAGCTGGCATTTCCTAAAGCCATTTTGATTTGAAATCATCATCAGATTTTCCCACCCGAATTAAAAATCATGGGAACATTTCCACAAGTCATAGAATATAGTTGCTTGGTGTAACATACAAGATAAGAATTTTGTTTCCTGAATTCAATTTTATAGGATTCCATGGATTCTTGCACCATTCAAATCAAGTTTCATTCTAAAAGTTGAACATAGTAGAAATTATAATGCTAAAGATGAAACTTACAGGTTCCACTGAGATTTGAACTCAGATCGCTGGATTCAGAGTCCAGAGTGCTAACCATTACACCATGGAACCACACATGTAGCTGACTACTCTAGATTTTCTTGTGGTGAAAATGGAGAAGGGAACACATTAAGGAAATCATGCATGATGGTGAAACTGGCTTTAAAGCTGCAGTACAAATCTACATTTAATACACCATCATAAATTAATATCTCTTCCACTTTTAATCTACAAGTGTGCCTAGAATTCCACAGTATCACAATCAGGACAGTTTTAAAATTGTTTATGAAAACTGTGCCAGCTCTGTTACCAGGAAAAAGGAGAGGAAAATAATTGCAAAACTTAAACTGCTAGAAAGCTGCTCATCCAGAAGTTGCTAAAGATTTTTCAATGTGTGGTAAAAGATTCCACCCGAGAGATAATATAAGTAGAATCAGTGCAAAGCAAAGCACATGTTCCAATCTATCAACCATACCTGACATTTGTGGCAACTAGATGAGAGATGGAGAAGCACCTCTTACCTGATCGCACGAGGTCTCATCTTTTGATTAGCAGTGTGATTCACATGTGATGATGGGCCAGGCCAGTTAATCAAAATAAGATCTTTAGATGCCCGCAGGTTGGTTCTCCAAATCCAGTCCAGAGATATGAAACAACTTTTTGGGGGATAAACTAAGGAAGGTGTGCATTGATCTACTCAGATAATCATCAAAAAACCTACTTGGAAATTGACATAGTTGGCAATGATTGAATGCGCAGGGAGATCCCAATGGATTTCAAGTCCATCGCTTTAACAACTCAGCCGCAACTTCTGAGATACCTTCAAAATTTCAGGCCTCACTAAAATGTAAAAATCTGATGTGAAGTCATCTTAACTTGAAACCTTGTACCGCTCAAGCCTTTCAACAGTTTAAAAGGCAGATTTAGTGTGAGTTGGCTCTGAAAACTTACTAAAGAATACACCAAAAAAGCTCAAAAGAAGAAAAATATTCATTTCTATGTAAACATAAAATAAAATTAGTCTTCGTATTTTCAGTCGTTTTGAGCATCTTTTAACTGCATAAAGTTTCCAAAACGGTAAAGTGACTATGTCAATTTCCATTTGATTTCTTTGCTTCGAATACCTTCCGTAATAAAATTCAAGTCAACTAGAAGCTTAGAAAGACACTTTAAAGTCTCTTAGTGACTTCTAGTTCCTTTTGTCACCTACAAAAAAGCCACAAGAACATACTCAACTGATGGACTAAACAATTGTTTTTAAATTGCCAGAAAATTCCTCAATAAAACATTATAGATAATTTTGGAAAAAACAAGAGAAAAGAAAATTCAGGAAAATAAGCTGGCGTTTTCTAAAGCCATTTTGATTTGAAATCATCATCAGATTTTCCCACCCGAATTAAAAATCATGGGAACATTTACACAAGTCATAAAATATAGTTGCTTGGTGTAACATACAAGATAAGAATTTTGTTTCCTGAAGTCAATTTTATAGGATTCCATGGATTCTTGCACCATTCAAATCAAGTTTCAAAGTTTCAAGTTTCATTCTAAAAGTTGAACATAGTAGAAATTATAATGCTAAAGATAAAACTTACAGGTTCCACTGAGATTTGAACTCAGATCGCTGAATTCAGAGTCCAGAGTGCTAACCATTACACCATGGAACCACACATGCAGCTGACTACTCTAGATTTTCTTGTGGTGAAAATGGAGAAGGGAACACATTAAGGAAATCATGCATGATGGTGAAACTGGCTTTAAAGCTGCAGTACAAATCTACATTTAATACACCATAATAAATTAATATCTCCTCCACTTTTAATCTACAAGTGTGCCTAGAATTCCACAGTATCACAATCAGGACAGTTTTAAAATTGTTTATGAAAACTGTGCCAGCTCTGTTACCAGGAAAAAAGGAGAGGAAAATAATTGCAAAACTTAAACTGCTAGAAAGCTGCTTATCCAGAAGTTGCTAAAGATTTTTCACTGTGTGGTAAAAGATTCCACCCGAGAGATAATATAAGTAGAATCGGTGCAAAGCAAAGCACATGTTCCAATCTATCAACTATACCTGACATTTGTGGCAACTAGATGAGAGATGGAGAAGCACCTCTTACCTGATCGCATGAGGTCTCATCTTTTGATTAGCAGTGTGATTCACATGTGATGATGGGCCAGGCCAGTTAATCAAAACAAGATCTTTAGATGCCCACAGGTTGGTTCTCCAAATCCAGTCCAGAGATATGAAACAACTTTTTGGGGGATACACTAAGGAAGGTGTGCATTGATCTACTCAGATAATCATCAAAAAACCTACTTGGAAATTGACATAGTTGGCAATGATTGAATGCGCAGGGAGATCCCAATGGATTTCAAGTCCATCGCTTTAACAACTCAGCCACAACTTCTGAGATACCTTCAAAATTACAGGCCTCACTAAAATTTAAAAATCTGATGTGAAGTCATCTTAACTTGAAACCTTGTACCGCTCAAGCCTTTCAACAGTTTAAAAGGCAGATTTAGTGTGAGTTGGCTCTGAAAACTTACTAAAGAATACACCAAAAAAGCTCAAAAGAAGAAAAATGTTCATTTCTATGTAAACATAAAATAAAATTAGTCTTCGTATTTTCAGTCGTTTTGAGCATCTTTTAACTGCATAAAGTTTCCAAAACGGTAAAGTGACTATGTCAATTTCCATTTGATTTTTTTGCTTCGAATACCTTCCGTAATAAAATTCAAGTCAACTAGAAGCTTAGAAAGACACTTTAAAGTCTCTTAGTCACTTCTAGTTCCTTTTGTCACCTACAAAAAAGCCACAAGAACATACTCAACTGATGGACTAAACAATTGTTTTTAAATTGCCAAAAAATTCCTCAATAAAACATTATAGATAATTTTGGAAAAAACAAGAGAAAAGAAAATTCAGGAAAATAAGCTGGCGTTTCCTAAAGCCATTTTGATTTGAAATCATCATCAGATTTTCCCACCCGAACTAAAAATCATGGGAACATTTACACAAGTCATAGAATATAGTTGCTTGGTGTAACATACAAGATAAGAATTTTGTTTCCTGAAGTCAATTTTATAGGATTCCATGGATTCTTGCACCATTCAAATCAAGTTTCAAGTTTTCATTCTAAAAGTTGAACATAGTAGAAATTATAATGCTAAAGATGAAACTTACAGGTTCCACTGAGATTTGAACTCAGCTGGATTCAGAGTCCAGAGTGCTAACCATTACACCATGGAACCACACATGTAGTTGACTGCTCTAGATTTTCTTGTGGTGAAAATGGAGAAGGGAACACATTAAGGAAATCATGCATGATGGTGAAACTGGCTTTAAAGCTGCAGTACAAATCTACATTTAATACACCATCATAAATTAATATCTCCTCCACTTTTAATCTACAAGTGTGCCTAGAATTCCACAGTATCACAATCAGGACAGTTTTAAAATTGTTTATGAAAACTGTGCCAGCTCTGTTACCAGGAAAAAGGAGAGGAAAATAATTGCAAAACTTAAACTGCTAGAAAGCTGCTCATCCAGAAGTTGTTAAAGATTTTTCACTGTGTGGTAAAAGATTCCACCCGAGAGATAATATAAGTAGAATCGGTGCAAAGCAAAGCACATGTTCCAATCTATCAACCATACCTGACATTTGTGGCAACTAGATGAGAGATGGAGAAGCACCTCTTACCTGATCGCACGAGGTCTCATCTTTTGATTAGCAGTGTGATTCACATGTGATGATGGGCCAGGCCAGTTAATCAAAATAAGATCTTTAGATGCCCGCAGGTTGGTTCTCCAAATCCAGTCCAGAGATATGAAACAACTTTTTGGGGGATAAACTAAGGAAGGTGTGCATTGATCTACTCAGATAATCATCAAAAAACCTACTTGGAAATTGACATAGTTGGCAATGATTGAATGCGCAGGGAGATCCCAATGGATTTCAAGTCCATCGCTTTAACAACTCAGCCACAACTTCTGAGATACCTTCAAAATTTCAGGCCTCACTAAAATTTAAAAATCTGATGTGAAGTCATCTTAACTTGAAACCTTGTACCGCTCAAGCCTTTCAACAGTTTAAAAGGCAGATTTAGTGTGAGTTGGCTCTGAAAACTTACTAAAGAATACACCAAAAAAGCTCAAAAGAAGAAAAATATTCATTTCTATGTAAACATAAAATAAAATTAGTCTTCGTATTTTCAGTCGTTTTGAGCATCTTTTAACTGCATAAAGTTTCCAAAACGGTAAAGTGACTATGTCAATTTCCATTTGATTTTTTTGCTTCGAATACCTTCCGTAATAAAATTCAAGTCAACTAGAAGCTTAGAAAGACACTTTAAAGTCTCTTAGTGACTTCTAGTTCCTTTTGTCACCTACAAAAAAGCCACAAGAACATACTCAACTGATGGACTAAACAATTGTTTTTAAATTGCCAAAAAATTCCTCAATAAAACATTATAGATAATTTTGGAAAAAACAAGAGAAAAGAAAATTCAGGAAAATAAGCTGGCGTTTCCTAAAGCCATTTTGATTTGAAATCATCATCAGATTTTCCCACCCGAATTAAAAATCATGGGAACATTTACACAAGTCATAGAATATAGTTGCTTGGTGTAACATACAAGATAAGAATTTTGTTTCCTGAAGTCAATTTTATAGGATTCCATGGATTCTTGCACCATTCAAATCAAGTTTCAAAGTTTCAAGTTTCATTCTAAAAGTTGAACATAGTAGAAATTATAATGCTAAAGATAAAACTTACAGGTTCCACTGAGATTTGAACTCAGATCGCTGAATTCAGAGTCCAGAGTGCTAACCATTACACCATGGAACCACACATGCAGCTGACTACTCTAGATTTTCTTGTGGTGAAAATGGAGAAGGGAACACATTAAGGAAATCATGCATGATGGTGAAACTGGCTTTAAAGCTGCAGTACAAATCTACATTTAATACACCATAATAAATTAATATCTCCTCCACTTTTAATCTACAAGTGTGCCTAGAATTCCACAGTATCACAATCAGGACAGTTTTAAAATTGTTTATGAAAACTGTGCCAGCTCTGTTACCAGGAAAAAAAGAACATACTCAACTGATGGACTAAACAATTGTTTTTAAATTGCCAAAAAATTCCTCAATAAAACATTATAGATAATTTTGGAAAAAACAAGAGAAAAGAAAATTCAGGAAAATAAGCTGGCATTTCCTAAAGCCATTTTGATTTGAAATCATCATCAGATTTTCCCACCCGAATTAAAAATCATGGGAACATTTCCACAAGTCATAGAATATAGTTGCTTGGTGTAACATACAAGATAAGAATTTTGTTTCCTGAATTCAATTTTATAGGATTCCATGGATTCTTGCACCATTCAAATCAAGTTTCATTCTAAAAGTTGAACATAGTAGAAATTATAATGCTAAAGATGAAACTTACAGGTTCCACTGAGATTTGAACTCAGATCGCTGGATTCAGAGTCCAGAGTGCTAACCATTACACCATGGAACCACACATGTAGCTGACTACTCTAGATTTTCTTGTGGTGAAAATGGAGAAGGGAACACATTAAGGAAATCATGCATGATGGTGAAACTGGCTTTAAAGCTGCAGTACAAATCTACATTTAATACACCATCATAAATTAATATCTCTTCCACTTTTAATCTACAAGTGTGCCTAGAATTCCACAGTATCACAATCAGGACAGTTTTAAAATTGTTTATGAAAACTGTGCCAGCTCTGTTACCAGGAAAAAGGAGAGGAAAATAATTGCAAAACTTAAACTGCTAGAAAGCTGCTCATCCAGAAGTTGCTAAAGATTTTTCAATGTGTGGTAAAAGATTCCACCCGAGAGATAATATAAGTAGAATCAGTGCAAAGCAAAGCACATGTTCCAATCTATCAACCATACCTGACATTTGTGGCAACTAGATGAGAGATGGAGAAGCACCTCTTACCTGATCGCACGAGGTCTCATCTTTTGATTAGCAGTGTGATTCACATGTGATGATGGGCCAGGCCAGTTAATCAAAATAAGATCTTTAGATGCCCGCAGGTTGGTTCTCCAAATCCAGTCCAGAGATATGAAACAACTTTTTGGGGGATAAACTAAGGAAGGTGTGCATTGATCTACTCAGATAATCATCAAAAAACCTACTTGGAAATTGACATAGTTGGCAATGATTGAATGCGCAGGGAGATCCCAATGGATTTCAAGTCCATCGCTTTAACAACTCAGCCGCAACTTCTGAGATACCTTCAAAATTTCAGGCCTCACTAAAATGTAAAAATCTGATGTGAAGTCATCTTAACTTGAAACCTTGTACCGCTCAAGCCTTTCAACAGTTTAAAAGGCAGATTTAGTGTGAGTTGGCTCTGAAAACTTACTAAAGAATACACCAAAAAAGCTCAAAAGAAGAAAAATATTCATTTCTATGTAAACATAAAATAAAATTAGTCTTCGTATTTTCAGTCGTTTTGAGCATCTTTTAACTGCATAAAGTTTCCAAAACGGTAAAGTGACTATGTCAATTTCCATTTGATTTCTTTGCTTCGAATACCTTCCGTAATAAAATTCAAGTCAACTAGAAGCTTAGAAAGACACTTTAAAGTCTCTTAGTGACTTCTAGTTCCTTTTGTCACCTACAAAAAAGCCACAAGAACATACTCAACTGATGGACTAAACAATTGTTTTTAAATTGCCAGAAAATTCCTCAATAAAACATTATAGATAATTTTGGAAAAAACAAGAGAAAAGAAAATTCAGGAAAATAAGCTGGCGTTTTCTAAAGCCATTTTGATTTGAAATCATCATCAGATTTTCCCACCCGAATTAAAAATCATGGGAACATTTACACAAGTCATAAAATATAGTTGCTTGGTGTAACATACAAGATAAGAATTTTGTTTCCTGAAGTCAATTTTATAGGATTCCATGGATTCTTGCACCATTCAAATCAAGTTTCAAAGTTTCAAGTTTCATTCTAAAAGTTGAACATAGTAGAAATTATAATGCTAAAGATAAAACTTACAGGTTCCACTGAGATTTGAACTCAGATCGCTGAATTCAGAGTCCAGAGTGCTAACCATTACACCATGGAACCACACATGCAGCTGACTACTCTAGATTTTCTTGTGGTGAAAATGGAGAAGGGAACACATTAAGGAAATCATGCATGATGGTGAAACTGGCTTTAAAGCTGCAGTACAAATCTACATTTAATACACCATAATAAATTAATATCTCCTCCACTTTTAATCTACAAGTGTGCCTAGAATTCCACAGTATCACAATCAGGACAGTTTTAAAATTGTTTATGAAAACTGTGCCAGCTCTGTTACCAGGAAAAAAGGAGAGGAAAATAATTGCAAAACTTAAACTGCTAGAAAGCTGCTTATCCAGAAGTTGCTAAAGATTTTTCACTGTGTGGTAAAAGATTCCACCCGAGAGATAATATAAGTAGAATCGGTGCAAAGCAAAGCACATGTTCCAATCTATCAACTATACCTGACATTTGTGGCAACTAGATGAGAGATGGAGAAGCACCTCTTACCTGATCGCATGAGGTCTCATCTTTTGATTAGCAGTGTGATTCACATGTGATGATGGGCCAGGCCAGTTAATCAAAACAAGATCTTTAGATGCCCACAGGTTGGTTCTCCAAATCCAGTCCAGAGATATGAAACAACTTTTTGGGGGATACACTAAGGAAGGTGTGCATTGATCTACTCAGATAATCATCAAAAAACCTACTTGGAAATTGACATAGTTGGCAATGATTGAATGCGCAGGGAGATCCCAATGGATTTCAAGTCCATCGCTTTAACAACTCAGCCACAACTTCTGAGATACCTTCAAAATTACAGGCCTCACTAAAATTTAAAAATCTGATGTGAAGTCATCTTAACTTGAAACCTTGTACCGCTCAAGCCTTTCAACAGTTTAAAAGGCAGATTTAGTGTGAGTTGGCTCTGAAAACTTACTAAAGAATACACCAAAAAAGCTCAAAAGAAGAAAAATGTTCATTTCTATGTAAACATAAAATAAAATTAGTCTTCGTATTTTCAGTCGTTTTGAGCATCTTTTAACTGCATAAAGTTTCCAAAACGGTAAAGTGACTATGTCAATTTCCATTTGATTTTTTTGCTTCGAATACCTTCCGTAATAAAATTCAAGTCAACTAGAAGCTTAGAAAGACACTTTAAAGTCTCTTAGTCACTTCTAGTTCCTTTTGTCACCTACAAAAAAGCCACAAGAACATACTCAACTGATGGACTAAACAATTGTTTTTAAATTGCCAAAAAATTCCTCAATAAAACATTATAGATAATTTTGGAAAAAACAAGAGAAAAGAAAATTCAGGAAAATAAGCTGGCGTTTCCTAAAGCCATTTTGATTTGAAATCATCATCAGATTTTCCCACCCGAACTAAAAATCATGGGAACATTTACACAAGTCATAGAATATAGTTGCTTGGTGTAACATACAAGATAAGAATTTTGTTTCCTGAAGTCAATTTTATAGGATTCCATGGATTCTTGCACCATTCAAATCAAGTTTCAAGTTTTCATTCTAAAAGTTGAACATAGTAGAAATTATAATGCTAAAGATGAAACTTACAGGTTCCACTGAGATTTGAACTCAGCTGGATTCAGAGTCCAGAGTGCTAACCATTACACCATGGAACCACACATGTAGTTGACTGCTCTAGATTTTCTTGTGGTGAAAATGGAGAAGGGAACACATTAAGGAAATCATGCATGATGGTGAAACTGGCTTTAAAGCTGCAGTACAAATCTACATTTAATACACCATCATAAATTAATATCTCCTCCACTTTTAATCTACAAGTGTGCCTAGAATTCCACAGTATCACAATCAGGACAGTTTTAAAATTGTTTATGAAAACTGTGCCAGCTCTGTTACCAGGAAAAAGGAGAGGAAAATAATTGCAAAACTTAAACTGCTAGAAAGCTGCTCATCCAGAAGTTGTTAAAGATTTTTCACTGTGTGGTAAAAGATTCCACCCGAGAGATAATATAAGTAGAATCGGTGCAAAGCAAAGCACATGTTCCAATCTATCAACCATACCTGACATTTGTGGCAACTAGATGAGAGATGGAGAAGCACCTCTTACCTGATCGCACGAGGTCTCATCTTTTGATTAGCAGTGTGATTCACATGTGATGATGGGCCAGGCCAGTTAATCAAAATAAGATCTTTAGATGCCCGCAGGTTGGTTCTCCAAATCCAGTCCAGAGATATGAAACAACTTTTTGGGGGATAAACTAAGGAAGGTGTGCATTGATCTACTCAGATAATCATCAAAAAACCTACTTGGAAATTGACATAGTTGGCAATGATTGAATGCGCAGGGAGATCCCAATGGATTTCAAGTCCATCGCTTTAACAACTCAGCCACAACTTCTGAGATACCTTCAAAATTTCAGGCCTCACTAAAATTTAAAAATCTGATGTGAAGTCATCTTAACTTGAAACCTTGTACCGCTCAAGCCTTTCAACAGTTTAAAAGGCAGATTTAGTGTGAGTTGGCTCTGAAAACTTACTAAAGAATACACCAAAAAAGCTCAAAAGAAGAAAAATATTCATTTCTATGTAAACATAAAATAAAATTAGTCTTCGTATTTTCAGTCGTTTTGAGCATCTTTTAACTGCATAAAGTTTCCAAAACGGTAAAGTGACTATGTCAATTTCCATTTGATTTTTTTGCTTCGAATACCTTCCGTAATAAAATTCAAGTCAACTAGAAGCTTAGAAAGACACTTTAAAGTCTCTTAGTGACTTCTAGTTCCTTTTGTCACCTACAAAAAAGCCACAAGAACATACTCAACTGATGGACTAAACAATTGTTTTTAAATTGCCAAAAAATTCCTCAATAAAACATTATAGATAATTTTGGAAAAAACAAGAGAAAAGAAAATTCAGGAAAATAAGCTGGCGTTTCCTAAAGCCATTTTGATTTGAAATCATCATCAGATTTTCCCACCCGAATTAAAAATCATGGGAACATTTACACAAGTCATAGAATATAGTTGCTTGGTGTAACATACAAGATAAGAATTTTGTTTCCTGAAGTCAATTTTATAGGATTCCATGGATTCTTGCACCATTCAAATCAAGTTTCAACTTTCATTCTAAAAGTTGAACATAGTAGAAATTATAATGCTAAAGATGAAACTTACAGGTTCCACTGAGATTTGAACGCCGATCGCTGGATTCAGAGTCCAGAGTGCTAACCATTACACCATGGAACCACTCATGTAGTTGACTGCTCTAGATTTTCTTGTGGTGAAAATGGAGAAGGGAACACATTAAGGAAATCATGCATGATGGTGAAACTGGCTTTAAAGCTGCAGTACAAATCTACATTTAATACACCATCATAAATTAATATCTCCTCCACTTTTAATCTACAAGTGTGCCTAGAATTCCACAGTATCACAATCAGGACAGTTTTAAAATTGTTTATGAAAACTGTGCCAGCTCTGTTACCAGGAAAAAGGAGAGGAAAATAATTGCAAAACTTAAACTGCTAGAAAGCTGCTCATCCAGAAGTTGCTAAAGATTTTTCACTGTGTGGTAAAAGATTCCACCGGAGAGATAATATAAGTAGAATCGGTGCAAAGCAAAGCACATGTTCCAATCTATCAACCATACCTGACATTTGTGGCAACTAGATGAGAGATGGAGAAGCACCTCTTACCTGATCGCACGAGGTCTCATCTTTTGATTAGCAGTGTGATTCACATGTGATGATGGGCCAGGCCAGTTAATCAAAATAAGATCTTTAGATGCCCGCAGGTTGGTTCTCCAAATCCAGTCCAGAGATACGAAACAACTTTTTGGGGGATAAACTAAGGAAGGTGTGCATTGATCTACTCAGATAATCATCAAAAAACCTACTTGGAAATTGACATAGTTGGCAATGATTGAATGCACAGGGAGATCCCAATGGATTTCAAGTCCATCGCTTTAACAACTCAGCCACAACTTCTGAGATACCTTCAAAATTTCAGGCCTCACTAAAATGTAAAAATCTGATGTGAGGTCATCTTAACTTGAAACCTTGTACCGCTCAAGCCTTTCAACAGTTTAAAAGGCAGATTTAGTGTGAGTTGGCTCTGAAAACTTACTAAAGAATACACCAAAAAAGCTCAAAAGAAGAAAAATATTCATTTCTACGTAAACATAAAATAAAATTAGTCTTCGTATTTTCAGTCGTTTTGAGCATCTTTTAACTGCATAAAGTTTCCAAAACGGTAAAGTGACTATGTCAATTTCCATTTGATTTTTTTGCTTCGAATACCTTCCGTAATAAAATTCAAGTCAACTAGAAGCTTAGAAAGACACTTTAAAGTCTCTTAGTGACTTCTAGTTCCTTTTGTCACCTACAAAAAAGCCACAAGAACATACTCAACTGATGGACTAAACAATTGTTTTTAAATTGCCAAAAAATTCCTCAATAAAACATTATAGATAATTTTGGAAAAAACAAGAGAAAAGAAAATTCAGGAAAATAAGCTGGCATTTCCTAAAGCCATTTTGATTTGAAATCATCATCAGATTTTCCCACCCGAATTAAAAATCATGGGAACATTTCCACAAGTCATAGAATATAGTTGCTTGGTGTAACATACAAGATAAGAATTGTGTTTCCTGAAGTCAATTTTATAGGATTCCATGGATTCTTGCACCATTCAAATCAAGTTTCATTCTAAAAGTTGAACATAGTAGAAATTATAATGCTAAAGATGAAACTTACAGGTTCCACTGAGATTTGAACTCATATCGCTGGATTCAGAGTCCAGAGTGCTAACCATTACACCATGGAACCACACATGTTGCTGACTACTCTAGATTTTCTTGTGGTGAAAATGGAGAAGGGAACACATTAAGGAAATCATGCATGATGGTGAAACTGGCTTTAAAGCTGCAGTACAAATCTACATTTAATACACCATCATAAATTAATATCTCCTCCACTTTTAATCTACAAGTGTGCCTAGAATTCCACAGTATCACAATCAGGACAGTTTTAAAATTGTTTATGAAAACTGTGCCAGCTCTGTTACCAGGAAAAAGGAGAGGAAAATAATTGCAAAACTTAAACTGCTAGAAAGCTGCTCATCCAGAAGTTGCTAAAGATTTTTCACTGTGTGGTAAAAGATTCCACCCGAGAGATAATATAAGTAGAATCGGTGCAAAGCAAAGCACATGTTCCAATCTATCAACCATACGTGACATTTGTGGCAACTAGATGAGAGATGGAGAAGCACCTCTTACCTGATCGTACGAGGTCTCATCTTTTGATTAGCAGTGTGATTCACATGTGATGATGGGCCAGGCCAGTTAATCAAAATAAGATCTTTAGATGCCCGCAGGTTGGTTCTCCAAATCCAGTCCAGAGATACGAAACAACTTTTTGGGGGATAAACTAAGGAAGGTGTGCATTGATCTACTCAGATAATCATCAAAAAACCTACTTGGAAATTGACATAGTTGGCAATGATTGAATGCGCAGGGAGATCCCAATGGATTTCAAGTCCATCGCTTTAACAACTCAGCCACAACTTCTGAGATACCTTCAAAATTTCAGGCCTCACTAAAATGTAAAAATCTGATGTGAAGTCATCTTAACTTGAAACCTTGTACCGCTCAAGCCTTTCAACAGTTTAAAAGGCAGATTTAGTGTGAGTTGGCTCTGAAAACTTACTAAAGAATACACCAAAAAAGCTCAAAAGAAGAAAAATATTCATTTCTATGTAAACATAAAATAAAATTAGTCTTCGTATTTTCAGTCGTTTTGAGCATCTTTTAACTGCATAAAGTTTCCAAAACGGTAAAGTGACTATGTCAATTTCCATTTGATTTTTTTGCTTCGAATACCTTCCGTAATAAAATTCAAGTCAACTAGAAGCTTAGAAAGACACTTTAAAGTCTCTTAGTGACTTCTAGTTCCTTTTGTCACCTACAAAAAAGCCACAAGAACATACTCAACTGATGGACTAAACAATTGTTTTTAAATTGCCAAAAAATTCCTCAATAAAACATTATAGATAATTTTGGAAAAAACAAGAGAAAAGAAAATTCAGGAAAATAAGCTGGCATTTCCTCAAGCCATTTTGATTTGAAATCATCATCAGATTTTCCCACCCGAATTAAAAATCATGGGAACATTTCCACAAGTCATAGAATATAGTTGCTTGGTGTAACATACAAGATAAGAATTTTGTTTCCTGAAGTCAATTTTATAGGATTCCATGGATTCTTGCACCATTCAAATCAAGTTTCATTCTAAAAGTTGAACATAGTAGAAATTATAATGCTAAAGATGAATCTTACAGGTTCCACTGAGATTTGAACTCAGATCGCTGGATTCAGCGTCCAGAGTGCTAACCATTACACCATGGAACCACACATGTAGCAGACTACTCTAGATTTTCTTGTGGTGAAAATGGAGAAGGGAACACATTAAGGAAATCATGCATGATGGTGAAACTGGCTTTAAAGCTGCAGTACAAATCTACATTTAATACACCATCATAAATTAATATCTCTTCCACTTTTAATCTACAAGTGTGCCTAGAATTCCACAGTATCACAATCAGGACAGTTTTAAAATTGTTTATGAAAACTGTGCCATCTCTGTTACCAGGAAAAAGGAGAGGAAAATAATTGCAAAACTTAAACTGCTAGAAAGCTGCTCATCCAGAAGTTGCTAAAGATTTTTCACTGTGTGGTAAAAGATTCCACCCGAGAGATAATATAAGTAGAGTCAGTGCAAAGCAAAGCACATGTTCCAATCTATCAACCATACCTGACATTTGTGGCAACTAGATGAGAGATGGAGAAGCACCTCTTACCTGATCGCACGAGGTCTCATCTTTTGATTAGCAGTGTGATTCACATGTGATGATGGGCCAGGCCAGTTAATCAAAATAAGATCTTTAGATGCCCGCAGGTTGGTTCTCCAAATCCAGTCCAGAGATATGAAACAACTTTTTGGGGGATAAACTAAGGAAGGTGTGCATTGATCTACTCAGATAATCATCAAAAAACCTACTTGGAAATTGACATAGTTGGCAATGATTGAATGCGCAGGGAGATCCCAATGGATTTCAAGTCCATCGCTTTAACAACTCAGCCACAACTTCTGAGATACCTTCAAAATTTCAGGCCTCACTAAAATGTAAAAATCTGATGTGAAGTCATCTTAACTTGAAACCTTGTACCGCTCAAGCCTTTCAACAGTTTAAAAGGCAGATTTAGTGTGAGTTGGCTCTGAAAACTTACTAAAGAATACACCAAAAAAGCTCAAAAGAAGAAAAATATTCATTTCTATGTAAACATAAAATAAAATTAGTCTTCGTATTTTCAGTCGTTTTGAGCATCTTTTAACTGCATAAAGTTTCCAAAACGGTAAAGTGACTATGTCAATTTCCATTTGATTTTTTTGCTTCGAATACCTTCCGTAATAAAATTCAAGTCAACTAGAAGCTTAGAAAGACACTTTAAAGTCTCTTAGTGACTTCTAGTTCCTTTTGTCACCTACAAAAAAGCCACAAGAACATACTCAACTGATGGACTAAACAATTGTTTTTAAATTGCCAAAAAATTCCTCAATAAAACATTATAGATAATTTTGGAAAAAACAAGAGAAAAGAAAATTCAGGAAAATAAGCTGGCGTTTCCTAAAGCCATTTTGATTTGAAATCATCATCAGATTTTCCCACCCGAACTAAAAATCATGGGAACATTTACACAAGTCATAGAATATAGTTGCTTGGTGTAACATACAAGATAAGAATTTTGTTTCCTGAAGTCAATTTTATAGGATTCCATGGATTCTTGCACCATTCAAATCAAGTTTCAAGTTTTCAAGTTTCATTCTAAAAGTTGAACATAGTTGAAATTATAATGCTAAAGATGAAACTTACAGGTTCCACTGAGATTTGAACTCAGATCGCTGGATTCAGAGTCCAGAGTGCTAACCATTACACCATGGAACCACACATGTAGTTGACTGCTCTAGATTTTCTTGTGGTGAAAATGGAGAAGGGAACACATTAAGGAAATCATGCATGATGGTGAAACTGGCTTTAAAGCTGCAGTACAAATCTACATTTAATACACCATCATAAATTAATATCTCCTCCACTTTTAATCTACAAGTGTGCCTAGAATTCCACAGTATCACAATCAGGACAGTTTTAAAATTGTTTATGAAAACTGTGCCAGCTCTGTTACCAGGAAAAAGGAGAGGAAAATAATTGCAAAACTTAAACTGCTAGAAAGCTGCTCATCCAGAAGTTGTTAAAGATTTTTCACTGTGTGGTAAAAGATTCCACCCGAGAGATAATATAAGTAGAATCGGTGCAAAGCAAAGCACATGTTCCAATCTATCAACCATACCTGACATTTGTGGCAACTAGATGAGAGATGGAGAAGCACCTCTTACCTGATCGCACGAGGTCTCATCTTTTGATTAGCAGTGTGATTCTCATGTGATGATGGGCCAGGCCAGTTAATCAAAATAAGATCTTTAGATGCCCGCAGGTTGGTTCTCCAAATCCAGTCCAGAGATATGAAACAACTTTTTGGGGGATAAACTAAGGAAGGTGTGCATTGATCTACTCAGATAATCATCAAAAAACCTACTTGGAAATTGACATAGTTGGCAATGATTGAATGCGCAGGGAGATCCCAATGGATTTCAAGTCCATCGCTTTAACAACTCAGCCACAACTTCTGAGATACCTTCAAAATTTCAGGCCTCACTAAAATTTAAAAATCTGATGTGAAGTCATCTTAACTTGAAACCTTGTACCGCTCAAGCCTTTCAACAGTTTAAAAGGCAGATTTAGTGTGAGTTGGCTCTGAAAACTTACTAAAGAATACACCAAAAAAGCTCAAAAGAAGAAAAATATTCATTTCTATGTAAACATAAAATAAAATTAGTCTTCGTATTTTCAGTCGTTTTGAGCATCTTTTAACTGCATAAAGTTTCCAAAACGGTAAAGTGACTATGTCAATTTCCATTTGATTTTTTTGCTTCGAATACCTTCCGTAATAAAATTCAAGTCAACTAGAAGCTTAGAAAGACACTTTAAAGTCTCTTAGTGACTTCTAGTTCCTTTTGTCACCTACAAAAAAGCCACAAGAACATACTCAACTGATGGACTAAACAATTGTTTTTAAATTGCCAAAAAATTCCTCAATAAAACATTATAGATAATTTTGGAAAAAACAAGAGAAAAGAAAATTCAGGAAAATAAGCTGGCGTTTCCTAAAGCCATTTTGATTTGAAATCATCATCAGATTTTCCCACCCGAATTAAAAATCATGGGAACATTTACACAAGTCATAGAATAAAGTTGCTTGGTGTAACATACAAGATAAGAATTTTGTTTCCTGAAGTCAATTTTATCTTTTGCTACACCTAGTACAACTAGTTGATAAACAGCCTTGGAAATAGGATTCCATGGATTCTTGCACCATTCAAATCAAGTTTCAAGTTTCATTCTATAAGTTCAAATCAAAATAAGATCTTTAGATGCCCGCAGGTTGGTTCTCCAAATCCAGTCCAGAGATATGAAACAACTTTTTGGGGAATAAACTAAGGAAGGTGTGCATTGATCTACTCAGATAATCATCAAAAAACCTACTTGGAAATTGACATAGTTGGCAATGATTGAATGCGCAGGGAGATCCCAATGGATTTCAAGTCCATCGCTTTAACAACTCAGCCACAACTTCTGAGATACCTTCAAAATTTCAGGCCTCACTAAAATTTAAAAATCTGATGTGAAGTCATCTTAACTTGAAACCTTGTACCGCTCAAGCCTTTCAACAGTTTAAAAGGCAGATTTAGTGTGAGTTGGCTCTGAAAACTTACTAAAAAAGACACTAAAAATGCTCAAAAAAGCCACAAGAACATACTCAACTGATGGACTAAACAATTGTTTTTAAATAGCCAAAAAATTCCTCAATAAAACATTATAGATAATTTTGGAAAAAACAAGAGAAAAGAAAATTCAGGAAAATAAGCTGGAGTTTCCTAAAGCCATTTTGATTTGAAATCATCATCAGATTTTCCCACCCGAATTAAAAATCATGGAAACATTTACACAAGACATAGAATATAGTTGTTTAGTGTAACATACAAGATAAGAATTTTGTTTCCTGAAGTCAATTTTATCTTTCGCTACACCTAGTGCAACTAGTTGATAAATACCCTTGACAATAGGATTCCATGGATCCTTGCACCACTCAAATCAAGATTCAAGTATCATTCTAAAATTTAAACATAGGAGAAATTATTCTGAGCAGGAATGGTGAAACTTTTAAACTAAAATTAATTTTACAGGTTCCACTGAGATTTGAACCATTCCACTGAGATTTGAACCATTACACCATGGAACCACACATGTAGGTTTCTACTCTAGATTTTCTTGTGGTGAAAATGGAGAAAGGAACACGTTGATGGTAAAACTTGCTTTAAAGCTGCAGTGCAAATCTCCATTTAATACACCATGATAAATTAATATCTCCTCCGCTTTTAATCCATAAGTGTGCCTAGAATTCCACAGTATCACAATCAGGACAGTTTAAAATTGTTTATGAAAACTGTGCCAGCTCTATTACCAGGAAAAATGGAAAGGAAAATTATTGCAAAACTTAAACTGCTAGAAAGCTGCTCATCCAGAAGTTGCTAAAGATTTTTCATTGTGTGGTAAAAGATTCTATCCGAGAGATAATATAAGTAGACTTGGTGCAAATCAAAGCACATGTTCCAATCTAGCAATCATACCTGACATTTGTGGCAACTAGACGAGAGCTGGAGAAGCACCTCTTACCTGATCGCACGTGGTCGCATCTTTTGATTAGCAGTGTGATTCACATGTGATGATGGGCTAGGCCAGTTAATCAAAATAAGATCTTTAGATGCCCGTAGGTGGTTCTCCAAATCCAGTCTAGAAATATTAAACAACTTTTAGGGGGATAAACTAAGGAAGGTGTGCATTGATCTACTCAGATAATCATCAAAAAACCTACTTGGAAATTGATATAGTTGGCAACGATTGAATGCGCAGGGAGATCCCAATGGATTTCAAGTCCATCGCTTTAACAACTCAGCCACAACTTCTGAGATACCTTCAAAATATCAGGCCTCACTAAAATTTAAAAATCTCATGTGAAGTCATCTTAACTTGGAACCTTGTACCGTTCAAGCCTTTCAACAGTTTAAAATGCATATTTACTGTGAGTCGGCTCTGAAAACTTACTAAAAAGACACCAAAAATGCTCAAAAGAAGAAAAATATTCATTTCTATGAAAAAGTAAAATAAAATTACTCTTCATATATTCAGTCTTTTTGAGCATCTTTTAACTGCATGAAGTTTCCAAAACTGTAAAGTGGTTAAACTAAATGACTATTTCAATTTTAATTTGATTTTTTTGCTTTGAATACCTTCCATAATAAAATTCAAGTCAACTAGAAGCTTAGAAAGACACTTTAAAGTCTCCTAGTGACTTCTAGTTCATTTTCATAAAATAATAGAATCGTAGAGTTGGAAGGGACCTCTTGGGCCATCTGATCCAACCCCCTGTTCAAAGCAGGATTCGCTAAATCATCCCAGACAGATGTCTCTCCAGCCTCTGTTTGAAGACTTCCATTGAAGTAGATCTCACCACTTCTCGTGGCAGCCTGTTCCACTCATTGATCACTCTAACTGTTAAAATGTTTTTTTCTAATATCTAATCTGTTTCTCCTCCCATTCAGTTTCATCCCATTGCTTCTAGTCTTTCCTTGTGCAATTGAGAATTAAGATGATCCTTCTACAATGTGACAGCCCTTGAGATATTTGTAGACATCTATTAAGTCTTCTCTCAGTCTTCTCTTTTGCAAACTAAACATTCCCAAATCATGCAACCTTTCCTCATAAGACAGGTTTTGCAGACCAGTCAACATTCTGGTCGCTCTTTTCTGAACTTGCTCCAGTTTGTTGATGTCCTTTTTACATCGTGGCACCCAAAACTGGACACAGTATTCCAAATGAGGTCTGACCAAAGAGGGGTAGAGGGCAAAAATGACTTCAAGTGATCTAGACTGTATGCTTCTGTTAATACATCCTAGAATTGCATTTGCCTTTTTTTGCTGCTACATCACACTGCTGACTCATATTCAGTCTGTGATCTACTAGTATACCCAAGTTTTTTTCACATGTGCTGTTGCTTAGCCCTATTCCTCCCATTCTGTATATGCTTTTTTCATTTGTATTGCCCAGATGTAGTACTTTGCATTTTTCCCTGTTAAAAATCCATTCTGTTAGTTGCTGCCCACTGCTTCAGTTTATTTATATCTTTTTGAATCCTCTCTTCTCTATTATTAGCTATCCCTCCTAGCTAAGTGTCATCAACAAATTTAATCAGTTTACCTTCAATTCTTTCATCTAAATCATTGATAAATATGTTGAACAACACAGAGCCCTGTGGTACCCCACTTGAGACATTCTTCCAACTGGATGTGCAGCCATTTACGACCACTCTTTGGGTCCGATCACTAAGCCAGTTATGAATCCACCTAACAGTTGCCTTGTCCATTCCATACCTAGTCATTTTTTCAATAAGGATTGTGTGAGATACTTTGTCAAATGCTTTGCTGGAGTCAAAATATACTATATCCACCCAATCAGTGATTCCATCATAGAAGTTAATTAAGTTAGTCTGACATGACTTATTAGTTACAAACCCATGCTGACTCTGTTTAATCACTTCATTCTTATCCAGGTACTAACATACATGTTGTTTAATAATTTGTTCAAAGATCTTTCCTGGTATAGAAGTCAGACTCACCGGCCTATAGTTGCCTGGGTCCACCTTCTTCCCCTTTTTGAAGATAGGAACAACATTTGCTCTTCTCCAGTCTTCTGGGACTTCTCCTGTTCTCCAAGAATTTTCAAAGATTATGGAGAGGGGTTCAAAAATTTCTTCTGCTATCTCCTTCAGTACTCTGGGGTGTAAATCATCTGGACCTGGAGACTTGAATTCATTTAGGTTAGCTAAGTGTTTCCTCACTATCTTTCTGTTTATAGATATCCTGGATTCTTGTATTCCCTTAATAGGACAGTGAAGAACAGTTGATGTTACATTTCCTTTCTGAGAGAAAACAGATGCAAAATAGGAATTTAAAAGTTCGGCGTTCTCAACATCCTGTCTTACCATTTCATCATTTTCATCCTGTAAAACTCCTATAGCATCTTTGACTTTTCTTTTACCTTTGACATATCCACAAAATCCTTTATTATTGCTTTTGACATCTCTTGAAAGCCTCAATTCATTGTCAGCTTTAGTAATCTGATTTGTGCCCTGCAGGTTCTGCAGACAGCATTATATTCTTCTTTAGATATGCCTCCCTGTTTCCATTTTATAAACATTTCTTTCTTCCTTTTTAGCATGTGCTTAAGTTCTGTGTTCATCCATCCTGGTTTCCTTAAATGCTTCCTATTCTTCCCTCTTTTTGGAATTGTTAACAATTGTGCTTTGAGAATTTCATTTTTCAAGATTTCCCAACCTTCCTGGACATTTTTGTCTTTAAAGATATCCAGCTATTGGATCCCTCCAATTCTCTTTCTGAATCCCTTAAAATTTGCCTTTCTGAAATCCAACCTTGACATCTGAGTCTTCACAGGTCTTCCTCCTCTAGTTATCCAAAATTCTAAAATAGCATGGTCGCTACCTCCTAGGGTCCCAGCCACTTTTACCTCTTCAGCCATTTCCTCCCTGTTTATAAGGATTAGATCCAAGGTAGCAGATCCCCTTGTTTTCTCCCCTATCTTTTGGAAGATAAAGTTGTCAGCAAGAGAGGATAAGAATTTCCTTGACCTGTTAGTTTTGCCTGAGAGAGATTCCCAACAAATGTCTGGATAGTTGAAATCACCCATGACAACCATGTCATATTTTTTGGAGAACTTGGCCATTTGATGCATAAAGAGTTCATCCATATCTTCAGCTTGCACAGGCAGCCTGTAGTAAATGCCTACAATGGTGTCCTTTCCATTGTTCTGTCCTTGTATTCTTACCCAAACAGTTTCCACAGAACTCCCAGTCTCTGAAGCTTCAAACTCTGTGCAGATATACGCGTTTCTAACATACAATGCGACACCTCCTCCTCGTTTATCAAGTCTGTTTCTTGCAAATAAGTTGTATCCTTCTAGCCTTGTATTCCAATCATGTGTATCGTCCCACCAAGTTTCAGTGATTCCAATGACATCATCTTTCTTTTCCTGTGTTAGTAGTTCCAGTTCTCCTTGTTTGTTGCCCATGCTTTGTGCATTAGTATAGAAACATTTTAGTTTGTGATTGGTTTCTCTTTCTCCAATATTTTTATTATTTAGACTCTTTTGCCTTTGTTCTTCCTTTCCACTTCTAATAGCAGAGTTCTCAAAAGCATTTGCCAGGTGTATGGCTTTTTCTGGCCTTTTGCTTCCCTTCCCACATTGTTCTAGTGTAAAGCTCTCCTGATGAGTGCAGCAAGGCGACTTCCAAATACATGTTTTCCAGTCTTCGTAAGGTGCACCCCATCTCTAGCAAGTAGTCCATCATATAGGTAATTCACTCCATGATACAGAAATCCAAATCCTTGCTGATGGCACCATCGATGTAGCCAGTTATTCACCTGCAGAATCTTATTCCACCTCCTTGTTCCATGGCCATCCACTGGGTTGATGGAAGAAAAGACCACCTGCGCTCCCAGTTCTTTCACTTTCTTGCCTAAGTTTTCAAAGTCACTGCAGATGGTTTCCAGGTAGTTTCTTGCTGTGTCATTTGTCCCCACATGTATTAGCAGGAATGGTTAGTCATCTGTAGTTCTGAAGAGTCCTGATATCCTGTCAGACACATCTTTAATTTTTGCACCTGGAAGACAGCACATTTCTCTTGAAGTTATATCCGGTCTGCAGATAGCGGCCTCTGTTCCTCTCAACAGGGAATCCCCCATGACCACCACTCTCCATTTCTTCTTCAAAGCATTTTTCTTTGTACATCCAGGAGGATTCTGAAGGCGTACAAGGTTGCTGTTTGTGGGCAAAGTCTTATCCTGATGTATTTCTTCATCATTCTCCTGTGTGAGAGCCTGGTACTGGTTCCTGAGCAGTATGGGTGCTGACTGCCTCCCGATCCTCCTGCTTCTCTGGGTCACATGCTTCCATTCCTCTGTTTCTTCAGGTGCACTTCGAATTTCTTCTCTTTCTGTAACATGAAGAGATAATTCTGCTCTGTTGAAGAACTCTTCACCTTCCTTAATGATCTTCAACGTAGCTAACCTCTCTTCAGGATTTTGCATCTTTTTCTCCAACAGGGACACAAGCTTGCATTTGTGGCATGTGAAGTTTGGCTTTTCCACTGGTAAGTCTGTGAACATGTAGCAAGAAATGCAGCTCACCAAATGGCTCCTGGCCTCTTCCATATTGTTATAGAGATTTCAAAATGATGAAAAATGAGCCAAAATCGGTTTACCAATTTCCTCTTTTCAGCTGCAACGGCCAAAATCCAGTGATCTTTGAGCTCGCGGAGACTCTTCACTTATCCCAGAAGGCACTGGGAATATGCAAATGATCGCCTCAGGACTCAGCTACAAAAAAGCCACAAGAACACACTCAACTGATGGACTAAACAATTATTTTCAAATTGCCAAAAAATTCCTCAATAAAACATTATAGATAATTTTGGAAACCAGACATGTAGCACACTACTCTATATTTTCTTGTGGTGAAAATAGAGAAAGGAACACATTAATGAAATCGTGCTTGATGGTGAAACTGGCTTTAAAGCTGCAGTGCAAATCTACATTTAATACACCATGATAAATTAATATCTCCTCTGCTTTTAATCCACAAGTGTACCTAGAATTCCACAGTATCACAATCAGGACAGTTTTAAAATTGTGTTGTGAACTCATTTTCTGGTCTACCAGTTGTGAGTTCTCCTTCCGGGCTCCCTCTGGTGGTAACAGGAGGTAGTGAGGTTGATTTAATTAGTAGAGATCTGCCACCTGATAATGAGGATAACGATTGGATCTCTGGAATCTCAGACTGGATTTAAGACAGCCGACGCCCTATTCTGGTGCTGATGACTCCTTCTGGCTTTTCAGGTCTTGGTTTTCAGCTCTGTTCCAGTCATCTCAAGCTAAGTGTTTCTGCTAATGTTCACTCTTCATTTTTTGGTCTATTCAGTTTTTTGTGTGGTCAGCCAGCCCCGGCTGGGGCTGTGCTGAATTTCCACTCTTATTTATCTGTATTTGCCAATTTGCTTTTAGTCCCTTATTAGATTGGCCTCTTTTTTGCTCTATCTCAGAATATTTCAGAGTGCTAATATAGTGGGAGAAGTCTAGTGACTTCAGGGTTAATTTTGTTATCAGAAGTGTTGGACATTATTTTTATAGGGTTTTTTTGGGCAGATTGCAGACAGTATCTTTCATTTCCTGTCCTTTCTAGTTAGTTTGGGCCCCATCATTTGCTCAGCCTATTTAACTGCCTGTCTTTGTGTTTTCATCTTGTTTCACCGTCAATACATGTGTGTGGGCTGTCTATTCCTTTGGGGTCTGCTCTGGGGCAGTTAGTTTTCCCCTTTTCTTGCTTTTGGCTTATTTAGTCCTACGGCTGTGACGAGGCGTCTAGAATCATCGTGGTAACGCTCCATGGCTGCTGCTAGTTGTGTGGTTAGGATCAGGGGTCTGCAATCTGCATAGTTACCAACCTCTCTGGCTTTCTGTGACTTAGCTTGTTTAGTTTTCCTCCTCGGTGACCCATTCATAACAAATTGTTTATGAAAACTGTGCTGGCACTGTTACCAGGAAAAAAGGAGAGGAAAATAATTGCAAAACTTAAACTGCTAGAAAGCTGCTCATCCAGAAGTTGCTAAAGATTTTTCATTGCGTGGTAAAAGATTCCATCCGAGAGAAAATTCAATTAGAATTGGTGCAAATCAAAGCACATGTTCCAATCTATCAACCATACCTGACATTTTTTAAAACTAGACAAGAGCTGCAGAAGCACCTCTTACCTGATTGCACGTGGTCGCATCTTTTGATTAGCAGTGTGATTCACATGTGATGATGTGCCAGGCCAGTTAATCAAAATAAGATCTTTAGATGCCCGCAGTTTGGTTCTCCAAATCCAGTCCAGAGATATGAAACAACTTTTTGGGGGATAAACTAAAGAAGGTGTGCATTGATCTACTCAGATAATCATCAAAAAAACTACTTGGAAATTGACATAGTTTGCAGGGATTGAATGCGCAGGGAGACTCCAATGGATTTCAAGTTCATCTCTTTAACAACTCAGCCACAACTTCTGAGATACTTTCAAAATTTCAGGCCTCACTAAAATTTAAAAATCTGATGAGAAGTCATCTTAACTTGGAAACTTGTACAGTTCAAGCCTTTCAACAGTTTATAAGGCAGATTTAGTGTGAGTCAAATCTGAAAACGTACTAAAAACGATTCAAAAAATGCTCAAAAGAAGAATATTCATTTCTTTTTAAAAATAAAATAAAATTACTCTTCATATATTCATTCTTTTTAAGCATCTTTTATCTGCATAAAGTTTCCAAAAATGTAAAGCGGATTAAACTAAGTGACTATGTCAATTTTCATTTGTTTTTTTAACTTCGAAGACTTTAAGCAATAAAATTCAAGTCAACTGGAAGCTTAGAAAGACACTTTAAAGTCTCCTAGTGACTTCCAATTCATTTTATATGCTACAAAAAAGTCACAAGAACATACTCAATTGATGGCCTAAATAATTATTTTTAAATTGCCAAAAAATTCCACAATAAAACAATATAGATAATTCTGGAAAGAAAAACAAGAGAAAAGATAATTCAGGAAAAAAAGCTGGTGTTTCCTAAAGCCATTTTGATTTGAAATCATCATCAGATTTTCCCACCTGAATTAAAAATCATGGGAACATCTACACAAGTCATGGAATATAGTTGCTTAGTGCGACATACAAGATAAGAATTTTGTTTCCTGAAGTCAATTTTATCTTTCGCTACACGTAGTTGATAAATATCCTTGGAAATAGGATTCCATGGATCCTTGCACCATTCAAATCTTTTTTATTATTTGCTAAGTGGATTTTGTGTCTGAATTTTTATGCTAAAATTTTAACATAGGAGAAATTATTCTGAGCAGGAAAGACGAAACATCTGCACTGAAATTATTTTTACAGGTTCCTCTGAGATTTGAACTCAGATTCTTAACAGGAAAGATGAAACTTTTGCACTCACTGGATTCACTGGATTTAGTGTCCAGAGCACTCACCATTACATCATGGAACTAGACATGTAGTTTCCTGCTCTGGATTTTCTTGTGGTGAAAATGGAGACAAGAATAAGTTAATCAAATCATGCATGATGGTGAAACTGGCTTTACAGCTGCAGTGCAAATCTACATTGAATATACCATGATAAATTAACATCTCCTCCCCTTTTAATCCACAAGTGTCCCTAGAATTCCACAATATAACAATTAGGACAGTTTTAAAATGTTTATGAGAGCTGTGCCGGATCTGTTACCAGGATAAAGGGAGAGGAAAATTAATTGCAAAACTTAAACTGTCATATTGTAACTCTCTACTAATCAGTCTCTCTCTTACCAAACTCTCCCCTCTCCAATCTGTCCTGAATGCTGCAGCTAAGATAATTTTCCCCACCAATCGTTATATCGATACCTCTACCTTGTACCAGTCCTTACACTGGTTACCCATTCACTCCAGAATTCAGTATAAACTAATTACCCTCACCCATAAAGCACTTCATGGCTCAGCACCACCTCTTCCCTCGTCACAACCTACTACTCTACTCATGCCCTCCGTTCTGATAATGACCTGAGGATAACATTCTCATTAATCAGAACCTCCCACTCCCGTCTCCCAGACTTTTCACGTGCTGTGACATATTTTTGGAATGCACTACCCAGGTTAATACAATTAATCCCCACAGTTTTAAGCGTGCCCTAAAAACTCATTTGTTCAGACTGGCCTATCGCCTCAACGCATTAACATAAATATCCCTGTGTGGCTCATTCAAAAATTTTTACCTTAACCACATCATGTTCTCACATGCTTTGTGCATTTAATAGCCCTCTGTGTCTGTCCTGTTACATATTTAGACTGTTTACTGGTTCATGCAGCAACAGGAACTCCTGATTCTTACACTATGGCTGGTCCATACAATAAAAGCAATTGTTACCATCCACTTTTCATGTCTCCCCTTTTTCCTTATAGACTGTAAGCTTGTGAGCAGGGCCATCATTCCTCTTGGTATCCTTTGATCTATATGTTTATTGCTATGCTGTATGTCTATTGTCTGTAGAAGTTCCCTCTATATATAAAGTGCCGCGGAATATGTTGGCGCTATAGAAATAAAATTATTATTATTATTATTATTAATATTATTATTAAAGCTGCTCATCCAGAAGTCGCTAAAGATTTTTCATTCTGTGGTAAAAGGTTCCATCCGAGAGGTAATTCAAGTAGATTTGGTGCAAATCGAAGCACATGTTCCATCTATCAACCATATCATATGTTTGTGGCAACTAGACAAGGGCTGGAGAAGCACCTCTTACCTTATCACACCTGGTCACATCTTTTGAGTAGTGGCATGATGCACATGTGATGATGGGCCAGGCCAGTTAATCAAAATAAGATCTTTAGATGCCCTCAGGTTGGTTCCCCAAATCCGTTTGAGAGATATTAAACAACTTTTGTGGGGGATAGACAAAGGAAGGTGAGCATTGATCTACTCAGATAATCATTGACAAAAACTACTTGGAAATTGACATAGTTGGCAGGGATTGAATGTGCAGGGAGACCCAATGGATTTAAAGCTCATCGCTTTAACAACTCAGCCACAACTCCTCAGATTCCTTGCACCATTCAAGTCTTTTTTACCATTTGCCAAGTGGATTTTGAGTTTCTCTTTTTATGCTAAAATTTTGACATAGGAGAAATTATTCTGAGCAGGAAAAATGAAACTTTTGCACCAAGATTAATTTTGCAAGTTGCACTGAGCTTTGAACTCAGACAGCTGGATTCAGAGTCCAGAATGCTAACCATTACACCATGGAACCAGATATGTGGCTTACATCTCTAAATTTTCTTGTGGTGAAAATGGAGAAAGGAACACGTTAATCAAATCATGCATGATGGTGAAACAGGCTTTAAAGCTGCAGAGCAAATCTACATTTAATACACCATGATAAATTAATATCTCCTCAACTTTTAATGTACAAGTGTGCCTAGAATTCCATGGTATCACAATCAGGACAGTTTAAAATTGTTTATTAATCAAATTATGCATGATGGTGAAACAGGCTTTAACCCATTCATGACCAAGCCTATTTTGACCTTAATGACCAGGCCATTTTTAGCAATTATGACCAGTGTCCCTTTATGAAGTAATAACTGAAGAACGCTTCAACGGAGCCTAGTGATTCTAACATTCTTTTTTCGTGACATTTTGGGCTTCATGTTAGTGGTAAATTTAGGTTGATAATTTTTGCGTTTATTTGCAAAAAAAATCGGAAATTTCGCAAACATTTTGAAAATTTAGCAATTTTCAAATTTTGAAGTTTTATTCTGTAAAACCAGAGAGTTATGTGACACAAAATAGTTAATAAATAACATTGCCCAAATGTATACTTTACATCAGCACAATTTTGGAAACAATTTTTTTTGTTAGGAAGTTATAAGAGTTAAAATTTGACCAGCGATTTCTCATTTTTACAACAAAATTTACAAAACCATTTTTTTAGGGACCACCTCACATTTGAAGTCACTTTGAGGGGTCTATATGGCAGAAAATACCCAAAAGTGACACCATTCTAAAAACTGCACCCCTCAAGCTACTGAAAACTACATGTAAAAAAGATTATTAACCCTTCAGGTGCTTCACAGGAACTAAAGCAACATTTTAGGGAAAAATGGACATTTTAATTTTTCCAACAAAAATTTTCTTTTAGCATCAATTTTTTCATTTTCACATGGGCAACAGGATAAAATGGATCCTAAAATTTGTTGTGCAATTTCTCATGATTACACCAATACCTCAAATGTGGTCATAAACCACTGTTTGGGCGCATGGCAGGGCTCAGAAGGGAAGGAGCGCCATTTGACTTTTTGAATGGAAAATGTGCTGCAATATTTAACGGTTTCCATGTCACGTTTGGCGAGCTCCTGTGTGCCTAAACATTGGAGCACCCGCACAAGTGACCCCATTTTGGAAACTAGAACCTCCAAGGAACTTATCTAGATGCATAGTGAGCACTTTGAACCTTCAGATGCTTCACAAATTGATCTGTAAAAAAAAGTACTTTTTTCACAAAAAAAATTGTTAGCATCAATTTTTACATTTCACATGGGCAACAGGATAAAATGAATCATAAAATTTGTTGGGCAAATTTGTTGAATAGAAAATTAGCTCCAATCGGTAGCAGACACCATTTCGCATATGGAGAGCCCCTGTGTGCCTAAACATTGGAGCTCCCCCACAAGTGACCCCATTTTGGAAACTAAACCCCCTAAAGAGCTTCTCTAGATGTGTGGTGAGCACTTTGAACCCCCAAGTGCTTCACAGAAGTTTATAACGCAGACCCATGAAAATAAAAAATCTTTTTTTTCCTCAAAAAATGATTTTTTTTGGCCCGCAATTTTTTTATTTTGACAAGGGTAACAGGAGAAATTGGACCCCAAAAGTTGTTGTCCAGTTTGTCCTGAGTATGCTGGTACCCCATATGTGGGGGGAACCACTATTTGGGCACACATCTGGGCTTGGAAGGGAAGTAGTGAAGTTTTGAAATGCATTCTTTGATGAAATGGTCTGCGGGCGTCATTACATTTGTAGAGTCCCTGATGTGCCTTAACAGTAGAAACCCCCCACAAGTGACCCCATTTTGGAAACTATACCCCCAAGGAACTTATCTAGATGTGTGGTGAGCACTGATACCCCATATGTTGGGGTAAACCACTGTTTGGGCAAACGTCGGGGCTTGGAAGGGAGGGATCACCGTTTGACTTTTTGAGCGCAAAATTGGCTGGAATCAATGGTGGTGCCATGTCACATGTTGAGCGATACCTTCCGATCTCGGGAAATATCGGATTGGATTGGACCGATACCCCAAAAATATCGGGTATCGCCAGACCCCCAAAGAGCTTATCTAGATGTGTGGTGAGCACTTTGAACCCCCAAGTGCTTCACAGAAGTTTATAACGCAGAGCCATGAAAACAAAAAATCATTTTTTTCCTCAAAAAATGATTTTTTTGGCCCGCAATTTTTTATTTCCACAGGGGTAAAAGGAGAAATTGGACCCCAAAAGTTGTTGTCCAGTTTGTCCTGAGTATGCTGGTACCCCATATGTGGGGGGAACCACTATTTGGACACACATCTGGGCTTGGAAGGGAAGTAGTGAAGTTTTGAAATGCATACTTTTATGAAATGGTCTGCGGGCGTCATTAGGTTTGTAGAGTCCCTGATGTGCCTAAACAGTAGAAACGCCCCACAAGTGACCCCGGTTATGAATGAGTCACCAGAGGAGGAGAAAACAAAAATACAAGCTAAGTCCAGAAAACCGGAGAGGTTGGTAGCTAGCGGATTGCAGACCCCTGATCCTATTCACCACAACCAACAGTAGCCGTGGGGGGCTCCCACGGTGCGCTAGAACCCTCGTCACAGCCAGAGAACTACATAAGCCTAAAGAAGGAAAGGGGAAATCTAAACTGCCCCAGAGCAGACCCCAAAGCAATAGACAGCCCTCAACATGTATTGTCGGTGAAAAAAAGATGAAAACACAAACACAGACAGAAAGACAGGCTGAGCAAACGATGGGGCCCAACTAACTAGATAGGACAGGACAGAAAAGATGCTGGCTGCAATCCGCAAAAAACCCTACCAAAAATGTCACAACCGTCTGATAGGGAAAAAGGCCCTGAAGTCGCTAGACTTCAAAATCACTATATCAGCACTCAGGTATATTCTGAAATCAGAGCAAACAGATCAACTGATCAGAGACAAAAATGGAATTCAGCCAGTCCCAACCAGGACTGGCTGAATACAAACACTAAGGAAACCAGACAAAATCTCATGGAATAATAGAAGGGCAAAAACTTAGCTTTTAGTAGACAGGAACTAAAACTGGATGCCAGAGCTCAGAGCAGAAAGGATCACCAGCAAACCCTGCAGGGCGTCAGCTGCCTTATATCCACTCAGAAATTCCAGATGTCCAATCAAACTCCGCCTGTTCAGATAACAGGTTCTTCCCATCCCAATCAATTTCACTACCTCTCCACCAGCAGAGGGAGTTCATCAGACATCAAAGGTGAAGGGGAAAATTAACTCACAACAGTACCTCCCCCTTGAGGAGGGGTCACCGAACCCTCATCCACACCGCCAGGGCAATCAGGATGGACCCGATGAAAAGCACGAACCAATCTTTCAGCATGAATATCGGATGCAGGGACCCAAGAATTATCTTCCTGGCCATAACCCTTCCATTTAACCAAATACTGGAGTCTCCGTCTAACCAGACGAGAATCCAGTATCTTCTCAACCTCATATTCCACATTACCTTCAACCAATACAGGGTCAGGAGGTGCCACCACAGGAACTATTGGCTCAACAAACCTCTTTAACAGAGACTTATGAAACACATTATGGATCTTGAATGTAACAGGAAGAGCCAATCGAAAAGAGACCGGATTAAGAATCTCCAAAATCTTGTAAGGTCCAATAAATTTAGGTTTAAACTTTGGAGAAGCCACCTTCATAGAGATATTCTTTGATGACAACCAAACCATATCACCCACCTTAAACCGGGGACCAATGGTCCTATGTCGGTTGGAAAACCGCTGGGCCTTTTCCTGGGAGAGAGACAACTTATCCACCACTTGGTCTCAGATCTGGTGCATTCTCTCCCCACAGTGTCAACACCTGGGCAGGCAGAAGACTCCACCTGCCCTGAAGAGAACCGAGGATGAAACCCAAAGTTACAAAAAAGAGGTGACATAAAATTGGCAGAACTAGCTCTATTATATAAAGCAAATTCGGCCAAGGGCAAAAATGAAACCCAATCATCCTGATCAGCAGAAATAAAACATCTCAAATACGACTCCAAAGTCTGGTTTGTTCTCTCTGTCTGCCCATTGGTCTGAGGGTGAAACGCAGAGGAGAAGGACAACTGAATTCCCAGCTTGGAACAGAAAGTCCTCCAAAATCTAGAAACAAACTGAACTCCTCTGTCAGATACAATGTTCTCAGGAATCCCGTGCAAGCGAAACACCTGTTGCAAAAACAAGGGCACCAACTCTGAGGAAGATGGCAACTTAAGGAGTGGTACAAGATGGACCATCTTAGAGAATCTATCACAAATCACCCAAATAACAGTCATTCTCTGAGAGACAGGCATATCAGAGATAAAATCCATTGAAATATGGGTCCATGGCCTCCTGGGCACCGGCAAAGGCATCAACAACCCACTAGAGCGAGAACAAGGTTTAGACCGGGAGCAAGTCCCACAGGACTGCACAAAATTCCTGACATCACGAGACAAGGCGGGCCACCAAAAAGACCAACTCACCAAATCTCTAGTACCAAAAATACCTGGATGACCAGCCAATGCGGAGCAATGAACCTCAGATATCACTTTCTTCCTCCACTGGTCTGGAACATACATTTTTCCAATGGGACAACGCTCAGGTTTGTCCTCCTGAAACTCTTCCAGAGCACGTCTCAAATCGGGCGAGATGGCAGAAAGAACTACCCCCTCACCTAAGATGGTAGCAGGCTTGGTTACAATAGGAGAATCAGCAAAGAAACTCCTAGAGAGGGCGTCTGCCTTGACATTCTTGGTGCCCGGAAGAAAAGAGACCACAAAATCAAAACGTGTGAAAAACAAGGCCCACCTAGCCTGTCTAGGATTCAAGCGTTTGGCCGACTCCAGGTAAATCAAATTCTTGTGGTCAGTAAGGACCACGACTTGATGTTTAGCTCCCTCCAACCAATGTCTCCACTCCTCAAATGCCCATTTCATGGCTAACAGTTCCCGATTCCCCACATCATAGTTACGTTCAGATGAGGAGAACTTTTGGGAAAAGAAAGCACAGGGATTCATTTTAGATGTTACAGGATCTTTTTGGGACAAAACCGCTCCTGCGCCAATCTCAGAAGCGTTCATCTCTACCTGAAACGGGAGTGAGACATCAGGTTGCCGCAAAACCGGGGCAGAAGAGAACCTTTGCTTCAGCTCCTGAAAGGAAGAAACAGCCTCCGGAGACCAATTCAGCACATCAGCACCCTTCTTAGTCAAATCAGTCAATGGTTTGGCAATACCAGAAAAATTAGCTATAAATTTACGATAAAAATTAGCAAAAGCCAAAAACTTCTGGAGGGCCTTCAAAGAAATGGGCTGAACCCAATCATATATGGCCTGTACCTTGGCCGGGTGTTAGGCGTCGGATTTCCGGCGCTGCACAGCGGGAATCCCGAGCCTTGCCTCCGACGGTCTCCCATTCCTCCCCGGCCACAGAGGAGCTTGCTCAGCAAACTCGTCGGTCCCGGCGCTCTGTCCAGACCAGCTCCGTGGGTTTGCTTGCTGCTTCCACCCCTGGTTCAGCTTTGGCAATGCATGCTGCTCAGCAGCAAGATCCTCCAGGGACTAAGTCCTCATGTCGGGCCACTGAGCATGCCTGTGGAGTGATCTCCCATTGGAGATCAAAGGTCATGTGCTCAGGTCCTGCTCGTGTTCGGATTTGCCCATCCGAGAAGCAAGGAGGATCACGGACGCCTGCGGCTATAAAAGGTTCGCATGGCCGCTCGGCCATGCGCTAAGATAGACTCAAATAGTTTGGTGTGTATGATGATGGATGCATGTATCTGGTGTCTGACTCATTATGAAACCCCTACCCTTTGATACGTCTGTTGTTAGGGTTCAGAGTCTGAGTCAGCGCCTGCTAGTGGCTAGCCTGTAGGCCACAGTGCATACCGGCCGTCTGCACACTTGCACACGCCATTTATTTGATCCCTGTTGGTATCGCAGTCGCGGTGCCGGGCGCTAGTGGTCTAGAGGGACTTCAGTCCTGCTGTCTAAGGGCTGAGTCCTGTGACGTTATGCTAGCGCTTACTCTGCCGAGCTCTGTGAACGAAAACAGGCTACGGCATCTATTATTTGCGGTGGTGCGCTCTAAGTCATAAGAGTTCGCCTCGGTACACCTTGGGTGAGGTTAACCCCGTGTGTGCCGTTATTGCACCGCCATATTGCGTCCGCCATTACCAAGCAGCAGTTAACACCTCTGCATGGTGGACCTCGGGCAGCGAACGCACCTAAACACCATCTTATTATTTGGTGTGTTCCGCCAGCCCTTAACATTATCTTAGCGCCAGGGTCTGGCCGATAATGGCGGATGAACAACGACTGCATAGGTACATCCAGCAGCTGGAGGGTAGGTTGGCAGTGCTAGAGCGTTCCACCTCAGCTGCGGATGTTACCTCGGTCGCCGTTCAGGCAGCTACAGAGGCTGTCGCTCGTGTCTCCACGGCCAGTCCTGCCCCGACCTTGTCCCGCCTCCCGCTGCCCGAGAAGTTCTCAGGGAATAGTGCTTCGTGTAGGGGTTTCGTGAGTCAGTGCTCCATTCACCTAGAGCTGCTGGCTACACGATTTCCCTCTGAACGGGCCAAGGTGGGATTTATCATCTCCCTCCTGTCGGGCAGGGCCTTGGAATGGGCCACCCCACTGTGGGAGCGTGGGGATCCCCTGGTACAGAGTGCCACCCACTTCTTGGTCGCTCTGAAACAGGTGTTCCTGGACCTCAGGTCACACATGACACGGCACTCCAGTTGCTGGCGCTAACCCAGGGTTCGTCTTTGGTCAGCCAGTATGCCATCCTCTTCAGAACTCTGGTCTCTGAGCTGGAGTGGCCAGATAAGGTGCTCATACCCATATTCTGGAGAGGCCTGGCTGATCATGTCAAGGACGCCCTGGCCACCAGGGAGGTGCCTACCACCCTAGAGGAGCTCATTACAGTCTCCACCCGGATTGACCTTCGCTTCACTGAGCGAGGGTTGGAGCGCTCCAGGTCCCGCCAAAGCTATAAGTTGGCTCCAAATTTTGCCAGACCGCTGGAACCCCTCGGCCCACCGCCTGAGCCTCCAGAGGCCATGGAGGTGTCCCGCTCTGGGTCCAGGGTCCGGTCCGTGCGGGTACCCCCAGTCTGCTTCCGTTGTCGGCAGATTGGGCACCACGCTAACCTGTGCCCACAGCGGCCGGGAAACGCCCCCGTCTAGTGGTTATCGGAGGGGGTCTACTAGACACAGCTAATTTCTCCTCCAAGCTCCTGTTTAAAGGGGCGTTAGAGTTTGAGTCTTCCACTCTGATGGTGGAGGTTTGCGTGGACTCTGGAGCGGAGGGCAACTTTATGTCATCTGCCTTCGCTCAACAACACGCAGTCCCTCTGGTCTTGCTACCTCAGCCAGTCACCATTAGGGTGGTGAATGGGGCGACACTCCCGTCCCTAATCACCCACCAAACGGCTCCACTGAGACTCTCACTGTCTCCGTCTCATCAGGAGATGCTGTCTCTCCTTGTGATGCCAGAAGGTATCGACCAGGTCCTCCTAGGGGTTCCCTGGTTACGGGCCCACTCTCCCCACATAGACTGGTCCTCGGGGAAAATCCTCGCTTGGAGTAAGTCCTGCGAGGGTAGGTGTCTGAGGGACTGCATTCAGGTCGCTACTTCTGAGGTTCCTGCAGATCTCTCCTCGCTTCCCAAGCCATATCGGCAGTATGCAGACGTTTTCTCCAAGAAGGCGGCAGAGATCCTTCCGCCGCACCGCCCTTACGACTGTCCTATTGACCTCTTGCCCGGCGCTGAGCCTCCTCGGGGTCGAGTATACCCCCTATCTCTCCCAGAGACAGAGGCCATGTCGCAGTATATCAGGGAGAATCTGGCAAGGGGATTCATTAGGAAGTCGGTGTCCCCAGCGGGAGCGGGATTCTTTGTCCAAAAGAAGAATGGAGAATTACGTCCGTGCATCGATTACAGGGGACTTAACGCCATAACCGTTAAGAACAAGTATCCTCTGCCCCTGATATGGGAACTATTTGATAGGCTACGGGGAGTGAGAGTGTTTACTAAGCTTGATCTGCGGGGAGCCTATAACCTGATTCGCATCCGTGATGGGGACGAATGGAAGACGGCATTTAACACCAGAGATGGGCACTATGAATATCTGGTGATGCCCTTCGGGCTATGTAACGCCCCAGCCGTCTTCCAAGATTCTGTGAACGATATCTTCCGGGATATGCTTGCCACCTCGGTAGTAGTCTATCTGGATGATATTCTTATTTTTTCTCCAGATATTGACTCCCACCGGAGAGATGTTCGCAAAGTTTTCGATCTCCTGCGTGCCAACTCCCTCTATGCCAAATTGGAGAAATGTGTGTTTGAGCAGGAGTCCTTGCCTTTCCTGGGTTACATCATCTCAGCCCAGGGTTTGGCCATGGATCCTGCCAAGCTACAGGCGGTGATGGATTGGCAGGAACCCCATTCTCTCAAAGCGGTGCAGCGCTTTATGGGGTTCATAAATTACTATCGCCAATTCATTCCCCATTTCTCAACTTTGGTTGCACCCGTGGTAGCCCTCACCAAGAAGGGTGCGAACCCCAAACTGTGGTCGGAGACTGTCTCCAAGGCTTTCGCCTCCATTAAGTCCCATTTTGCTAGCGCTCCCATTCTACATCGCCCTGATGTAGATAAGCCATTCATTCTAGAAGTGGATGCCTCCTCCGTCGGTGCTGGGGCGGTCCTTTTCCAGAAGGACTCGCAAGGTCGGAAGCACCCATGCTTCTTCTTCTCCAAGACCTTCACACCGGCAGAGAGGAATTATTCCATCGGGGACAGGGAGTTGCTAGCAATGAAGCTGGCCATCTCAGAATGGAGACATCTCCTGGAGGGGGCTCGCCATCCTTTCCAGGTGTTCACCGATCACAAAAATTTGGTCTATTTGCAGACGGCTCAGCGGCTGAATTCTCATCAGGCCAGATGGTCCTTGTTCTTCTCCCGGTTCCATTTCACACTACATTTTCTCTCCGGGGAGAAGAACGTCCGAGCCGATGCTCTTTCTCGCTCTGTGGTGTCATCAGAGGAGGAGGAGGAGCCTCGACTGATAGTCCCATCGGAGAGCCTGAGGACCGTGGCTCCGGTTGCTCTTGAGTCTGTACCTCCGGGCAAGACTTTTGTCGCTGTCCATCTGCGACCGGAGGTCCTCTCGTGGGCTCATTCGTCCAGAGTGGGAGGTCATTTCGGGATCAAACGGACCACTGAACTACTGGCGAGGACGTACTGGTGGCCGTATATGGCCCGTGACGTCAAGGACTATATTCAGGCGTGCGTCTCTTGCGCCCAGAATCGGCCCTCTCGGCAGTGGCCCGCTGGGTTACTCTATCCTCTGCCGGTTGCGGACAGGCCCTGGGAGATGGTTGGTATGGACTTTGTTGTGGGTCTGCCCAAGTCCAGTGGCAGCACCGTCATCTGGGTGATCACCGATCATTTCTCCAAGATGGTGCACCTAGTACCACTCTCTCGGCTACCGTCGGCACGAGGCCTAGCGGCATTGTTCATTAAACATGTTTTCCGCCTACACGGCATGCCGGATAAGATTGTCAGCGACCGGGGTCCCCAGTTTGCTTCTCGGTTCTGGAGAGCTCTGTTCTCTGCTCAGCATTGAGCTAAATCTCTCTTCGGCCTATCATCCCGAGACGAATGGGTTGGTGGAGAGAGCCAACCAGACCCTGGTGACATATCTGCGACATTTTGTCTCGGCTAGGCAGGATGATTGGGCGTCCTTACTGCCGTGGGCGGAGTTCGCCTTGAACAACGCGGTAGCCGATTCCACCGGTCTGACCCCATTTCTCTTAAATTACGGTCAGCATCCGCGCGTCCCCGTGCCCATGCCCGTGTCATCCACCGACTCTAGGGTGACAGACTGGGCGGTGGAGGCACGTGACATTTGGGACCGCACGCAGGATGCTATCCGGGCCTCCAAGGAGAGAATGAGGTTCTCCGCTGATACCCGTCGGCGCCCTGCTCTGACCTTTGCCCCTGGCGACTTAGTGTGGCTCTCTACCCGTAACATCAGGCTGCGGGTGGAATCCGCTAAGTTCGCACCACGCTACATCGGTCCTTTCAAGGTCCTCGAGCAGATTAATCCTGTGGTCTACCGTCTTGCCCTTCCACCACACTTGGCTATCTCGGACACGTTTCATGTGTCTCTCCTCAAGCCAGTTCACATGTCCCGGTTTTCTGAGCCAGCTGCCAGAACATCAGATCTGTCGTCTGACGAGTTTGAGGTCAATGCCATCGTGGGATGCAAGGTGATGCGGGAAAAAAGTTTTACTTGGTGGATTGGAAGGGTCATGGTCCAGAGGCCCGGACCTGGGAGCCAGTGGAGAATATCCATGCTCCTCTTCTCATTGCAGAGTTTGAGTGGAGCGAGGCTCAGAGAGGAGGGGGGGTAATGTTAGGCGTCGGATTTCCGGCGCTGCACAGCGGGAATCCCGAGCCTTGCCTCCGACGGTCGCCCATTCCTCCCCGGCCACAGAGGAGCTTGCTCAGCAAACTCGTCGGTCCCGGCGCTCTGTCCAGACCAGCTCCGTGGGTTTGCTTGCTGCTGCCACCCCTGGTTCAGCTTTGGCAATGCATGCTGCTCAGCAGCAAGATCCTCCAGGGACTAAGTCCTCATGTCGGGCCACTGAGCATGCCTGTGGAGTGATCTCCCATTGGAGATCAAAGGTCATGTGCTCAGGTCCTGCTCGTGTTCGGATTGGCCCATCCGAGAAGCAAGGAGGATCATGGACGCCTGCGGCTATAAAAGGTTCGCATGGCCGCTCGGCCATGCGCTAAGATAGACTCAAATAGTTTGGTGTGTATGATGATGGATGCATGTATCTGGTGTCTGACTCATTATGAAACCCCTACCCTTTGATACGTCTGTTGTTAGGGTTCAGAGTCTGAGTCAGCGCCTGCTAGTGGCTAGCCTGTAGGCCACAGTGCATACCGGCCGTCTTCACACTTGCACACGCCATTTATTTGATCCCTGTTGGTATCGCAGTCGCGGTGCCGGGCGCTAGCAGTCTAGAGGGACTTCAGTCCTGCTGTCTAAGGGCTGAGTCCTGTGACGTTACGCTAGTGCTTACTCTGCCGAGCTCTGTGAGCGAAAACAGGCTACGGCATCTATTATTTGCGGTGGTGCGGCTCTAAGTCATAAGAGTTCGCCTCGGTACACCTTGGGTGAGGTTAACCCCGTGTGTGCCGTTATTGCACCGCCATATCGCGTCCGCCATTACCGAACAGCAGTTAACACCTCTGCACGGTGGACCTCGGGCTGCGAACGCACCTAAACACCATCTTATTATTTGGTGTGTTCCGCCAGCCCTTAACACCGGGTCCATTTCAATAGTTGATGGAGACAAAATAAATCCCAAAAATGAAATCCTCTGTACACCAAAAAGGCATTTCGATCCCTTGACATACAGGGAATTCTCCCTCCAAATCGGGAACACTGTCCGAACATGTTCCACATGAGAGTCCCAATCCTTGGAAAAGATCAAAATATCCAGATAGATGATCAAAAATGTATCCACAAAATCTCGGAAAATATCATTCATGAAGCACTGGAAGACAGAAGGGGCATTAGTGAGCCC
Organism: Dendrobates tinctorius; assembly: GCF_039654945.1. Classification (NCBI taxonomy): domain Eukaryota; kingdom Metazoa; phylum Chordata; class Amphibia; order Anura; family Dendrobatidae; genus Dendrobates; species Dendrobates tinctorius. The sequence continues at coordinate 9,804,353 of NW_027361715.1, forward strand.
AAATGGCATCACCAGGTACTCAAAATGTCCCTCCGGAGTATTAAATGCCATCTTCCATTCATCCCCCTGCTTAATGCGAATAAGATTATACGCCCCGCTGAGGTCAAGCTTGGTAAACCAGCAAGCACCTTTAACTCTGGAGAATAGATCAGAAATCAGGGGTAACGGACACTGATATTTAACAGTAATTTTGTTGAGGGAACGATAGTCAATACAAGGCCTTAATGAACCATCTTTCTTGGCCACAAAAAAACCCAGCACCTAAGGGTGAAGAGGATGGTCTAATATGACCCTTCTCCAATGACTCCTTAAAATAGGATCGCATAGCCTCGTGCTCGGGTACAGATAAATTGAAAAGTCGACCCTTGGGAAATTTACACCCAGGGCTCAGCTCAATTGCACAGTCATAACTCCTATGAGGAGGCAAAGATGCAGACTCATTCTCACTAAATACATCATAAAAATCAGCCAAATAGTCAGGAACGTCATGCGACTGGGGAGAGGTGGAGAAAACAGGAGCATCACTAAGGGCACAACGACAACCCCAACTCACCACAGACACAGATTTCCAATCCAAAACTGCATTATGGATTTGCAACCAGGGAAACCCCAGAACGATGGTATCATGCAAATTATGCAACACCAAAAATCTGCAATTTTCTTGATGGTCTGGTGCGACCCGCATTACCACCTGGGTCCAAAACTGAGGTTTATTCTTTGCCAAAGGAGTAGCATCAATCCCCCTCAAAGGGATAGGCATCCGCAGAGGTGTCATAGGAAACCCACAACGTTTAGCTAAATCCAAGTCCATCAGGTTCAGAGCTGCTCCTGAATCCACAAAAGCCTTAGCGGAAAATGTGGACAGGGAGCAGATCAGAGTAATTGCCAGAAGAAACTTAGGTTGAACACCACCCACAGCAAATGTGTGTGCAAAACGCTTCTCTCGTTTAGGGCAGACAGAAATCTTATGAGAGGCATCTCCACAGAAAAAACAGCTTATTATGCCTTCTGAACTCCTGATGTTGCGCCCTAGACAAAACTCTATCATATTGCATAGGTTCAGACATTTGTTCAACAGGTGGTAACACCTCTCATACAGTTTTGCGTTCACGCCAACGCCGATCAACCTGAATGGCTAATGACATAGAATCGTCAAGACCAGAGGGAACAGGAAATCCCACCATAGTATCTTTTACGGTTTCTGACAAACCCTTCCGAAAGAGAGCTGCCAAGGCACCATCATTGCAGGTAGTAAGGACCGCCCACTTTCGGAATTTTTGACAGTACAACTCTGCAGAATCCTGACCCTGGCTCAATGCCAACTGGGCCTTTTCAGCCTGATCAATAGCATTAGGTTCATCATACAACAACGCCAAGGCCTGAAAAAATGCGTTCACATCAGTCAGAATAGGATCATCAGGTTTCAAAGAAAACGCCCAATCCTGGGGATCACTGCGCAGCAAAGAGATGACAATTTTAACCTGCTGCATGGAGCTCCTCGATGAGTTAGGCTTCAAGGCAAAAAATAATTTCCAATTATTCTTAAAATTCAGAAATTTAGACCGATCCCCAAAAAACACATCAGGAGTAGGGATCTTTGGTTCAGCAGCATGTGAATGAGCAAGGTAGGCGGAAATTCCCCGCACTTCAGCAGCAAGCTGCTCCACACGATCAGACAATTGCTCAATCTCCATTGAGAAAAAATTCCCCCTACGACCTCAGAGAAATAGAGGAAAAAATCTACACAAAAAAAAAATTCTGACACCTTTTTATTTTTCTTTACAATTCTTTCCTGCTATTGAGTACCCTAGAATCTGCGGTATGGCTGGTGATTCTGTTATGAATGAGTCACCGGAGGAGGAGAAAACAAAAATACAAGCTAAGTCCAGAAAACCGGAGAGGTTGGTAGCTAGCGGATTGCAGACCCCTGATCCTATTCACCACAACCAACAGTAGCCGTGGGGGGCTCCCACGGTGCCATAGACCCCTCATCACAGCCGGAGAACTACATAAGCCTAAAGAAGGAAAAGGGAAATCTAAACTGCCACAGAGCAGACCCCAAAGCAATAGACAGCCCCCAACATGTATTGTCGGTGAAAAACAAATGAAAACACAAACTCAGACAGAAAGACAGGATGAGCAAACGATGGGGCCCAACTAACTAGATAGGACAGGACAGAAAAGATGCTGGCTGCAATCCGCAAAAAACCCTACCAAAAATGTCACAACCGTCTGATAGGGAAAAAGGCCCTGAAGTCGCTAGACTTCAAAATCACTATATCAGCACTCAAGTATATTCTGAAAACAGAGCAAAGAGATCAACTGATCAGAGACAAAAATGGAATTCAGCCAGTCCCAACCAGGACTGGCTGAATACAAACACTAAGGAAACCAGACAAAATCTCATGGAATAATAGCAGGGCAAAAACTTAGCTTTTAGTAGACAGGAACTAAAACTGGATGCCAGAGCTCAGAGCAGAAAGGATCACCAGCAAACCCTGCAGGGTGTCAGCTGCCTTATATCCACTCAGAAATTCCAGATGTCCAATCACACTCCGCCTGTTCAGATAACAGGCTCTTCCCATCCCAATCAATTTCACTGCCTCTCTTCACCAGCAGAAGGTGAAGGGGAAAATGAACTCACAACAGACCCCATTTTGGAAACTATACCCCCCAAGGAACTTATCTAGATGTGCAGTGAGCACTGATACCCCATATGTTGGGGTAAACCACTGTTTGGGCACACGTCGGGGCTCGGAAGGGAGGGATCACCCTTTGACTTTTTGAACGCAAAATTGTCTGGAATCAATGGTGGCGCCATGTCGCGTTTGGAGACCCCTTGATGTGCCTAATAGTGTTGAGCGATACCTTCTGATCTCGGGAAATATCGGATCGGATTGGATCGGACCGATACCCCAAAAGTATGTATGTATGTATGTTGTATGAATGTAGTATACAGTTGTGGCCAAAAGTATTGACACCCCTGCAATTCTGTCAGATAATACTTAGTTTCTTCCTGAAAATGATTGCAAACACAAATTCTTTGGTATTATCTTCATTTAATTTGTCTTAAATGAAAAAACACAAAAGAAAATGAAGCAAAAAGCGAAACATTGATCATTTCACACAAAACTCCAAAAATGGGCCAGACAAAAGTATTGGCACCCTCAGCCCAATACTTGGTTGCACAACCTTTAGCCAAAATAACTGCGACCAACCACTTCCGGTAACCATCAATGAGTTTCTTACAATGCTCTGCTGGAATTTTAGACCATTCTTCTTTGGCAAACTGCTCCAGGTCCCTGATATTTGAAGGGTGCCTTCTCTAAACTGCCATTTTTAGATCTCTCCACAGGTGTTCTATGGGATTCAGGTCTGGACTCATTGCTGGCCACCTTAGAAGTCTCCAGTGCTTTCTCTCAAACCATTTTCTAGTGCTTTTTGAAGTCTGTTTTGGGTCACTGTCCTGCTGGAAGACCCATGACCTCTGAGGGAGACCCATTTTTCTCACACTTGGCCCTACATTATGCTGCAAAATTTGTTTGTAGTCTTCTGACTTCATAATGCCATGCACACGGTCAAGCAGTCCAGTGCCAGAGGCAGCAAAGCAACCCCAAAACATCAGGGAACCTCCGCCTTGTTTGACTGTAGGGACCGTGTTCTTTTCTTTGAATGCCTCTTTTTTGCTCCTGTAAACTCTATGTTGATGCCTTTGCCCAAAAAGCTCTACTTTTGCCTCATCTGACCAGAGAACATTCTTTCCAAAACGTTTTAGGCTTTTTTAGGTATGTTTTGGCAAACTCCAGCATGGCTTTTTTATGTCTCAGGGTAAGAAGTGGCGTCTTCCTCGGTCTCCTACCATACAGTCCCATTTCATTCAGACGCCGACGGATAGTACGTGTTAACACTGTTGTACCCTCGGACTGCATGGCAGCTTGAACTTGTTTGGATGTTAGTCGAGGTTCTTTATCCAACATCCGCACAATCTTGCGTTGAAATCTCTTGTCAATTTTTCTTTTCCGTCCACATCTAGGGAGGTTAGCCACAGTGCCATGGGCTTTAAACTTCTTGATGACACTGCGCACGGTAGACACAGGAACATTCAGGTCTTTGGAGATGGACTTGTAGCCTTGAGATTGCTCATGCTTCTTCAATTTGGTTTCTCAAGTCCTCAGACAGTTCTTTGGTCTTCTTTCTTTTCTCCATGCTCAATGTGGTACACACAAGGACACAGGACAGAGGTTGAGTCAACTTTAATCCATGTCAACTGGCTGCAAGTGTGATTTAGTTATTGCCAACACCTGTTAGGTGCCACAGGTAAGTTACAGGTGCTGTTAATTACACAAATTAGAGAAGCATCACATGATTTTTCGAACAGTGCCAATACTTTTGTCCACCCTCTTTTTTATATTTGCTGTGGAATTATATGCAATTTGGCCTTAGGACAATTCTTTTTGTATTTTTTCATTTAAGACAAATTAAATGAAGATAATAATACCAAAGAATTTGTTTGCAATCATTTTCAGGAAGAAACTGAGTATTATCTGACAGAATTGCAGGGGTGTCAATACTTTTGGCCGCAACTGTAAATATATTATGTATGTAGTATATATGTATGTTGTATGAATGTAGTATATATGTAGTATGCATGTAGTATGTATGTATGCTGTATGAATGTAGTATATATGTAGTATGTATGTAGTATGTATGTATGTTGTATGAATTTAGTATATATGAAGTATGTATGTAGGATGTAGTATGTATGTATGTATGTTGTATGAATGTTGTATATATGTAGTATGTATGCTTTTTGTTTTGTTTTTTTACATTCAACACATTAGCCGGATGATGGGACTACTACTGTCCCATCATTGGCTAATGTGTCAATCACTGTCATTGCAGCAGGCATAGCCCGATGGGACTTGTAGTCCCATCGGACGATGCCTGCACACACAAACCCCGGCAGGCCCGCACAGACCCCCGGCAGCCCGTATAGACCCCCGGCAGGCCCGCACAGACCCCCGGCAGGCCCGCACAGACCCCCGGCAGCCCTCACAGACCCCCAGCAGGCCCGTACTGACCCCCGGCAGCCCGCACAGACCCCCGGCAGGCCTGCACAGACCCCCGAAAGCCCGCACAGACCCCCAGAAGGCCCGTACAGACCCCCGGCAGGCCCGTACAGACCCCCAGCAGCCTGCACAGACCCCCAGCAGGCCCGCACAGACCCCCGACAGCCCGCACAGACCCCCGGCAGTCCTGCACAGACCCCCGAAAGCCCGCACAGACCCCCGGCAGGCCCGTACAGACCCCAGGCAGGCCCGCACAGACCCCCAGCAGCCTGCACAGACCCCCAGCAGGCCTGCACAGACCCCCGACAGCCCGCACAGACCCCCGGCAGGCCCACACAGACCCCCGACAGCCCGCACAGACCCCCGGCAGGCCCGCACAGTCCCCCGGCAGGCCCGCACAGACCCCCGTTAGCCCACACAGACCTCCAGCAGGCCCGTACAGACCCCCGGCAGGCCCGCACAGACCGCGCATCATGATGACATCATTTCAGCAGCCAATCACAGCCATGCCATTAGCTAACATGGCTAACACAACTGGCTCATTGCATTATGGGAACTTCCGATTCCGGTATTCGATATTGTAAAAATATCAGAACTCGGTATCGGAACTCCGATACAGCTAATATTGGCCGATACCCGATATTTGCAGTATCGGAATGCTCAACACTAGTGCCTAAACAATGGAAACCCCTCAATTCTAACTCCAACCCTAACCCCAACACACCCCTAACCACAACCCTTACCCCAACACACCCCTAACCCTAATCGCAACTCTAGCTATAACCCTAACCCCAAAACACCCCTAACCCTAATCCCAACCCTAACCATAACCCTAACCACAAGCCTAACCCTAATCGCAACCCTAACCCAAAACACCCTTAACACTAATCTTAACCCTAATCCTAACCCTAATTCCAACCCTAACCCTTATTCTAATCTTAACCCTAATTCCAACCCTAACCCTAATTCTAACCATAACCCTAATTCTTACCCTAACCCTACTACTTCTAACCCTAATGGAAAAATAAAAATAATTTTTTTATTTTATTATTTCTCCCTACCTATGGGGGTGATAAAGGGGGAGTATTTACTTTTTTTAAGTTGATCACTGTGATAGGGTCTATCACAGTGATCAAAATGTACATGCCATGAATGAATGAATCAGCCAACCGGCATATTCGGCGGGTGCACTGCGCATGCACCCGCCATTTTGGAAGATGGCAGCATCTATGACCAATCGTGGAGGGACACCGGGCCTCGGAAGGTACCAGTGGGAGGGGGGATTGAAAGGCAGGGGAAGTGGAGTTTGTGGCTGGGGCAGATTGCCCCTGTCAGTCGGTGGGTGGGTGAGATAACTGCCTCCAGCCATGGCCAATGGTATTTCAGCATCGGCCATGGCTGGATTCTAATATTTCACTGAATTTCATTGATGAAATATTACTATCGCTCTGATTGGCTGTTTCACTTTCAACAGCCAATCAGAGCGATCATAGCCACGGGGAGGGCAAAGCCACCCACTGGGGAGAAGCACAAGTGTTCCTTTATCTGTGGGTCAGGTGACCTTTCAGTGACCCCGGTCACCCGACCCGCAGGAACGTTATTTATACCATGACGCCTACGTTGGCGTCATTGGTCGGGAAGGGGTTAAAGCTGAAGTGCAAATCTACATTTAATACACCATGGTAAATTAATATCTCCTCCCTTTTAATCCACAAGTGTGCCTAGAATTCCACAATATCACAATTAAGACAGTTTTAAAATTTTTATGAAAACTGTGCTGGCTCTGTTACCAGGAAAAAGGGAGAGGAAAATTAATTGCAAAACTTAAACTGTTAGAAAGCTGCTCATCCAGAAGCTGCTAAAGATTTTTCATTGTGTGGTAAAAGATTTCATCGGAGAGATAATATAAGTAGAGTTGGTGGAAATCAAAGCACATGTTCCAATCTATCAACCATACCTGACATTTGTGGCAACTAGATGAGAGCTGGAGAAGCACCTCTTACCTGATCGCACGTGGTCGCATCTTTTGATTAGCAGTGTGATTCACATGTGATGATGGGCCAGGCCAGTTAATCAAAATAAGATCTTTAGATGCCCGCAGGTTGGTTCTCCAAATCCGGTCCAGAGATATTAAACAACTTTTGTGAGTGATAGACTAAGGAACGTGTGCATTGATCTACTCAGATAATCACCATAAAAACTACATGGAAATTGACATAGTTGGCAATGATTGAATGCACAGGGAGATCCTAATGGATTTCAAGTCCATCGCCTTAACACCTTGGCCACAACTTCTAATACCTTCCTGCATTTTTGATCTTCAATCACTCTTTCTCATAGCACCATGATCACTTTCAGTGGTTATCCTTATAGAAGACAAATCAGAAAATGGAATATTTCTATTAGAAGCAAAATATCAGGCCTCACTAAAATGTAAAAATCTGATGTTAAGTCAGCAATGATTGGGATCATAGGAGTCAGTAAGTTACCTCTTATCCTATGAATACAGGATAACTTATTGTCACGGAAATAACCCTTTAATATTTTTAGCAATAAGGTACATTTTGTTTGGTGCCATGCATTCTAGAATTACACCATAATATAGTATACAAAGAAAGAATTACTTAAGAAAATCATTGTAATACAAATGGATATTAATATGATTTAAGGGGCTGTAAATGCAACCATTCATTTCCAGAGAATCAATGAATGCACTTTATTAGCATGAATAAATCACATTTTAATTATGGATGCACTAAGAAAGTGGACTCTTCTTTTCTTTTCCCTTCAAATTGATCAGTATACCTGTAAAAAGTTGGCTTTAACAGCTCATTATCAGCCAATTAATATGCAGGTTTAAATGTGACAACTATTCCAGATGACCATAAAAGATGGATTTTATTGAAGTAATAATAGACACAGAATAGCTAACTTCCACCGCACTAAATGAGGTCAGCTAAAAAAAATCATTCCACTTACTAACTCCATTGCAAATCTTAAATAACCTTAGCTGTTGCTGTAATTTAAGGCAATCTATTCCCGAAATAAGTAAGATAATTTAATTAAACTCAACTGGAGCATAAATCTCTCTCCCATGATAAAAGGGTCCTTTTCATTCTTTCTAAAAAAAAACCCTAACATTCTTAAATGGAAAGAATTATTTTTGAAAATTACAGTGAAGATTAAACCGTATAGATGCATAGATATTGGACGCAATGGTTAATCAATGTTTCAATAGTAAAAAATTGCATTTATTCTTGGATGGATAACTTATGCCTTATTTGTGTTATAGGGTGGATGAATTAACAAATTATTAAATTAGATACAGCTTGTGACAAAATTATCAAAAAGCGTGGTGATAAATTACCATAAATGCAACTAGTGTTGACATGCTACAGATTTTTCTTGTCATTAGTAGAGATGAATGAATAAATCAAGTGGAGTCGAATTCAAAATTTCCAAAAATCCTCATTCACCAAAATGCAGATTTTATGTAATTTGCTTCTGTGCTAATTTGGCAAAATGGCCATTTATCTGAACTGTAAGAGGCCATCAAAATGCATGCAGATGAAGCACCAATGAAAGTTTAGAGAGAACTCTAAATTCATGGATAAAACTTTAGAGCAATAGATCATGACTAAGATTTAAAAGTTGAAACGCGTCAATCATTAGCGGCATTGAGCCAGTGTGTGTGTATTGTGCTGGACATTACTTATATGGAATTTTAACTATTTTTGCATTAAAAGTTAATTTTTATTTCTACTACCCGCTGGACATCATTTTTTGTCTGTTGAGAAATAAATAATATTTCAAAAGGTTTGTACCAAGTTTATAAGTAGAGATGAGTGAACTTGTTCGTATTTTGTCCCTGAATCTGATTTTGGTATGTCTTATGATTGGTTCCAAACATATTCGGTAATTTCTACTCCCATTGACGCTAATGACATTCGGCTATGTTTGTCGAATATTGCAAAAGCAATATTCGATTCCGATCATATTCGGAACCGAATACGAACAATTCACTCATCTCTATTTACTATCCATTGAATAGCTCATTGACCGCCATGAGTCAAAACGTATGCCTCGTCACCTGTCCTGAGATTGTAACACTGTAGAGCGCATCTTCTTCACTCTATTTATTCGCTATAGGATTGCTGGAGGTAGTAGTAAACATACTTGATCTTTTCTTCATTCAAATGGGTCTTTGAAAAATGTAATTCTCAGGAACAGTGAGAGTCCCAGCAGTCACATCCGTAGCCATCAATATGTTATCCTCTATCCTATGGACATGTAAAAGATTGGAAGATGGCTGACACCCCCTGAAGATGTTGCTATTGCGGTAATGTGCTCAAATAATGCATTATATGTCCTAAAACGTCTTCCTCTTGGTAAACTCGACAGTTTCAACTGTTTGTAAAAGACATCATGTGCACATACCCTTGGAGCTCATTAAGATATCATCTTTTCATGGACAAGTTTTATCCCTTTTTCAAGGATGGAACTGGTACCCATTGTAGTCCATGGGGCTTTTCATATTTAAGTTTACATATTTTTTTTGCGGACTGAGTAGTCTGCACTAGAGTTGAGCGACTTTTGTTTTTTTAGGGTCGCGTTTCGTTTCGTGAAACCCGACTTTTCCAAAAGTCGGGTCGAGCAAGATCGTCCGATTATAGGGAAAAGTCGGAGTCGTCCCGAAACACGAAACCCAATGTAAGTCAATGGGGAATAAAAGTCGGCAGTGAGAGGAGGACAGGAAACATACCTACAGTGCCCATTTAAATGCCAAAAGCATCAATTCTTCTTACTTAAGCTTGTCAACCTTAATTAACTTCATAATACAAGTTACGCACTGAAAAATGGGGGTTATTTGGCTAAATTTGTGGGGGGGGAGGGCTGGCTGCAGGTTTTCATGTGCCCTGGGCGAAAGAGCGCCCCTTTAACACATACCACAACTCATCATGCTCCGATACGGCAGAGAAATAGCGGTATAGTACAATGAAAAATACCTCACTTTTTACATCTCATGACGAGGGACATCTATTTCTCCATACAAAATCATTGGTCCCATATAATGTTTGAAACAGTATATGATGAGCTCCACATAATGCTACAGTATATGTTGGTCCCCATGGATGAAGCTCCACTGTCTTATGGGCCCAAATAATGCTCCAAACATAATGGGCCCCATTTCTAATGCTCTAGTGTATAATGGGCCCTGTAAATGCTGCTCCAGTGTCTGATGTCCACCTTTGGAATGTTCCAGTGTATGGTGGGCCCCATCTATCATTCTCCAGAGTATAGTGCTCTCCAAAAATTGCTGTCCCAACATTGAAAACAATCAAATAAGTCTCCTCGCTAGGGAATCCCTGTACTTGTCTGGACAGGTGCTGTAGCTTGCTTAACAGCTCGCCAGCCGTTCTCACGCCCAGTATGGATTGCACGTGATTGCACAAAGGTTAGAAAGGGTACCGTATCCCTGGATAACATGTATGGATAGCGTACACATTCAAAATATATGTCTATACAGCATGAGGCAGGCTCAGACGGTGTTAGGCCCAGTATGGATTGCACGTCATTGCACAAAGGTTAGAAAGGGTACCGTATCCCCGGATAACATGTATGGATAGCGTACACATTCAAAATATTTGTCTATACAGCATGAGGCAGGCTCAGATGGTGTTAGGCCCAGTATGGATTGCACGTCATTGCACAAAGGTTAGAAAGGGTACCGTATCCCCGGATAACATGTATGGATAGCGTACACATTCAAAATATATGTCTATACAGCATGAGGCAGGCTCAGACGGTGTTAGGCCCAGTATGGATTGCACGTCATTGCACAAAGGTTAGAAAGGGTACCGTATCCCCGGATAACATGTATGGATAGCATACACATTCAAAATATATGTCTATACAGCATGAGGCAGGCTCAGACGGTGTTAGGCCCAGTATGGATTGCACGTCATTGCACAAAGGTTAGAAGGGGTACCGTATCCCCGGATAACATGTATGGATAGCGTACACATTCAAAATATATGTCTATACAGCATGAGGCAGGCTCAGACGGTGTTAGGCCCAGTATGGATTGCACGTCATTGCACAAAGGTTAGAAAGGGTACCGTATCCCCGGATAACATGTATGGATAGCGTACACATTCAAAATATATGTCTATACAGCATGAGGCAGGCTCAGACGGTGTTAGGCCCAGTATGGATTGCACGTCATTGCACAAAGGTTAGAAAGGGTACCGTATCCCCGGATAACATGTATGGATAGCGTACACATTCAAAATATATGTCTATACAGCATGAGGCAGGCTCAGACGGTGTTAGGCCCAGTATGGATTGCACGTCATTGCACAAAGGTTAGAAGGGGTACCGTATCCCTGGATAACATGTATGGATAGCGTACACATTCAAAATATATGTCTATACAGCATGAGGCAGGCTCAGACGGTGTTAGGCCCAGTATGGATTGCACGTCATTGCACAAAGGTTAGAAAGGGTACCGTATCCCCGGATAACATGTATGGATAGCGTACACATTCAAAATATATGTCTATACAGCATGAGGCAGGCTCAGATGGTGTTAGGCCCAGTATGGATTGCACGTCATTGCACAAAGGTTAGAAAGGGTACCGTATCCCCGGATAACATGTATGGATAGCGTACACATTCAAAATATATGTCTATACAGCATGAGGCAGGCTCAGACGGTGTTAGGCCCAGTATGGATTGCACGTCATTGCACAAAGGTTAGAAAGGGTACCGTATCCCCGGATAACATGTATGGCTAGCGTACACATTCAAAATATATGTCTATACAGCATGAGGCAGGCTCAGATGGTGTTAGGCCCAGTATGGATTGCACGTCATTGCACAAAGGTTAGAAAGGGTACCGTATCCCCGGATAACATGTATGGATAGCGTACACATTCAAAATATATGTCTATACAGCATGAGGCAGGCTCAGACGGTGTTAGGCCCAGTATGGATTGCACGTCATTGCACAAAGGTTAGAAAGGGTACCGTATCCCTGGATAACATGTATGGATAGCGTACACATTCAAAATATATGTCTATACAGCATGAGGCAGGCTCAGATGGTGTTAGGCCCAGTATGGATTGCACGTCATTGCACAAAGGTTAGAAGGGGTACCGTATCCCCGGATAACATGTATGGATAGCGTACACATTCAAAATATATGTCTATACAGCATGAGGCAGGCTCAGACGGTGTTAGGCCCAGTATGGATAGCACATCATTGCACAAAGGTTAGAAAGGGTACCGTATCCCCGGATAACATGTATGGATAGCGTACACATTCAAAATATATGTCTATACAGCATGAGGCAGGCTCAGACGGTGTTAGGCCCAGTATGGATTGCACGTCATTGCACAAAGGTTAGAAAGGGTACCGTATCCCCGGATAACATGTATGGATAGCGTACACATTCAAAATATATGTCTATACAGCATGAGGCAGGCTCAGACGGTGTTAGGCCCAGTATGGATTGCACGTCATTGCACAAAGGTTAGAAGGGGTACCGTATCCCCAGATAACATGTATGGATAGCGTACACATTCAAAATATATGTCTATACAGCATGAGGCAGGCTCAGACGGTGTTAGGCCCAGTATGGATTGCACGTCATTGCACAAAGGTTAGAAAGGGTACCGTATCCCTGGATAACATGTATGGATAGCGTACACATTCAAAATATATGTCTATACAGCATGAGGCAGGCTCAGACGGTGTTAGGCCCAGTATGGATTGCACGTCATTGCACAAAGGTTAGAAAGGGTACCGTATCCCTGGATAACATGTATGGATAGCGTACACATTCAAAATATATGTCTATACAGCATGAGGCAGGCTCAGACGGTGTTAGGCCCAGTATGGATTGCACGTCATTGCACAAAGGTTAGAAGGGGTACCGTATCCCCGGATAACATGTATGGATAGCGTACACATTCAAAATATATGTCTATACAGCATGAGGCAGGCTCAGACGGTGTTAGGCCCAGTATGGATTGCACGTCATTGCACAAAGGTTAGAAAGGGTACCGTATCCCTGGATAACATGTATGGATAGCGTACACATTCAAAATATATGTCTCAGGAGGCAGGCTCAGACGGTGTCAGGCACAGTATGGATTTGACGGCCCAGATTACACAGCGGAGGAGCAGGGAGAGGTAAAGATTGCAAATGCTGGGGCCCTGGCCAAGCAAGGGGGGCCCACTCGTGGGCGTCGGTACTGGCACTGGGCCCCTCATAGTACAGCGGTGTGTCTGACGGCGGGTGTGCACCACCACCGTCAGAGACACTTGATTGCACTCTGAGGGACCCTGTGCCAGTGCCCGCGCCCAAGAGTCGGCCTTCCCACCTGTCCAGGGCAACGGCACTCGCACGGTGTCATGCGGTAGGTGGTGACCCCGGCCATGGGGGGGGAGGCAGCACAGTTATGGAGTTTTAGAAAGTGGCATATGTTGATGTTGGACATTCAGCTGATGCAAAAGGCGAAATAGGTGAAGTACCAGGAAGAGGTGGACCAAAGCAAGCCATTTTTCTGTCACCCTATGTGTCATCAGGGGAAGGTGGGACAAAATCCTTGGAAACCCATGCGTGGTTCATTTTAATGAAGGTTAGATCATCCACATTTTGGGTTGACAGACGGGTCTTTTTTTCTGTCAGGATTGATCCAGCTGCACTGAAGACTCTTTCCGATAGCACACTTGCAGCTGGGCAAGCGAGCTCCTGTAAGGCATATTGGGCCAATTCAGGCCAGGTGTCCAGTTTAGCGGCCCAATAGTCAAAGGGGAATGACCTGTGTGGGAGAACATCGATATGGGAGGAAAAGTAGTTTGTAACCATAGTTGACAACTGCTGTCTCCTGTCACTTTCCATCGATGCAGTATTACCAGTTGTGTGAGCGGTATTTGAAAAACCAGTCCACAACATTGTCATGAAACCCCTGTCTCCAACGCCACTTCTGCTGTGTGCACCACGAACACCTCTGCCAAGCTGCCCCCGGCCCGTACGGCTCTTGTGAGAACCATCACCGCTGCTGTGTGCTGGGAATGCCTCAAGCAACCGATTTACCAGAGTTGCTTGTTTATTAGCCAATATTAGGTCAAGGTTCTCCTGTGGCATGATGTTTTGTAATTTGCCTTTATAGCGTGGATCCAGGATGCTGGCCAACCAGTAGTCGTCATCGTTCATCATTTTGGCAATGCGGGGGTCCCTTTTTAGGATCCGCAAGGCATAATCTGACATGTGGGCCAATGTTCCCGGTGTCAATGATGCACTGCGAGTGCTGGGTGGAGGAGCACTTTCTGGCAAATCCACATCCCTCCAGTCACGCACAAACCCTGTACCAGACCTTGCCACGCCAACATTTTCACTTGCCCCACGAGATGCATCCTCCTCCCCTAAGTAATCATCCCCATCATCCTCCTCCTCCTCCTCTTCTTCCTCCACCTCGTCCAGGAGAGGTCCCTGAGCAGACAATGGCTGAATGTCATCAAGGATTCCCTCCTCCTCTTCCTCCTCATCAACATTGGCTGCAGACGCCTGCTCCTTAAGGTGCGTCAAAGTTTGCATGAGCAGACGCATAAGTGGGATGCTCATGCTTAGGATGGCGTCGTCTGCGCTTACCAGCCGTGTGCATTCCTCAAAACACTGAAGGACTTTACAAAGGTCTTTCAGCTTCGACCACTGCACGCCTGTCAACTCCATGTCTGCTCTCAAAGTGCCTGGCCGTGCATCCTCCCACAAATGCATTATGGCCTGCCTCTGCTCGCACAGCCGCTCCACCATGTGCAGGGTGGAGTTCCACCTTGTTGCAATGTCGATAATGAGGCGGTGGTTGGGAAGGTGGAGCAATCGCTGCAGCTTCTGCATACGAACGGAGTGTACAGGCGACCGGCGGATGTGCGCGCACAGTCTTCGCACCTTCTGGAGCAGGGCTGTTAACTCCGGATAATTTTTGAGGAAGCACTGCACCACCAGGTTCAAGGTGTGAGCCAAGCAAGGTATGTGGCTGAGTTTTGAAAGGGCTATGGCTGCCACAAAATTACGGCCGTTATCACTAACTACCTTGCCTGCCTCAAGATGTACACTGCCCAGCCATGACTCAGTTTGTCGCTTCAAGTACTCGGCCAGCACCTCGGCGGTGTGTCTGTCGCCCAAACACATCATCTGCAACACAGCCTGCTGACGCTTTCCCCTAGCTGCTCGATAGGGGGACACATCGTGTGCAACAGTGGCAGCTGCAGATGGAGTGCTCGTACGACTGCGCTCTGTGGACGAGCTTTCGCTTCTGGAGGAGGAGGAGGAGGAGGGTCGAACGCCTACAGCCAACTGTTTCCTATACCGTGGGCTAGGCAGCACTGTCCCACCACCGATGTCCCCTGTGGACCCTGCATCCACCACATTAACCCAGTGCGCAGTGATGGACACGTAACGGCCCTGGCCATGCCGACTGGACCATGCATCAGTTGTGAGGTGCACCTTTCCGCTCACTGACTGCTTGAGTGCATGGACAATGCGGTCTTTCACATGATGGTGGAGGGCTGGGATGGCTTTGCGAGAGAAGAAGTGGCGACTGGGTAGGTCATAGCGTGGTACTGCATAGGCCATTAGTTCGCGGAAAGCTGTGCTTTCCACCAACCGAAAGGGCATCATCTCAAACGAGATTAGTTTGGCAATGTGGGCGTTCAAACCCAGTGTACGCGGATGAGAGACTGAGTACTTTCTTGACCTACTCATAGTGTCTGGGAGGGTGAGCTGGACTTGAGAGCTGCATATGGTGGAAGTAGCGGTGGACAGGGCGGACTGAGAGAGGGTTGATGATGGTGATGGAGTTGGTGTTCTTTCTGATGGCCTAGAATCAGTCTTTCGTTGATATAACAGTGGGATTCCCTGACTGCTGTGGCCTTGCAACGACACCTCAACATTTGCTGCTGTGCTAACCGGTGGGCTTACAGTGGGGGAAACAATGTAGCATTGCTGACTACCTTCGTTGTGATCAGTTGCACATGTGGCACTTGAGGTTTGGTGTTGTGTCCACGCTTGCAAGTGCATGCTGGTTAAATGTCTAAGCATGCAACTGGTATTCAAATTTTTCAGATTTTTCCCTCGGCTAAAGGTCTTTGCGCACTTCTTACAGATAACCTTGGCCTGATCATGAGGATTTTGTTCAAAAAAGTGCCACACTGCACTCTTCCTACTTTGGCAGACATTTTGCGGCCTAGCACGCTGTGATCTTTTGACCCTCTGGACAAGCTGTCCAGCAACTCTTTTGATGTTTGGAACCTGTCTTTGGAGTGCTCCGGGCCTGCCAGATAACAGCTGTTGCGATGTCGATGTCTGCTGTGGATGCTCCTCATCTGAGCCATTGGAAGCAGCACCCTCTTCCCCCAATGGATGCCAATCTGGGTCAACAACTGGGTCATCCATCACCTCCTCTTCTATGTCATGTGCACCTTCCTCTGTGTCACCGTGTATGGTGGTATAGTGTGCGGGAAGGGGCACCTGAGTCTCATCAGGGTCAGAATCTGGCTCTGTACACTGCGAGGACAATGTAGTGCTCTGAGTGAATGTACCAGCAGAATCATCCATCAGCGGCTGTGCATCAGTGCACTCCATGTCAGATTCATCTTGGCCTGGGTAATTCACCATTTCACTTGATAATCCAGGCATGGTATGTGAAAACAGCTCCATGGAGTAATCAGTAGTATGGCCTGCGTCATCCTTCAATCTTAGTTGGGGTGAAGGACACAAGGAAAGGTGTGGTTCATGAACATGAGCCTCCAATGACGACTCAGTGCTTTTACTTTTTACAACTGAAGAAGAGGAGGCGATAGAGCTGGAGGCTGAGTCAGCAATGTAAGACAAAACTTTTTCCTGATGCTCTGCCTTTAAAAGCGGTTTGCCAACTCCTAGAAAACTAAGCGTTCGAGGCCTTATGTAGCCAGACGATGACGCAGGGTCAGCACCTCCTGCATTCGGTCCGATTTTGCTCTTGCCACTACCATCAGATCCACCACCAACACCATCATTACCAGCTGCCAACCCCCGCCCAATTCCACGGCCTCTTCCACCAGCCTTCCTCATTTTTGGTAGAAATGTAGACAAAATCCAACAAACTATATAGTAATGTAAAACAAGGTACAAGGTGTCTATAGGACAGGGGAGTTTTAGAATTTCTGCACACACTTGTGGACAGTGGACACTTGTGGATTGTGTGAGGCCCACTGATATCTGAGCGCTATGTGACACGCTCGATGGCACAGCTGCCTGTGACCAAAGTGACGAGAGGATAATGGAGATTTTGAATCTCTGCGTACACTTTTGGACACTGGACACTTGTGGATTGTGTGAGGCCCACTGATATCTGAGCGCTATGTGACACGCTCGATGGCACAGCTGCCTGTCACCAAAGTGACGAGAGGATAATGGAGATTTTGAATCTCTGCGTACACTTTTGGACACTGGACACTTGTGGATTGTGTGAGGCCCACTGATATCTGAGCGCTATGTGACACGCTCGATGGCACAGCTGCCTGTGACCAAAGTGACGAGAGGATAATGGAGATTTTGAATCTCTGCGTACACTTTTGGACACTGGACACTTGTGGATGGTGTGAGGCCCACTGATATCTGAGCGCTATGTGACACGCTCGATGGCACAGCTGCCTGTGACCAAAGTGACGAGAGGATAATGGAGATTTTGAATCTCTGCGTACACTTTTGGACACTGGACACTTGTGGATGGTGTGAGGCCCACTGATATCTGAGCGCTATGTGACACGCTCGATGGCACAGCTGCCTGTGACCAAAGTGACGAGAGGATAATGGAGATTTTGAATCTCTGCGTACACTTTTGGACACTGGACACTTGTGGATGGTGTGAGGCCCCCTGATATCTGAGCGCTATGTGACACGCTCGATGGCACAGCTGCCTGTGACCAAAGTGACGAGAGGATAAGGGAGATTGGATTGCTTTTAAAAAAGCAGTTTGCGGAGCAGTGGGTAAACAGCAATGCCAGCGTGTCAGGAAGCCTTAAAAGGCAGCCCAACAACCAACACCACTGATACACCACAATATAGCCTCCCCTTGCACTGCACACACAGTGACTTGTGTGTTGTGCAGGCCAAATCGCTAGCAGCAGAAGCAGTTTTTTTGTCTTCTTCCCTGCCTAACGCTCTCCCTACAGAATCAGCAGCAACCTCTCCCTATACTAAGATCGGCAGAAGTAAGATGGCGGTCAGCGTGCACGCCCTTTTATACCCCCTGTGACGCCCACCAAAGCAAGCCAATCACTTGCATGCCCTTCTGAAAGATGGTGGTGACCCGTGCCTATGTCATCACGTTGCCCACAGTGTCCGTGGATCCTGATTGGCTGAAAAAGAGCGCAAAACAAACTTTTGAAACGCGACTTTGGCGCGTAAGTCGCCGACCTCGTGGCCGACCTCATCCTAGGGTCGGGTTTCGTTTCATGAAACCCGACTTTGCCAAAAGTCGGCGACTTTTGAATTTTTTCGACCCGTTTCGCTCAACTCTAGTCTACACCAAAATACGGAGACTTGTCCAATTTTGACCAGACACGGATCAAAGTCGCCAATGCCAAATGGTAAAAACTGACTCACTGACCACACATTGATGAAAATCTGATCCAAAACACTGGTGAAAATAGGTCAATTTTTGCCTATGAGAAAGAACGCTGACCTCTGAATGAGGCCTTACAGATCTCATTTGTACATTTACTAAAAGAAAAACCCACGAGGGTGCTTCATAGGGCATGGAATTCTATGAATTCTATGAATTTTTTAAAATTACACAGATCACATTACTGCATGGCTAGGAGAAGGTTTGCAATTTTTTTTTCATAGTAAAAATCACTGACAATTCACAGATTTTACAAATTGTCTCACAAGCAAACACTGATAAAAACCTGCTCCAAAACACTGATGAAAATTGGTACATGAAGAAAAATAGATTTGGAAGTTTTAGTAGGAAAAATTAGACTCAATAGCTAAAATATATCAAGATTTCAGCACATGCAGAAAATGTTTAATTTTTTGCATTGTCTGACCAAAATAATCATCTGTTCAGAGATATTGAAGATTTAATTCAGTTACTAAATGTTGTTGATTAATCTTCACTCACTTAACACCATTAAGAAGATAATATAACAGACTTTAAAGTCATTCTCAAAACTTTAGCTAAGGAAAAATAAAAAAATCAATTTTAACAAATGACTTTACCTTCCTTTGGAATATTGAAATGACTAAAAATACCGTATTGGAGCCAAGAAACATTTTTTTTATTTGGTATCTTTTTAAAAACAATTACTGATGCGCTACAAACATGTTTTCATCCTTATGTCCTATCAAGAAAACATTTGAAAAAGCGAGGATGCTGGTCTCTAAGGTAAATATCGGGTTACTAAGCGGCGCGTGTCACTTAGGCTGGTTTCACACTAGCGTTTGATCACACAGCGCATCGTGCGCTATCGGGCGCACGCGGAATGTTCCCCTATCTTTAACATGGTGGTCGCAGGGTCTTGCGAATGTATGCGCTCATCAGCGTTTAGCGTGCGCTGCGCATTTTACAGGTGTGCACCCAGACGCGCAGTACGCTACATGTTGCATTTTTTGTTCCGCCGTCATCGCTAAAATAATCGTGCGCGCACGTGTGCATGCAAAAATAGCATTACAGTCTATGTGGTCGCTGACGAGCGCTTGGCAGTGCGCACGTCAGCACCTTGTGCGCGCACGCGCTTTGAGTAAACAATGTCTAGACACTTGTCTAAACCTCCACCTAAATAAGCAACATTGTTTGGGAGGAGTGTAGATAAAAGAAGGTGTCTTCAGGGACAATTACTCTACAGACAGCCTTGCAGAGAGACCAGACAAGAGCCTAGAAGAGCCTTTACAAGTGTGGATTCAAGCTTCTGGAGCCAAAATGTGAGTATCCTTCAACATAATGTCTGTGTGTCCTGTTCAATTTTATAATGTACTAATGTATTTTTTGTTTTCATTTCAGCATGTCTTCTTCTGGATCGGTGTATTCGCCATCTCGGCAAGAACTGGCCCAAGCTGATCGTGAGATGAGGATGTTGCTGCCTTTGGGTAAGTATAGCTGCCTGTAGAAATGTGTTTTAATTTTTTCTTTCTTTACAGACATTGGACACAGGCAGTGAAGGTGAAGTGCGGGAGCGGTCTGAGCGGCAGTGGTCTGAGCGGGAGCAGTCTGAGCGGGAGGACTCTGAGTGGGAGCAGCGTAGTCAAGTCGTGGCGAGGAGACGCAATGTTAGTATATATTTTTTTTTTTTTTTCTGTCTTTATTTATCTTGCTTTTCCTCTGTTTCTTTTTGTATCTGTTTAATTTTCAAAAATTCAAAACATTATAATATTATTTTTTCTAGGTTCCACAACGGGATGACGAAGTAGTGTACATCGACAACGAACACCTGATCCACCTCGTTGAGGAGTGTATCACGTTGTGGGACAGCCATGACCAGCAGTACAAAGACACAGTGGTGACCCGGCAGCTCTGGAATGAGGTGGCCGCAGCGATGATGGATGGCTGGGACAGCGCCTCTCCAAGTTCAAAAAGGGCGTTCAGTAAGTATAAAGATGCTCTGTGATACTGCATTGATTTTTGGACCTGATGGTGCTGTGTTTTTTGCAAGATATATTCTTGCATTAAACACATCAATGCCTTGTGAAAAACTGTGATTGATTTTTGTCTTCAACTGCTGCATTGCTTTATGGTCTTGATGGTGCTAATGTGTTTTTTGCAAGATATATTCTTGCATTAAACACATCAATGCCTTGTGGAATACATTGATTGATTTTTGTCTTCAACTGCTGCATTGCTTTATGGTCCTGATGGTGCTGGTGTTTTTTTGGCAAGATATATTCTTGCATTCAGAACACCAATGCCATGTGGAAAACAGTGATCCACTCTGTGCAATATTACAAGAATGTAGAGACTGTAGATACTGCTGTGGAAAAGACAAGTCATATAGATATGTGTTGTCCAGAAAAGCAAACCAATCTACATGATTTGTCTTTTCCACAGCAGTCTCTACATTCTTGTAATATTGCACAAAGTGGATCCAGCAGAGTTCCCCAACTCTAGTCCTCACGGGCCACCAACAGATCATGTTGTATGGAATCCTTTTTTTTTTGGCTCTTGCTGTGGATTTCATTACAACATGATCTGTTGGTGGACCTTGAGGAATGAAGTTGGGGAACCTTGCTTGATTCAGTCTGTGCAATATTACACGAATGTAGAGAGTTACCTACTCAGGAGTATTAGTGAATTCATGATGCACAAAATACAGCATAATAAATTCACTGATACACCTGGATACTTGCTAATGGTTTTGAGAGTGTAAAAACAGAGAATGCACTCAGTACAGGTTTCAAAAAGGTTTTTTTTATTAACATACCAACAACAGGTATCAAATTTTTTTTTCTTATTAACATACCACCAAGAAATTTTTTTTAACACCATTTGCTCTTGCCATTCCACCCGTCCTACATCTGAGTTGAAGTAGGCCGCAAATTGGTCCCTCATTTGGCCAACTTCAACGGATGACCTGAGAGGGTGCTGAGTGAATTCAGTCAATGGGTTTGAAGCAACATCATCAAGATCTAAGTTCGGGTGCTCTCGAGAAATTACAAAATTATGTAGAACACAGGCCTTGACCACCTCATCCACTGTTTCCAGTTTCAGATTAATAGCTGTGCCAAGAATGCGCCATCTAGATACAAGTATACCAAATGCACACTCTACTGTTCTCCTGGCCCTGGTGAGTCTGTAATTAAAATTTTTTTGTTGAGGTCCAAGTCCCGGCTGGAGTAGGGTTTGAGCAGGTTTTGGCACATCTGGAATGCTTCATCACCAACCATTACAAATGGCTGTGGCAGACCTTCGGTGTTGGGAAGAGGCCATGGCATGGGGAAATTGAAGTTGTTGCCATACAACCTCCTGCCCATGTCTGAGTTCTTAAAAGCCTGGGAGTCATTCCCACGGCCAAATGCCCCAATGTCCACTGCAATAAACTGACATTCTGCATCCGCAATGGCCATGAGTACAGTAGAAAAGTACTTTTTGTAGTTGTAGTACTCGGAGCCTGTTCTTTTGGGCTTGATAATCCGGATGTGTTTCCCATCAACCACTCCCAAACAGTTAGGGAAATTGCAGACAGTCCAGAATGTTTCGGCAATTTCCAACCACTTTTCTGCGGTTGGCAGGGGCATGAATTCGGGACAAAGAACGTTCCACAAAGCCCGGCAGGTGTCCTCTACAATTCCAGACAACGTGGAAATTCCAATCCGGTACTGGAAGTGCAGTGACGAGAGGGTCTCTCCAGTAGCCAGGAATCTGTGACACAAAGAAAACAAAAAAAAATAATATTTTTGTATACTTACTTTTTTTACACACGTTAAATTAAAAAAAAAAAACGGAAGGCTTTGGTTCAATACATGGCATCAAAAAATTATGGCAGCCGTTAGATAACGACATGGCAGAACTGTTATTCTGCCAGATTTGGAAGATTACATGTCACAACCAAGAAAAATCAGCAGGCATTGGTTTAGGAAAACTAGGTACCTTAATGTGACCAGGAGCCGTTCCTCAGGAGCAATCGCACGCCGGAGCTGCGTGTCCTGTCTCCGGATGACTTCGTTTACCCGACCAAGCAAATAATGAAAGGTTTCTTTGGTCATCCGGGTATAATCGTAAATTTCTCCGGGTTTGCCTGGAGCTCACTGTAGAGGGTGAGGTACGCTCCACGGCTCTCCCGGAGTTCAATAATGGGATGTATCCACAAACGCGCCACTCCCGTCTTCGCTGCCTCTCTCTCCCTCTGTTCATGGCAAGCAACGGCATAAGCCTGAGCCATCCTCATGTCCAGATCCAAGTCAAAGTCAAACCTCTTCCAGCGCAGATCCATGTTTGTCAAGTCAAATGCAAGCAAATGTGAAGAATTCAGCTGTAAACAGGGGCTATATAAAGAATTTCCATAAGACATGCCCACTGCTGTCCCATTGGTGGAGTTTGTTGCTAGAATTTTTCAGGGATTTTTTCTCCAGTTTAATGCGCATAAAAAATGCAAATGCATGAAAAACGCTTACAAACGCATAAAACCGCTGCGATTTTTTGTAGTTATGCGCACAATAATTCTACAAAAAATGCAGCGGTTACAAGCGTGTGCATGTGCTTTTAACATGCATTTCATGTGCGCTCCAAATGCAGCGCAAAAAACACTAGTGTGAAACTAGCCTTAGTTACCCGATGTGTACCTTAGAAACCCGCGTGCTCGCGCCGGGAGCTGCCAGCACGCAGGTTTCTAAGGTACACATCAGGTAACTAAGTGACACGCGCCGCTTAGTAACCCAATATTTACCTTGGTTACCAGCTCCCAGCACCTGCTTAGAGCGCTGGGAGCGTCACTGATCGTTGGCTCCTGCTGCCACATGCAGCGATGCGCACTGGCCAGCGATAGAGCAACGATCAAAAAACGGCAGTGCACGATCAGCGATACCTGGTGGGGGGGCGGTCGCTGATCCCCGTCACACACAGCCATCTCGCTGGTGAGATCGCTGTGACATCACAAATTCAGCGATCTCACTAGTGAGATTGCTGTGTGTGATGGGGCCCTAACTCTTGAATTGTTTAAAAGCCTGTGAGCTGATAAGGACCTCATTTGTCTCGAGGAAATTTGAGCATCTCGCCTCCAGTGGCAAAATGCAGCATCTTTGAGGGGCAAAAAACAACCCAGTAAAACACCAAATGGGCATAGGTAATCACAAGAGAGGAAACCACTCCAGAAGAACATTGAAAAACAGGAGAATAGTACATTTTATTGAATAAAAAATTGCAAAAGATATTAAAATGATAAAAAAGATAAACAAAGAGATGACGATCATAGGTGCGTAGAATATATATACACAATTGTCATACACATATAGAGGTGGGCAAGAGGAACTCCTTAGAAATGTATCACGTAATATCTTAAAAGAGGTCACCATAATTTACATGACAATAGTAAAGGGCATCTTGTGCAAAAAAAGGAACACTCTTATAGAATAACAAAGCCCCCTTATAACATCTCAAATAAGATCAATAGTGTTTGACATAATAATCAAGAGGAGAAACATCTTACCCACAAAGCAGTCAAATAGTCATCCCAAATGGATAGCCAGAACCTTAAAGCACATTGTGCATGTTTGTGAATGCTGCATTCTCAAGATTAGATTATACTGGCATTCCCTGCCGGGACCTTTTTATCTGTATAGTAATGGGTCACATGGAATCAACCAATTAGACTAGTAGTGTATTGTGGCACATGCGCGCCATGTCGGCCGCGTGACATCGACGTCACCTGGCCATCAAGACCGAAGAGCACATGAGTAGGAGTGAGGCGGTTAGCAAGGCTCTTGATCATGCGCAGAGAACCTAAAGATGCTAATCAGCAAGGTACGAATAATAGTAGCGAGGGACGCATGCACACCACAGTCCCAAGGGAGCTGACAAATACCCCAATGTCAAAGTTGCATATACGTAGAGCTAAAGACTGCAGCATCCAAATATATACATCATATATATCATATATTTACAAATAATTTCACAACCACATATTGAGAATATAATAATATTAAATATTCGTGTAACAGAATTTTTTATAAAAGTGCATATTCGCATTATATTGTCAGTATTGAGGCAACAGCAATAATCTGTTCAGCGCATCCAGCAGCAATCTCACAGGTCAATGAAGGAACCCAACAGTATAATGAAAAACTAAAATAAAAAATAAAACACAAAAAGGTAAGTATATAAAATCTAAAATAAAATCAATTAAAAAGTAGAAGGGAACAGAAAGCAAAAACAAAAAACAAAAAAATAAAAGTAAAGGACAGAAAATGAGGCCCCAGTATTTGGGTTTGGCTGGAGTCACACTTAACGTATAAAAATACGGACCGTATTGTATGGTCGTAATACGCAGAAATGTTCCCTGAACAGTGATCCGTATGTCATCCGCTGTCAAGGTGTGGCCGTGTATTTTGCGCATGTAATCATCCATATGTAATCCGTATGGCCTCCGTATAGCGTTTTTTTCTCGCATCCTTGCAAAATGGACATTTAGCGGTTTTGAGGCCTGAAAATAATTTAAATCATCATCAGCAACTCTATTTATTGCCTTTACAACAGGTGGCAGCCCCCAATCTGGCCATTTTGGTGCTGTGCTTGAGTTGGCGTATTGGTGGTTGGTTGCCAACATGTCAGACACACTTCAGTTCACCCCAACTGACCGTGTTCTATACAACTGGGTATTGTCCCGCCGCTTTGGGCAGCCATACCCAGTGATTGTGGATCCGAGGAGAAGGAGATGAATATGGGTGCATCCGCATTTGAGGCAACGCCTCAATAAAGGCCATTTTCACTGGCTTTATGCATCTCTTCAGACACATCCTGACAAGTTTTTCCTATATTGTCGTATGAGCATTGCCACCTTTGATATTTTGTTGGAGACAGCGCGCCCAGGGATCACCTTCCAGGACTCCAGGATGCGCCAATGTATCTCTGCTGAGGAGCGCCTTCTCCTTACGCTACAGTATGTATTCCTCAACTGTCCTCTTTCTCAGGGACCCCTTTTGCTGAATTATCTTCTTAATATATCCCAAATCTCTGCTCTAAGTAAGAATACTGTGATGTTTATGTTAAATTCACATAGCCATTTGACTGTTTGGGTGATCTATATGTAATTTGTGAAACCTTTTGCATGTTGTAATGTTTTATTTCTCAACATTTGTTTAATTGTAGGTTCCTCACAACTGGTCTTTCATATGCCGCACTCCATCTTGAGTTTTTGATTGGGAGATCTATCATATCTGGCATAGTCCAGGCTACATGCTCACAAATCTGGATCAGACTTCATAAAGTGGTCATGCCTGAGCCCAAGGTGGAAGACTGGTTGAGGATTGCCAGGGGATTTGAGGAGCACTGCCAGTTTCCCAATTGTATTGGAGCACTGGATGGAAAGCACATCCGTGTGCGTAAGCCGCCGAACTCAGGGTCCCAATTCTATAATTATAAACAATATTTTTCTGCAGTTTTGCTGGCTCTGGTTGACACTCACTACAGGTTTCTAATTGTAGACATTTGGGCTTATGGAAGAACTGGAGACTCTGACTCTAGAGTCTTCAATTCTTCCATTATGGATCGGCGGCTGCGCAATAACCAGTTGGACATACCACCACCATGTCAGTTTCCTGGCACCACTCAAGAATCTGTGCCTTATGTCCTAAAGGGGATGAGGCCTTTCAATTAACCAGGCATGTAATGAGGCCATATCCCGAAGAAACCTGGACCACCAGTACAGGATCTTTAACTTGCGCCTATCACATGCCCAACGACTGGTGGAGTGCACCTTTGGCATCCTTTGTGTAAAATGGCGGGTCCTCCAGTAAGCCATTCAGCTGAGTGAAGCAAACGTAAATGAGGTCATCAAAGCTTGTGTGGTCCTACATAACTTCACTAGAATGCATGATTGTTCATCATCTGATCTTGGTGAAGGTGTGGTGGACAATGGGGATAGGCCTAGTCCACATGTGATTCCTTTACTTCGTCCGCTCTCAAGACTCAAAGTCCATGATGTGTTCACACAGTATTTTGTTTCACCTCAGGGTGCTACTACCTGGCAAGATCAGGCTGTATCTATGTTGTAATGTTCATATGTGTGTCTATATAAATATCATTTTTTCCTTTAAGTTGTTTTTTGTGTTCAGTTACTTTTGCTTACAGTTTTTTTGGGGTTCTTTAAGGAATTATTGAAAGAAGAGTCAAAACTTGGCATTTTTAAACTTTTTATAAAGCCAAAATGTAACTTTTGCTGCTAAATACCATATTTGTGTCAAATGGCTTTTTTGGCCCTAAAAATTTGGCCATATTTTTTGTCACAAAATTTGCACAACCAAATATAACACAATCAACATAAATTTGCTAAAGCAAAACCAGAGAAATATAAAAATATTTACAATTCTTGGTATGTTGGTGGAGGTGAGGGTGGGAGACCAGCCTCTATTTGCTGCTGGTTTGGGTGACCAGCTTGACCATCACCCTGTTGGGGTGGATACTCTGGACCCTGAGGTAAGATGTGGCCTGGGTCAGGTTGCTGAGCGGTGAAGTGGCCATAAGGATAATGGAGATTATACTCCTGGGGATTATGGTAGCCACGTGCATCATACCCCCCAATATGACCATGTCATCCAAATCCAGGTTGGGGCCAGCCTCCAACACTGGGTCTGAGTATAATGCGTTGTTTTTATGCTCTCATTCATCCATATTTCTCTCTAGTGTGAAGTCGGCCTTATAGATTTTTACAGAGGATGCAAAACTGAGATTCATTTAGGCCATTGGGTGTCATTGTTCCCAAAGCTACTATCTACTTTGCTTTGCATTGTGCTAGACGTTATTTAGAACTGCCACCTATAATGCAGACTGCATCCAAATCATCATGTGGTTGATGCAAGTGTATAATGCCTCAACATCAGCTGTGACCAATAAGGTTCCCTCTTCCACTTCAAGTATCATTATATGGATAAGGTCTTGGGTGACCATTTATCAAGAAACTGAGTCAGAATTAGCTTTTGCTCTTGAATTGTTTAAAAGTCTGTGAGCTGTCTTGAGGAAATTTGAGCATCTTGCCTCCAGTGGCAGAAGGTAGCATCTTTGACAGGCATCAGAACAGTAGCTGAAGTGTTGCTATCTTAAAAAATGCCAGGGCTCCCTTAATAATTTCCCCTTTGAGCTTTTCCTCATTGGTCTGTAAAACATCAAAACTTCCTCGAATACTTCCATGCTGATCTGTCGTTGGGGCAGGGCCGGATTTAGGCAAAGTTTAAAATGGGGCCCCAAATGCTAACATATTGCACATCACACAGAAGCATTTCGGTTGTATTTACATGCGCTGAGTTCAGGCTGCTAAATGAGTGTGATCGACACTTGTTTCCCAGCCTCTTTCCACCGTCCGAGAAAGAATGATAGGGACAGAACAATCACTAATGGATCACTAACAGATCACCATACAGTATCATGTTATCAGCTGCACATCTACAGCTTACACCCCATAGTCCTCCATATAATATAATGTGCCCCATAGTCCTCCATATAGTATAATACACTCCCTACAGTCCTCCATATAGTATAATACACTCCTCATAGTCCTCCATATATTAAAATACACTCAGTCCTCCATATAGTATAATCACTACTCAGTCCTCCATATAATATACAGTAATACACTCATAGTCCTCCATATATTAAAATACACTGCTCAGTCCTCCATATAGTATAATACACTCATCATAGTGCTCCATATAGTATAATACACCACCAGTCATCCATGTAGTACAATTCACTTCCCATAGTATAATGCACCCCATAGTTCTTAATATAGTATAATGTATTCCGCAGAGTCCTCGATACAGTATATCATAGTATATAGTATACAGTATACATAGTATATAGCATACAGTATATAGCAGCCCACATATAGTATAATGACGCCACCCCTTAGAGCATAATGCAGCCACCCCACAGAATATAATGCAGCCACTCCACAGAATGTAATGTAACCTCCCTCATAATATAATGCAGCCCTTCCATAGAATATATGGCAGCCCCCTCATAGAGTATAATGCAGCCCCCTATAGAATATAATGCAGCCCCTTATATAGTATAATGCAGTCCCTCCATAGAATACAATGTAGCCCTCCTCATACAGTAAAATGCAGCCCCCATAGAATATAATGTAGCCCCCACATAAAGTATAATGAAGACCCATACAATATAATCTGGCCCCCATAAAATATAATGCAGCCCCCCCATAGAATACAATGTAGCCTCCTCACATAGGATAATGTAGCCTCCTCATAGAGTATGATGCAATCACCCCCCATAGAATATAATAAATATAATACAGCCCCCCATAGAATATAATGTATAATGTAGCCCCCATAGTATATAACACAGCCTCCCCCATAGAATATAATGTATAATGTACCCCCCATTGTATATAACGATGCCACATGGTATATAGCACAGCCATAGTATATAACACAAACAGCCACATAGTATAATCTCTGCCGAGGACTTTGCCGCACACATCAAAAACAAGATAGACCAAACACGGCAAGTCTTTATTGCTCAACCACCACAACCCCTTTGCATGCCCGACCAATGCCCAAACCCCATAAACTCCTTATCTAACAGCACTGAAAGGGAGCTTGCTCATTTTATCTCCAAATCACACCTCACCACTTGTGCACTTGACCCTATCCCATCCCACCTCACCCCAACATCACCACCACTCTTATCCCATCCCTAACCCACCTCTTCAACCTATCACTAACTTCTGGTACCTTCCCTTCTGCTTTCAAACATGCCACAATCACGCCTATCCTTAAAAAACCAACCCTCGATCCAACAGCCACGTCCAGCTACCCTCGATCCAACAGCCACGTCCAGCTATCTCCCAATATCGCTGCTCCCATTCGCTTCTAAACTCCTGGAGCAGCATGTCCACGCTGTATTTTCCTCCCACCTCTCATCTAACTTGCTCTTTGACAGCTCTGACCAAAATTACCAATGACCTACTTACAGCCAAAGCTAAAGTACAATACTTTATACTCCTCCTTCTAGTCCTGTCCTCTGCTTTTGACACAGTTGACCACTGCCTCCTTCTACAGATCCTCTCCTCCTTTGGCATCAAAGACCTCGCCCTATCCTGGACCTCCTCATACCTTTCCAACCGCACAGCATCTCCCACTCCCACACTACCTCCTCATCCCACCCTCTCTCTGTTGGAGTCCCCAAGGCTCTGTTCTAGGACCCGTACTCTTCTCAATCTACATGCTTGGCCTGGGGCAACTCATAAAGTCCCACGGATTCCAGTACCATCTTTATGCCAATGATACTCAGATCTACCTCTCTGGCCCAGACGTCACCCCTCTGCTGTCCAGAATCCCAGAGTGTCGATCAGCCATATCCTCCTTCTTCTCCTCTCGCTTCCTCAAACTCAATGTGGACAAATCTGAACTAATCATCTTTCCCCCATCTCAGAGATCTTCCTTACCCGACCTTTCTATAACAGATAAACGACATCACGCTTTCCCCCGTACCAGAAGTCCGCTGCCTTGGAGTAACCTTGACTCTGCCCTGTCCTTCAAACCGCACATTCAAGCTCTCTCCACCTACTGTCGCCTCCTGCTCAAAAATATTTCCAGAATTCGTCCCTTCCTCAACCCTCAATCTACTAAACTACTTGTGCATGCCCTCATCATCTCCCGCCTCAACTATTGCAACATTCTTTTCTGTGGTCTCCCTGCTAACACCCTTGCACCTCTCCAGTCCATCCTCAACTCTGCCGCCCGACTAATTCATCTCTCTCCTCGCTATTCCTCCGCTTCTCCCCTCTGCAAATCTCTTCACTGGCTCCCATTCCCACAGTGTATTCAAATTACTAATACTGACCTACAAGCCCATCTTCAACCTGTCTCCTCCATACATCTCTGAACTAATCTCCCGATACCTTCCCTCACGTAATCTCCGGTCCTCCCAAGACCTCCTTCTCTCCTCCACACTTATTCGCTTCTCACCCAACTGCCTCCAAGACTTCTCCTGAATAGCCCCCATCCTCTGGAATTCCCTGCCCCAACACGTCTGGCTATCAACCACACTCGGATCCTTCAGACGGAACCCGAAAACCCACCTCTTCAGGAAAGCCTACAGCCTGCAATGATCCCCGCTGCTTCCTCACCACTACTAGAGCTACCGCCTCATCATCACTGGAGCTGCTGCAACCCCCCAACCTACTGTCTCCTTCCCCACCATCCTGTAGCATGTAAGCACAAAAGGGCAGGGTCCTCTCTCCCCTCTATATCAGTCTGTGATTGCTAGTTTGTTTACTGTAAGTGATATCTGTAATTTGTATGTAACCCCTTCTCATGTACAGCACCATGGAACCAATGGTACTTTATAAATAAATAATAATAATAATATAGCACAGCCACATAGTATATAACACAGCCACATAGTATATAGCGCAGCCACAGTATATAACACAGCCACATAGTATATAACACAAAGAGCCACATAGTATATAACACAGCCACATAGTATACAACACAGCCCACATAGTACTGTATATAACACAGCCCACATAGTATATAACACAGTCATATGGTGTATAGCACAGGCACATGGTATATAGCACAACACCACATGGTATATAGCACAGCACCACATGGAATATAACACGGCCACATAATATATAAACCCCCCAGAAAATGGCCCCACAGTCCAGTACTCACTGATATATTAAAAAAAACACAATCCTCACCTTTCCTCCTCATGCCCACACTGCAACAGGCTCCTGTATCAGCAGCTGCACTGCCCAGCACACAGTGAGTGCATCATGACATCATCGTGCACCCGCAGTCAGTGTCAGAGGCAGAGCGGAATGATGGGAGAGGGAGCGTCAGCTGACGCTCTCACTTCCAGACAGATAAGATTTAACCGCGCTCCAGCAGCTCATTGACATTTGGCTTTACAGGGACATACAAAAGGCGCCCTCCAATCTAAGTGCGGACAATCTTTGAGCACGTAACTGATGAAGGTCTGCACTGACTGAAACGTTTTGTTTGGTACTACAAATAAACTGTTCCATTTAAGCATTTAAGTTGAGTGCCAGGTTTTCATTATACTATATATGGTTTGGGAACCTACCTTGGCACCACCACAGTTGTGCACACGGTGTTTTTTCCTCTTGCTAGTGTTGTCCTTAGGACTCAACCTCTGGTGCTCAAAAAATCCATCTAGGCTTCATAAACAGTAATGTATGTGCTGTGCAAACGTATATATGTACTGTATATAGGTCTTATGTATAATGCCTATCTAATATATAAAGCTCAATGTGTGTATGTATGTATGTGTGTGTGTGTGTGTGTATGTCCGGGATTGGCATCCGCACCGTCGTAGCTACAGCCACAAAATTTGGCACAGTCACACGTCTGGACCCAGAGAGTGTCCTAAGCTATGTTGTGAGGTGAAATTTTAACCCCGCGCATTCCAATTCACCAAACAATTTTGCCCCTATCTACATAATGGGGAAAAAGTGTGTGTGCATCAAGCCCCACCCCTCATTATGATGTCATAATGGTTGCCATGGCGATGCTGATGTCATCATAGGTTGCAAGCCCCGCTGCTCATTATGATGTCATAATGGTTGACTATGGGATGGAGGATGTGTATGACGGGTATATGGGCACGGGACTATGGGATGGAGGTTGTGTGATGGGTATATGGGCACTGGACTATGGGATGAGGATATGTATGACGGGTATATGGGCACGGGACTATGGGATGGTGGATATGTATGATAGGTATATGGGCACGGGACTATGGGATGGAGTATATGTATGATGGGTATATGGGCATGGGACTATGAGATGAAGGATGTGTGATGGGTATATGAGCACTTGACTATGGAATGGTGAATATGTATGATGAGTATATGGGCATGGGACTATGAGATGAAGGATGTGTGATGGGTATATGGGCACTTGACTATGGGATGGAGGATATGTATGATGGGTATATGGGCACAGGCCTATGGGATGGAGGATATGTATGATGGGTATATGGGCACTGGACTATGGGATGGAGGATAATTATAATTTGTTATAACTAACCACAGTTAGTTACTATGCCCGGGCAGCGCTGGGCTCTTCAGCTAGTATGTATATATGCAGGAGTTGTCAAAAGTTTGGCGACACCCTTTTATACAGTGATTTTCTTTGCTCTTATTGGAATGTGCACATTTGTAGATTGAAGGCAGCAAAACCACTAAGGAACACAAACGGCTACAAGAGGTAAAGAAACATGCAAAACAAATCAGAATATGTGTAAAACTTTAGATTCCTTAAAGTACCCCCGTTTAACTCCAATGACAGCTTTACAAGCTCTTGGCATTCTCTTAGGCTAGTTTCACACTTGCTTTTTTTTGCAGCGCGTTTTTCCCGCAAAAAAACGCATTAAAAAAACGCATACAAATGCATACAAACGCTGCGTTTTTTTCAAGCATTTTTATGCGCATGCAGGAAAAAAACGCAGCGTTTTTGCGCGTTTGTATGCGTTTTTTGTGCGTTTGCGTTTTTTTACAGATTTTGGAAAAACCCCACAAAAATGAAAAAACAACCATTCAACAACACACAAGACCAATGGGACTTCATTGTGGGTGTGGTATGTTAATATATAGACCCTGTCTACAGTATTCTTCACATTTGCTTGATTCTTCTCGTGACCATGGATCTGCGCTGGAAGAGTTTTCACTTCAACTTGGATTTGGACATCGCGATGGCTCAGGCGTATGCAGTTGCTTGCCATGAACAAAGGAAGAGAGAGAGGCAGCGAAGACGGCGGCGTATGTGGATACATCCGATTGTTGAACTCCGGGAGAGCCGTGGGGCATACCACACCCTCTACAGCGAGCTACAGGCAAACCCGGAGAAATTTACAGATTATATCAGGATGTCCCACGAAAGTTTCATGGATTTGCTTGCTCGTGTCCAACAATCCATTCGGAGACAGGACACACAGCTCCGTCGTGCGATTCCTCCTGAGGAACGGCTACTGGTGACATTACGGTATGTTTTAAAAACCAAGGGGTGCGGTCTGATGTTTTTTTTTTAAATTTAGTATTCAAAACCTTGGGTAATTAGTTTTCGTGAATGTACTAATATTTTATTTTATAGTTTTTTAAAATAATATACATAAATATTAATTTTACTTCTTTGTCTGTTCACAGATTCCTGGCGACTGGAGAAACCCTATCTTCACTACACTTCCAGTACCGTATTGGAATCTCTACCTTGTCTGGAATTGTTGCTGACACCTGCCGGGCTCTCTGGAATGTTCTTTGCCCAGAATTTATGCCCCTGCCCACCGCTGAAAAGTGGATGGAAATTGCTGACAAATTCTGGACAGTATGCAATTTTCCCAACTGTTTGGGAGCTGTTGATGGTAAACACATACGGATCATCAAACCCCAAAGAACGGGATCTGAGTACTATAATTACAAAAAGTACTTTTCAATAGTACTCATTGCGATTGCGGATGCCGGATGTATGTTTGTAGCAGTGGACATTGGAGCATTTGGCCGTGGTAATGACTCACAGGCTTTTAAAAACTCAGACATGGGCCGGAGGTTGTATGGCAACCAATTTAATTTCCCTATGCCACGGCCTCTTCCTCACACCGAAGCTCCGCCACTGCCCTTTGTAATGGTTGGCGATGAGGCTTTTCAAATGTGCGGAAACTTACTGAAACCCTACTCCAGCCGGGACTTGGACCACACCAAAAAAATATTTAATTACAGGCTGACCAGGGCCAGAAGAACTGTCGAGTGTGCTTTTGGGATTCTTGTTTCCAGATGGCGAATTCTGGGCACGGCCATTAATCTTAAACTTGAAACAGTCGATGAGGTGGTGAAGGCCTGTGTGGTTCTACATAACTTTGTGATGGCTAAAGAGCACCCGACCTTTGAACTGGACGATGATGCTCCTAACCCATTGCCTGAATTCACTCAGCACACTCTCAGGTCATCCGTTGAAGTTGGCCAAATGAGGGACCAATTTGCGGCCTACTTTATTTCTGATGTAGGACGGGTGCACTGGCAAGATGAAATGGTGTAATGTTTTTGTTTGTTTATGGTAATAAAAAACCTTATTTGATACCATTACTGAGTGCACTATATTTTTTAAACTCCAATTAAATAAAAAACTTCCCATGTATAACTGAATTTTTTGATGTTCACACACCTGGGCAGGTAAATACACATATGAGTTAAAATGCAGCATTGCTAGTCTGCGTGAAATATATTGGAACGAGCAAAGCTGCAGGCCATGAATCAGGAAACCATTTTTTTTCAAGAGAAAATTGTGCAACTAGTTGAAAGCAAAGTATGGGATTTTCTCAAAACACAACCCTCAAAACCCAACCCCAATGAAAGTCCATGGGGAATACAAGTCAGCATTGAGTGGATGAATGTAATCTGCTCCATTCCAACTTACAAGTTATTACACTAGGCCTTGGAATGACTATACTAGGCCGTGGTATTTCAAATATGAGTATAGTAGGCCTTGGGCCTACTAGTATAGTCATATGTGAAATACCACGGCCTAGTATAGTCATAACAAGGCCTACTCGATTTTTGCCAACTAGGATCTTGTTTCACGAAAAACAAACGGGTGAAACTTGACAAGTTTCAACAGTTTGTTTTTCATGAAACCACAACTAGAGTTATTACACTAGGCCTTGGAATGACTATACTAGGCCGTGGTATTTCAAATATGAGTATAGTAGGCCTTGGGCCTACTAGTATAGTCATATGTGAAATACCACGGCCTAGTATAGTCATAACAAGGCCTACTCGATTTTTGCCAACTAGGATCTTGTTTCACGAAAAACAAACGGGTGAAACTTGACAAGTTTCAACAGTTTGTTTTTCATGAAACCAGATTCTAGTTGGTAAAACTAGAGTTATTACACTAGGCCTTGGAATGACTATACTAGGCCGTGGTATTTCAAATATGAGTATAGTAGGCCTTGGGCCTACTAGTATAGTCATATGTGAAATACCACGGCCTAGTATAGTCATAACAAGGCCTACTCGATTTTTGCCAACTAGGATCTTGTTTCACGAAAAACAAACGGGTGAAACTTGACAAGTTTCAACAGTTTGTTTTTCATGAAACCAGATTCTAGTTGGTAAAAATAGAGTTATTACACTAGGCCTTGTAATGACTACACTAGGCCGTGGTATTTCAAATATGAGTATAGTAGGCCTTGGGGCTAGTAGTATAGTAATATGTGAAATACCACGGCCTAGTATAGTCATACCAAGGCCTACTCGAATTTTACCAACTAGGATCTTGTTTCACGAAAAACAAACTGGTGAAACTTGACAAGTTTCAACAGTTTTTTTTTCATGAAACCAGATTCTAGTTGGTGAAACTAGAGTTATTACACTAGGCCTTGTAATGACTATACTAGGCTGTGGTATTTCAAATATGAGTATAGTAGGCCTTGGGGCTAGTAGTATAGTAATATGTGAAATACCACAGCCTAGTATAGTCATACCAAGGCCTACTGTAATAACTCGATTTTTAACAACTAGCATCTTGTTTCACAAAAAACAAACTGGTGAAACTAGAAAGAAACTTATTTTTAAGACAAGTTTCAACAGTTTGTTTTTCATGAAACCAGATCCAAGTTGGTAAAACTCGAGTTATTACACTAGGCCTTGGTATGACTATACTAGTCCGTGTTATTTCACATATGACTATACTAGGCCTTGGGTTGGTTTTTAACATGTATTTACCCATCAGTGTGTGTGAGCGGCGCAAACAACATTAATGAAACTTAGTAATGGTGAACCACAAATGTAAATTTATTTTTTATCACAAAAATAAACCAAAAAATTATTTTTTCCGGCGTTTGGGGGCAGATGGTTTCAATTTGGGGGTGTGCAGGGAATATGCAACACTTGCAGTTGAAGACGGTGTTTGAGGGGAAGGGGCAACAAAACTTGTGGGGGAAGGTAGTCCAGTTAAGGGAATTAAACTAGGAACACTTGGAGGAGAGGAAATCTGTTCAGGTACATTAGTTGTAATGGCATGTCGCCGTAGGCTTGTGTGCCTGGACCGACTTTGGCCCAATGCCCGCCTTGATAGATTTCGCCTTGAACTAGGGGCAAATATTGAATGTAGGTCCCCCGTCTGCTGGTATGGCTGCTGCTGCTGAGGTGGCGGCTGCTGCTGCTGAGGTGGCGGCTGCTGCTGAGGTGGCAGCTGCTGCTGAGGTGGCGGCTGCTGCTGAGGTGGTTGCTGCTGCTGAGGTGGTTGCTGCTGCTGCTGAGGTGGCTGCTGCTGCTGCTGAGGTGGCTGCTGCTGCTGCTGAGGTGGCTGCTGCTGCTGCTGAGGTGGCTGCTGCTGCTGAGGTGGCTGCTGCTGCTGCTCTTCGTTGTCAGTGCTCGTCCTTGCAGGAGGACTGGTGGCGGCAGTGATGGTCCAGGTTTGCAGAGTGGTGGTGGCAGGGCTACTAGATGTTGTTGTAGCGGCAGGGCTGTTCCATGTTTGCCTAGTGGTGGCTGAGCTCCACGCATGCATGGGAGTGGCGGTGGTGCTCCAGACAGGAGCAGCGCTTGCCATGGTGGTGTCGGTGAAGTGACCAGCTGCACTCAGACTTGTGGTGGTGTAACGGTGGGTGTCCTGGCTTTGAATAGAGGTGTCCGTGCAGTGGTATGCAGCACAAGTCGGTAGTGAGGTGAAGCGAGTCAATGGTGGCACAGGTGGAAAGGACACCACTGACTGCTGACCGTACCGATTATGATGCATAGCCTGCAAGAAAGCATTGTTGCAGGCCTGCAGCACATTCAGCTGTTGCTCAGGACTAAGGTGTTCCGCCATGCCCTTTTCAATCTTACTAAAAAAATGGTGTGCTGGTCTGTTGAGGTCGGCCTCCAGACAGTCAAGGCGCTGTTCTACAGAATTGAAGCGGTGTTAAAAGTGGTTAAAACCACGTTCCATGAGTGCAAAACCGCTTTCAACTCTGTCGGACAGTGACTTGAGGCTGGAATTAAATGTCTCGCTCAAATGCATAAACTCGGGCAAGACATTCCTGTCCAAGGCCCTCTGCCGCTGGCGGGTAGTGCCCGCATAACCAGTGGCAGAGACCTGGGACAGGGGAACACCTGATGGCCCAGCTTCCTGGTCACCAGCTGTGTGTGTGGTTGACCTGCAAGGTGCTTCCTGGCTGTCGGATGGCTGGGACGGGTCAGAGGACGTCCGAGGAAGGACCGCTCCAGGGCCAGGTTGCAGGGTGCTGCTCCAGGTGCTGTGGAAGAAAGGAAAATCATTACTACCATGCCTTTACAAGAAGCATCAGCTGTGGATTAGAAAAACACAGATTAATAAAAATAAAAACCCAAAATTTATAATACTTACGATCTCGTGGCAAGGACCGGTCTTAGGAACTGCAACGCGTGATAGTGACGGTATCTAGTTCTGGTCCTTGACGCAGATCCACTGCGAACCTGGCCCTCAGCACGAACATCACTGTTGAAGCGGTCCTTGATCGAACGCCAACGTGTTCGGACTTTGTCCACTGTTGATAAAAAAAAAACAGTGCCGTCAAGGACAACAGTCACTGCGGCACAATGTAGCAATACAATACTCAAAGCAGTCACTGTAGACCCCGATGACACTGTTGGGTTTCCTGCTAGAATACACCTAGCACGAAACCAAACAGTGCCGTCAAGGACAACAGTCACTGCGGCACAATGTAGCAATACAATACTCAAAGCAGTCACTGTAGACCCCGATGACACTGTTGGGTTTCCTGCTAGAATACGCCTAGCACGAAACCCAACAGTGCCGTCAAGGACAACAGTCACTGCGGCACAATGTAGCAATACAATACTCAAAGCAGTCACTGTAGACCCCGATGACACTGTTGGGTTTCCTGCTAGAATACACCTAGCACGAAACCCAACAGTGCCGTCAAGGACAACAGTCACTGCGGCACAATGTAGCAATACAATACTCAAAGCAGTCACTGTAGACCCTGATGACACTGTTGGGTTTCCTGCTAGAATACACCTAGCACGAAACCCAACAGTGCCGTCAAGGACAACAGTCACTGCGGCACAATGTAGCAATACAATACTCAAAGCAGTCACTGTAGACCCCGATGACACTGTTGGGTTTCCTGCTAGAATACACCTAGCACGAAACCCAACAGTGCCGTCAAGGACAACAGTCACTGCGGCACAATGTAGCAATACAATACTCAAAGCAGTCACTGTAGACCCCGATGACACTGTTGGGTTTCCTGCTAGAATATGCCTAGCACGAAACCCAACAGTGCCGTCAAGGACAACAGTCACTGCGGCACAATACAGAGCAGGGAAATACTCACTAAACGCCTTTTTGGAGGATGCTGTGGCGCTGTCCCAGCCATCCATCAACGCTGCGGCCACCTCATTCCATAGCCGCCGGGTCACCACAATGTCCTTGTGCAGCCGGTCACGGCTGTCCCACAACGGCGAACGCTCCTGGACCAGGCTGATGAGCTGCTCATTATCCAGGTAGACGTCTTCATCCCGTTGTGGAACCTAGACAAAACACATTCATTAGAATAATCAAATTTAAATTGAATAAAAAGTTACAAAAAAAGAAACATAAAAAAGAGTAAAAATAGAAGATAAAAAATAAAGAACATTACAAATCATTTGATACTTACATTCCGTATCACCACCGGGACTTGGCTTCGCTGCTCCTGCTCTTCGCCCTCACTAGTCCTGTCCGCAGAAGATGATGATGACGATGTCTTAAAAAAGTTGAAAAAAACGTAAGAGATTTGGAGAAGCAGCAGATATACTTACCAGATGCACGAAAATAATCACCTCACGGTCTGCTTGCGCCAATTCCTGCCGCGATGGGGAATACTCGGATTCTGAAGACATACTGCATGTAAAAATAATAAAAATCATTAGTACATACATAATTTAAAAGGACAGGCATATAATGTAATATACTCACATTCTTCGCTGATATAATGGGTTCTTGGTTGACTGTCTGCTCTTCAATCTGTCAGTGTAGTAGTGGCAGAGTTTTGGCAGGCACCTCCTTTATATAGACTTTTTTTTTTTGACTTTAGAAGATTATAACTAGGACAACAAGTGGACACCACCAAAAAAACGCAGCGCTAAAAAAATGCATACATGCGCATGCCAGTGCGCACGTATGCGCATCCATAGGCTATAATGGCCATTTTTAGCGCAAAACGTGCGCATACGTGCGCATGCGCTTTTTTCCAGGGCCAAAAAATGCAACATGCTGCATCTGGAAAATACCAACGCACACCCCAAAAAAACGCAGCGCATGAAAATCGCATACGTGCGCATGCCAGCGCGCAGGTATGCGCACCCATGTTAAATATAGGGGAAAAAACGCATGCGCACGTATGCGTTTTTTTCCAGCGCTAAAAAACGCAAATGTGAAACCAGCCTAAAGACTCTTTATACTGATACTCACTTCTCTTTATCCTGATACCTGTACTCACTATCAATGGCTTTCCTACAGTATTAAAGAAGTTCTAAGAGGTGGTTAATAAGATAATTAAAGTCATGTGAGTACTGACAAGGTGAGGACAGGTGATACTAAATTCTAATATTAGTAGAAAAGGGAGACTGATGTTTTATAGTTGACCTCACTGATGCAGTTCTACTGTACTGTAGAATGGAATAGTAATTTGGTAGTTTTTATTTTTTACGCTTTTCATGCTCACACCGAGCCATTTTTAAAAATAACACATTACAGAGCACAGTCCTAAAACTCTAGAGAATTCCTAAATACTAATAATTACAGAATAGTCTGATTTTGCTCTTTTTCAGTCTTCAGTTGAGACAAGGGGTCAAGTTAATCCTGTCCTGTCATTATTTTAAATATTTTATTTTTGCTGTCAAGTTTTTATTTTGTTTATGCTTTTTTTGGCTTCAAGCATACAGTATGAGATCCAGGCCAGATTCTATTTGCTATTATTTATATCCTTAGAATTCAAAGGTGTCAATAATAATGGTGACTACAACTGTATATGAAATAGAAAAAACTGCATAACTTATGTAAACTACTTTGTAATTTAAATTTGTCCAAGTCAATCCCGGCTTTCTGTGAAATCGATAGCTGCTGAAATGCTTGAATTCAAGAACACTGGTTTAAGGAGCTTATTCTGAGCATCCCAGGTAAAGGCCATGCCACAGTATTATTCAAGGTCATGGATTAAATTGGACAAGGTCCAACATAAACAATGCAATGTTTCTGAACTTTTCATTAACTGCAAACTGAAGTAACCACAAAGTTACTTCAAAGTTTTCAAAGAGCACGCAGGGTGGAATATTTTAGCTATATATAGTACGATTTGCACATTTTATGTGAATTTTCAACATGCAGCAGTAAATATAATTATATGGATATTTGTTCATGGCCAACAGTTGAAGCAAAGAAGTTGACCAAGTAAAAGTAGTTGTTAAAGAGGTTCTCAAGGAACAGAAAAAAAAAGAATAAGTGAAGGAAATGTCATTTTACATAAATTCTTCAATACTTTTAATTTGCAAATCAAAACAGTTTCTGAGGTAATCACTATAGAATCAAAATGTTGGCCACTTTGTTATACCTGCAGAAACCTGCCCTAGGATGTTTGGAGGAGTATCTGTGAGCACGTGCAATGGAAAGCTCAACTTTTGTGTCCTAGAGAAACAGTAACCAAGACCGCATACCGTCATTGGGTAAGGCTAGGTTCACATTGCGTTAAAGCAGTCCGTTCAACTCATAGCGTTGATGGACTGCGTTAACGCTATTAGCATAACGCCGTCGCATTATGCTATACCACTAGCGCAGATGCTTTATCTGTGCTAGCGGTGACGGACCCCTGAACGCTCCAGCCCGCATCTGAGGGTCCATCACAGAGTGGCGGGACATCGTTAGCGCATGCCGATTTATGGCATGCGCTAGCAATGCGCTCCTAATAGAAGTGAATGGCAGCATTAACAGATTGCGCTACACCGCATTATGCCACGATGTAGCGCAATCCATTAAATAGACTGCCTGAACGCAATGTGAACCCAGCCTTACTTCAGCACCCCTGGTATCTCCAGTACTAGATCAGATAGACAGGTTGGACCACAGAAGAAGGTTTTTCTTACCTTTGTACCATTGGTATATTCAGTATTAGATCATATAGGCATGGCTGACCACGGTGTGAGTAGCCTCTTATTACCTCAGCACCGCTCATATCTCCAGTAATAAATCTGATAGTGTGGACAGCAATGTGAGCAGCATTTTCTTACCTCAACATCCCTAGTATCTCCCGTAATAAACCTGATAGACAGTGTGGACAGCAATGTGAGCAGCATCTTCTTACCTCAGCACCCCTAGTATCCACAGTATCACATTAGATAGAGTGACAGAAGTGTGAGCAGACTCTTCTTCCCTCAATACCCTTGGCACTTCCTGTATTAGGTCAAGTAGAGTGGAAAGCAGTATGAGCAACTTTTTACCTCAGCACCCCCAGTATCTCCAGTATTAGATCAGATATGCATCGTGAACCACGATGTGATAAGCCTCTTCTTATCTCAGCACCCTGCTCACACTAGGTAGGTTTTAACATTAGAGAGTATAGTTATTGTCCCAATTGGGTATACTTTGTACAATTGGTGGCTGACTAAATACTTTTTTCCCCACTGTATATAACACCAAGCCCGAGGTTTAGAAATGAACAGGTGTCAGCCAGATACCCTCATTAATAAAATGCAAAAAAAACCCTGTTTGGGAGAGAAGAACAGACAATTTGCGGCACCCTAAGTGCGTAAACACAATATTGTAGTCTTTAAAGGGTGCACAATTTTATGCACTCACCTGATAGAAGACTAATATAGCTTTGGATTATGTATCCTCAAAAATCCTTCCTTTTGGGATACTTCTCAGAAGACAGGGCTTGCAGCTTGCCTCGGGTGGATCCAAGTGAAAGAGCCAGGTTCAGGCTCACACAGGATGAGTAAATCAAGAAAAACACATCCAGCCCATAAACGGCAGCGCTTCCCAGGACTCACATCCAAAGATGATATTCCATATTTTTTTATTTCATAGGTTAAAAAAGAGATACAACGCGTTTCGGATACAGTGTATATCCTTCATCAGGTATCATAAAAACACAGTACAAATCCTAATAGTATAAAATTCAGTTACACTTATACATAGTAGAAACCTTTTATCCCAGTCTCAGATACTTGATTTAGGGTGTGGACCAAGTTCAGGAACACAGTTCAGGAACACACCCACTGATTGATCCAACCTTGACAACATGGATGCAAGACAGAAAAGAAAAAAAAAAAAAAACAAAAGGAAAAAAACCCAGAGAAAAAAAAAAAAAGAAGAAGCAACGTTCAAACTCTCTCTATGATATCATTCAATCCGTTTGGATATAATGTACCCAGACGATATATCCTAAACGTTTCTTTCCGGTTTAAAAGAGCATTCCTATTTGCAACACCAGAGGGTATCTGCTCCACCGGAGTTACTTTTATGTTAAAAATTTTGTTATGTTTTATTAGTAGATGCCTTGAGAGGCTATGTTTTAAAAAGCCGTTTTTTGCTCTATTTCTGAGACCATTAATCAAGAAACACCATTTTTTCTTTATTAATTTGTGATAAAGAAAAAATGGTGTTTCTTGATCTAGAGATCAGCCATAGTGGGAAAAACGGGGCTAATACCATCAAATGTAATAGTACTGGTGAGGTCTTTGAGATTTCACAAAGACTCAGCTGTAACAGTGATTTTGTTGTATATGTAATCACATGCAGTTGCGGTTTGCAATATGTGGGACGCACTGTGCAGACACTGCGGTCGTGCATTAATGGTCACAGAAATAGAGCAAAAAGCGGCTTTTTAAAACATAGTCTCTCAAGGCATCTACTAATTAAACATACCAAAATTTTTAACATAAAAGTAACTCCGGTGGAGCAGATACCCTCTGGTGTTGCAAATAGGAATGCTCTTTTAAACCGGAAAGAAACGTTTTAGATATATCGCCTGGGAACATTATATCCAAATGGATTGAATGATATCATAGAGAGAGTTTGAACTTTGCTTCTTTTTTTTTTTTTTTTTCTCTGGGTTTTTTCCTTTTGTTTTTTTTTTTTTTTTCTTTTCTGTCTTGCATCCATGTTGTCAAGGTTGGATCAATCAGTGGGTGTGTTCCTGAACTGTGTTCCTGAACTTGGTCCACACCCTAAATCAAGTTTCTGAGACTGGGATAAAAGGTTGCTACTATATATAAGTGTAACTGAATGTTATACTATTAGGATTTGTACTG
Organism: Dendrobates tinctorius; assembly: GCF_039654945.1. Classification (NCBI taxonomy): domain Eukaryota; kingdom Metazoa; phylum Chordata; class Amphibia; order Anura; family Dendrobatidae; genus Dendrobates; species Dendrobates tinctorius. Next base: position 9,848,439 of record NW_027361715.1, read on the forward strand.
TGTTTTTATGATACCTGATGAAGGATATACACTGTATCCGAAACGCGTTGTATCTCTTTTTTAACCTATGAAATAAAAAAATATGGAATATCATCTTTGGATGTGAGTCCTGGGAAGCGCTGCCGTTTATTGGCTGGATGTGTTTTTCTTGATTTACTCATTAATAAAATGGTACATAAAGAGTTAAAGACACACACACCTATGTAGGAGCATTAACATATTTAACCTATATATGCTGTAACAAAACAGCAACTGTCAGAAATTTGCATGAAACACAATATCTGTTTATTTTTCAAAGTATTAAAAAAATGCTTACATAAGGCTGGTTTCACATTTGCGTTTTTTTGCGCTGTAAAAAAACGCATACGTGCGCATGCGTTTTTTCCCCTATATTTAACATGGGTGTGCATACCTGCGCGCTGGCATGCGCACGTATGCGATTTTCATGCGCTGCGGTTTTTTGGGGTGTGCGTTTGTATTTTACAGACGCAGCATGTAGCATTTTTTGGCCCTGCAAAAAAGCGCATGCGCACGTATGCGCACGTTTTGCGCTAAAAATGGCCATTATAGCCTATGGATGCGCATACGTGCGCACTGGCATGCGCATGTAAGCGTTTTTTTAGCGCTGCGTTTTTTTGGTGGTGTCCACTTGTTGTACTAGTTATAATCTTCTAAAGTAAAAAAAAAAAAGTCTATATAAAGGAGGTGCCTGCCAAAACTCTGCCACTACTACAATGACAGATTGGAGAGCAGACAGTCAACAAGGAACCCATCTTCTATCAGCGAAGAATGTGAGTATATTACATTATATGCCTGTCCTTTTAAATTATGTATGTACTAATGATTTTTATTATTTTTACATGCAGTATGTCTTCAGAATCCGAGTATTCCCCATCGCGGAAGGAATTGGCGCAAGCAGACCGTGAGGTGATTATTTTCGTGCATCTGGTAAGTATATCTGCTGCTTCTCCAAATCTCTTACGTTTTTTTCAACTTTTTTAAGACATCGTCATCATCATCTTCTGCGGACGGGACTAGTGAGGGCGAAGAGCAGGAGCAGCGAAGCCAAGTCCCGGTGGTGATACGGAATGTATGTATCAAATGATTTGTAATGTTCTTTATTTTTTATCTTCTATTTTTACTCTTTTTTATGTTTCTTTTTTTGTAACTTTTTATTCAATTTAAATTTGATTATTCTAATGAATGTGTTTTGTCTAGGTTCCACAACGGGATGAAGACGTCTACCTGGATAATGAGCAGCTCATCAGCCTGGTCCAGGAGCGTTCGCCGTTGTGGGACAGCCGTGACCGGCTGCACAAGGACATTGTGGTGACCCGGCGGCTATGGAATGAGGTGGCCGCAGCGTTGATGGATGGCTGGGACAGTGACACAGCATCCTCCAAAAAGGCGTTTAGTGAGTATTTCCCTGCTCTGTATTGTGCCGCAGTGACTGTTGTCCTTGACGGCACTGTTGGGTTTCGTGCTAGGCATATTCTAGCAGGAAACCCAACAGTGTCATTGGGGTCTACAGTGACTGCTTTGAGTATTGTATTGCTACATTGTGCTGCAGTGACTGTTGTCCTTGACGGCACTGTTGGGTTTCGTGCTAGGTGTATTCTAGCAGGAAACCCAACAGTGTCATCGGGGTCTACAGTGACTGCTTTGAGTATTGTATTGCTACATTGTGCCGCAGTGACTGTTGTCCTTGACGGCACTGTTGGGTTTCGTGCTAGGTGTATTCTAGCAGGAAACCCAACAGTGTCATCGGGGTCTACAGTGACTGCTTTGAGTATTGTATTGCTACATTGTGCCGCAGTGACTGTTGTCCTTGACGGCACTGTTGGGTTTCGTGCTAGGTGTATTCTAGCAGGAAACCCAACAGTGTCATCGGGGTCTACAGTGACTGCTTTGAGTATTGTATTGCTACATTGTGCCGCAGTGACTGTTGTCCTTGACGGCACTGTTGGGTTTCGTGCTAGGTATATTCTAGCAGGAAACCCAACAGTGTCATCGGGGTCTACAGTGACTGCTTTGAGTATTGTATTGCTATATTGTGCCGCAGTGACTGTTGTCCTTGACGGCACTGTTTGGTTTCGTGCTAGGTGTATTCTAGCAGGAAACCCAACAGTGTCATCGGGGTCTACAGTGACTGCTTTGAGTATTGTATTGCTACATTGTGCCGCAGTGACTGTTGTCCTTGACGGCACTGTTGGGTTTCGTGCTAGGTGTATTCTAGCAGGAAACCCAACAGTGTCATCGGGGTCTACAGTGACTGCTTTGAGTATTGTATTGCTACATTGTGCCGCAGTGACTGTTGTCCTTGACGGCACTGTTGGGTTTCGTGCTAGGTGTATTCTAGCAGGAAACCCAACAGTGTCATCGGGGTCTACAGTGACTGCTTTGAGTATTGTATTGCTACATTGTGCCGCAGTGACTGTTGTCCTTGACGGCACTGTTGGGTTTCGTGCTAGGTGTATTCTAGCAGGAAACCCAACAGTGTCATCGGGGTCTACAGTGACTGCTTTGAGTATTGTATTGCTATATTGTGCCGCAGTGACTGTTGTCCTTGACGGCACTGTTGGGTTTCGTGCTAGGTGTATTCTAGCAGGAAACCCAACAGTGTCATCGGGGTCTACAGTGACTGCTTTGAGTATTGTATTGCTACATTGTGCCGCAGTGACTGTTGTCCTTGACGGCACTGTTGGGTTTCGTGCTAGGTGTATCCTAGCAGGAAACCCAACAGTGTCATCGGGGTCTACAGTGACTGCTTTGAGTATTGTATTGCTACATTGTGCCGCAGTGACTGTTGTCCTTGACGGCACTGTTGGGTTTCGTGCTAGGTGTATTCTAGCAGGAAACCCAACAGTGTCATCGGGGTCTACAGTGACTGCTTTGAGTATTGTATTGCTATATTGTGCCGCAGTGACTGTTGTCCTTGACGGCACTGTTTTTTTTTAACAACAGTGGACAAAGTCCGAACACGTTGGCGTTCGATCAAGGACCGCTTCAACAGTGATGTTCGTGCTGAGGGCCAGGTTCGCAGTGGATCTGCGTCAAGGACCAGAACTAGATACCGTCACTATCACGCGTTGCAGTTCCTAAGACCGGTCCTTGCCACGAGATCGTAAGTATTATAAATTTTGGGTTTTTATTTTTATTAATCTGTGTTTTTCTAATCCACAGCTGATGCTTCTTGTAAAGGCATGGTAGTAATGATTTTCCTTTCTTCCACAGCACCTGGAGCAGCACCCTGCAACCTGGCCCTGGAGCGGTCCTTCCTCGGACGTCCTCTGACCCGTCCCAGCCATCCGACAGCCAGGAAGCACCTTGCACGTCAGCCACACACACAGCTGGTGACCAGGAAGCTGGACCATCAGGTGTTCCCATGTCCCAGGTCTCTGCCACTGGTTATGCGGGCACTACCCGCCAGCGGCAGAGGGCCTTGGACAGGAATGTCTTGCCCGAGTTTATGCATTTGAGCGAGGCCTTTAATTCCAGCCTCAAGTCACTGTCCGACAGAGTTGAAAGCGGTTTTGCACTCATGGAACGTGGTTTTAACCACTTTGAACACCGCTTCAATTCTGTAGAACAGCGCCTTGACCGTCTGGAGGCCAACCTCAACAGACCAGCACACCATTTTTTTAGTAAGATTGAAAAGGGCATGGCGGAACACCTTAGTCCTGAGCAACAGCTGAATGTGCTGCAGGCCTGCAACAATGGAGCAAGTTCAGAAAAGAGCGACCAGAATGGTGACCGGTCTGCAAACCCTGTCTTATGAGGAAAGGTTGCAGGATTTGGGAATGTTTAGTTTGCAAAAGAGAAGACTGAGAGGAGACTTAATTGCTGTCTACAAATATCTAAAGGGCTGTCACATTGTAGAAGGATCAACTTTATTCTCATTTGCACAAGGAAAGACTAGAAGCAATGGGATGAAACTGAATGGGAGGAGACACAGATTAGATATTAGAAAAAACTTTTTGACAGTTAGAGTGATCAATGAGTGGAACAGGCTGCCACGAGAAGTGGTGAGTTCTCCTTCAATGGAAGTCTTCAAACAGAGGCTGGACAGACATCTGACTGGGATGATTTAGCGAATCCTGCTTTGAGCAGGGGGTTGGACCAGATGGCCCAGGAGGTCCCTTCCAACTCTACGATTCTATGATTCTAATGCTTTCTTGCAGGCTATGCAGCATAATCGGTACGGTCAGCAGTCAGTGGTGTCATTTCCACCTGTGCCACCATTGACTCGCTTCACCTCACTACCGACTTGTGCTGCATACCACTGCACGGACACCTCTATTCAAAGCCAGGACACCCACCGTTACACCACCACAAGTCTGAGTGCAGCTGGTCACTTCACCGACACCACCATGGCAAGCGCTGCTCCTGTCTGGAGCACCACCGCCACTCCCATGCATGCGTGGAGCTCAGCCACCACTAGGCAAACATGGAACAGCCCTGCCGCTACAAACAACATGTAGTAGCCCTGCCACCACCACTCTGCAAACCTGGACCATCACTGCCGCCACCAGTCCTCCTGCAAGGACGAGCACTGCCAACGAAGAGCAGCAGCAGCAGCCACCTCAGCAGCAGCAGCCACCTCAGCAGCAGCAGCAGCCACCTCAGCAGCAGCAGCAGCCACCTCAGCAGCAGCAGCAACCACCTCAGCAGCAGCAGCAGCCACCTCAGCAGCAGCAGCAGCCACCTCAGCAGCAGCCGCCACCTCAGCAGCAGCAGCAGCCACCTCAGCAGCAGCAGCAGCCACACCATCAGACGGGGGACCTACACTCAATATTTGCCCCTAGTTCAAGGCGAAATCTATCAAGGCGGGCATTGGGCCAAAGTCGGTCCAGGCACACAAGCCTACGGCGACATGCCATTACAACTAATGTACCTGAACAGATTTCCTCTCCTCCAAGTGTTCCTAGTTTAATTCCCTTAACTGGACTACCTTCCCCCACAAGTTTTGTTGCCCCTTCCCCTCAAACACCGTCTTCAACTGCAAGTGTTGCATATTCCCTGCACACCCCCAAATTGAAACCATCTGCCCCCAAACGCCGTAAAAAATAATTTTTTGGTTTATTTTTATGATTAAAAATAAATTTACATTTGTGGTTCACCATTACAAAGTTTCATTAATGTTGTTTGCGCCGCTCACACACACTGATGGGTAAATACATGTTAAAAACCAACCCAAGGCCTAGTATAGTCATATGTGAAATAACACGGACTAGTATAGTCATACCAAGGCCTAGTGTAATAACTCGAGTTTTACCAACTAGAATCTGGTTTCATGAAAAACAAACTGTTGAAACTTGTCTAAAAAATAAGTTTCTTTCTAGTTTCACCAGTTTGTTTTTTGTGAAACAAGATGCTAGTTGTTAAAAATCGAGTTATTACAGTAGGCCTTGGTATGACTATACTAGGCCGTGGTATTTCACATATTACTATACTACTAGCCCCAAGGCCTACTATACTCATATTTGAAATACCACGGCCTAGTGTAGTCATTCCAAGGCCTAGTGTAATAACTCTAGTTTTACCAACTAGAATCTGGTTTCATGAAAAACAAACTGTTGAAACTTGTCAAGTTTCAACAGTTTGTTTTTCGTGAAACAAGATCCTAGTTGGTAAAAATCGAGTAGGCCTTGGTATGACTATACTAGGCCGTGGTATTTCACATATGACTATACTAGTAGGCCCAAGGCCTACTATACTCATATTTGAAATACCACGGCCTAGTATAGTCATTCCAAGGCCTAGTGTAATAACTTGTAAGTTGGAATGGAGCAGATTACATTCATCCACTCAATGCTGACTTGTATTCCCCATTGACTTTCATTGGGGTTGGGTTTTGAGGGTTGTGTTTTGAGAAAATCACATACTTTTTTTTCAACTAGTTGCACAATTTTCTCTTGAAAAAAATTGGTTTCCTGATTCATGGCCTGCAGCTTTGCTCGTTCCAATATATTTCACGCAGACTAGCAATGCTGCATTTTAACTCATATGTGTATTTACCTGCCCAGGTGTGTGAACATCAAAAAATTCAGTTATACATGGGAAGTTTTTTATTTAATTGGAGTTTAAAAAATATAGTGCACTCAGTAATGGTATCAAATAAGGTTTTTTATTACCATAAACAAACAAAAACATTACACCATTTCATCTTGCCAGTGCACCCGTCCTACATCAGAAATAAAGTAGGCCGCAAATTGGTCCCTCATTTGGCCAACTTCAACGGATGACCTGAGAGTGTGCTGAGTGAATTCAGGCAATGGGTTAGGAGCATCATCGTCCAGTTCAAAGGTCGGGTGCTCTTTAGCCATCACAAAGTTATGTAGAACCACACAGGCCTTCACCACCTCATCGACTGTTTCAAGTTTAAGATTAATGGCCGTGCCCAGAATTCGCCATCTGGAGACAAGAATCCCAAAAGCACACTCGACAGTTCTTCTGGCCCTGGTCAGCCTGTAATTAAATATTTTTTTGGTGTGGTCCAAGTCCCGGCTGGAGTAGGGTTTCATTAAGTTTCCGCACATTTGAAAAGCCTCATCGCCAACCATTACAAAGGGCAGTGGCGGAGCTTCGGTGTGAGGAAGAGGCCGTGGCATAGGGAAATTAAATTGGTTGCCATACAACCTCCGGCCCATGTCTGAGTTTTTAAAAGCCTGTGAGTCATTACCATGGCCAAATGCTCCAATGTCCACTGCTACAAACATACATCCGGCATCCGCAATCGCCATGAGTACTATTGAAAAGTACTTTTTGTAATTATAGTACTCAGATCCCGTTCTTTGGGGTTTGATGATCCGTATGTGTTTACCATCAACAGCTCCCAAATAGTTGGGAAAATTGCATACTGTCCAGAATTTGTCAGCAATTTCCATCCACTTTTCAGTGGTGGGCAGGGGCATAAATTCTGGACAAAGAACATTCCAGAGAGCCCGGCAGGTGTCAGCAACAATTCCAGACAAGGTAGAGATTCCAATACGGTACTGGAAGTGTAGTGAAGATAGGGTTTCTCCAGTCGCAAGGAATCTGTGAACAGACAAAGAAGTAAAATTAATATTTATGTATATTATTTTAAAAAACTATAAAATAAAATATTAGTACATTCACGAAAACTAATTACCCAAGGTTTTGAATACTAAATTTAAAAAAAAAACATCAGACCGCACCCCTTGGTTTTTAAAACATACCGTAATGTCACCAGTAGCCGTTCCTCAGGAGGAATCGCACGACGGAGCTGTGTGTCCTGTCTCCGGATGGATTGTTGGACACGAGCAAGCAAATCCATGAAACTTTCGTGGGACATCCGGATATAATCTGTAAATTTCTCCGGGTTTGACTGGAGCTCGCTGTAGAGGGTGTGGTATGCCCCACGGCTCTCCCGGAGTTCAACAATCGGATGTATCCACATACGCCGCCGTCTTCGCTGCCTCTCTCTCTTCCTTTGTTCATGGCAAGCAACTGCATACGCCTGAGCCATCGCGATGTCCAAATCCAAGTTGAAGTGAAAACTCTTCCAGCGCAGATCCATGGTCACGAGAAGAATCAAGCAAATGTGAAGAATACTGTAGACAGGGTCTATATATTAACATACCACACCCACAATGCAGTCCCATTGGTCTTGTGTGTTGTTGAATGGTTGTTTTTTCTTTTTTGTGGGGTTTTTCCAAAATCTGTAAAAAAACGCAAACGCACAAAAAACGCATACAAACGCACAAAAACGCTGCGTTTTTTTCCTGCATGCGCATAAAAATGCTTGAAAAAAACGCAGCGTTTGTATGCATTTGTATGCGTTTTTTTAATGCGTTTTTTTGCGGGAAAAACGCGCTGCAAAAAGAAGCAAGTGTGAAACTAGCCTAAGAGATGCATTTCAAGAAATTAATACTGTCGGAGAAGGGATTTCTATGTCTCCTCAGGTATATTTATCTTATGGGTACCCATGCAATGAAGCATAATCAGAGAGACAGACTGCTCATTGCCTTTCCAAATAGTCTGTAAAGTTTATTGACAGTGTTAGTTTTTATAGTACAAGATCAAAAGAAAATGTGGCAATACACAACAATTGGCAAAATAAAAAGGGAGGTTACATAATAATCTGGCAGAAATATGAGTTATACAATTGGTTGTCAAACACATCCTGAGATGTGAGATAGATTACACAAGAAAATGTGGGGGAACATTCCAGAACTTTTCATATGTCAGTGTGACCTGAAGTTGAAGTTCTCAAGAGAATTTGGCCTGAGTTACAGAATTTTGGATACAACAATATGTTCTGGACCAATTTCTGGGAATCTATGCAGAACTATCAGGCCATAAAAAAATCTGCACGTAGACTGATGATAACTGGGATTCAGGGATCCGGTCCTACTCCCAGGATCTCCCAACACAGCTGCCTCACCAGGTCCAAAGCCTACCATCATGTGCTCTTCAGGGATCCAATCCTACTCCCAGGATCTCCCAATACACAGACTTTACAGGACCTTGCACCCTGAACCACTCAGGTACACACACCCTGCCATGTGACCCACCCTGGTCACATTGTATGGTCCATAACCACACCCACAGGTGAGGTATGGATCACATGGTCATGACCTCACTCCAGGTCCTTTTAACACACCCAGCCACACACACAGGCTTTATTTTTGGGAGTTCAGACACAGCAACACAGCGCGTTTTTGTGCACTGGGCGCAGCGCCAAAGGGCGCAGAGCCAGCAAAATCATACCAGAGTACATATTTACCCCCTGGGATGAAGCAAAGGTGAAACGCGCGTCGGGGAATTGAGCCCAATAAGGTTGTATGTTTTCAGTATGCACTCTGCACTTTACTCTCCTCGGGCAGACTGGGCTCGGTGGCACTAACAATATGTGGCAGTTCACTCTGCATATGCTGTGATCTTTAGTATTTTGCTATTTAGATTATACCTTGTATGTTAGGACTCAGGATAGCACTGTTGCACTTTGTAGGATCAACATATCGCTTAGGTCCTTCTTTGTTTACTGAGAACTATACTTTGTCTATCCATATGCACTGAGTACTATTTTCTAATAATCTGTGTGGTGCAGTGATTAGCGGGTCATCATAAGAAATATTCTCTACTCAGGTCATATTGGTACACATTTGTGTAGACAATTGAGTATCTTGCCTTATGTGTAAAGTGCCTGTATGACACTCAGTGGAGCAACTGTTTATTTTTCACAGATACTATATTGGTACATCTTGCTTATAGTGATTTACTGTATGCCCCTCTGTGATGCCTGTCTGTTATGGGTGTTATTGGACACGTATCAACTCGGTGTTTTTATGTGCACATAAATGTGATTCAATAAAGGTTATTGATTTTATGGCATAACTTCCTGTTGTCGTGTTGGATATATACATTGTGAAGTGCCATTGATGTAGGCAGAATTTTTGTTGATTTAAATATACGATAAGCTGATCACATGCAGTGTCACGCGATCCTAGGAGGAGCTGACCGGAGGGGGCGCAGCCAGGGGCGGAGCTAAGCAGCGGCCCTGCGCAGCGCCCGAGTATGCTAGTGTGAAACTAGCCTAAGATGCACTTTTTCCCCCAAATTTGGGGGGACTATGCGGGTGTATCTTGTAGTGGATCAGGGTCCCAGGGTCGCTGCTGGTGGAGGCAAGAGTGGAGCATTGCTGCAGGCCACAGACTGGGATGTGGGGGTGTTCCAATGTGCGACGCTGCTGGTGTCCATTTGTGTGGCAGCTCCGCCGACATTTTGTGAAGGCCCGGAACCCCAGCACTTCCATTGTTTACTATGCGGTGGACTCCGGGAAATTGGCTGCCGGGGCGGTGCATGCGCAGATGGAGATCTCGGCATCAAGATCTTAGGAGATGAGATCTCAGTGCCAAGATCTCTATCTGCGCATGCACTGCCTCTGGGAGCATTTTCCCGGCGTCCACCACATAGTAAATCATGGAAGTGCTGGGGCTCTGGCCTTTCATAAAATGTCAGCGGAGCCCCAGCACCACCGAACACATGCAAGTCGCACATCAAAACACCGTCTCATTCCAGCCTGCAGGCTGCAGCAATGCTCCACTCTTGCCTCCTCCAGCAGCAACCCTGGGACCCTGCTCCATCACAGCCTGTACCACCAAACCCCCCCAGCGTCACACATACAAGCACCCCCTTTTCCCAGTCTGGGGTCCACACCATCGCCCCACTCCTGCCTCATCCAGCAGCGACCCTGGGACCCCGCTTCACCACAGCCACCAACCCCAATAAGACGCATGGATTGTAAGAAGCACCATCATTTTATTGAAAAAAGTTTTTTTTCCTATTTTTCTCCTCAAACTTTGGTGTGCGTCTTATAATCTGGTGCATCTTCTAAACAGCAAAATACAGTATACAGTGATGAGCAAACCCTGGATATTCAAGTTTGCGGGGTTTGGCCAGACTTTTTATCCAAGGAAGGCAGCAGTTAAACAAATTAACCACTTTTCAACTGAGTCAGCAGTTGATGTAATGAGGCAAATTTCACCCACAGAGCATGGGACAGAGTACCCCTACAGCTCCAAAATGTCAGCTCCAGTAGCATACTGTACATTGCAAATGCCGCCAATGAAAAGTTGTTAGCTTGATCTTAGATTGAGCTGACGGTCTGTCCCGAGGCTTGCAACCCACAGTCCAGTTAAAAATTTCACCTACAGAGCTTGTTTTCACATTTTCTCCACAGAAGCTAATTAAAAATTTCACACCCAGACATTGGGGCACAGTGTCCCCAAATGCAGGGTTGCAGAGCACACACTGCGGCTTAAAAGCACAGTAATCCCATAGATATGGGCTAAAGAAGACACACAGTGGCTTTTGGAGCAGTACTCCCACAGATAGTGGTTAAAAAATATACACAGTCACTTTAGGCACAGTAATCCCACAGACATGGGCCAAATCCAACCAAGGACAACAACTGCAAGGAGTTTGCTTGCTCTCACCGTGATTGTGTGAGTTTCCTCTGGTTTCCTCCAAAGACGTACTGATAGGAAAATTAGGTTGTGAGCACCAATGGGGACAGTGCTGATAATGGCTGTACAGCACTGTGGAGTTAATAGTGCTATATAAGGGAGTAAAATAAATAAACAGTCAAGGGAGGAGTGAACCAATACTGTTTTTTTCATTGTTTTTCTCATTTTTGTTTGTTTTTTTTAATGGAACTGACCAAAAACAACCTAGAATTTACTAAACTAGAACTAGCAATATATAACCAGGAGGTAGGTCCAAGTGGAGGAAAAGGTGGACGTGGTGGTATAGGTTGAAGAGGCAAAGAAGGAGTAATCCAACATTTTTTCTATTTTTACATTTTTTTGTGTTTTTTTCTTTAGTATTTTCTTAGTGGAACTAAAACTAGCCATCTAGAGCCATGAAGCATAGGTCCAACTAGAGGAAGAGGTGGATGTGACGGGATATGGGTGAAAGTAGCAAGAGAGAAGTAATCCAACACTTTTTTTAGGGAACTGACTTCAAAGAACATAGAATGAATCCACAGTAAACTAACAAGCTACAACCAGAAAGCAGAGGTCCAACTGGAGGAGAAGGTGGATGTGGCAGAGTAGAGGTGGTATGCAACATAGTTTTTTGGGATTTTTTTTATTAGGGGAGGAGGCACCCAAATCAAATGATTGGCAAATAAAGTTGAAGACTGGTTGGGTGCAGCTGTTATAATTGTCTAGTCATTCAAAGGTATGGACAAGTACTGTGGGATCCATGCTTGGTTCATTTTAAGGAATGCTAGCTTCCCCACTTTGGAGGTGGAAAGGTGGATGAGCCTGTCTATGATGGCACCCCCTGCCATGCTAAACTCACGTTCCGACAGTACACTTACTGCAGGGCAGGCCAGCATCTTGAAGGCATAAAGGGCAATCTCAGGCCATGTGTCCAATTGGGAGACCCAGAAGTTAAATTGGGCAGACCCATCAGTTAGTATGTGGAAACGTGCGGACAGGTACTGGTACTGGTACTACATGAGCTAGAACTTTTTCTGCCTCTGTCCCACTGTCACTACATTTAACCACTGGGCAGTTAAGTATATCTAACATCCCTGCCGGTATTGGTGGTTATGTAGACATTGCCACTGACGGCTTTCCACAGTGCACACCTGATTTGATCTGCAATATGTCTGTGTAGGGCAGGGCCTGAAAAAGTAGCTAGTGATGGCTAGGAACAGCGGGACAGCCACCACCATCAGTTTTTTAAAACAGTCATTCTCCAACAGCTGGAATGGCAGCATTTCAAAGGCCAGTAATTTGGAAATGCTGCTATTCAGAAACATGGCTTGTGGATGGCTGAACACTTCTATGGGACAATGTGGAGATGCTCTGTGACTGGTGGTGGTGGTGATGCTGTCATATCATCTCTTTGTGGGGAAGAAGGTGGCTGCTCTGTTGACTGTGAGGGGGAGGAAGAGGCTGAGACCACAGCACAAGAGGGAGCAGGAGGAGGCTCAGATTTGTCATGCTTTTTAAGGTGTGTATTCCACTGTACTTTGTGCTTGGAATTCAGATGCCTCATCATATAAGTGGTGCTAAGGTTAGCAACATTTATACCTCGCTTCAGGGTCAGATGGCACAGCGTGCAAACCACCTGTCGCTTGTTGTCAGTAAATTCCCTGATGAAACGCCACACCAGGGAGCTCTTTCGAACTGTCTTTGGTTTGCTTAGTTCAGTGGAGCAGTAGCAACTGACATACTGTCTAGGGGCCATCTGTTTTGCAACCTGCTCCCTCTTTTGTTTTGTTGCTCGAGCAGCATGGCCACCTCTTCTTCCTCTGAACTGCACATGTCACTATGATAACCTCCGCTCCATGTGGGGTCTTTGACCTTATCATCCCCCGCATCATCTTTCACTGACTTCTCAACTCTGCCCTCCTTACACATCCTCCAAACATAACAAGTGGTTTGACATCAGTGCATTGAGTCTCTTCCACTTCTGGGGCAGGGTGTATGGTCATGGAATCATCAAAAAGCAGAAGTGACTGCAGCATGACTTGGGGCTCAGACTGCTTGACTGAATTGCAGGGGGTGCCGTGGAAGCAGTCCTCAGGTGCCAACTGTGCACTTTCTACAGTGGATCAGGTGGAAGATAATGTGAAGGAACTGAAGCTACAATCACTAATCCAATCTAACACCTTTTCAACATCTTCTGGCCTCACCATTCATGCAACAGTATTCAGGCCTACAAAAGGATGCATTGCGTCAAGTCACCTTTGTGGACCAAAGGAAGGTTTTGTATTTGGAACAGAATGACGATGTCCTCTCCCTGCAGTAGCTACACCACCAGCACCATCAGCAGCTACAGCAGCACCATGATGGCCACGTCAACGTCCCCAGTTGATGCTCTACTAATTTTTTAAAAATGATTTCCTTGACATAAAAATTGCAATGAAGCTGCTGATGCCAATTATTTATTTCATAGACTACTAGATAACACACAGCAATCCAGAAAAAAATATTTATTTGGCCTAGAAAATGGCAATGAGACTGCAAATGCCAATTATTTATTTCTAAGACTACTAGAAAACACATACTGGTCCAGAAAAAATATTTATTTGGCCTAGAAATGCCAACATTGTGGCTGATACCATTTTTTTATTTCCTAGACAAATAGAAAATACACAGTAGCTTAAAGGCACAGCACACCCACAGGCAGGGGGCAGAGTACACACAGCGGCATAAAGGTATAATAGCCCCACAGGAGAGGGGAGGCAGAGGACACACAGTGGCTTGAATGCACAGTACTCCCACAAGTGGAGATTGCAGAGTACACACAGTGGTTTAAAGTCACAATACTTCCACATTCAAGGGTGTAGCAGCTTAAAGTCACAGAACTATCATAGATATTGGTTGCACACCCAGTGGCTTTTTAGCACAGTACTATCACAGATATGGGCTGCATGTTACAAACAGCAGCTTTTTAGCACAGTACTCCCACCTATATGGGTTGCAGAGTACAAACAGCGACTTTTTAGTACAGTACTCCAAAAGATAAGGCTTGCAGAGTACATACAATGGCTTTTTGGCACAGTGCTTCTACAGATAAGAGTTGTCAGAGAAAAGAGGGAGACACAAAAGCGCAAATAGGGTCTTATCAAGTATTAAACAGAGTTGCCCACCAAGAGAACTACTCACCTGGTGAGAGTGAAGGAAAGACATATATTAATGGTGGCTGCTGCAGATCCACAGGTCAGTACAGGACCTGGTTGAAGCATAACACTGAAGCATAATATTTAGTAAGACCTATGCTGTTTGCGCTTTCACATTTTAAAAGGTTTTTTTTTTTTAAGCATCTCTCTCGTCAGTTTAATTCGGGATCCTATAAACTCATTTTATAATTGTTTTTTATATTCTGGACCAGAGTCTCATTTGGTGTATGCTTCAGTGTTTTAACTCCCCATTTCTTAATTATTAGTTTGTTTCAACTATATTCTCTCCCCTTTTCATTTAAGAAAATTTCTTTTTGTGGTATAATATGCTTCCAAATAACTTGACAAACACATTTCTACTTTTAATATATAAAAAAATTATTTTAATATTTATTAATGAAAAAGTATTTTAACTTTGGTTCAACGTGGGCAATCTATGCTCTTCAAGCACCCATCCCTCCCGCTCAGTAGCTCAAAGTAAATGCCTTCACCTCTGAATTTCTTCTATCACTCCTATGTGAGTTCGATTCCACCTTTTTTCTCAGTGAGACTCTGTTTCTCACCACTTTTTTTTTTTCTCTTTCCATGATATCTCTCTTTTTCAATTTTGTTATCCTACAAACAAAAATAAGGTTAACTGTGTAAGATATTAAGTTGTATTTCTCTAATGACTTTTAATCTTCATGTGAATTTTCTGATGAGCCTGAACTTTGACACTGGGTGTCATCTGATCCATTGGGCGTCGTTTTCAAATGCTGATGTGTACATAAACCCTGTATGCCTATGACTCTTGCACAATATTTGTGGTATGTCCTGATGAAGGGGTCACCTGAACCCTGAAACGTGTAGAATAAACCATGTTGAAACCTCTACAATTTTTGGAATTCTTCTTGTGCAGCGCGGGGATGATCCTTCCTTCCTACCTAAGTGTATACAGATAAGGGTTGGACAGTACACACAGCTGCAATTTTGCAGAATGCACAGTCAGAATCTGTCCCTCACTTAAGCTGATTCCTTTCTGTACACTAATTAGAGCAGAATTGTGGTGGCACTCGTGATCCGACCTTTTAACAGGCTGGGTCATGTAGTGCGCTGACCAATCACAACCATGCCAATACTTGCCATGGCTGTGATGGCTCCAGAAGTGCCCACAGTGTAAAAGCTTGTTGATTGGCTGCACTGAAGACTTTCAATAAGCTTTATTAGACTAGCAAACCTGAACAGGAAACTGGACCTACATTAAAAAGTCCTTGTTCGGGTTTGCTACCTTCCGGTACAGGCCCCAAACTTTACCATTCGTGTTCACTTTTCCCTATACATAGCATGCAACATTTAGCTATTTGACCTTGCTTATCTCCAGAACAAAGAAAACAGCTTAAAACGAATTATGTCAAAAAACAGGAAATTAGAAATGTAACCTTGAACACACAGAAAACCAAGAAATAAGCATGTTTGCAAAGAATAATAAGTTGTGATTGTGTTTCTTATAATCAACTAGCTGAAGAGCCCGGCGCTGCCTGGGCATAGTAACTAACTGTGGTTAGTTATAACAAATTATAATGATTATATTGCACATACTACTTCTTCTGCACTCCACACTTTTCTCCTTTAGACCTCGTTAACACATTATTTGGTCAGTATTTTAACCTCAGTATTTGAAAGCTAAAACTTGGAGTTAAACAATCTGAGGAAAAGTTTTTTAGAAGCACATCACCACTTTTGTATTTGTCTCCCACTCGTAGTTTTGGCTTATATACTGAGGTAAAATACTGACCAAATACTGAATGTGTGAATGTGGCCCTATACATAGCCTCCACCTGCAGAGCCTCACTCTTATCTATACACAGCCTCATACTGCAGCAGCACCTCACTTCTCTGATTTTCCCATCATGCCTCTCATTTTCCCCCCACATGTCTGATTTTCCCTCCAATCCCGGCAGCTAAAGGACCTGTGATGATGTCACGACCATGTGAACAGTCACGTGCTTGTGAGGACGAGTCAGACTCAGGGCTGTGCTGCTGCTGGAGTAAAAGTGTCAGCTAGTGTCACAGAGCAGGGTCTTATATCACATTACTGTGGGAATTAGGGTCCCTGCAGCAGAGCTGTGTGTGCAATGTATGTTAGGCCGAGCTGTGTCACAACTGTCGTCGGATGTCCCTGGACCAGGGTCTCTTTCCCTGTGGCTATATGGAGTGGGCAGGGCTCTGTGGAGTGGGCGTTGCTCGATATCTACACACACACATACATACAATCAACTTTATATACCGTATTTTTCGGACTATAAGACGCACCGGACCATAAGACGCACCCCAATTTTCAGTTGGAAAATAGGGGAAAAAAATAATGTGTCAAATGGGGGTCCGTCTTACAGTCCGAATTCAGCTTACCTGGGAAGGGATCCGGCACAGGTGGAGAAGTAGTCACAGGGGTCATTCAGTGGTCCAGGCTCGTGCGGTGGCGGCTCTGTGCTGGGGCAGGTTGGTTGTGCTGGGGCAGCTGCGCTGGGGTAGGGGCAGCTGTGCTGGGGCTGGGGCAGCTGTGCTGAGGCAGGGGCAGCTGTGCTGAGGCAGGGGCAGCAGTGCTGGGGCAGGGGCAGCAGTGCTGAGGCAGGGGCAGCAGTGCTGGGGCAGCAGTGCTGGGGCTGGGGCAGCAGTGCTGGGGCAGCTGTGCTGAGGCAGGGGCAGCTGTGCTGGGGCAGGGGCAGCAGTGCTGGGGCAAGGGCAGCTGTGCTGGGGCTGGGGCAGCTGTGCTGGGGCAGGGGCAGCAGTGCTGGGGAAGGGGCAGCAGTGCTGGGGCAGGGGCAGCAGTGCTGGGGCTGGGGCAGCTGTGCTAGGGCAGGGGCAGCTGTGCTGGGGCGGCGCTCTGCGGTGTGGTGGTGGCAGCGGGCTGTGCTCTAGTGCAGGGGCGGCTCCGCCGGCATTTCTTTCTTCTTTGAATCTCATCCCCCGAGATCTCGGGATGAGATCTGATCCCGCGCATGCGCGTCCCCGGACCGGTGGCCATCTTTCCGGCGTCCATGCTCCCGGAGGCCACCGCAACATGGCGGCGGCCAGCAAGGGAAGTGCGGAGGCCTCCGGGCTGCGAAGAAATGCCAGCGGAGCCGCTGCCCCTGCACCGGAGCACAGCCCGCTGCCACACCGCACCGCAGAGCACCGCCCGCTGCAACCACCGCACCGCAGAGCCCCGCCCGCTGCCACCAGGTTAGTACCGTGTATTACGACCATAAGACACACCCCCCACTTTCCCCCAAAATTTTAGGGAAAAAAGTGCGTCTTATGGCCGGAAAAATACGGTACATAGATAGTTAACATAGAAACAAAATGTCTGCAAACAACTACAAGAACTAGTATTTAAAGGCCAGTGTGTAGCATAAGGCTGAGTTTAAATACTTTAACAGTTCTATACAGCAGTAAGTGAGGTTAAAAAATAACTTTTAATATATAACTTAAAAGCTCCAAAATAATGTCACTAATAGTGATTAAAAGGATGCCATTTGATGGGTAATCCCTAGAAAAAGATGGGAACCACCCAACCGCATCCATCAGGATATAAAATGTTGCTAATGTATCATGTCAGGCAACAGTTTGTATAAAGGATACAGCATTTAACAGTTAGCACACAATGCCATAACCAATTGCATATATGTATATTGTGTTTGGCTAAACCAAAAAAGGTTTATAGCCACGAGATACAAGAAGGTGAGATATATAAAATAGGAACAATCTCACCGGTTTTTGCAGACGGCCAGTAGTCTCCAGGGATACTCTGTATACACACAGGGAGGTAGCGATAGGAAGACAATACCCTGTCAAATCCCTCAAAAACTAACCATCATCTGATCCCCAGACTCCTGCCCTTACAAGGGCAGTCCACAGCTCACCCTATATTGCACATGCCCTGCACTTTCCCTTAGAAGAGCGTCCCAACGCGTTTCATCCAAGTAAATCTTCAGGGGACTAACTTGTTGCAAAGTGCCATAGTGCTAAAGCTCAAAACATGGATCCTTCCACTATAAATGCTGTCTGCTGTCTGCAGAGAGTGGAGGACAAAGGGCATATTTATATGGTAAAACCATCAACACCTGATGCCACAATCAATGTGTCACACAAAACCTCACTCCCAAATCTGATAGGTCAAACGTCCGTCATTAAGCGGTTCAGCATCTATGGAACGCACGCCAAAATCGACGCTAACTCCGCCCACACCAGCGTCACAAGCATCAGGCAAAGCAAAGGGAAGAAAGATGCCCCACTTCCGGTTGGACCACCAAGATGGAGAAGTGCCCCACTTCCGGTGACGTTTTTAAAGGCGAACCGCCACAGATGTAAATGCCACACTTCCGGTCAGCGGACATACTGAAACAATGCCCCACTCCCGGTAACATCTCATCTGCGGCGTCGCCTAATACTGTCAGCGAGCAAAGCGCTTGACCGGCGCTAACTCCGCCCACACCAGCGTCACGAGTATCAGGCAAATCAAAGGGAAGAAAGATGCCCCACTTCCGGTTTTGACAACCAAGATGGAGAAGTGCCCCACTTCCGGTGACGTTTATCTGGAGGCGGATCGCCTCAGATGCAAATGCCACACTTCCGGTGACGTTTTTTGAGGCGAACCGCCACAGATGTAAATGCCACACTTCCGGTCAGCGGACATATTGCAATAATGTCCCACTTCTGGTAACATTTCATCTACGGCGTCGCCTGATAATCCTGTCAGCGAACATAGCGATTGACGGGCGCAACCACAACAAGGGAGAGCCGAATAACTCCCATCAGGGACGCAAAAATAGATAAAACCAAAAATGAACTCCTTTCCAAAAAGGCGTCACAAGGGCACATAAATAGAAGACAGTGGTCCAGCTAACATCAAATACAGAAGGGTAATTAATAGGGAGTAAAGTGACAAATCATAGAAGTTAAATGACAACAGGAGATACATATATAAATGTATACATATGTATATACACTTGCAAAACCTGAAAATAGGTGACTAATTAGTGATTTAGGCTTAATAACGTTCCTACGTATGGATCAAAAGGAGGAATTCAAATAAAACAATTATAATTAATTTGTTCATTGAGGCCCTTAGGTGCCACCGTATCCAAATAAAAAATCCACTTTGCCTCACGTTGCAACAGCAACTGGTCCCAGTTGCCCCCTCTCTGTGGCTTAAAGACCCTATCAATGGCAGTAAAGCTGAGATGCGCAATCTGACCTTGATGTGCACCATGAACATGTCTAGCAATCGGCGTGTCCCTTTTGTGTGTTACATCTCCCACATGTTCGCCAATCCTCCTCCTAAATTCACGGATGGTTTTGCCGACCTATTCCAGTCCGCATTTACAAGTAACCTTAAAAATAACACCCTTGGTGCTACAATTCATGAAATATTTAATGGAGTAATTCTTCCCAGTCACATTACTCACAAAATCCCTACATGCCCCAATGTGTGAAAAAGCCACACAATGACCACATTTAAAACAACCTATGACATCACTGTGGAGCCATGTTCTATTCACAGGGGTGGAAAAATGGCTACGCACTAGTCTGTCATTCAACGACCGTGCTTTTCTGTATGTGATCATAGGGGAATCACTCAAGTAGGGAGAAAGGTCACTGTCCATCTGTAGGATCGACCAATGTTTCTTGATAATATTCCTCACAGGAATTGCACCATTATCATAAGTTGTAATAAACCTAAGGGTATCATTCTCCATAGGTTTCTTATTATTAGTGTTCAATAATTCAGAGCACATACGACTCTTAGCTCATTGGTAGGCCTGTTTTAACACCTTTTTGGGATAGCCCCTATTCAGGAATCTATCCCTTAAGTCCCTAGCCTGGGACTCAAACGTCGACATGTCAGAGCAGTTCCTCCGAATTCTGAGATATTGTCCCTTAGGAATGGCTCTCTTTAAATGTTGGGGGGGTGGCTCCCCCCAATGTAGTAAGGAATTAGTAGAAGTTGGTTTTCTATACGTTGATGTCCCCACTTCTCCTTTCTCATTTTTCTCAATCAGAATATCAAGGAACGGCAATCTTGTTGTCTCGAAAACGGCGGTAAAAAACAGGCCTATATCATTGTGATTAAGACCAGCCACAAATTCATCAAATTCATCAGCTGAGCCACCCCACACAATGAATATATCATCTATGTACCGTGTCCATAACTCAGGGACACGGCACATAGGAGAAGCTTCATCTAGTTCACCACCAAAAACCAAAGTCTCTTCCCACCAGCCGAGGAGGAGATTCGCATAAGCCGGGGCACAGTGGCTCCCCATAGCGGTCCCCCTCAGCTGGTGGTAAACCTTATTGTTGAAAACAAAGAAGTTTCGGGTTAAACAAAACCGAAGGAGCTCCAGTATGAAAAGGTTATGTTCTTGGAATTGACAACCCCTAGTGTTCAAGAAATATCTAACCGCTTGCAAACCATTTGCATGTGGAATAGATGAATACAGCGCCTCAACATCTATACTTGCCAGAGAAGCTTTTAGATCTACAGTAAGCCCTTCTAAACGACGGAGGAGGTCCGGTGTGTCCTTAACAAACGACTGTAAAGAGGAAACAAAAGGGGATAAAATCTGATCCAGATAAATCCCTACATTCTGACAGAGACTGCCAACTCCTGATACAATTGGCCTACCCTTAAGAGGACTAAGCCCCTTATGAATTTTGGGTAAGCAATGGAAGGTGGCAGTGACTGGATGCTCAGGGAATAAAAAATCAAATTCAGTCTTATTAATGATCTTTTTACTCAGAGCCTCTGATAGAATCTGTCGCAATTCTTCTCGGTAAACATTCATAGGGTTATGTGCCAGAACTTCATAAGTATCACTGTCAGAAAGGATAGTGTCACACATCTGTTGATAATGATCCACCCCCAGGATGACAACATTGCCACCCTTATCAGAGGGTTTGATCACAATGCTGTCATCCCGTTCAAGATGCGCAATTGCATTCATTTCCTCCTTAGAACAGTTAAAGTGGCAATAAAAATGATCGTGCAAAAGTTTAATCAAATCCTGAGTTACTAGATTAGAAAACACATCAATTGCAGATAAATCACCAGTGGGTGGAGGCATTTTAGTGCTTCTATTACTCAGCTCCGTAAAAGGTCCCTGACCCAAAGTGTTGGGATTAATCTCAGAAAGAGAATTGAGTAACCTAACATCAGGTAACATATCTTCAGGAATACCTAATTCTGAGCTCACACGAGAATCTTGTTTTTGAAAAAACTTTTTCCACCTAACTTTACGTAAGAATAGGTTAAGATCCTTAACTGACCTAAATAAATCAAAATCTGTATTGGGAACAAATGAAAGACCCTTACTCAGAACAGATTTTTCAGCATAATCAATGCTCCTTTCTGAGAGGTTAATAATTCGAATGTCCTGGGTACGGGATAAATCATTCGGTACAGAATTAATCACTTCTTGATTTGTGGTGGTCTGTTTCTGAGTGCATAAACTTGATCCAAAAAATGACCACTAGGTGTATTTTCAGATCTATCAGACGATTCTCGTGAGCCTCTACCCCTGCCCCGCCCTCTATTTCTCCCTCTTACAGAGCGATTCCTGCTCTCGGATTCAGAAAAATCAGTATCCGTAGAGGAGAGTTCTGTATCTCTATCAGAGGCACTCATATGTGGGGTCAAAACTAAATAGGCTTTATTGTCTTTGAAATCTTGGACATCACGCAAATACTGTTTATGTTTTCTCTCTTTGAGATGATTCTGGAATCGTTCAATATGTGTCTGAAGTTTAATCTCCTTTACCCCAAAATCTGTTTCAGTAGAGAACTTTTTAGTGACCTCAATATGTTCCCTTAATTTATCATACAACAAACCAAGGGTAACCTTTTCTTCATCCAATAATAATAGTCACCTATTTTCAGGTTTTGCAAGTGTATATACATATGTATACATTTATATATGTATCTCCTGTTGTCATTTAACTTCTATGATTTGTCACTTTACTCCCTATTAATTACCCTTCTGTATTTGATGTTAGCTGGACCACTGTCTTCTATTTATGTGCCCTTGTGACGCCTTTTTGGAAAGGAGTTCATTTTTGGTTTAATCTATTTTTGCATCCCTGATGGGAGTTATTCAGCTCTCCCTTGTTGTGGTGGCGCCTGTCAATCGCTATGTTCGCTGACAGGATTATCAGGCGACACCGTAGATGAAATGTTACCAGAAGTGGGGCATTATTGCAATATGTCCGCTGACCGGAAGTGTGGCATTTACATCTGTGGCGGTTCGCCTCAAAAAACGTCACCGGAAGTGTGGCATTTGCATCTGAGGCGATCCGCCTCCAGATAAACATCACCAGAAGTGGGGCACTTCTCCATCTTGGTGGTCCAACCGGAAGTGGGGCATCTTTCTTCCCTTTGATTTGCCTGATACTCGTGACGCTGGTGTGGGCGGAATTAGCGCCGGTCAAGCGCTTTGCTCGCTGACAGTATTAGGCGACGCCGCAGATGAGATGTTACCGGGAGTGGGGCATTGTTTCAGTATGTCCGCTGACCGGAAGTGTGGCATTTACATCTGTGGCGGTTCGCCTTTAAAAACATCACCGGAAGTGGGGCACTTCTCCATCTTGGTGGTCCAACCGGAGGTGGGGCTTCTTTCTTCCCTTTGATTTGCCTGATGCTTGTGACGCTGGTGTGGGCGGAGTTAGCGTCGATTTTGGCGTGCGTTCCACAGATGCTGAACCGCGTAATGACGGACGTTTGACCTATCAGATATGGGAGTGAGGTTTTGTGTGACACATTGATTGTGGCATCAGGTGTTGATGCTTTTACCATATAAATATGAGAATAGACAAGGAGAAAAAATACAAACACACAAAATACTAATATAAAGTGTAATAATCACATTAATATAAATAAAGATATAAATATATAAAAAAGTGTGATTGAACCAATCTCCCAAGAAAAGGATGGCAGACCATCCGGTGTGTATAAAAAGATTTACTCAAGGGTGGATAAAAAAGTGCCACAAGATAAGAGTAGAATGTGCAGCATGAATGATGATACAATGATGATACAATGATAAAGTAATAAAAATAATAATAACAAATGGCAAAATTTTTTGTGAAAAAAATGCCTTTATTAAAATATATTGGCACAACAATTAAGTGCATTAAAATTATATATATATAATCAGAAAAAAGAAAAAATAATAGTAATAAAATATAAAACCACATATGCGGTATACTTATGTATATTGGAAAACCCGTTCCATAACAAGAAAGGCTTAATTAATAATACAGGTAAAAAAGTGCATAATTATAGTGACACAGAAAAATAAATATACATTAATAGATGTGCCAAAAGTGCAGCTGTGCAAATAAGTAAAAAACGCCCTAAGGCGTGTGCTATTAAACCAAAAAAATACCTGTAAGCCAATGACCGCAATGTGGATAATATAATGACGCGCCCCGACGTGCGTTTCGGAAATAAAATCTCCTTCGTCAGGGGGATAGATCGAGTTAGCGTCGATTTTGGCGTGCGTTCCACAGATGCTGAACCGCTTAATGACGGACGTTTGACCTATCAGATATGGGA
Source organism: Dendrobates tinctorius (assembly GCF_039654945.1). NCBI lineage: Eukaryota > Metazoa > Chordata > Amphibia > Anura > Dendrobatidae > Dendrobates > Dendrobates tinctorius. The sequence continues at coordinate 9,872,173 of NW_027361715.1, forward strand.
GTGAGGTTTTGTGTGACACATTGATTGTGGCATCAGGTGTTGATGGTTTTACCATATAAATATGCCCTTTGTCCTCCACTCTCTGCAGACAGCAGACAGCATTTATAGTGGAAGGATCCATGTTTTGAGCTTTAGCACTATGGCACTTTGCAACAAGTTAGTCCCCTGAAGATTTACTTGGATGAAATGCGTTGGGACGCTCTTCTAAGGGAAAGCGCAGGGCATGTGCAATATAGGGTGAGCTGTGGACTGCCCTTGTAAGGGCAGGAGTCTGGGGATCAGATGATGGTTAGTTTTTGAGGGATTTGACAGGGTATTGTCTTCCTATCGCTACCTCCCTGTGTGTATACAGAGTATCCCTGGAGACTCCTGGCCATCTGCAAAAACCGGTGAGATTGTTCCTATTTTATATATCTCACCATCTTGTATCTCGTGGCTATAAACCTTTTTTGGTTTAGCCAAACACAATATACATATATGCAATTGGTTATGGCATTGTGTGCTAACTGTTAAATGCTGTATCCTTTATACAAACTGTTGCCTGACATGATACATTAGCAACATTTTATATCCTGATTGATGCGGTTGGGTGGTTCCCATCTTTTTCTAGGGATTACCCATCAAATGGCATCCTTTTAATCACTATTGGTGACATTATTTTGGAGCTTTTAAGTTATATATTAAAAGTTATTTTTTAACCTCACTTACTGCTGTATAGATATATTAAGTTTTGGGGTGAGATATATGTCATTTTTGACAAAAATTGGCATTCTTTTGCTGTATTTCCTACTTTAACAGTTCCCCTCTTTTCTTCAATGCAGCAAATGTCACAGTCCTTAAAGTGAACCTGTCATCAGGATTTAGATAAGTAAACCTCAGACGCTGTCTGGTTGTGCTGTTATATTGATTAAAATGATACCTGGATTGAAAAAAACCATATTGTGGTTGTTGTTTAATCTTTGTTTTCAGTTTCAGTTAATGAGATTCTCGTGTTTTGGGGAGGGCCTGTGGTGCTCTCTGGCCTCATCTATTGCTAGTAGCATCTATCGCTTACCTTTTTGTTGGAGAAAAAAAAATTTGGGCTCCAGCAAGATGGCGGTGACTACTTCAAAGGCACCACTGGCGCCATTTTGCTGGAGGTAGATTGTCTTTTCAAAGCCCACAATATTAACTGAAATATTTTAAATAGGTGGCATGTCACTGAAGGATCAGTGACCTGACATTTAAGCCACAATAATGATGGTGAGGCCAGAGAGATCAAAGTAAAGACTCTGCTGTATACATCACCTAGGAAACACTGACTCTGTTGTATATATCACTTAGGATATACAGAGACTGCTGTATATACAATACATCACAAAGGATACACAATGACTGCTGTATGTATATCACATAAGATACACTGAGACTCTGCTGTAAAAATTGCACAGGATACACTGAGACTTCTGTGTACATCAAATAGAATACACTGAGACTGCTGTATACACCTCATAGGATACACTGATTGATACAGTGGGTACGGAAAATATTCAGACCCCATTACATTTTTCACTCTTTGTTTCATTGCAGCCATTTGCTAAATTCAAAAAGTTCATTTTTTTCTCATTAATGTACACTCTGCACCCCATCTTGACTGGAAAAAACAGAAATGTAGAAATTTTTGCAAATTTATTAAAAAAGAAAAGCTGAAATATTATATGGTCATAAGTATTCAGACCTTTTGCTCAGTATTGAGTGGAAGCACCCTTTTGAGCTAGTACAGCCATGAGTCTTCTTGGGAATGATTTAACAGTTTAAGTTTTTTACACCAGGATTTGGGGATCCTCTGCCATTCTTCCTTGAGGATCCTCTCCAGTTTCATCAGTTTGGATGGTGAATGTTGGTGGAAAGCCATTTTCAGGTCTCTCCAGAGATGCTCAATTGGGTTTAGGTCAGGGCTCCAGCTGGACCAGTCAAGAATGGTCACAGAGTCGTTCTGAAGCCACTCCTTTGATATTTTAGCTGTGTGCTTAGGGTCATTGTCTTGTTGGAAGATGAACCTTTGGCCAAGTCTGAAGTTCAGAGCACTCTGGAAGAAGATTTTATCCAAGTTATCTCTGTACTTGGTCGCATTCATGTTTCCTTTAGTGATGGGCGAGTAGCATCATTGCTCGGGTCTCCCCGAGCATGCTCGGGTGATCTCCAAGCATTTTGGCGTGCTTGGAGATTTAGTTTTAGCCATCTCAGCTGCATGATTTGTGACTTGTAGACAGGCTGAATACATGTGGGAATTCCCTAACAAACCGGCATTACACACATGTATTCAATCTGTCTAGCAGTCGCAAATCATGCAGCTGAGGCAACGAAAACTAAATCTCCAAGCACGCCAAAGTACTCGGAACGAATATACTCGCTCATCACTAGTTTCCTTCAAGTGCAACCAGTCATCCTGTCTCTGCAGCTGAAAAACACCCCCATAGCATGATGCTGCCACCACCATGTTTCACTGTTGGGATTGTATTGGGCAGGTGATGAGCAATGCCTGGTTTTCTCCACACATATTGCATAGAATTATCCCCAAAAAGGTCTATCTTCGTCTCATCAGACCAGAGAACCTTATTTCTCATAGTCTGGGAGTCCTTCATTTGTTTTTTAGCAAACTCTATGCGGGCTTTCATATGTCTGGCACTGAGGAAAGGCTTCCATTGGGCCACTCTGCCATAAAGGCCCGACAGGTGGAGGGCTGTAGTGATAGTTTGTTAGGAATGGCGGAGCGCACTAAATAAAAATAAATAATAAAGTGCGTTCGCCGCTCAGGGTCCACCGTGCAGTAGGTGTTACACCGCTGCTAGGTAATGACAGAGGAGCAATATGGTGGTATGATGTGTACAGGTTCAACTTCACCCGGAGTGCACAGAGCGAGCTCTGTTCACACACAGAGGTGCCGCAACGAAAACATACAAAATGCTGAACCTGTTAGAGACACAGGCCTCAGGTAAATGCACACACGGTATATGGTCACAGGAGCAGGACCCAAGACAGAGGAGCTGCGTCACTCTAGACCTACCGTGTGTGCGGTGTCGTTTCTGCGAATGCCAAGAAGGGCTGCATCTGCAGCACGGCATAGAACACTGCTGCTCGATGACAAAGCCAAAAAGCAAGCGCAATGTCGGACGCTAGCGTAGCGGTGCGGTGTGCACAGTGGCTTAAGGCTTGCCACTGACTGGCGCTGACTGCTAAACTAATTCCCTATCCACATTATAAAATCCCTTCCCTTCAGAGGGAAGGGATTTTATAATGAGTCAGTCCCCAGAACCATACATCCGTCTCCATACACACATAGCAAGTATAGTCTATGCTAGCGCATGGCCAAACTGTCATGCGCACTTTTCATAGCCGTGTGGGACCTTCCAGATCTCCGAGATGGACCAATGAGATCTGGAGCAGGACCTGGGCACATGACTCCCGATCTCCAATGGGAAATCATCTCGTGAGCATGCCCAGTAGGTGCACAGAGAAACTTAGTCTCTGGAGTGGTCTGCTGCAAAGTAATCTTCTCTGCAGTAGAGAGACAGCAGGAGACCGCAGAATGTGAGGCTCTGCATTCCTGCAGAGCAGACGCAGAAACCTGACGCCTAACATAGTTGACTTTGTGGAACATTCTCCCTTCTCCCTACTGCATCTGTGGAGCTCAGCCACAGTGATCTTGGGGTTCTTCTTTAGCTCTCTCACCAAGGCTCTTCTCCCGCGATTGCTCAGTTTGGTTGGATGGCCAGGACTAGGAAGACTTCTGGTGGTCCTAAACTTCTTCCATTTAAGGATTATGGAGGCCACTGTGCGCTTAGGAAGCTTGAGTACTGCAGAAATTCTTTTGTAACCTTGGCCAGATCTGTGCCTTGCCACAATTCTGTCTCTAAGCTCCTTGGCCAGTTCCTTTGACCTCATGATTCTGATTTGGTCTAACATGCACTTTGAGCTGTGAGGTCTTATATATGCAGGTGTGTGCCTTTACAAATCAAGTCCTATCAGTTTAACTAAACACAGCTGGACTCCAATGAAGGAGAAAAACCATCTCAAGGAGGATCACAAGGAAATGAACAGCATGTGACTTAAATATAAGTGTCTCAGCAAAGGGTCTGAATGCTTATGACCATGTGATATTTCACGTTTTCTTTTTTAACAAATTTGCAAAAATTTCAGCATTTCTGTTTTTTTCAGTCAAGATAGGGTGCAGAGTGTACATTAATGAGGAAAAAAATGAACTTTTTGAATTTACCAAATGGCTGCAATGAAACAAAGAGTGAAAAATTTAAAGGGGTCTGAATACTTTCCGTACCCACTGTATATACAGTACATCCAATAGTATACATTGAGACTGCTGCATACATCACATAAGAGACAATGAGACTGCTGTATATACATCACATAGGATACACTGTGACTCTTCCGTATATACATCTTAGGATAAACTAAGACTCTATACATACCATAGGATACACTGAGACTGTTGAATACATCACATAAAATATACCGAGACCCTGCTGTATACATCATAGAGATACACTGAGACTCTTGTATGCATCAGTCAGGATGCATCGAGAGTGCTGTATATACATCACAGAGGATACACTGAAACTTCTGTGTACATCAAAAAGGATACATTGAGACGCCGCTATATAAACCACATAGGATACATTGAGACTGCTATATATACATTGCATAGAATGCTCTGAGACTATGCTCTATACACCACATAGATACATTGAGACTCTGCTGTATACATCACATAGGAAACACTAAGACTCTTGTATACATCGCTTATGATATACCGAGACTGCTGTATACATTACAGAAGTGACACTGAGACTGCTGTATTTACATCATTTAGGAAACACTGAGACTCTGTTGTCACATAGAATACACAGACTCTGCTGTATACATCATATAATATATACTGAGAACCTGCTGTGTACATCACATTGGGTACACTGATACTCTGCTGTATACCTCACATAGCATACGCTGAGATTCTGCTGTATACATTACATAATCTCTGTATCACTAACTCGCTCAAACTTTGGAGATGGTGAAAAAATTGTAGACTGCAGCTTGTCTGACTGAAAGCTCACTCTATGTCAATGTTTGCGGCCTGAGCGATGTCAATCATCACAAGGAGTAAGTCAGAAGATCGAAATTGGGGGAGTGGAATGGTGCACCAATTGTTTGGCCATGCCAAGGGTACACTGAAACCTCATCGTGTACATTTGTTTTAAAACTGTTTTTACACAAAATAAAATTAAAATCTACACCAAAAGTGGGATATTCCTAGTCACTAAATCCTCTATATCAATGTATAAATGAATAATGATGGTGACAGGCTTCCTTTAAACAATTTTGAATTTCTTTCTACTGTAATTGCAAATTTACTGTACACACTGTGTACGAGGGCTTGTTTTTATTTTTGTTATCTTTAAAGTAACATCTTAGTGCATCATTTTTTATCTTAAAAAAAAGCAGCAAAACACTGCAAATACTACTGCAAACTGCTGTGTGTGAATCTGGCTTTTCTGTTTTAATCACCTTTACCGCACTCTTCTAACAGTTAATCTCCATAGCACATTTTCAAAGAATAAGACCTCACTTTTTCTATTCTCTAACCTATTTGACCCCCTTTTCATCTTCACAAACATTTTACCAACTTGTCAAAATCAGGTGCACAGAAAATCATCATACACGGGCACATAAAATATTCCTTTTGTCTGCTGGTTTGCAGCTCGCACATGCGCTTTGCTTTGATGCAGGTGTAAAAATCATTACACGTCGGTCGATATCACTTTTTTGATGCATTCCATTGGGAAAACTTATTATTAGCTAATAAATTATGAATAATGCTATGTATGTGTAAATTTCTTTCTGTCAATAAGTATCAGAATGTTCATTTCTTGGATCTCTGACTTCTTTTTGAGTTAGTAAACAACATGACCACTTATAATTATATGAACCATTGAATATTAAAATTATTTCCTTGCAATAATACCTTCATTATCCTTGAAAAAAGTCTCTACTGAAAATTAAGTTTTCCAAATAAAATATGGATTAGGCGGCAAGTCTCTTGTTGTTTGAACAAAGCAACACTACAACCTTATTACTTTAATACTGCATACATTTATCATAACATTTCGGAAAATATTCCACTCGGTAAGCTTTTTGTATGCAGTTGTACTGAAAAGCATAATATTGACTTTACTATAGCTTTGCTGTGAAATACCAACATTTACAGAATAGCCCTAAATTGCGTTAGTCGAGAATATGTTGCCGTCTCCATTGAGACATTGCAATTATGGAAATATCGTGTCATTAAAAAATATTCCAGTTGGTGCGCGCCTTAGAATTAAACAGAATAATATGCTAGAATCAAGATGTTTAGACAGAACTAAGGAAGTTGATAGGAGAAAAAATTAGACAGGAATGCTATGTAAAAAGAAAAATGTGAAGATAAAACAAATCATGATGTTTTTAACACAGTTATTCATTTATTTTACTAATTTATATAGCGCCGTTAATTCCACAGCGCTTTACAGACATTATCAGCACTGTCCCCGATGAGGCTCACAATCTACAGTAGAATCCCTATAAGTATGTCTTTGGAATGTGGGAGGAAACTGGGGCATCCCGAGGAAACCCACACAAACACGGGGAGAACATACAATCTACTTGCGGATGTTGTCCATTATGGTTACTTTTCCTGCCACATTTGGTTACCATTTCTACGTGATCAGTAGCTTTATTAAAGAAGCATTCCTCTCACCAAAGTTTTTGTTCTCTTAATATATTGCAATCATCATATAACATGGCACTGTGTACTTACAATTGCTCATTTTGCCTTTCTACCCAATAATTCTTCTCTTTTCTCTGCTTTATGTAGAAACAGTAAATTTCTCTTCCCTGCAGAAATCATTCCCTCTTCAACTTCTGACCCAGCTGCTCCCTCATTCCCCCTGCAAGGGACCTCTGCAATGATTCAAGAATCACGCAGAAAAAAATAACCTCCTGTTTCTACATAGAGCTTAGAAGGATTCAGCTAGTCAGTTTCTAATCACGTGATTCATAGACCTAATGGGAAAGAGAAGAATTAACTGAGTAGAAGGGGAAAATGAGCACCTCTCATCTTGTGATGAATGGCGAAAATTGGCACGTTACCAAACACGAGGTATTGCAAAAGAACCCTACAAGACAATCCAATTTTTTCAGTTTGCTGTGCTAAAAAATACATTTGCTTTCAATCTGACATGCCACAGACTGAAGTTAGGTGTTTGAAAATGTGATTGCTTACAGATCTTAACTCTTTAATGACCGCCAATACGCCTTTTAACAGCAGCAGTTAAGGGTACTTATTTCTCAATGCAGTTTTTTAACGGTGCTGAGAAATAACAATAAGTGTATAGCACCCCCCCAGCATTGGAAATTCTCTGGGGTCTTGGCTACCGGGGGTAGCTGAGACACCAGAGAACATGATTCGGGTCGGTTTTTACCAATCCCAGTGTTGTGATCGCTGCTATTCCCGGAATAACAGCGACTGCAAAAAAAAGTCTGATTTCTCATTGAATTTCTCTTTCCTCTGATGTGATCTAGCACATCTGAGGAGAGAGAAATGGGGTCCCCCGGTACCTCCATTGTCTCTGGCACCTCCTGCATCCCCCAGTGATGTCCCCTGGTCGTTGGTATATTCTTCCAGGAAGAAAATGCCAGGCACATGCATCCGCCTGCTACCGTCACCTGGCAACATTAGGAAATTTTTCCTATTGGTTCATTTTGATCACTGTGATAGACCCTATCACAGTGATCAAAATAAAAATATAGCAAATCAACCCCCCATTTATCACCCCCTTAGTTAGGGAAAAATTATAAAATTAAAAAATGTATTTAATTCCATTTTTCTATTAGGGTTGGGGCTATTGTTAGGGTTGTGGTTGGAGACAGGGTTTGGGTTTGAGTTATAGTTGGGGTTATAGCTAGGGTTAGGGCAAGGGGTAGGGTTGTGCTATGGATAGGGTTGGGGATAAGGTTAGAGCTAGGGTTAGGGTTGGGCTAGGGTTAGGGCTAGAGTTAGGCTTGGGGATAGGGTTGGGGTTGTAATGGGGTTAGGGTTGTGGTGTTGGGGTTAGGGTGGTGTTGGGGTTAGGGATGTGGTCAGGGTTATGGCTAGGGCTGGGATTACTGTTAGGGGTGTGTTGAGCTTAGGGCTGTGTTATGGTTGGACTTAGAATTGGGGGGTCCCACTGTTTGGGTACATCAGGGGGCCTCCAAACCCTACATGGCGCCCACCATTGATTCCAGCTAATTTTGCGTTCAGAAAGTCAAACGGTGGTTCCTCCCTTCTGAGCCCTGTCATGCACCCAAACAGTCGCTTTCCCCCCATACGGGGTATCGTTGTACTCAGGAGAAATTGCACAGCAAATTTTGTGGTCCATTTTCTCCTGATACCCTTGTAAAAATAAAAAAGCTTGGCTCCATAATAAAAAATTTTCACAAAAAGAAAAATGTTCATTTTTTGCCTTCCACATTCCTTTACTTCTCATGATACACCTGAAGGGCTAATAAGCTTATTTAATGTGGTTTTCCGCACCTTGAGTGGTGCAGTTTTTAGAATGGTGTCACATTTGGGTATTTTCTGTCATTTTGACCCCCCAAACTCACTTAAAATGTGAGGTGGTCCCTAAAAACATGGTTTTGTAAATTTTGTGGGAAAAATGAGAAATCGATGGTCAACTTTTAACCCTTATAACTTCCTAAAAATAAAAAATTGTTTCCAAAATTGTGCTGATGTAAAGTTGACATGTAGGAAATGTTATTTGTTAACTATCTTGTGCAATGTGACTTTCTAATTTAAGGACACAAAAATTATAATTTTGAAAACTGCAAAATTTTCAACATTTTTGCCAAATTTCATTTTTATTTCATAAATAAACACAAGTCATATTGAATAAATTTTACCACTAACATGATACTATTGTCATGAAAAAATAATCTCTGAATCGGTGGGATCCGTTGAAGCATTTCAGAGCTATAACCTCATAAATTGACAGTGGTCAGAATTGTAAAAAAGGTATTATTTATTGCGTTTGTAATAGCACCTTTCCTGTATTTGCACTTAATATATTGAGTGGTATATTTCAGCCCTGTTTTTTCATCAGTGACTCTTCACAAAAATTCTAACTATTAATATGGAAATCGTTCCTGCACTTGCACTTTTAATTATTGTACCAATATATTTTTGTGAATTGATTTTTTTCACACCTGGCCTTTATTTTGTACATATTCTAATTTATATTTCTCAGCACTGTGGCGCTTTATAATCATATTTGCACAAAATTTGCACTGATTTGTTGTAATCATTAATTACATTTATGCGCTATATTGTGGTGCTATACGGGTTCCTAGTTTTTCCCCTTTCCGTTTGGTATTTGGTTCCCATCATTTTTGTATGTCATTAATTTTGTGAATAAAATATTTATTTTATTTTAATTATTGGACGTCTGTTGTTCGGATTTCTCGTTGTCATATGATTCAAATTTCCGATTTGTCCTTTTTCTCATCTAGTCCAATTGTGCACCTATCTGATAGTTTCAGTCTATATTTCACTATATGTATACTTCAAATTGATTGCACATGCACCTTGGATCTTTGTTGAATCTAGGATAGGGCAGTTTATAAAGTAGATGCTAATTGATTTTACGATTCTAGGAGACTTTCTACATTGAGTTCAAAATTATTAGCCAATTTGTTTTTTGGTGATTAATTTTATTAATAATATTAATAATAATCTTTATTTATATAGCACCCAACATATTCCACAATGCTTTACAATACAACAGTTCATATACAAGTCATAAGTAACAACATTCAAAGTAATACAATAATTAAAGCAAAATAATGAAGACCCTGCCCGTAAGAGCTTATAATCTACAATGAGGAGGGGAGACACAAAATACAGGGGCTTATTTACGATGATGGTCCAGCCTTCTTGATGGAATGGGGATGGATAAAGGCTGCATGAGGTAGTCATCAGACAGTTTTTGTGGTGCTGTTGGGTGCGGTGGAGTTTGATGGAGGGTTATTATCAGATAGATAGTGAATGGGCTACACAAACACATAAAAGGACTTTGATTGGGAAACATGATAGGCCACTCTGAACAGATGTGTTTTGAGGGAGCGCCTAAAGCTGAGTAAGTTGTGGATATTCCTAATTCCTTGGGGTAGAGCATTCCAGAGAATTGGCGCAACGTGGGAAAAGTCTTGGAGCCAGGAGTGGGAGGTACGGATTAGTGAAGAGGTTAGTCAAAAGTAATTTGCAGAGCGTAATGAGCAGGTAGGCCGATAAACAGAAATGAGGGTGGAGATATAGGGGGTGCTGCATTATGGAGAGCTTTGTGGGTGAGCAAAAGCAGTTTGAATTGGATCCTATAATGTATGGAAGCTAGTGCAATGACTCGCACAGAGTGGACGCGTCCAAGTACCAATTAGACAGATAGATGTCCCTTGCTGCTGCATTGAGGATGGACTGGAGAGGTGAAGTCGAGTGAGAGGGAGGCCACTTAATAGAGCATTACAGTAGTCGAGTTGAGAGTGGATCAGGGCAACAGTGAGGGGTTTTGTTGTTTCCATGGTGAGAAAAGGGCAGATTCAAGTGATGTTCTTTAGGTGTAAGTGGCGAGAGCGGGCAAGAGACTGTATATCGGAGGTGACAGAAAGATTGGTGTCAAGCATAACACCCAGACAGTGTGCCTGCTGCTTAGGTATTATTATTGTGCCACCCACAGAGAAGGATATGTCAGATTTAGGGAGGTTAGTAGATGATGGGAGCAGAAGAAGTTCAGTTTTGGACTTGCGTTTCAGATAGAGAGTTGACTTGATGTTGGAGACTGCGGACAGCTATCATTGGTGTTCTGTAGTACAGCGGGGGTAAGGTCAGGTGATGATGTGTCTAGTTGTGTGTCATCAGCATAAAGATGGTGCTGAAAGCGAAATCTGCTGATGGTCTGTCCAATTGGGGCTGTGTAGAGAGAGAAGAGAAGGGGGCCAAGGACTGAGCTCTGAGGGACCCCAACAGTGAGAGGAAGCGGTATTCCAATAATAACAATACTTCTCAATTCATTTTCAGGGCAGATATCTCTCCATTATATTTTAGTGCAGTTGCTTATTTTTATCCAGTGATTTTTTTTATGTCTCAAACACTAATACAGCATTGGATTTGATTATATCGGAACAGCAGAGGATCCACTCTTCTTCTCCAACAACAAATAATCTATGTTGCTGCTACAAATCAATGCTAGGATCATTTTTGCACCACATCCCATCAGCAAACAAAGTACCACCATCTGCCCTCGGTCTAGACAGAAACTTTGGCCAATCAGCCCATTAGCTTGTTTTCTGACAGCCCAACATCTCTACTCCAGTCATGCCAATTGCATCTTCAGAGAGGAAGAGAACTTGAACTCTATTGGAAGTAGAAATAATTAACCCTTTATTGAGCCTTGCCACATGACATATGATAAAAGCCAAACCAGAATCTCAATTTGCAAACATGGTGTTTGGGTGTTTTTCAATGCAAAACAAGATATCTGGTTTGGCTGTAGAAAGGTTCCCGACTGGGATCTAAAGAGCAAAGTTTCTCTTTGTGGAGACATTTTGTCATATTTAGTTTTCCAGAGTAATATTGCATGGATAATAATCTTCTTACACTAGCATGCCTAGCGTGTCACTCTCCACAAAATGCCGGCAGAGCCCCCGCACCAATGAACACCCCTTCATATCACCCTGAAACTCTAAGCCTTGCCCCATTCCTTTTGCTGCCACCACAAGAAGCTTCCTGTAGCAGGGACCAAGAGAACCCGCTCCACCGCAGCTTGTAAGCTAGATTCGCATTATAAGATGCAACCCCATTTCCCCCTCAATTTTTTGCAACAAAAGTATGTCTTATAATTAAAAAAAATACAGTATGTAGTGACAAGTACAGCTCATATAAGAAAGTGGCATCCCACTCTTGCACAGGGGCCTACCAGAGGTTTCTTCTGTTCTCCTGCAGGCTAGTGTCACAGGGTTACCGTGACAGAAAGAAGCCAGAAGACCGCAGTGTCTGATTGCTCCTACTCCTGCGCTGAATTGAAGCATGTCACCTTCTTTTTAAACTGTGTAAATTTATTTTGGCAGTACAAGGGTTAATCAGCCATGTTGAGAGCTCTGAGAGCTAGGGCTGAGCACAATTAACCACTCCTATCCCCTTTATAAACTGACTCACATTGTCAGTGCTAGCTTCTGCTGCATGATGGGAGGAGAGTAGTTAATGGTAATAAGAGGAGGGGTTTGGAGGAGTCATCCGTGACTGTTGCCTAGTTTAGTGAGTGTAATAATTCCCTTTTTTTTCCTACTTTGGTTTTACAGGATGAAAATGATGAAATGGTAAGACAGGATGTTAAGAAGGCTGAACTTTTAAATTCCTATTTTGCATCTGCTTTCTCTCAGAAAGGAAATGTAACATCAACTGTTCTTCACTGTCCTATTAAGGGAATACAAGAATCCAGGATATCTATAAACAGAAAGATAGTGAGGAAACACTTAGCTAACCTAAATGAATTCAAGTCTCCAGGTCCAGATGAATTTCACCCCAGAGTACTGAAGGAGATAGCAGAAGAAATTTTTGAACCCTTCCCCATAATCTTTGAAAATTCGTGGAGAACAGGAGACATCCCAGAAGACTGGAGAAGAGCAAATGTTTTTCCTATCTTCAAAAAGGGGAAGAAGGTGGACCCAGGAAACTACAGTTGCGGCCAAAAGTATTGACACCCCTGCAATTCTGTCAGATAATACTCAGTTTCTTCCTGAAAATGATTGCAAGCACAAAATCTTTGGTATTATTATCTTCATTTAATTTGTCTTAAATGAAAAAACACAAAAAGAATTGTCCTTAAGACAAATTGGATATAATTCCACACCAAACATAAAAAAGAGGGTGGACAAAAGTATTGGCACTTTTCGAAAAATCATGTGATGCTTCTCTAATTTGTGTAATTAACAGCACCTGTAACTTACCTGTGGCACCTAACAGGTGTTGGCAATAACTAAATCACACTTGCAGCCAGTTGACATGGATTAAAGTTGACTCAACCTCTGTCCTATGTCATTGTGTGTACCACATTGAGCATGGAGAAAAGAAAGAAGACCAAAGAACTGTCTGAGGACTTGAGAAACCAAATTGTGAGGAAGCATGAGCAATCTCAAGGCTACAAGTCCATCTCCAAAGACCTGAATGTTCCTGTGTCTACTGTGCGCAGTGTCATCAAGAAGTTTAAAGCCCATGGCACTGTGGCTAACCTCCTAGATGTGGACGGAAAAGAAAAATTGACAAGAGATTTCAACGCAAAATTGTGCGGATGTTGGATAAAGAACCTCGACCAACATCCAAACAAGTTCAAGCTGCCCTGCAGTCCGAGGGTACAACAGTGTCTACCTGTACTATCCGTCGGCGTCTGAATGAAAAGGGACTATATGGTAGGAGACCCAGGAAGACCCCACTTCTTACCCCGAGACATAAAAAAGCCAGGCTGGAGTTTGCCAAAACTTACCTGAAAAAGCCTAAAATGTTTTGGAAGAATGTTCTCTGGTCAGATGAGACAAAAGTAGCGCTTTTTCTGCAAAGGCATCAACATAGAGTTTCCAGGAGAAAAAAAGAGGCATTCAAAGAAAAGAACACGGTCCCTACAGTCAAACATGGCAGTGGTTCCCAGATGCTTTGGGGTTGCTTTGCTGCCTCTGGCACTGGACTGCTTGACCGTGTGCATGGAATTATGAAGTCAGAAGACTACCAACAAATTTTGCAGCATAATGTAGGGCCCAGTGTGAGAAAGCTGGGTTTCCCTCAGAGGTCATGGGTCTTCCAGCAGGACAATGACCCAAAACACACTTCAAAAAGCACTAGAAAATGGTTTGAGAGAAAGCACTGGAGACTTCTAACGTGGCCAGCAATGAGTCCAGACCTGAATCCCATAGAACACCTGTGGAAAGATCTAAAAATGGCAGTTTGGAGAAGGCACCCTTCAAATATCAGGGACCTGGAGTAGTTTGCCAAAGAAGAATGGTCTAAAATTCTTGCAGAGCATTGTAAGAAACTCATTGATGGTTACCGGAAGCGGTTGGTCGCAGTTATGTTGGCTAAAGGTTGTGCAACCAAGTATTAGGCTGAGGGTGCCAATACTTTTGTCTGGCCCATTTTTTGGAGTTTTGTGTGAAATGATCAATGTTTTGCTTTTTGCGTCATTCTCTTTTGTGTGTTTTTTCATTTAAGACAAATTAAATGAAGATAATAATACCAAAGAATTTGTGTTTGCAATCATTTTCAGGAAGAAACTGAGTATTATCTGACAGAATTGCAGGGTTGTCAATACTTTTGGCCACAACTGTATAGACTGGTGAGTCTGACTTCTATACCTGGAAAGATCTTTGAACAAGTTATTAAACAACATGTATGTCAGTACCTGGATTAGAATGAAGTGATTAAACAGAGTTAGCATGGGTTTGTAACTAATAAGTCATGTCAGACTAACTTAATTTCCTTATATGACAGAATCACTGATTGGGTGGATCAGGGAAATGCTGTAGATATAGTACATCTTGACTTCAGCAAAGCATTTGAGAAAGCATCTCACACGGTCCTTACTGAAAAAATGGCTAAGTGTGGAATGGACAAGGCAACTGCTAGGTGGACTCATAACTGGCTTAGTGATGGACTCAAAGAGTGGTCGTAATGGCGGCACATCCAGTTGGAAGAATGTCTCAAGTAGGGTACCACAGGGCTCTGTCCTTGGCCCTGTATTGTTCAACATCTTTATCAATGATTTAGATGAAGGAATTGAGGGTAAACTGATTAAATTTGCTGATGACACAAAGTTAGGAGGGATAGCTAATACTAGAGAAGAGAGGATTCAAAAAGATAGAAATAAACTGGAGCAGTGGGCAGCAACTAACAGAATGGTTTTTAACAGGGAAAAATACTACATCTGGGCAATAAAAATGAAAAAAGCATATACAGAATGGGAGGAATAGGGCTAAGCAGCAGCACATGTGAAAAAGACTTGGGTATACTAATAGATCACAGACTAAATATGAGTCAACAGTGTGATGCAGCAGCAAAAAAGGCAAATGCAATTCTAGGATGTATTAACAGAAGCATACAGTCTAGATCACGTGAAGTCATTATTGCCCTCTATTCCTCTTTGGTCAGACCTCATCTGGAATACTGTGTCCAGTTTGGGGCACCACATTTTAAAAAAGACATCAACAAACTGGAGCAAGTTCAGAAAAGATCGACCAGAATAGTGACCAGTCTGCAAACCATGTCTTATGAGGAAAGGTTGCAGTATTTGGGAATGTTTAGCTTGCAGAAGAGAAGACTGAGAGGAGACTTAATAGCTGTCTACAAATATCTCAAGGGCTGTCACATTGTAGAAGGATCATCATTATTCTCATTTGCACAAGGAAAGACTAGAAGCAATGGGATGAAACTGAATGGGAGGAGACACAGATTAGATATTAGAAAAAACTTTTTGACAGTTAGAGTGATCAATGAGTGGAACAGGCTGCACGAGAGGTGGTGAGTTCTCCTTCAATGGAAGTCTTCAAACAGGCTGGACAGACATCTGTCTGGGTTGATTTAGCGAATACTGCTTTGAGCAGGGGGTTGGACGAGATGGCCCAGGAGGTCCCTTCCAACTATGATTCTATGAATCTACCCCATCCTCCACTCCCTGATGCATTCTTCGGTTATATGTATATTTTGTATGCCTGGTATTTTTCGTTTCCTTTTTCCTTTTTTGTGTGACCTTGTTCATCTGGTTGATTCACTTTGGTGCACTGCTAGTCTCCTATTCACTGGGTGGGGGAAGGGTACAGACGGAGGTAGGATTCAGGAGATGAGTCAAGGTACCTTCAGAAGTAACCCAGGGAAAGTTGGGCAAAACTGGTATGAAAACATGAAAGGTGACAACATTTTTGAGCAACTCTACGTTGTAAAAAAAATTTCCAACTTTTCAAAGCGAATTATGGCATAATTGTTTTGATGAATAGGGGCCTTTATGCCAACTTTTCTGGTGTATTTAATATATAAATGTGCCTCATTCTCCTACATCAAGAATAAAAGGCAATTGTATACATTAAATTACAATATGTGCAGGAAAACCAAAATGTGACTTGTTCTTTTTAAAGACGAAAGTGGCAAGACGCTTTGATTGGGTTAAATTTAAAGAAATGACTTTCTTCAGAATAAACCTAAAATTGTCAGAAACTGACATATCAAATAGTTCTCATCTGTTCGTTGCAGTAGCTCAATATATATTCTTTCCCGTCAAATATTTGATATTTTCAAGAAATCATGCTTGTTAAATTAAACCTGATAAGATGGCATTTTAAGGTCACTGAGAGTTGATCAAACACAGTCTGACATTTACAATACATTTCCATCTCACTTTACTTGTTTTCTTTTCAGTTAAAACAAAATACCTCAAACTTAGAGAGTTTCACTTCATAAAGGAATGAATATTGGATTTGTTCTTGAACTATACAGTTTTATATATGTATATTTAGAGATGAAATAGGGATTAGCACAATGAAATGATTGTTTGCATTGGGCTTTTGTAACATATCCATCAATGTCTCTGGAAAATGTTCCCCGTGCATTTGATTTTTCTTTATTGTAAGTTTTTTCATAAAATTTAATGGAATGAAAGAAAAATGAAAATATTGATTACATTTTATTCATTTAGCTATAAAGCAACATACACTCAAATGTGTAGAGAGCAGGAATGGATAGCATGCCAGCGGCATGGCATGTGGGTAAGAGCCAAATATGAGTTTCCTAAGTTGACTAGTAAAGTTCAGAATTTAAAGGGTTTTACTACCACTTTTTCAAAATAAGTAACGGAAATTTTGCAACCACTGATTGACTGCAGGTTTATGTAACTGATAGGAAATCGTTATGCTTAATCCATCAATATTTGACCCAAGCAGTGGCCTATACTGTTAGGTGATTGTATAACTGGAGCATTGGGTGAACATCATGCTTTTTTTTTTTATTTTGGAGTGATCCTTTCCCTCAGGCCATGTTTTAAAGAGGAGGACATGACTATTTTGATTCTACACAGCAATTTCTTTATGAAAATGATAAGCCCTTGTAAACAAAGCATATAATTTTAAGGTAAACTGTAATGTCAGAGGAATGGCTAGTTGGGGGCAACATCCACATCTTGTTTATCCCCAAAGAAGATAACATCTGCTTGCACTTATTGCAAGAACTCAGCCACAGTGGTGAAGGGTCTCCTGGGAAAATGTTAGAGGTGTCAGATATGCAGGCCCGGATTGGGCATCTGCTAAGGTGGGCAGATGCCCGGTGGGCCGGCAGGTCTCCACCACAAAGTGGGCTGCCGACCCTTTAAATCATCTGAGTGTAGGCCCTGTGTGCACATGCTATCCAGTTGCACACACTGAAAAGGGCCGCGGCGGTCCTTGTTTATGAGCGAGCACGGCTGCGACCCTTGCTCTTGCGTGTGCGCGGCTGTGGCTCTTGTCAGTGTGGGCAAGCAGCAGACCGTGCATGCACAAAGGGCCAAGTAACAAATTTGAAAAGGCTGCCTCCGCGGCGTGCATAGGGTGCCTCCATCTGTGTCTGACGCTGGCCTGCCTGTATCAGTGTCAGAGAACCCTCACTAAGTCCAGGGATCCAACCTCTCCTTTTTACCACCGATGTTGGACACTGTGGCCCCGCTGCATCTCTTCATCCTCCCCCCATCTCAGGGACCTGGGTGAGTCCCAAAATGAAAACTTTTTTATGTATGTACAGCAGTTGCACCTATATAATGTAGCAGGCTGCTGTAAATATATTAGGTAAGTGATACTGCTGTATATAATTGCAGTATCACCTATATAATGTACATACAGTAGTCTATATACATTATATAGGCAATGCTGCTACTGATGTGCTGATGTGTATATACATTATATATAGGTGATACCGCTGTGTATATACACTACAGTTCAAAAAAGTTTAGGGTCACTTAGAAATTTCCTTATTTTTGAAAGAAAAGCACAGTTTTCTCCAGCGAAGCTAACATTAATTGAGTCACAAATAGACGCTATACATTGTTAATGTGGTAAATGACTATTCTAGCTGCAAACGTCTGGTTTGTAATGCAATATCTTCATAGGTGTTTGGAGGCCCATTTCCAACAACCATCACTCCAGTGTTCTTATGGTACTTTGTGTTTGCTAACTGTGTAAGAAGGCTAATGGATGGTTAGAATACCCTTGAAAACCCTTGTGAAAGTATGTTAGCACTAGGGATGAGCAAGTATACTCGTTAGGATTCGGTACTCGGCGAGTAATGCGGTACTCGGGGTACTTGAATCCTGGCGAGTATTTCACTACTCGCCTCGCAATATTCGGCACAGCCCGCAGTCCCCACACAGCCCAGCACAGTCCCCGCACAGTCCTTTCACAGCCCAGCACAGTCCCGCACAGCCCAGCACAGTCCTCGCACAGTCCACCACAGTCCCACACACCCCGGCATAGTCCACGCACAGTCCCCACACAGCCCAGTACAGTCCCGCACAGGCCAGCACAGTCCCGCACAGCCCGGCATAGTCCTCGCACAGTACCTGCAAAGCCCAGCACAGTCCCGCGCAGCCCGGCATAGTCCCCGCACAGTACCTGCACAGCCCAGCACAGTCCCGCACAACCCGGCATAGTCCCCGCACAGTACCTGCAATGCCCAGCACAGTCCCACATAGCCCGGCATAGTCCCCGCACAGTACCTGCACAGCCCAGCACAGTCCCGCACAGGACACACAGTCCCACACAACCCGGCATAGTCCCCGCACAGTACCTGCAAAGCCCAGCACAGTCCCACACAGGCCAGCACAGTCCCACACAGCCCGGCATAGTCCCCACACAGTACCTGCAAAGCCCAGCATAGTCCCACACAGCCCGGCATAGTCCCCGCACAGGCCAGTACAGTCCCGCACAGCCTGGCACGGTCTTCTCACAGGCCAGCACAGTCCCGCACTGCCCAGCACAGTCTTCTCACAGGCAAGCACAGTCCCGCACAACCCGGTACAGTCCCGCACAGCCCGGTACAGTTTTCTCACAGGCCAGCACAGTCCCGCACAGCCCGACACAGTCCCGCAAAGCCCATCACAGTATTCTCACAGGCTGGCACAGTCCCGCACAGCCCGGCACAGTCTTCTCACAGGCCAGCACAGTCCTGCACATCCCAGCACTGTCCCGCACAGCCCGGCACAGTATTCTCACACGCCAGTACAGTCCCGTGCAGCCCGGCACAGTCTTCTCACAGGCCAGCACAGTCCTGCACAGCCCGGAACAGTCTTCGCACAGTCCCCGCCCAGCCCAGCACACACACACAGCCCATAACTCGCATTTCCCATAGACTTACATTGGACTCGCTACTCGTTATGAGTACCCGAGTATTAGGAGGTACTTGTAACGAGTACAGCGAGTCCGAATACTTCACTACTCGCTCATCCCTAGTTAGCACAGCTGAAAACAGTTTGGCTGATTTTAGAAGCTATAAACCTGACCTTCCTTTGAGCTAGTTGAGAATCTGGAGCATTACATTTGTTGGTTCCATTAAACTCTCAAAATGGCCAGAAAAAAATAACTTTCATGTGAAACTCGACAGTCTATTCTTGTTCTTAGAAATGAAGGCTATTCCTTGCGAGAAATTGCCAAGAAAATGAAGATTTCCTACAACGGTGTGTACTACTCCCTTCAGAGGAGAGCACAAACAGGCTCTAACAAGAGTAGAAAGTTTGAGAAATCGATGCCTCACAGGTCCTCAACTGGCAGCTTCATTAAATAGTACACACAAAACGCCAGTGTCAACGCCTACAGTGAAGAGGCGACTCCGGGATGTTGGCCTTCAGGGCAGAGTGGCAAAGAAAAAGCCATATCTGAGACTGGCTAATAAAAGGAAAAGATTAATATGGGTAAAAGAACACAGACATTGGACAGAGGAAGATTGGTAAAAATTGTTATGGACAGACAAATCCAAGTTTGAGGTGTTTGGATCACACCGAAGAACATTTGTGAGACGCAGTACAACTGAAAAGAGGCTGGAAGGCGCCATCTGTCTAGCATGGTGGAGGTAATGTGATGGTATGGGGTTGCTTTGGTGCTGGTAAAGTGGGAGATTTGTACAAGATAAAAGGGATTTTGAATAAGGAAGGCTATCACTCCATTTTGCAACGCCATGCCATACCCTGTGTTCAGCGCTTTATTAGAGCCAATTTCTTCCTACAACAGGACAATGATCCAAAGCACGCCTCCAAATTATGCAAGAACTATTTAGGGAAGAAGCAGGCAGCTTTTATTCTATCTGTAATGGGGTGGCCAGCGCAGTCACCAGATCTCAACCCCATTGAGCTGTTGTGGGGGCAGCTTGACCGTATGGTACTTAAAAAGTGCCCATCAAGCCAAACCAACTTGTGGGAGGGGCTTCTGGAGGCATGGGGTGAAATTTCTCCAGATTACCTCAGCAAATTAACTGCTAGAATGCCAAAGGTATGCAATGCTGTAATTGCTGCAAAGTGAGCAAAGTTTGAAGGAGAAAATTATTATTTCAAATAAAAATCTTTTTTTCGAACCCTGTCAATGTCTGGACTAGATTTTAAATTCATCTGGCAACTCATTTGATTAAAAAAAGTATGAGTTTTCATGGAAAACACAAAATTGTCTGGGTGACCCCAAACTTTCGAACGGTAGTGTATGTATACAGCAGTAACAAGTATACAGCAGTTGCAGTTTCACCTGTTTACAGTGCCTTGCAAAAGTATTTGGCCCCATGGAGCTTTTCAAACTTTTCCCACATATCATGCTTCAAACATAAAGATACCAAATGTTAGTTTTTGGTGAAGAATCAACAAAAAGTGGGACACAATTGTGAAGTTGAACGAAATTTATTGGTTATTTTAAATTTTTGAAGAAATACAAAAACTGAAGAGTGGGGCATGCAATATTATTCGGCCCCTTTAACTTAATACTTTGTAGTGCCACCTTTTGCTGCGATTACAGCTGCAAGTCGCTTGGGGTATGTCTCTATCAGTTTTGTACATTGACAGACTGAAATTCTTGCCCATTCTTCCTTGGGAAAACAGCTCGAGTTCAGTGAGGTTTGATGGAGATCATTTGTGAACAGCAGTTTTTAGCTCTTTCCACAGATTCTCGACTGGATTCAGGTCTGGACTTTGACTTGGCCATTCTAATACCTGGATACGTTTATTTGCGAACCATTCCATTGTAGGTTTTGCTTTATGTTTGGGATCATTGTCTTGTTGGAAGACAAATCTGCGTCCCAGTCTCAGGTCTTTTGCAGACTCCAACAGGTTTTCTTCAAGAATGGTCTTGTATTTGACTCCATCCATATTCCCATCAATTTTAGCCATCTTCCCTGTCCCTGCTGAAGAAAAGCAGGCCCAAACCATGATGCTGCCACCACAATGTTTGACAGTGGGGATGGTGTGTTCAGGGTGATGAGCTGTGTTGCCTTTTCGCCAAACATATCTTTGGCATTGTTGCCAAAAAGTTCGATTTTGGCTTCATCTGACCAGAGCACCTTCTTCCACATGTTTGGTGTGTCTCCCAGGTGGCTTGTTGCAAACTTTAAGTGACACTTTTTATGGATATCTTTGGGAAATGGCTTTCTTCTTGCCACTCTTCCATAAAGGCCAGATTTGTGCAGAATTGTTGTCCTATGGACAGACTGTCTCACCTCAGCTGTAGATCTCTGCAGTTCATCCAGAGTGATCATGGGCCTCTTGGCTGCATCTCTGATCAGTCTTCTCCTTGTTTGAGATGAAAGCTTAGAGGGACGGCCGGGTCTTGGTAGATTTGCAGTGGTATTATACTCCTTCCATTTCAATATGATCGCTTGCACAGTGCTCCTTGGGATGTTTAAAGTTTTGGAAATCATTTTGTATCCAAATCCAGCTTTACACTTCTCCACAACAGTATCACGGACCTGCCTGTTGTTTTCCTTGGTCTTCATGATGCTCTCTGTGCATCAAACAGAACCCTGAGACTATCACAGAGCAGGTGCATTTATACGGAGACTTTATTACACACAGGTGGATTATATTTATCATCATTAGTTATTTAGGATAACATTGGATCATTCAGAGATCCACAATGAACTTCTGGAATGAGTTTGCTGCACTGAAAGTAAAGGGTCCAAATAATATTGCACGCCCACGTTTCAGTTTTTGTATTTCCACAAAAATTTAAAATAACCAATAAATTTCGTTCAACTTCACAATTGTGTCCCACTTGTTGATTCTTCACCAAAAATTTACATTTGGTATCTGTATGTTTGATGCATGATTTGTGGGAAAAGGTTGAAAAGTTCCAGGAGGCTGAATAGTTTCGCAAGGCACTGTAATGTATATAGACTGCTTTATATACAATATATAAGTGATACTGGCTGCTACTGCTGTATATAATCACAGTATCGTATATATTGTATATACAGCAGTCTATATACCATATTTTGTGGATTATAAGATGTTCCAAATTATAATACACACCCCAAATTTTGAGGAAAAAATAGGAAAAAAAACAACTTTTTTTAATAAAATGGTGGTGCTTCTTATAATCCATGCATCTTATTGCTTACTGGAGGTGGTGGCTGCGGTGAAGCGGGGCCCCAGGGTCGCTGCTGGTGGAGGCAGGAGTGGGGCAATGCTGCGGACCCCAGACTGGGAGAAAGGGGTGTTTAGATACAGTATACGACGCTGCGGGTGTTCGGTGGTGCGGGGGCTCCTCTAACATTTTGTGAAAGCTGGGAGCCCCTACACTTCCATGGACTCTGGGAAAATGGCTGCTGGGGCGGTGCATGTGCAGATGCGCTGGCAAAAATTAAGAGACCACTTGCAAATGTTCGGTTTGTCTCATTTTCTCTTTGTAAGTATATTTTTGAGTAAAATGTAAATTATTCTTTCGATCTATAAACTTCTGACAACATGTCACCAAATTTCCAAGCACTAAATTTTGGATTTTTTTCTGACAAAGAAAAATGGTAAAAATTTAAAAAAAGAAACAAAAAACCATGATTTTTAAAAACAGCTTTCATGCGTCTTGCTGCCCATGACAGGGTTTTGTGGTGGTCTCCTAATTTTTGCCTGAGCTGTATGTATATATATACTAGCAATGAACCTGTTCTATGCCCGGGTGGTGAGCATTTTTATTGGTATATGGTCTCCCATCCTGGTATGTGCTGCCCCCCTCCTATCCTGGTATGCATTGCACCCCTCATCCCTATCCTGGTATACATGGTACCCTCACCCCCCCAATCTTGGTATGCGTGGCACCCTATCCCTCATCCTGGTATGCATGGTCCCCTCACCCCCCAATCCTGGTATGCATGGTACCCCTCATCCCTATCCTGGTATGCATGGTACCCCCTTATCCCTATCCTGGTATGTATTGTCCCCTCACCCCTCTATCCTGGTATGCATTGTACCCTTAATTCCCCAATCCTGGTATGCATGGTCCCCTCACCCCCCATCCTGATATGTATGGTACCCCCTCATCCCTCTCCAGGTATGCATGGTACCCCCTTATCCCTATCCTGGTATGTATGGTCCCCTCACCCCTCTATCCTGGTATGCATGGTACCCCTCATTCCCCAATCCTGGTATGCATGGCCCCCTCACTCCTCAATCCTGGTATGCATGGTCTTCTCACCCCCCAATCCTGGTATGCATGGACCCCTCACCTCCTATCCTGGTATGCATGGTCCTCTCACTCCCGTATCCTGGTATGAATGGTCCTCTCAACCCCCAAATCCTGGTATGCATGGTCCTCTCACCCCCTATCATGGTATACATGGTCCCCTCACCCCCATTCCTGGTATGCATGGTCCTCTCACCCCCCCTTTTCCTGGTATGCATGCTTCTCTCATTCCCCAATCCTGGTATGCATGGTCCTCTCACCCCCCAATCCTGGTATGCATGGTCCTCTCACCCCCCAATCCTGGTATGCATGGTCTTCTCACCCCCTATCCTGGTATGCATGGTTCTCTCACCCCCCAATCCTAGTATGCATGGTCTTCTTATCCCCAAATCCTGGTATGCATGCTACCCCTCACCCCCCAATCCTAGTATGCATGGTCCTCTCACCCCCCAATTCTGGTTTGCATGGTCCCCTCACCCCCTATCCTGGTATGCATGGTGCTCTCACCCCCTATCCTGTTATACATGCTACCTCTCACCCCCAATCCTGGTATGCATGGTCCCCCTCACCCCCCTTTCTGGGTATGCATGGTCCCCTCACCCCCCTTTCCTGGAATGCATGGTCCCCTCACCCCCCAATCCTGGTATGCATGGTTCCCTCACCCCCTTTTCGTGGTATGCATGGTCCTCTCATCCCACTTTCATGGTATGCATGGTTCCCTCACCCCCCTTTCGTGGTATGCATGGTCCCCTCACTTCCCTTTCATGGTATGCATGGTCCCCTCACCCCCCTTTCATGGTATGCATGGTCCCCTAACCCCCCTTTCGTGGTATGCATGGATGCATGGTCCCCTCACTACTCTTTCCTGGTATACATGGTCCCCTCACCCCCCTTTTGTGGTATGCATGGTCCCCTCACCCCCTAATCCTGGTATACATGGTCCCCTCGCCCCACTATGCTGGTATGCATGGTCCCCTCACTCCCCTTTCGTGGTATGCATGGTTCCCTCACCCCCCTTTCGTGGTATGCATGGTCCCCTCACTCCCCTTTCATGGTATGCATGGTCCCCTCACCCCCCTTTCATGGTATGCATGGTCCCCTAACCCCCCTTTCGTGGTATGCATGGATGCATGGTCCCCTCACTCCCCTTTCCTGGTATACATGGTCCCATCACCCCCTTTTGTGGTATGCATGGTCCCCTCACTCCCTAATCCTGGTATACATGGTCCCCTCACCCCACTATCCTGATATGCATGGTCCCTTCACCCCCCTATCCATGGTATGCATGCATATGTTGAGGCCTATCGCCTCAACATATTAACCTAATCTATCCCTGTGTGGCACAGCCAAAAGTTTTACCATAACCAGGTTCCACGCATCATTTTCCCACATGCTTTATGCATCCATTAGCCCTCTGTTTCTGTACTGATACACACTTAACATTATGGCTGGTCCATACAATCAGGACAACTGTTACCACCCACCTTTCGTGTCTCTGTTTTTTTTCCTCATAGATTGTAAGCTTGCGAGCAGGGCCCTCATTCCTCTTGGTATTTGTTATAATCTATGTGATTATTGGTATGCTGTAATGTCTATTGTCTGTACAAATCCCCTCCGAAATGTAAAGTGCTTCGGAATATGTCGGCGCTATAGAAATAAAATTTACTATTATTATTATTATTATCCCCTCATCCCCCTTTCATGGTATGCATTGTCCCCTCACCCCTTAATCCTGGTATACATGGTCCCCTCACCCCCCAATCCTAGTATGCATGGTCTTCTTATCCCCCAATCCTGGTATACATGGTCTCCTCACCACCCAATCCTGGTATGCATGCTACCCCTCACACCCCAATCCTAGTATGCATGGTCCTCTCACCTCCCAATTCTGGTTTGCATGGTCCCCTCACCCCCTATCCTGGTATGCATGGTGCTCTCACCCCCTATCCTGGTATACATGCTACCCCTCACCCCCAATCCTGGTATGCATGGTCCTCTCACCCCCCAATCCTGGTATGCATGGTCCTCTCACCCCCCAATCCTGGTGTGCATGGTCCTCTCACCCCCTATCCTGGCCTATCCTGGTATGCATGATCCTCTCACCCCCCAATCCTAGTATGCATGGTCTTCTTATCCCCCAATCCTGGTATGCATGGTCCCCTCACCACCCAATCCTGGTATGCATGCTACCCCTCACCCCCCAATCCTAGTATGCATGGTCCTCTCACCCCCCCAATTCTGGTATGCATGGTCCCCTCACCCCCTATCCTGGTATACATGCTACCCCTCACCTCCAATCCTGGTAGGCATGGTCCCCTCACTCCCCTTTCGTGGTATGCATGGTTCTCTCACCCCCCTTTCGTGGTATGCATTGTCCCCTCACTCCCCTTTCATGGTATGCATGGTCCCCTCACCCCCCTTTCATGGTATGCATGGTCGCCTTACCCCCCTTTCGTGGTATGCATGGATGCATGGTCCCCTCACTCCTCTTTCCTGGTATACATGGTCCCCTCACCCCCTTTTGTGGTATGCATGGTCCCCTTACCCCCTAATCCTGGTATACATGGTCCCCTCACCCCACTATCCTGGTATGCATGGTCCCCTCACTCCCCTTTCATAGTATGCATGGTTCCCTCACCCCCCTTTCGTGGTATGCATGGTCCCCTCAGTCCCCTTTCATGGTATGCATGGTCCCCTAACCCCCTTTTCGTGGTATGCATGGATGCATGGTCCCCTCACTCCCCTTTCCTGGTATACATGGTCCCCTCACCCCCCTTTTGTGGTATGCATGGTCCCCTCACCCCCTAATCCTGGTATACATGGTCCCCTCACCCCACTATCCTGGTATGCATGGTCCCTTCACCCCCCTATTCATGGTATGCATGCATATGTTGAGGCCTATCGCCTCAACATATTAATCTAATCTATCCCTGTGTGGCACAGCCAAAAGTTTTACCATAACCAGGTTCCCCGCATCATGTTCCCACATGCTTTATGCATCCATTAGCCCTCTGTGTCTGTACTGATACACACGTAACAATATGGCTGGTCCATACAATCAGGACAACTGTTACCACCCACCTTTCTTGTCTCCCTTTTTTTTCCTCATAGATTGTAAGCTTGCGAGCAGGGCCCTCATTCCTCTTGGTATTTGTTATAATCTATGTGATTATTGTTATGCTGTAATGTCTATTGTCTGTACAAATCCCCTCCGAAATGTAAAGTGCTGCGGAATATGTCGGCGCTATAGAAATAAAATTTATTATTATTATTATCCCCTCATCCCCCTTTCATGGTATGCATTGTCCCCTCACCCCTTAATCCTGCTATACATGCTCCCCTCACCCCCTATCCTGGTATGCATGATCCCCTCACCCCCCCAATCCTGGTATGCATGGTCCCCTCACCCCCCTTTCCTGGTATGCATGGACCCCTCAACCCCTTATCCTGATATGTATGGTCCCACTCACCCCTACTAAACTACACACATACAAAAAAAACATTTATACTCACCTTTCTTTCCTGTGCTCCAGCACTATCATGTTCTGCTGGAGGCCGGGGAAGGAGTGTGGCACCAGAGTACGCGCAAGCCCATAGCGCTGTCCGGCGCCATATTGCTGAAGACACACTGCAAATGTGTCTTCAGTAAAATGGTGTCGGATCGCGCTATGTGCATGCGCAATTCCGGCCGGACTCCTTCCCGATCTCCGGCCGAAGAGAAGCGCCACGGCAACACTCCTCCCGGTCAGGTAAGTATGCAAGTATGGTGCCGGAAATAGTGGTATGCAGTGTGTATGCGTACCACCATTTCCGGTGGCATACACACTCCTCACCGCTGGATGCCTCATTCTGTCTGGAGCCAGACTGCGCAGGCGTGTCATGCTTGCACAGTCTATAAAGACTTTGGACAGAGTGACGTTTAGAGCATTATATATATATATATATATATATATATATAGGATGGGCTATTTATATGGATATGTGGCTCCCCTGCGGTTCAGTCGCCACAGTG
This sequence comes from Dendrobates tinctorius, assembly GCF_039654945.1. Classification (NCBI taxonomy): domain Eukaryota; kingdom Metazoa; phylum Chordata; class Amphibia; order Anura; family Dendrobatidae; genus Dendrobates; species Dendrobates tinctorius. Next base: position 9,899,951 of record NW_027361715.1, read on the forward strand.
GTATTGCACTTCATCCAGAGGTGTGGTACTCTGTTCTCAGGTAAGGAAGGGGCACTGTCAGAACTCACACATCAGCACCCAAAACTAGTCCCCATCTGGCGAGGGGGGAGTTAAGTAGAGGGTGTGCGTGGAGAAAGTAGAGAAGGGGAGGAGTCACAGAGTGGTATGGAGTGGTCTGTGAGACCACAGAGACAGTCTACAGGGGGGCTGAAGCTGAGAGCAGCTTGTCCCCAGACTACAGAAAGTGAAGTGAAGAAGGATGGAAGAGAGAGAGGCTCCAAAGGTGGAAAGGAAGAGGTCTTAGGGGCATGGATATTGAGAGATCCATCCGTGGGGCCCGCATCCACCAGCGTGGTCGGTGGAGGGACCAGGTCGCAGTTAGGGGACTGGCACCAAAACTAGTGGAGAAATTAAGGACTCAGCCAGGAAAACTGGAGGCTTCAGTATTTCAAGTGCTGCAGCCACATCCATACACATTTGCCGAAAAGGCAGACATATAGGATCCAGGGGCCTGACCTACGTGGCCCGACAAGATCCGAGTCTGTTGGCTTGGGACACTGTGTGTGAAGACGCAGGGCAGGAGAGATGGTAACCAGCGTAATGAGACGGCCAGGAAAGGAACATCTAAAGGGGATTCCAACACGGTGTACCTCAATTTACCTGAGAGCTGTCTGTACCATGGACCCTAAGGACCCAGCAACCCGGCTGGGGATTGTAACATCTGAACTGTGAGTAAAACCTGTGAAGACTGCACACTGCTGTGTCCTCCAATTTATTACTGCGTCACTTGCCCTGCACTACAACCACCATCATTTCCAATACCATAATCTGCCCTGGGAAATAGCTCTGCCTGTGGAGAGCTGAACCAACTCTGCTGCATTAACAACTGCCCCAGTGGACTGAATCTGCAGTGTCGGCTAACATCTTACTTGCCGAGTACCACAGGTGGTGTCACGAATTTCTTATAAACTTATTTCCCCTTTTAACATCATTTTCATTGGATGCCCAGGGCCACGGACAGGGTCTTTGCTTCCGTGACAAATCCCTTTAAGAACCGGCCCGCTACCCTCCCCCCGACCCTGGTGGGCGCTCCAGATACACCTAAATAAAATAGGAATGTTTGTAGCACATAAGTTTTCCCCCTCCCATATCCTAATGTGCCACGAACAGAAAGTTGATATCACCAACTATTCCCAATTTATTTATGTGTATCCATATACATGGCTCATTCAGGTGTATCCATATAAATGGTGCACCCTGTGTATATATATATATATATATATATAGTACAGACCAAAAGTTTGGAGACACCTTCTCATTCAAAGAGTTTTCTTTATTTTCATGTCTATGAAAATTGTAGACTCACTCTGAAGGCATCAAAACTATGAATTAACACATGTGGAATTATATAATTAACAAAAAAGTGTGAAACAACTGAAAATAGGTCTTATATTCTAGGTTCTTCAAAGTAGCCACCTTTTGCTTTGATTACTGCTTTGCACACTCTTGATGAGCTTCAAGAGGTAGTCACCGGAAATGGTCTTCCAACAGTCTTGAAGGAGTTCCCAGAGAGGCTTAGCACTTGTTGGCCCTTTTGTCTTCACTCTGCGGTCCAGCTCACCCCAAACCATCTCGATTGGGTTCAGGTCAGGTGACTGTGGAGGCCAGGTCATCTGGCGTAGCACCCCATCACTCTCCTTCTTGGTCAAATAGCCCTTACACAGCCTGGAGGTGTGTTTGGGGTCATTGTCCTGTTGAAAAATAAATGATGGTCCAACTAAACGTAAACCAGATGGAATAGCATGCCCCTGCAAGATGCTGTGGTAGCTATGCTGGTTCAGTATGCCTTCAATTTTGAATAAATCACCAACAGTGTCATCAGCAAAGCACCCCCACACCATCACACCTCCTTCATGCTTCACGGTGGGAACCAGGCATGTAGAGTCCATCCGTTCACCTTTTCTGCGTCACACGAAGACACTGTGGTTGGAACCAAAGATCTCAAATTTGGACTCATCAGACCAAAGCACAGATTTCCACTGGTCTAATGTCCATTCCTTGTGTTCTTTAGCCCAAACAAGTCTCTTCTGCTTGTTGCCTGTCCTTAGCAGTGGTTTCCTAGCAGTTATTTTACCATGAAGGCCTGCTGCACAAAGTCTCCTCTTAACAGTTGTTGTAGAGTTGTGTCTGCTGCTAGAACTCTGTGTGGCATTGACCTGGTCTCTAATCTGAGCTGCTGTTAACATGCGATTTCTGAGGCTGGTGACTCGGATGAACTTATCCTCCGCAGCAGAGGTGACTCTTGGTCTTCCTTTCCTGGGCCGGTCCTCATGTGAGCCAGTTTCTTTGTGGTGCTTGATGGTTTTTGCCACTGCACTTGGGGACACTTTCAAAGTTTTCCCAATTTTTCGGCCTGACTGACCTTCATTTCTTAAAGTAATGATGGCCACTCGTTTTTCTTTACTTAGCTGCTTTTTTCTTGCCATAAAACAAATTCTAACAGTCTATTCAACTGATGGTCCCAATCCCATTTATAAGTCAAGAAATCCCACTTATTAAACCTGACAGGGCACACCTGTGAAGTGAAAATTATTTCCGGTGACTACCTCTTGAAGCTCATCAAGAGAATGCCACGAGTGTGCAAAGCAGTAATCAAAGTAAAAGGTGGCTACTCTGAAGAACCTAGAATATAACACCTATTTTCAGTTGTTTCAAACTTTTTTGTTATTTATATAATTCCACATGTGTTAATTCATAGCTTTGATGCCTTCAGAGTGAATCTACAATTTTCATAGTTATGAACATAAAGAAAACTCTTTGAATGGGAAGGTGTGTCCAAACTTTTGGTCTGTACTGTATATATATATATATATATATATATATATATATATATAGCACGCCAATTAATTGTGAAAAAAGTGGCGGACTCGTTATTGGCACATGTGGCAATGTTTCGGGTCCATAATAGAATATTTCTCTGATATTCCTGGTATTCTGATATGGGACTAAAATTTTGCCACATGGGCCAAGAAGGCTATGTGCACACGTTGTGGATTCTACCACAGATCTGCAGTGGATTTGGCCATGCTGGTCCCTTTAAAGTCAATGGAATTTGAAAAATGCTGTGCACATGCTGCGGAAAAATCCGCGCGGAAACGCTACGGGTTCATTTCCGCAGCATGTCAATTCTTTGTGCAAATCTGCAACCATTGACTTGCATTGATCTGCAGCAAAACCGCAGGTCTCAAAAAGATCTGCAGCTTTGCTGCGGATGGAACGCTGCAGATCAGGAGGGGGAAGAGTGTGGTCAGAGTGTGGGCGGTGATGTGTGCATGTATGGTGTGTGGGGGGTGACTGGGCGTGTATGTGTGTGCGAGCTATGTGTGTATGGGGGGTCTGCGGGGCTCATCGGGCTGTCCGGGGGTCTGTGCGGGGCCTGTGCCGGGGTCATCAGGCTGTCGGGTCGTCTGGTGGGGTCTTGCAGGGGGGCTGCGGGGCTGTCCGTGGGTCATCAGTCTGTCCGGAGGGTGTGCGCGGGGGCTGTGGGGCTATGTTCAATATAACATACAGAACATACATATAAAATACAGAATAGACAACATATAACATACAGAACATACATAAACATACAGAACATATAACATACAGAACATATAACATATAGAACAAACATATAACATACAGAACATACAATATATAACATACAGAACATATAACATACAGAACATACATATAACATACCACACATAACATAGAGTACATACTCACCGCACACACTTAATTCCACAAAGCCATCGATCTCCTGTAATAAACATAAAATAATAAACCAAACCTATACTCACCTTTCCGCCATAGTACAATTAATATCGAGGGTCCAACTATGATCTCCCGTGGAGAACAGCAGCATCAGCTGATGCGACCGCTCTCCAGGGGCTCCAGCAATGAAATAACAGGCGGAGGTTATCCTCCGCTGTGTATTCCTCCGCCGGGAAAGAGGTCCCGTAACCCTAACCCTAGCCCTAACCCTAATTCTCATGCAGCAGTGCTGTAAAGTGAGAGCATGAACTCAGGTAACCTCAGTGATGGACTGCAGGAGGCATTGTCTCCTGTCATTTCATGACTGGGAGGCCCCATAGAGCAGTGACATCAGGGGAGATTGTCATGGGACCCTCGTTATTAATTGGACTGGGTCGGACAGGAAGTATACGGTTGGTTTATTATTTTTTTGTTTTTTTCCTAGGAGACGAGGGCGTTGCTTGGATCTGGGAGTTAAATAAAAAGATGAAAACTGTGCTGTGTTTTATTTCATTAAAAGACTTTATTCTTAGGTGTGTGGTTTTTTTAACCCTTTCAAAAGATTAATAATGGATCGGTATCTTATTGACACTGCTCCATTATTAACCGGGCTTAATGTCACCTTCCAATAGCAAGGTGACATTAACCCCTTATATTACCCCACATCCCACCGCTACACGGGAGTGGGAAGAGAGGGGCTTAGTTCCAGAATTGGCGCATCTTATCAATGCGCCATTTCTGGGGCAGCTGCAGGCTGGTATTTGTAGCCAGGGTGGGGCAATATCCATGGCCCCTTCCTAGGCTATGAATATCAGCCCACAGCTGTCTGCGTAGCCTTTCTGGCTATAAAATATAGGGGGACCCTACATCATTTTTTTGGGGGGTCCCCCTATTTTAATAGCCAGTAAAGGTTATGCAGACAGCTGCAGGCTGATATTCATAGCCTGGGAAGGGGCCATGGGTATTACCCCCTTCCCAGGCTACAAATATTGGCCCCCGGTCGTCGGCTTTCCCCCTCTGGTGCAGAAAATTGCATGGGAGCCCACGCCATTTTTTTCCAGTTTTGCTTTTTTTGTTTAAATATATATGGCTATATATCTTTAGATATATCTATGTATATGTCTATAGATATATCTATGGAAATATCTATAGAAATATCTATGGAAATATCTATAGATATATCGATGGAAATATCTATGGAAATATCTATAGATATACTGCATCTATGAAAATATCTATGGAAATATCTATGGAAATATCCACAGATATATCTATGGATAGAAAGATAGATAGATATATCCATATATCTATATCTAACGTTCTATCTATCCCATATTAATCTATCTATCTATTATCTATCTATATATCAATTATCTATCTATTATCTATCCCATATCTATCTATCTATCTATCTATCTATGGAAATATCTATAGATATATCACGCACTAGCTTCTTGCGTGACGCCCCCGGAAGAGGCTAGTGCGAAACACATGTTGGGGTGAAGGAGGTCGCCTCATTCACATTCACCAGAGACCTGGCATCAGTGTTTTCATATGTATTACCCTTTTTACCTTTACGTTGAACCATTGTGGATTTATGCAGCAATCCTCTGGTATTTTCTCAGCCGTGATATTATTTAATCGTGCTGACATTGAGGTCACTTATTCTTATCTGCATCATATATCAGACTGGGTTACTATCATTCAGGTGTAATTTTATGTGGGTTTCTATTACATTCAGAGTGAGTTGCCTGTAGTGTTGTTACAGATTATTTCCACACAGTATTTTCTGAACCTTAATGTTAAACCTTTGAGGCTTTATGCAGCAATCCTCTGGCACTTTTTCAGCTGTGATACTATTCAATCTTGCTGATATTGAGGTAATTTATTTTAACCAGATCGGGCCACGACCATTCAGGTGCAATTTAATATGGGTTTCTAGTACTACACTGTATTTTTGTATTTTTTTCAGCCACGATATATTCAGTTATTTTGACACTTAGGTTATTTAATTAAGTTACATATATCGGGCCTGATGTAAATTCAATATATTTTTTAATACTGTGGTGTGAATATTCTCTACATTTATAGAGATATTATGATCTACTAACAGCTAAATCAAATGGTCATTACTCCATGCTAATTCTCTTGGATATCTCTGCAGCATTCGACACTGTGGATCATCAGCTCCTCCTCACTATGCTCCATTCCATTGGCCTCAAGGACACCGTTCTCTCCTGGTTCTCCTCCTATCTCTCTGACCGCTCCTTTACTGTATCCCTTGCCGGTTCCTCCTCCACTCACCTTCCCCTTACTGTTGAGGTTCCTCAAGGATCGGTTCTAGGCCCCCTCCTCTTCTCCTTGTACACTGCCCCTATTGGTCAAACAATCAGTAGATTTGGTTTCCAGTACCATCTCTATGCTGATGACACCCAATTATACGCTTCTGCTCCTAACATCATGCCAGCCTTTCTAGAAAACACCGGCGATTGTCTAAATGCTGTGTCTAACATCATGTCCTCACTATATCTGAAACTGAACCTGTCAAAGACTGAACTCCTTGTGTTTCCTCCCTCTACTAATGTACCTATAACCAACATTGCCATTTCTGTGTGCGGTTCCACTATTACTCCCCAGCAACATGCCCGCTGTCTTGGGGTCATACTTGACTCTGAGCTTTCCTTTGCCCCCCACATTCGATCACTGGCTTGCTCTTGTCATCTGCACCTCAAAAACATTTCTAGAATTCGACCTTTTCTTACTTTTGACTCTGCAAAAACTCTTACTGTTTCTCTTATTCATTCTCGTCTCGACTATTGTAACTCTCTTCAAATCGGTCTCCCTCTTACCAAACTCTCCCCTCTACAATCTGTCTTGAATGCTGCAGCCAGGATCATATTCCTCATCAATCATTACACTGATGCCTCTACCTTGTGCCAACCATTAAACTGGCTACCCATCCACTCCAGAATTCAGTATAAACTTATTACCCTCACCCACAAAGTCCTCCATGGCTCAGCACCACCCTACATCTCCTCCCTTGTTTCAGTATACCACCCTACCCGCGTCCTCCGTTCTGCTGATGACCTGAGGTTAACATCCTCAATAATCAGAACCTCCCACTCCCATCTCCAAGACTTTACACGTGCTGCACCAGTTCTTTGGAATGCACTTCCCAGGTCAATACGATTAGTCGCCAATCCCCACAATTTTATGCGTGCCCTGAAAACACATTTATTCAGACTGGCCTATCGCCTCAACACATTAACCTAATCTATCCCTGTGTGGCACAGCCAAAAGTTTTACCATAACCACGTTCCCCTCATCATGTTCCCACATGCTTTATGCATCCATTAGCCCTCTGTGTCTGTACTGTTACACACTTTACATAATGGCTGGTCCATACAATCAGGGCAAACGTTACCACCCACCTTTCGTGTCTACCTCTTTCCTCATAGACTGTAAGCTTGCGAGCAGGGCCCTCATTCCTCTTGGTATTTGTTATAATCTATGTGATTATTGTTATGCTGTAATGTCTATTGTCTGTACAAATCTCCTCTGAAATGTAAAGTGCTGCGGAATATGTCGGCGCTATAGAAATAAAATTTATTATAATTTATTATTATCTTGTTGGAAATTATTTATAATTACTTATGTGCAAGGATTCACATTTGTCTGTGTGACTATAATAACTAATGGCATGAATGTTTTGAGCGCCTCCTGCTGGACATTTTTGTAATTTTATAGTATTTTTAATGTTTTTTCAATAAAATGTGATATTTTATTCTCATACTGGATCTCTTCATGATTTTTGGTGCCGTCATGGTATATTGGCCCGAAAATATTTGTTTCTGTGTATACACTGCACAGTACCAGTTCTCTTGTCCTCTTATCAGAGAGGCCATATAGGACTTTGGGAAAGTAAATACTAGTTTATTATTTTCAGTATTCCTATGGGAAAATAATTCAAATTGGACAACCCATTTAAATGGATTATTCCAAGTAAACCTCTATCCCGAGAACTTTCCAATTGCTGGGGTCAAACCGCTGGGACCCCCATGATCCTGAGAACCGAAGCTTTAAAGAGCACCAAGTAAATGGACCTGTAGTTGATCATGCACACTGTGGTGCCATTCACATGTGGCTCTTCAAATAACTACTTCAGGAGCAGTGTTGAGGGCCACGACAAAGTTTTGCAAAATTCACTGATCGGGTGTGGGGGAGTGTTATAGTATGTGGGCTGGTGGGGTTTGTGCGGCAGGGCTGCTTTTTTTGGCCCAGTCCAGCCCTGCAGATATAGCAGCTTCAAAGAGCTGACAGATAGTTTGTAGCTAGGAAAGAGTGTCTCCTATTGTCTACATGGAGAGAAATGAAGGGAGACACAGGATATTTGAAATGCCTCAGCTCTGCCCATAGTCATTCACAAACAGCATATTTTAAAGGTGCCAATCTGGGTCATCCTGGAAATATGAGCCTATGGTGAGGACTATAAAATGCTTGATGGAACAAAGAGAAGGTGTTCACATTTGACAGTGACCTGAGAGGGTGATGTGCGCCATAATCTACTTCTCCTTCCCCCAAGGAAAACAGATGATAAATGTAGACGGAAACGTGTTGATATTTCTCCCTTTTTATTTTATAACTGTTTTGCATATTTGTGTCTCATTTTATTTCTACTCTTTAATATATTTATTGTAAGCACTGTATATTTTCATATTAAATCTTAAAATCTTTGACAAGTTTGATCCCTGTATGCCCTAAATGAACCATAGCCCTTCAGCAGAAAGTGTGTGACAGCAATATATTTGAGGGCTCATCCCCCTGAGTGTTTGGTGAGTGGTGGCAATGTGTTAAGAAATTAGGGTGTGCTGAATGTGTTGGGGTATTATTTATGCTCATTTTATAGCCTAAAAAAGAGGTTGAGAACTGGATGGAGTGAGAAAAGATGAATTATTGGATCCCATCTTGACAAAGAGCCCCATCTTGACTGGAGCAGAGGTGCACATGCTCAACCTCTACCCCATTGTCTATTTTACTGCTGAAGAAAGCACAAGAAAATAGGAAAGTAGAAATGAGTGAATCGATTAATAGAAGTGCATGTTCAAGAAATTTCCTGAAATTGTCGGTTTCATGCAAAATTCAAACATTTTAAGATTCAATTGGAAGGGTCGCAAAAAAATGAGCCTGTCACCATTCCTCACACCATTGAAGCATCAGGGATGAGGCTAACATCAGTTTGCGTGGCCGTGCAGGCTCTCCATAATGCCCTACAGCTATGAAATCTTATGGATTATGGTGGTCAGTAACTGGCACATCACAGATCAGGAGTTCCCAGTGGAGCACAGTCACTGGATAAGTCTCTCTCTTCTTTAGAGTGTAAGATTTTTTGGTCACCAGTCTTCTCTTTCGCTATCTTTCTCTCGCCTGTAAAGTGTAAGCGCTTATGATCAGCGGGGTCCTCTCTCTTCTGTAGATTGTAAGTTGTGATGGTCAGTGGGGTCCTCTTTCAGTCCTATAGAGTATAAGCTCTTAAGGTCAGAAGTGTCCACTTTCTCGCATGTAGAGTTTAAACTTTTATGGTCAGCCGTATCTTCTCCTCATTCTCTCTCCTATAATGCATAAGCCTTTCTGGTCAGCAGGGTAATCTCTCTCTCCTATAGAGTGTAATCTCTTGTGGTCAGCAGGGTCCTGTCTATCTCTTATCTGTAAAGTGCAAGCTCTCATGGTTAATGGGGTCCGCTCTATCTTTGTATCTTATCTGTAGAGTGTAAGCTCTTATGGCTAGTGGGGTCCTCGCTCTCTCCTGTAGAGTGTAAACTCTTATGGTCAGTGGGGTCCTCACTCTCTTCTGTAGAGTGTTAGCTCTTATGGTCATTTGGGTCCTCTCTCTCTCCTGTAAAGTGTAATCTCTTATGGTCAGCAGAGTCTTCTCTCTCTTCAGTAGAGTGTAAGCTCTTATGGTCAGTGGGGTCCTCTCTCTCTCTTCAGTAGAGTTGAAACTCTTATGATCAGCAGGGCCTACACCCTCTGCTGTAGAGTGTCAGCTGTTATAGTAAATGGAATCCTCTCTTTCTCTCTCCTGTAGAGTGTAAGCTATTATGGTTATTGCGGTCCTCTCTCGCTCTCCCTATCCCTCCTGTAGAGTATATGACACTTTGATGTGGATTCCAGTGATGAGCCCGGATCAAAGCCGGGACATGTCAGCTGTTTTGAACAGCTGACATGTGCCCACAATAGGCACAGGTGGAATCGTGATCCACCAGCGCCTATTAACTAGTTAAACGCCGCTGTCAAACACTGTCAGCTGCATTTAACCAGCGCTTCCGGCCGCGCGGCCGGAAACACGCGCATTGCTGACCCCCGTCACGTGATCAGGGGTCAGCAATGCATTGGCATAACAACCAGAGGTCTCCTGGAGACCTCTATGGTTGTTGATGCCGGATTGCTATGAGTGCCACCCTGTTGTTAGCGCTCATAGCAAAGCTGTAATTCTGCTACATATAGGCTATCTGAGCATCACCTATATGTAAGCAGAGCGCTATGGCAGCTTCTAGCCTCCTATGGAGACTATGGAAGCATGCCAAAAGTTTTAAAAAAATGTTTTTAAAAATATGAAAAAAATAAAAAAATATAAAAGTTCAAATCACCCCCCTTTCGCCTCATTCAAAATAAAAGAATAAAAAAATCAAACATACACAAATTTGGTATCACCGCATTCAGAGTCGCCCAATCTATCAATAAAAAAGGATTAACCAGATCACTAAATGGCGTAGCGAGAAAAAAAGATCAAAACACCAGAATTACTTTTTTTTGGTCGCTGTGACATTGCATTAAAATGCAATAACGGGCGATCTAAAGAACATATCTGCACAAAGTGGTATAATTAAAAATGTCAGCTCGGCGCACAAAAAATAAGAACTCACACAACTGGAGATCACGAAAAATGGAGACGCTATGGGTCTTGGAAGATGGCACAATTTTTTTTTTCTTTCACAAACTTTGGAATTTTTTTTCACCACTTAGATAAAAAAGAAGCTAGACATGTTTGATGTATATGAACTCATAATGACCTGTAGAATCATAATGGCAGGTCACTTTTAGCATTTAGTGAACCTAGCAAAAAAAGCCAAGCAAAAAACAAGTGTGGGATTGCACTTTCTTTGCAATTTCACCGCATTTGGAATTTTTTTCCCATTTTGTAGTACAAGACATGGTAAAACCAATGGTGTCATTCAAAAGTACAACTTGTCCCACAAAAAACAAGCCCTCACATGGCCATATTGACGAAAAAATAAAAAAGTTATGGCTCTGGGAAGAAGGGGAGGGAAAAATGAAAATGTAAACCAAAAATACCCCTGGTCATTAAGGGGTTAATGGTCAGAGGAGTCCTCTCTCTCCTGTAGAGTATAAGTTGTTATGATCAGTTGAATCCTCTCTCTCCGGTAGAGTGTAAGCCCTTATGGTCAGCTGGGTCCTTTCTCTTTTTCCTGTAGAGCGTAAGCTCTTATAGCCAGTGGGGTCATTTCTCTCTCACCTGTAAAGTGTAAGGTATTATGGTCAACAGTGTCCACTTTCTCTCTCTTCTCACTGACTTGTATTTTCTGAGCATTTTCAAACTTTCCAGTATTATGAGAAAGAAATTTTGGCGAGTCCCAAAAATAGATAAAATCCTCAAATTTATTTCAAATATTTTAAAAGCTCATATAGGTTGGGGATACAGCTCAACGCGTTTCTGGCAAAAGCCCTTATTCACTGAGAATGAATAAGAGCTTTTGCCAGAAACGTGTTGCGATGTATCCCCAACCTATATGATCTTTTAAAATATTTGAAATAAATTTGAGGATTTTATCTATTTTTGGGACTCGCCAAAATTTCTTTCTTATGATAAGTCGCAAGTCATGACTATTGGCTGGAGAACCACTACAATGCAAGACGAAGTGAATCATAATATAGGACACGGTGAGGCAATTTTTTGTGTGTTTTTCCAGTATTATGATTTGTGCAAATTTATTGGCCAGCAGTTTACACTTTATAGAAAATTCGGGGGCAAAGCTGGTGCATTCAAATTTCAAAGATCCACTTATCTCAATAGGAAAATATTATCATAGAGAGCATAACCTACCTTCAAACACAGTAAACATTCAAGTGATTTAGTCTTAGAGTAAAAGAGAAGAGCGATAAAAAATATTTTCTATTAGTTGCACAACATTGTTCAATATTTGTTTTACATAAATTGACTCAAGCATTTATATCTTTTATATGATCATGACTCTTTACATCACTAGTGACTACTTTAACCCCTTTCTGACATCAGAGGTACTATCCCATCCATGGGACCCGGGCCCCTATCCCCATGGACGGGATAGTACATCTAGCGCAATCAGCTGCACTCACGGGGGGAGCGCAGCTGATCGCGGCCGGGTGTCAGCTGATTATCACAGCTGACACCCGGCACTATGTGTCAGGGGCAGTCACGGACCGCCCCGACACGTTAACCCCTTGCACACTGCGATCAGACACGATCGTGGTGTACCTGGGGTTAAAGGGAAGCATCGGCAGGGAGGGGGCTCCCTCCGTGCTTCCCTGAGCCTCCCACAGCAGCGCAATGTGCAGCGCTGCTGCGGGGGTCTCCTTCCCTGCAGGTCCCCGGATCCAAGATGGCGACGGGGACCTTCGGGGGCCTGCAGGGAGCTGGCTTCCTCAGTGCCTGTAAAGCGCAGGCATGAGGAAGTCTGTTTCTATGCCTGTGACAGATCGCTGATCTGTCACAGTGATCTGTGATGTGACAGATCAGCGATCTGTCACATGACAGCTATGTCCCCCCTGGGATAATGTAATAAAGTTAAGAAAAACAAAAAAGTGTAAAAATAATTTTAAAAAAATAGCTAAATTTAAAAAAAAAAAATATTCCCTAATAAATTCATTTTTTGGAAATAAAAAAACAAAACAATAAAAGTACACATATTTGGTATCGCCGCGTCCGAAGCGACCCACCCTATAAAACTGTAACATTAGTTAACCCCTTTAGCAAACCCCTTAAAAAATAAAAATAAAAAACGAATCAAAAAATAATGATTTATTAACATACCGCCGAACAAAAAGTGCAATAACGCGCGATCAAAAAGACGCATATAAATATCCATGGTACCGCTGAAAACGTCATCTTGTCCTGCAAAAAACGAGCTGCCATACAGCATCATCAGCGAAAAAATAAAAAAGTTATAGCTCGCAGAATAAAGCGATGCAAAAATAATTATTTTTTATATAAAATTGTTTTCATTGCATAAAACCGACAAAACATAAAAAAAGACATAAATGAGGTATCGCTGTAACCGTACTGACCCAAAGAATAAAACTGCTTTATCAATTTTACCGCATGCGGAATGGTGTAAACGCACCCCCCAAAAGAAATTCTTGAAATGCTGGTTTTTATTCACTCTGTGTCCCAAAAATCAGAATAAAAAGCGATCAAAAAATGTCACGCACCCAAAAATGGTACCAATAAAAACGTCAGCTCGTCCCGCAAAAAATAAGACCTCACATGACTCTGTGGGTCAAAATATGGAAAAATTATAGGTCTCAGAATGTGGTGATGCAAAATCTATTTATACAATAAAAAGCGTCTTTTAGGGTGCGACAGCTGCCAAAAATAAAAACCCACCATAAATAGTAAATCAAACCCCCCTTTATCACCCCCTTAGTTAGGGAAAAATAATACAATTTTAAAAAAATGTATTTATTTCCATTTTGCCAGTAGGGCTAGGGTTAGGGTTAGGGCTAGGGTTAGGGTTAGGGCTGAGATTAGGGTTAGGGGTGTGTTGGGGTTAGGGTTGGAGTTAGAATTGGGGGTTTCCACTGTTTGGGCACATCAGGTGCTCTCCAAACGCAACTTGGCGCCTGAACTCAATTCCAGCCAATTCTGCGTTGAAAAAGTCAAATGGTGCTCCTTCCCTTCCAACCTCTGCCATGCGCCCAAACAGTGGTTTACCCCCACATATGGGGTATCAGCGGACTCAGGACAAATTGGACAACAACTTTTGGGGTCCAATTTCTCCTGTTACCCTTGGCAAAATAAAAAAAATTGGGGACTAAAAGATCATGTTTGTGGAAAAAATATGATTTTTTTATTTTCACGCCTGGCATTATAAACTTCTGTGAAGCACTGGGAGGTTCAAAGTGCTCAACACACATCTAGATAAGTTCCATGGGGGGTCTAGTTTCCAAAATGGGGTCACTTGTGGGGAGTTTCAACAGTTTAGGCACATCAGAGGCTCTCCAAACGCGACATGACGCCCGCAAACCATTCCATCAAAGTCTGCATTCCAAAATGTCACTACTTCCCTTCCGAGCTCCGACGTGTGCCCATACAGTAGTTTTCTCCCACATATGGGGTATCAGGGTACTCAGGACAAATTAGACAACAACTTTTGGGCTCCAATTTCTCCTGTTACCCTTGGGAAAATAAAAAAATTGCGAACTAAAAGATCAAGTTTGTGGAAAAAATATGATTTTTTTATTTTCATGCCTGGACGTTATAAGCTTCTATGAAGCATGGGGGGGTTCAAAGTGCTCACCACACATTTAGATAAGTTCCTTAGGGGTTCTAGTTTCCAAAATGGTGTCATTTGTGGGGGGTTTCCACTGTTTAGGCACATCAGGGGCTTTCCAAACACGGCATGGCGTCCAATCCCAATTCCAGCCAAAAAAGTCAAATGGCGCTGCTTCGCTTCCAAGCTCTGCCATGCGCCCATATAGTGGTTTACCCCCACATATGGGGTATCAGCATACTCAGGACAAATTGCACAATAACTTTTGGGTTCATGATACCCTTGGAAAAATAAAAATTGAGGGTGAAAAGCAGTGGCGTAGCGTGGGGGGGCGGGGGGGCGGTCCGCCCCAGGCGGCACGTGTGTGGGGGCGGCACAGCAGCAGCAATTCCTCTCCTCTGTGGGAGAAGCATGGAGTGCAGTGGTGACAGGTGATGAGGACACTGAAGTGCAGGCTGTGTGTTACAGCAGACCTGAGCCGGACATCTCCAGTCACAGATCACATGACTAAATGTCATCAGAGGTCCTTCACACGGAATGTTTCCTCTAGTTTCATAAATAACTGATCACATGACTGTGACATCATCCAAGGTCCTATAGTCAGGAGGAAAATAACATCTACAGGTAATTTAGTGGTCAGAATAAGTGTAACTTGTATGTGCTGGGACCGTTGTGTAACCGGGAGCATATAATGAGGGGTGCAATGTAGGAGTGTACTGTATATACGGTATTATCCGTCCATAATACAGGGCTGTATATAATGAGGGGTGCAATGTAGGAGTGTACAGTATATACGGTATTATACGTCCATAATACATGACTGTATATAATGAGGACTGCAATGTAGGAGAATACAGTATATACGGTATTATATGTCCTTAATACAGGGCTGTATATATTGATGGGTGCAATGTAGGAGTGTACAGTATATTTGGTTTTATATGTCCATAATACATGACTGTATATAATGAGGGCTGCAATGTAGGAGTGTGTACAGTATGTACGGTATAATACGTCCTTAATACAGGGCTGTATATATTGATGGGTGCAATGTAGGAGTGTACAGTATATACGGTATTATACATCCATAATACATGACTGTATATAATGAGGGGTGCAATGTAGGAGTGTGTACAGTATGTACGGTATTATACGTCCAGACTAAAAACTAGATCTTTGAGTGTAGTGTGGGCTCTTCGGATGCTTCTGGATTATCAATGACCAAAGGGGCGGCAAATTTTTCGACCGCCCCGGGCGCCACAAACAGTTGCTGCGCCACTGATGAAAAGATCATTTTTGTGGAAAAAATTTGATTTTTTTAATTGTACGGCTGTACGTTATAAACTTCTGTGAAGCCCATGGGGGTTCAAAGTTCTCACCAAACATCTAGATAAGTTCCTTGGGGGGGTCTAGTTTCCAAAATGGTGTCATTTATATGGGGTTTTCACTGTTTTGGTACATCAGGGACTTTCCAAACGCGACATGGTGTCCAATCTCAATTCCAGCCAAAAAAGTCAAATGGCGCTAATTCCCTTCAGAGCTCTGCCATGCGCCCAAATAGTCGTTTACACCCATATATGGGATATCAGCGTACTGAGGACAAATTGCACAATAACTTATAGGGTCCTGTTACCCTTGGGAAAATAAAAATTGGGGGTGAAAAGATCATTTTTGTGGAAAAAATATGATTTTTTAATTGTACGGCTGTACGTTATAAACTTCTGTGAAGCCCTTGTGAGTTCAAAGTTCTCACCACATATCTAGATAAGTTCCTTGGGGGGTCTAGTTTCCAAAATGGGGTCACTTGTGGGGGGTTTCCACTGTTTAGGTACATCAGGGGCTCTCCAAAAGTGACATGGCGTCCGATCTGAATTCCAGCCAATTTTGCATTGAAAAAGTCAAACGGCGCTCCTTCCCTTCTTAGCTCTGCCATGCACCGAAACAGTGGTTCCCCCCCACATATCAGGTATCTGCATACTCAGGACAAATTGCACAATAACTTTTGCAGTCTAATTTCTCCTGCTACCCTTGGTAAAATAAAAAAAATTGGACCTGAATAATTTCTTTTGTGAAAAAAGTTAAATGTTCATTTTTTTTCAAAAAATTCCTGTGAAGCACCTGAAGGGTTAATAAACTTCTTGAATGTTGTTTTGAGCACCTTGAGGGGTGCAGTTTTTAGAATGGTGTCACTTTTGGGGATTTTCTATCATATAGATCCCTCAAAGTGACTTCAAATTTGATGTGGTCCGTAAAAATAAAATGGTGTTGCAAAAATGAGAAATCGCTAGTTAACTTTGAACCCTTATAACTTCCTGACAAAAAAAATTTTGGTTCCAAAATTGTGCTGATATAAAGTAAACATGTGGTAAATGTTACTTATTAAGTTTTTTGTGTACTATATCTCTGTGATTTAAGGGCATAAAAATTCAAAGTTGGAAAATTGCAAAATTTTCAAAATTTTCGCCAAATTTCCATTTTTTTCACAAATAAACACAAGTTATTTGAATGAAATTTTACCACTAACATGAAGTACAATATGTCACGAGAAAGCAATGTCAGAATCACCAGGATCCATGGAAGCGTTTCAGAGTTATTACCTCATAAAGGGACAGTGGTCAGAATTGTAAAAATTGGCCTGGTCATGAACGTGCAAACCACCCTTGGGGGTAAAAGGGTTAAAGGTCTTTAGTTACTTCCTGTTTGCTATTATCTGAGGAAAGAGCTGGATCAGCTCCAAAATGCCTAGTCCCATTAAAGATTTGTTATTTGATGTATTTGGAACCTCCCTCATTGGCAGCGCTCATCCAAACCAGGGGAAAATCATATCGCTATTTACTACTGTAATGGGGGGATGTCACTGCTCAGGGTGCTTTGGATGTTGCTCATGACGCTCTTGGGTCTCCTCTCACACCCAGGGCAGCGGGGTACTCGGTACCGGGCCGGTGTCAAGCGGGAATGTGTGTCACAGCAGTGGCGACTCGGTGCGTGGCCCTGAGCGCCCAATATCAATGGCGGTGATGTTAATGGTGTAATAGTTTATTTGGATAGTTCGTGACGCCACCCGTGGTGTTTGGCAAGTAAGATGTTGAGCCAACGCTGCACACAGATCCACTGGGACTGATGGTGTGGTGCAGCAAAGATGGTGTAGCTCCCCACAGGTGGAGCTGTAGTCCCAGGGCAGTGTAGGTGCAATGGACGAGGAGAGGCGCAGAATGGTATAGATGTTGTTACCCAGATGTGGTGGTGCTGGAATAACTGGAGGACACCAGAGTATGCAGTTCCAATGCTTTACTCACTGTTTGCAGATCACACAACTGCCTGTCTCCGTACTGTGTTCTTCGGGTCAGGGCCCCAGCCAACCTCCAGGCAGGAAAGGATTCTCACACTCCGCCAATATGTACCTTACTAAACGACTCCTCCAATGCGCCTTTAGGTGCGAAGCACTCCAGTACTTAGTTACCCTGGAATGCCTCTCTCTAGGTGTTCCTAGTCTCTACTTGTATGACAGACAGCTGTAGCCTGTTTCGGGGACTCCTCTCTGTGTCCCGGCTCACTATTCAGTTGCTGTTGTGTCCCAAGTCAATGATGGGAGCAAGGCGCTAGTGGCTCACTACTCCTCCGGTGTCTGTTGCCGGACATAAATATCCAATCAACCTTGGGGACCGGGCCCCGGCCTTTGCGCTCTGGACTGGAAGGGTTCTCTCTCTTTCTGAACCTGCTTCCCACCGTCCTTCTATTCTCCTTCGTTCCGATCTGCTCTATCTCTCTTATGGAATCTGTAGTCTCCACTCTACGTCTCTTTCTCCTTCTCTTCCCGTGCCAGCTGGCTCAGGTCTCTGAGGCAGCTGCAGCACTCCTTCCTCCATCCCTCTTCCAGGGATCCTCACTCCTGTCTGAGTGACTTCCTACTCCACTGACCTTCTGTCAGACTGACCTGAAATCCTACACCTTCCCTCTCTTTTATAGCTAACTCCACCCGCCTCCCCAGCACCTCTCGTGTTACGAAGCCAGGGACCACAAAAGGCACCCTATGACCTTTCCAGCATAAAGCATGGATGGGTCCCTGCTGAACTATCCTGTGTGTGGGGCGCAGGTGTTGGAATGCGGAAGGGAGTTCCTAGCCTACCTGGAAGGTGGGGTACCACACCTTAGGAGAAGGTGCAGTACCTCTATGGCGACTGAAGTCTCAGGGGCGCCACACTCTCTCAGAGCTGAATGCGGTGCTCAAGGTCAAGAAGGTTGAGGAGCATTGACCTAGAATGTCTACCACAGAGGTCTCAAACTGCATTCTTCAAGGGCCGCAAACAGGTCATGATTTCAGGATTTCCTTGTATTGCACTGGTGATAATTTAATCACATGCACAGATAATGATTCCAGCACCTTGTGCAATGCTAAGGAAACCTCAAAAACACGCATGGTTTGGGGCCCTTGAGGAATGCAGTTTGAGACCCATGGTCTACCACTTCTATTAATATAACGCCGACACTGGGCAGAGGGAGCCAGACTCCAGTTCTGGAAAGTGTGTTGGACCTGAAGTCTTGTGTTAATGTTACTGAAGGCTCAAGTGTAGCTAGGACTCTACACATTCAATTACCCAGTCAGCAAATTCATGGGCTATTTTATCAAAATGATAAAGTGGAGACTTTGTGGAGAAGATAGACTTCAACATCAGCCTTCATCCATGAACTGTTTTTTTCTTTTCATAGAAAATATAGATTTTAGCATTATGACATATTTGCAATTTCTCATTGTATTTCACCATAATTTAAATGAATTGATGTTACGTGAGTGGACAGAGATCTGTCTACAAAGCCCTTCATCCAGCCTAACTTGGTGCTACTTAATTCAACCATACACGATGGAGTGATTTTGTAAGTCTTTCCGCCTGTCTTCACAAACTAGAATTTTTTTATTAGCAAGTAAATAAATAATATTGTATAAAGATCAACAATTCCGAGTAACATTTTGAGCAAACAATGGGTTCCAGTGTGAATATGACCTTTGAATTTTGTCCTGCATTCTGACAGACTGACAGACCTACCGCGCTCCATAACCTTTCATATTCTTTTATTTAAATCATTCATTCAATTCCAATTTAAAAGTACAGCGTTCTCTTCAACCATTGATTCGAGCAGAATGAAGGAAATAATACCTGACAGACATAATTCATGTTGCATAGACTTCTAGTTGAGTTGGTCGAGACGAATGCCATCGATCAATAAGAAGAAAGATTGCATTACACATTCATGAATCTTTGATTATACTTTGATATAAAATGTGCAGCAACTGAATAATAATTTAATGTTTCTTTCAAGGTAATAGAACTAGTCCAGCACTGAGAAAATACAATATCACCTTTTGTTATGTGTGAAGCCAGTTCCATTTATTTCTCTTACAATGGTTATTTTTTTAACATTTATTTACTTTACTTATATATTTTATTTAATAGGCAAGTCATTTTCTACCTAAATTATATTTCTTTATTTTTATTTTTTATGATTGTTACATAATTTTTTTTGCTTCACAGCTTTCAATCCTGCCTTCAATTCTGTATTTTCAAAAAAGGCAATATGTTAAGATGGGTCCCAGACATTTTTCACACCGGGATGGGTAAATGTCTTGCTTTAACGAAAGTTGGACCTTTCACATTATAACAGGCTTGAACACAGCAGCGGACTATTTGAGCTGGACCTAGTGATGTCAACCATACTGCTTGCTCCAGGTGCCCACTTTAGCCAGAGATGTTGCAGTAAAGCACCCCCATCTGTCACTACTAGGGTCCATTGCTATTATGTGCAATCACCAAAGGTAAGAGCATCACCATCGACTCCTGTAAGTTTTGTGGGGCCTATAATTCTAAAGTATCTACAAGCAAATATACAGGTTTGACCTAACTGCTTATATTTTGAACAGAGTCTTTCCATCTTTAATGTCTCAAAAGTAATTAGATAATTGACTACTAAGGAGTTTCATGATCCAGTTTAGCTACTACAAGTGATTTAGCCCATTCTTAAAAAGATAAATGCACTAAAAGTGGTAGAACACAGAAAACAGAACTCTCTTTTTCATTAACGAGTTGGCCCTTACATTTTTATTGATGGCCTATCTGTGGAATAGGATCGCCGATAGATGCCACTGCGCAGGCACGGCTGGCGCCATTTTGATAGAGGTTTTTTTTCTGAATACATGTATGCCACCAAATAAAATAAAAAGGAAAAAAAACATGTGTTAGCACTCATGCGCTGCTAAGATAGAATCCTTAAAATAAAAACGTTTATTAGAACAGGTTTACAAGACAACACGTTTCGACGTCACGCCGGACCTCTTGATCAGGACAAACCTGGTAATAAATGTTTTTATTTTAAGGATTCTATCTCAGCAGCGCATGAATGATATCTCCCATTGTTTTACTTTAACCTGTGGTCATCCTGTCGACCGCTTTGTGTGCAGCAGCTGTTACATGCCGTTCATGTGTTGACATTGAGCAACTCAGTAAGGTGAATGTATCTCACTTTTTCCCCGACACCCTATTGTTATTGGATAAGACCCTATTGTGCTTTTTTCTTCCCAGTTTTTTCCTGTTATACCAAATAAAATAATGACATGAACATTATACATGCAATCATGCTACAGCACAGGCGCCTGCTGAGTGTGAAATTTATTTTTGAAAGCATATTATATTTAGTATGTAAAATAGGGGGCAGGTCAGTGAGGGATAAGTAACCTGTCAGAAGCCATACACATGAACGCATAAGCAGAGCACCACATAAAGCCCCACCCACAGACTCGCCAACAGGCCGCCCTAGGGCACGAGCATATCATTAACTCAAAACTGAAAATAAAGATTACACAACAACCACAAGATGGATTTCATCACCAGGTATCATTTTAATCAGTATAACGGCGCCAACCTGACACTGTGTGTAGGTTAAGGTTCCCTCTAAAGCATGTAGTGCTTAAATGTCAATGTGATCATGCTTTGCTACCTTAGCTCTCAGGGACAATGCAAGGGACCCCTTACAAGGGGTAAGGAAAGGGAGAGAGAAATGTCTCACCCTATAATAACACTATCATACCCCTGCATAGCTGCAGAAGTTGACACCCTAAAATGTGCAAATTGCACCCCAACTCATCAATGACCGACACTTCTGGCCCTATTTGGCCCTGATTAGTATAGCTGAAAGATATAGTCCAGTAGTCCAGGGGCAAGGGGGAGGCGTGTGTTTATATGTAAAATCATCCTTAAAACCCATCCTGTGTGATAATATATATGAATCTAATGAAAATGTAGAGTCCCTGTGGGTAGAGATAAGGGGAGGGGGGAAAATATAATAAATTACTCATATGGGTTTGTTATGTCTCCAAAAATAATGGAAGCAACGGAGAATATCCTCATAAAGCAAATAGATGAAGCTGCGACTCAAGGAGAAGTCATTATTATGGGGGGACTTCAACTACCCTGAAATACAGTGGGGAACCGAAACCTGCAGTTCCAGCAAAGGTAGTGGGTTTCTGACAACTATTAGAGACAATTACCTTTCACAACTGGTTCAGGACCCAACACGAGGGGGGGGCACTGCTAGACCTAATATTAACCTACAGGCCAGACTGCATATCAAATATAAGGGTTGAGGGTCACTTGGGTAATAGTGATCATAAAATAATAAATTTTCATGTATCCTTTAATAAGATGTGTAGTAGAGGGGTTACAAGGACACTAAACTTCTGGAAAGCAAATTTCCAACAGATGAGAGATGATCTTGGTGCAATTAACTGGGACAATATCCAGAAACATAAAAATACACAAAGAAAATGGAAGACGTTTATTAGCATCCTGAATAGGACCTGTGCACAATATATACCGTATGGGAATAAACATGCTAGAAATAGGAGGATACCACTATGGTTAAATAGAGCTGTAAGGGGCGCAATAAGTGACAAAAATAAAGCATTTAGAGAATTAAAGCAAGTAGGTAGTGATGAGGTATTAAATAAATACAGAAAATTAAATAAATTCTGTATAAACCAAATCAAGGCAGCAAAGATTGAGACAGAGAGACTCGTTGCCAGAGAAAGTAAAAATAATCCCAAAATATTCTTTAACTAAATAAATAGTAAGAAGCTAAAAAATGATAGTGTTGGCCCACTTAAAAATAGTCTGGGTGAAATGGTGGATGAGAATGAGGAAAAAGCCAATATGCTAAATGACTTTTTTCAACAGTATTTACACAAGAAAATCCCATGACAGATAACATGAACAGTGATAAAAATTGTTCATTATATGTCACCTGCTTAACCCAGCAGGAAGTACGGCGGCATCTAAAAATCACTTAAATTGACAAATCCCCAGGCCCGGATGGGATACACCCCCAAGTACTGCAGGAATTAAGCACAGTCATAGATAGACCATTATTTTTAATCTTTAAAGATTCCATAATAACAGGGTCTGTACCATAGGACTGGCATATAGCAAATGTGGTGCCAATATTCAAAAAGGGGACAAAAACTGAACTTGGAAATTATAGGCGAGTAAGTTTAACCTCAACTGTTGGTAAAATGGTAAAATCCTGGAGGGTTTTCTAAGAGATACTATACTGGAGTATCTGGAGAAGAATAACCTCATGACCCAATATCAACATGGGTTTGCAAGGGACCGTTCCTGTCAGACTAATCTGATAAGCTTTTATGAAGAGGTAAGTTCCGGACTGGACCAAGGGAATGCAGTGGATGTGGTGCACATGGACTTTTTCAAAAGCTTTTGATACGGTGCCACACAAACGGTTGATACATAAAATATGTGTAAGTGGCTCAGGGATAGGAAACAAAGGGTGGCTATTAATGGCGCACACTCGGACTGGGTCACGGTTAGGAGTGGGGTACCACAGGGGTCAGTACTGGGCCAACTTCTTTTTAACATATATATTAATGACCTTGTAGGGGGCATAGAGAGTAGATTTCTTTTTGCTCTGTTCTCAGAATATGCCAGAGTGCTGATATAGTTGGAGAAGTCTAGTGACTTCAGGGTTTTTTTTGCTATCAGAAATGTTGGACATTTTTGTAGGGTTTTTTGGCGTGATTGCAGACAGTATCTTTCCTTTCCTGTCCTTTCTAGTTAGTGTGGGCCCCATCGTTTGCTCAGCCTATTTTCCTACCTGTGCTTGTGCTTTCATCTTGTCTCACCGTCAATGTATGTGTGGGAGCTGTCTATTCCTTTGGGGTCTGCTCTGGGGTAGTTTAGATTTCCCCTTTCCTTGCTTTAGGCTTATTTAGTCCTTCGGCTGTGATGAGGCTTCTAGAATCATCGTAGGTACGCTCCACGGCTACTGTTAGTTGTGTGGTCAGGATCAGGGGTCTGCAATCCATGTAGATACCAACCTCTCTGTTTTTTCTGTGACATAGCTTGGTCTTGTTTTCCTCCTCGGTGACCCATTCATAACATGTATCCCACGTATGCTTTATGTCGCCTATGTGGTCGAACATTTGAAGAGATGATGTGCATTGTTTTCCAATTGGCATAATGTTTATTGTCAGAGATGCTTCCAGGGGTCTTCCCCATGCTATTCTCCTTTCATTCAGCTCTTTTTCCATCCATTTCAACATTTTCACTGCCCCGAAACCTCCTTATAGGGTCTCCTGGAAAAATGTTAGGATTTCCCATTGACTCCCAATATACTCATTTCTCTAAACTAGTATCCAAGTATCCAAGTATTAAGAATTGCTTGGTTCAAGCAATAAGCATCCGAGCATTTCAGTGTTCGCTCATCCCTACTAATCAGACCATTCCTCCATTACAGAGAAATCAGTGTTTTAGTTGATATGCAAATGAAGCTGTAGTGCTTTGGAAGCGTGGTGTCATGACTCTGGACAGGATGGTTCCTCCTCCATCCTGGTCAGGCCAGGGTTAATTCTAGTTCATCTCTCTTTGGTTCTGAGGCGGCTATTTAATGTTGGCAGTTCCTGGATTTGGTGTCGGTGATACTTCCATATACTCGGTTTGTGGTTGCTGACACAGGTTACTCGCCCATAAACGTTGTACCTCTGTACATGTGTGCTTTGCTGTGTTTAACCCGGTTTGTCCCCTGACTTTTGCCTCTGTATCGTGCCTTGTACTGCCCTGTCCTTCCTAGTTATCTGACCCCATGGCTCGTCTCTGTTTACTCTCTGTCTTATCCCTAGGTACGATGCTCTTGACTGGCTTTTGACCTTTGGTTATCCTTTGAATACATTAACTTGCTGTGCCGTCTTAGCTGCCTTCCCTCTCCTCATGTGCAGTTACTCCACCCCTTGGACAGCTTAGTTCCAGGTTCTGTGCTCACTACTTAGTTTCAGTTCCTAGCGCACTGCGTGCCCTGTTCATCCCGTCCCTGCGTTCATTCACATGCCCCCTGATAGCACCCTCTGGTCTGCACCAGTGACACCATCGGTGTCACTATATTTGGAGTTAGTTACAGCATGCACTCGGTCTTATTTAATAACGAGATGCTGGTGTAACAGACCTGGCGGTCCCAATATTAAGTAATTCGTAATTCACCGCACACTCATGTGGATTATTATGCAAAACTGATTTAATTTTTATTGACACACAATCTGGGAGCGTAACAGAATGATACAGTGCAAGCGACGTAAAATAAAGGTTTCAGCTCCACCGGAGCCTTTATCACATAATCGCTTGTTCCTGTGCCAAATAAAGGAAGGGTGCAAAGATAAGGGATGAAGATCCCTGTAGAGTCACATAAAGACTAGTTAAATGGTAATGTCCTTGTAAAGGTGGCGGATCACCATCAATTCCTGGTGGGGATCTGGAGGGGTGGATGAGTACAGCGGCGCTCCCATGCCTGGCTGAGTCGGCGACGAGTTGATGTTTTTATTGGTACCATTTTCGGGCACGTGACATTTTTGATCACTTTTTATTCCGATTTTTGGGACGCAGAATGAACAAAAACCAGCGTTTCATGAATTTCTTTTGGGGGGTGCGTTTACACCGTTCCACCTGTGGTAAAATTGATAAAGCAGTTCTATTCTTCGGGTCAGTACGGTTACAGCGATACCTCATTTATGTCTTTTTTTTTATGTTTTGTCGCTTTTATGCAATGAAAACAATTTTATATAAAAAAACAACTATTTTTGCATCGCTTTATTCTGTGAGCTATAACTTTTTTATTTTTTCTCTGATGATGCTGTGTGGCGGCTCGTTTTTTGCGAGGCAAGATGATGTTTTCAGCGGTACCATGGATATTTATATGCGTCTTTTTGATCGCGCGTTATTGCACTTTTTGTTTGGCGGTATGATAATAAATCATTATTTTTTGCTTCTTTTTTATTTTTATTTTTTAAGGGGTTCGCTAAAGGGGTTGGGACAGTTTTATAGGGCGAGTCGTTACGGACGCGGCGATACCAAATATGTGTACTTTTATTGTTTTTTTTATTTCCAAAAAATGAATTTATTAGGGAATTATTTTTATTATTATTAATTTATTTAGCGATTTTTTAAAATTATTTTTACACTTTTTTTTAACCTTATTACATTGTCCCAGGTGGGACATCACTGTCCTGTGACAGATTGCTGATCTGTCACATCACAGATCACTGTGACAGATCAGCGATCTGTCACAGGCACTGCACAAGGCTTCCTCGTGCCTGTGCTTTGCAGGCACTGAGGAAGCCAGCTCCCTGCAGGCCCCCGAAGGTCCCCATCGCCATCTTGGATTCAGGGACCTGCAGGGATGGAGACCCCTGCAGCAGCGCTGCACATTGCGCTGCTGTGGGGGGCTCAGGGAAGCACGGAGGGAGCCCCCTCCCTGCCGATGCTTCCCTTTAACCCCTGGTACACCGCGATCGTGTTTGATTGCGGTGTGCAAGGGGTTAATGAGTCGGGGTGGTCCGTGACCGCCCCTGAAACATTGTGCCGGGTGTCAGCTGTGATAATCAGCTGTCACCCGGCCGCGATCAGCGGCGCTCACCACGTGAGCGCCGCTGATCGCGCTAGACGTATTATCCCGTCCATGGGCATAGGGGCCCGGGTCCCATGGACGGGATAGTACGTCTGATGTCAGAAATGGGTGTAAAGAGTTAATATGGACACAGTTAAAAATTTTCTTCATAAGGTCTCCCATGCCCTACATCCCAGCACCATTCACTTATGTATCAGCAAATACCTTGCCTAACCATCCCTGTTTAACGTTTTGGGTAAAAATTAGGTTTAAAAAAGCATTTATATTAATCTCATTTTTATGTTAAAAAGGGCTTTGACTAGTCGATGGGGCATTAGTTGCCTCAGACTAGTCAGCCCTCTTTCCATATTATTACACCCCTGTGGGCATGATTACACAATTTGCAGGAGCAATCATTATCGCCAACCCCTGAAAATCTCAGCAGCGTCATGCGCAGTGCGCCTCTGAAGCTAGGTGCATGCTTCCTGGCTTCAGAGGTTCTCATGTCTAGAAGTTCAGAAGATGACTCCCGGTCATGTGCAGTGTGCGTCTCTGAGGCCAGGAAGTATATGGAGCGCCCCCACAGGTCGCTAGGTTACTCGGTATCAGGCCAGTCAGGTTCTTTAAAAGGGGATGTCACGGTGGCAGGGACCCGGTCCGTGGCCCTGGGCGTCCAGTAAAGATGGATGTTTAATAAAAGAAGATGGATGATAATGGGGGAAGATGATGGGAAAATGATAGGGAAAATGGAATCCTGACGCCACACATGATATTTGGCAAGAGTAGCCGACGCTGCAATGCAGATCCTCTGGGATGGTGTTAGGACAGCAGAAATTGTGAAGCTCTCAATGGGTAGAGCTGTGTCCCAGGGCAGTTAAGGTGGTGACAGGTGAGTTGGTGACTGTGCTGGTACGTGCGGTGTGGAGCAGGCAAGATGCAAATAACACGAAGGACCCAGCGGGGTGCAGTTTCACAGCTTTTACTCATGATTCATGTGCACACGGTGACCCGCTTAGCACTGTGTCCTCCAGGTGATGGGTCAATTAAACTCCCAGGTACATTGGGGACACTTTATCAGGACTCCCTTTTATGTTCGCCTTTACTGGCAGTCTCACTGCGCCAATCTGTATCTCTTTTGCCCTGCGCCTTTGCAAACAGTGTCCCCAAGCCAGCAGCCATGGATCTCGTCGGGCGACGTGGGTCAGGCCCCGGGATCCTCTATAGCCACCTTTTCAAGGAATGAATGCGGTTGAGGCTGAGGTACTTACAGTAACCTCAGCCTCCGGCATGCTAGCTGAACCTGATTCTTCTCCACTAGTCTTAGGGGCCGGCTCCCTCACTGCGACCTGGTCCTTCCTCTTCTAGATACGGGCCCCACGGGTGGCTTCCTCACTACCCGTGCCCCTAGGACCCCTTCTGTCCTTCCGGAAGCTTCCTTCAGCTCTCCTCTCTCTCAGACTCTATCAGCCCTCACTCCTTCTCTCTCCCCTGCATCTGACTGACTCCTACGCTGTCCCGTCACCGACTCTTTCTAGAATGATCTTCCTTTTACCTCAGCCTTAACTCCGCCCACCAACTGTCACTGATTAGATACCCTCTTTCACACCACCTCCTAAGCTCCTCCCCTTCTACCTACATTTCCCCACTGACTCCCCAAAACCCTTTCCTGGCCAGCCTTGGATGAGGCCTTCCTACCCAAGGGTACCCCCAGATGCCCTAACTGACCTGGTGTGTGCTGGGTGCGAGTGTTAGGAGTCCTAAGTGGTGATCCTTCCTTACCAGAGGGTGGGATACCACAACTCTGGATGAGGTGCAGTACCACTGGGGCGCCTGGACCCTCAGGGGCACTACATATACACCCTGCTTCAGATACGCAGTGACACTGCCAAGATTTGCAGGGGCTGAGGATGACGACAGATAATGCAAATTATGCCATCACTCCCACAGGGGCGTGATAACATGGAAAGAGGGCTGTCTAGTCTGAAGCTAGTTTACAGCATTGGTATAATATTTCCTTGTATTTACTGTAATGAAAACATCATTTAAAGCCATATTGTATAGGAAATCATAATTTCTTCCTCAAATGGATAATGATAGTAAACTAGTATAATGAAGTTACTGCACAATATGTAAATGTCACACAAGACCTAATAATTTACTGCATTACCATTTGACTACATTATCTATTAACCTTCAGGGTCAGAAACCTCCATCAAATATGGGCACATTTCCTAAAATGATGTTTGGCTGGTTCAATAAAACTAATTATTATGTCTAGAAATTCAATAGTTTAAACATTCTGGTTTACAAGAAGCACTTAAGTAATGTTCCTTAATTGATTGACAAGAAAGTAAATCTAAAACATTAACCTAAGGGCTCATTTAGAAGTTACTGATTTTTTTACAAATGAAAAAAAACAGAGTTCCATCAGTTTTCTTGGATAGAAAAAAAAATTTTCTCTAACTTCTTCTATCAAACAGTCCATGAAAATCGGAGAGAACAGAGATGGTGTCTGACTTTTTCGTTGACCTATAGACATGCATTGGCCCATAGATGCAAAGACTTGTAACATGTAAACTACCCAACAGACTATCATAAAAAAAAATACAGATAGCATTTGTATGAAAAAAATTTGTCTGAATGAGCTTTACATATTTTCTGATCAGAGGATACTTGTCATGGCCCAGTTCAGGAATTTGATCCAGTGACCTGTTTCTTCATGGTCGGTTCTTTTGAGCTATTTCTTTTTTCCTTCCCTATCCAAATGCTGATAGTTCCTATTGTCTTTATTCTTCCTTTTTGGTTTGCTCCTATTTAAGTGTTTTTCATTTTACCATTTTGGTTTGCCCTATCATGTTCTTGGTGGTGCTGTATGCAGTCATGACTGAAAGTGTTGGCCCCTTGAATTGAAGTATTTTCCTCAGACAATTATGGAATCTTCACGTGTTTTGTTACACACATATTTATTTCCTTTGTGTATATTGGAACAACACAAGAAAAAATTAGAAAAAAAGGCAAATTGGACATAATTTCACACAAAATCCCCCAAAATGGGCAGAACAAAATTGTTGGCACCCTCAACTTAATATTTGATTGCATGCCCTTTGAAATAAATAACTGCAATAAGTAATTTCCTGTAACCAGCTTCTTACACCTCTCAACTGGAATTTTGGAACAATTTCCTTTTGCAAACTGCTCCAGGTCTCTCATATTTGAAGGGTGTTTCTCCCAACAGCAATTTTAAGATCTTTGTTTCCATCCACTGCTGGGTGCTTCATGAAGTATGTTTGGAGTCATTGTCCTGCTGGAATACCCATGACCTAGATGCAAAGCCAGTTTTCTGACACTGGGCACTAGATTGTGACCCAAAATCCATTGGTAATCTTCAGATTTCATGATGCCTTGCAACACAGACAAGGCACCCAGGGGTAGAGGCAGCAAAACCACCACAAACCATGTTTGATCCTCCATCATTTTTGATGGTACTGTGTTCTTTTCTTTGTAGGCCTCATTCAGTTTTCGGTAAACATTAGAATGATGTGCTGTACCAGAAAGCTCTATCTTAGTCTCTTATGTACGTAAGACACTTGATTTTGCATTACTCACATACATTTTGGCATACTGCAGTGTAGCTTTTTTACGCTTCTGTGTCAGCAGGGGGTCCTCCTCGGTCTCCTGCCATAGCGTTTCATTTAATTCAAATGTTGATGGATAGTTCACGCTGACACTGATCCACCCTGAGCTGCAGGAGAGCTTGAATTTCTTTGGAAATCGATTTGAGCTGCTTATCCACCATCCAGACTATTATGTGTTTCAATCTTTCATCAATTTTTCTCTTTTCCCCAAGTCCTGCGAGATTAGCTGCAGTGCTATAGGTTGCAAATATCTTGATTACGTTGTGCACTGTGGACAAAAGAACATCAAGATATCTGTAGATGTACTTGTAATCTTGAGATTGCTGAATTTTTTAAACAACTTGGGTTCTCAAGTCCTCGGACAGTTTTCTTCTCCTCTTTCTGTTCTCCATGTTTAATGTGGCACATACAGGCACACAATGCAAAGATTGGGTCAACTTCTCCCCTTTTTATCTGGCTTCAGATGTGATTTTCATATTACCCACATCTGTTACTTGCCACAGGTGAGTTTAAACGAGCATCACATGCTTGAAACAAAGTTATTTACCCACAATACTGGAAAAGTGACAAACATTTTGTTCAGCCCATTTGGTTTTTTTTCTGTGATATGATGTCCAATTTACCGTATATACTCGTGTATAAGCCGAAATTTTCAGCCCATTTTTTGGGGCTGAAAGTCCCCCTCTCGGCTTATACGTGAGTCATATACTGGGGGTGGGTGGGGCAGGGGGAACGGGGGTGTCAGAGATCATAGTCACCCCCTACTGGCACATCTCTGCAGCCCCTGCTTCTCCCTTGGCATCTGCGTCCAGCATTCAGCGGTCACGTGGTACGGCTCATTAAACTCATGAATATGCGCATATTTATGAGTTTAATGAGCGGTACCACGTGACCGCTGAATGCAGGAAGCAGAGGACCGATGGAGAAGCAGGGGCTGCAGGGAAGACCGTGCGCCAGGAGGGGGTGAGTATGACGGGGCAGAGCAATATTCACCTGTCCCCGTTCCATCGCCGTGCAACGCTGTGTCTCCGGGTCCTCCTGCTGTAACATTCAGGTCAGAGGGTGCGATGACGTAGTCAGTGCGCACCCTCTGTGGAATGTCACTGCAGAGACCTGGGAGACACAGCAGTGAACGGCGATGGAACAGGGACCGGTAAATATTGCCGATACCGGGGGCTCAGGACTCCGGCACCTGGCCCACGGAGAGGTGAGTATGTCTTTTTTTTTTTAATTACAGCAGCAGTGGCAGCAGCAAATAAGGAGTATTTCTGGAGCATCTTATGGGGCAGCATTAGCCCTTGTGCAGCAGCATATTATGGGGGTATTTCTGGAGCATCTTATGGGGCAGCATTAACCCTTGTGCAGCAGCATATTATGGGGGGTATTTATGGAGCATCTTATGAGGCAGCATTAACCCTTGTGCAGCAGCATATGGGGGGTATTTATGGAGCATCTTATGGGGCAGCATTAACCCTTGTGCAGCAGCATATGGGGTATTTATGGAGCATCTTATGGAGCAGCATTAACCCTTGTACAGCAGCATATTATGGGGGGTATTTATGGAGCATCTTATGGGGCAGCATTAACCCTTGTGCAGCAGCATATGGGGGGTATTTATGGAGCATCTTACGGGGCAGCATTAACACTTGTGCAGCAGCATATTATGGGGGTATTTATGGAGCATCTTATGGGGCAGCATTAACCCTTGTGCAGCAGCATATGGGGGTATTTATGGAACATCTTCTTGAGCCAGCATTAACCCTTATGCAGCAGCATATGGGGGGGTTTTATCTATAGAGCACCTTCTTGGACCACCATTAACCCTAGGCTTATACGCGAGTCAATAAGCTTTCCCAGTTTTTTGTGGCAAAATTAGGGGGGTTGACTTATACACGGGTCGACTTATACACGAGTATATAAGGTACATTTTTTTTCTCAGTTTTTTTTCCGCTGTTGAAATGCACACAAAGCAAATAAACATGTGTATATTAAAACATGTATAATTGCAATAATTTTCTGGGAGAAATACTTCATTTTCTGGAACAATTTCAAAGGGAGCAACACTTTCGGCTATGATATTATATGAAATTTAAAGTGCATTTCTGCTATACAGTATATAGACTATATAGAATATATATTTTTCAGACTATAAGACGCACCGGACCATAAGACGCACCTAGGTTTTAGAGAACGAAATTAGAAAAAAAGTGGAAGCAAAAAATGTGGTCAATTCTGTACTTAATTATCCCGTATCCTGGTATATATGGTCCCCTCATCCCCATCCTGATACACATAACCTCCTCATCCCTATCCTGGCATGTATGGCCCACCTAATCCCTACCCTGGCATGTATGGCCCACCTCATAGCTACCCTGGCATGCATGGTACCCTCATTCCTATCCTGGTATGCATGGTCCTTTCATCCCTATCCTGATGTGCATGGCCCCCTCATCCCTATCCTGGCAGGAATTATCACCCTCATCACTATCCTGGTATACAGGGCCCCCATCTCGTCCTAGTATACATGGCCCCATCCCTATCCTGCTATGATTGTCCCCATCCTGGTCCTGGTATGCATGGCCCCATCTTTATCCTGGTATGATTGGCCCCCACCCCAATCCTGGTATTCATAGCCCCATCCTTATCCTAGTATGATTGGCCCCCACCCCTATTCTAGTATGCATGGCCCCATCAGAAAACAAAAAAACAAACATTACGCTTACCTTCCCGGCACTTTCTCATAGCATCTTGTTCTGATGTCAGCAGCTGCTTTATGCTTGTAAGCAGCGCCTGGCAGGGACATCATGAGCTGCTTGCAAGCCGAAGGGCATCTGCTGGAATACTCACTTCTCTGCACTCCAGGACTGTGTGCACGGAGGGCAGTGAGTATTCATTGACCTTTAGTAGCGCACACAGTTTTAGCCAGAGCCTTCCTGCAGCTGCTGGGTGGTCATGTGTGCCACTACTTAAGAGAAATTAATATTCACCTCGCTCCACTCCCATGAGCTCGTGGAATGTGGTGAATATTCTTTCCCTTTAGTAGCAGCACAAGTGACCGCCGGCAGCAGCAGGAAGACTTCGGCTAACACTGTGCGCGCTACTAAAGAACAATGAATACTCTCTGCCCTCCGCGCACACAGTCCCTGCGTGCAGAGCAGTGAGCATTGCGGCAGCTGCCCTTTGGCTTGCAAGCAGCATATGACGTCCATGCCATGTGCTGGTTACAAGCATAAAGCAGCTGCTGGCATCGGAGCAGGATGCTGCGAGGGTGAGCCAGGAAGGTAAGCATAATGTTTTTTTTTTATGTTTTCTGATGGGGCCATGCATACCAGGATGGGAGTGGGGGAAAATAATACCTAGATAAGGATGGGGCCATGCATACCAGGACAGTGATGGGGGCAATCATACCAGAATGCTATTAAAGATAAATGGATATTCATTGCCCTCCACACACATGGGCTTGGAATGCAGTGAATATTCATTTCTCTTTAGCAGTGGGCATGGGGGATAGCCACAGCCGCCGGCTCCTGCCTCTGTGACCCGCTGCTCCACGCTGCCTCTCCACCACATCCCCACCACAGCAAGAGCCGGTGCATCCGGACGCAACCCCAATTTTCCTCCACATATTTTTGGGAAAAAAATGCGCCTTATAGTCCGAAAAATACAGTACCTATAAAATGATGGTACTTAGCGCACAAAGTGGTCAATTCATGAGAGCTCATCAACCTCGACAATGCAACCTCTCTCTGGTGGGACCTTCTTTTCATATATTTCAGTATATTCTATATAGCAGTTTAAATGTCATATATTTAATATTTACATGTATCTTAGTGCTTACAAAGGCTGCTGTATTCTTTTGATAGCATAATATGCAGTCATAGTTACTTGCATCTGAACACACTTGCTTTAATCTGTTAGGAGGTACTACTAGAATATGACAGAAGTTGAAAAATGTTTCATGCAGTTTCGAATATATACAGGTGCTTCTCAGAAAATTAGAATATCATCAAAAAGTTAATTTACAGTAATTCAGTTCTTCAATACAAAAAGTTAAAATCATATATTATTTAAAATCATTACACACAGAGTGATCTATTTCAGGTGTTTATTTATGTTAATGCTGATGATTATGGCTTACAGCAAATGAAAACCTGAAAACCACAAAGTCATTATCTCAGTAAATTAGAGTACTTTTTAACACGAGCTTGAAAAATGATTTTAAAATCAGAAATGTTGGCCTACTGAAATGTATGTTCATTAAATGCACTCATTACTTGGTCGGGCCTTCTTTTGCATCAATTACTGCATCAATGTGGCGTGGCATGGAGGCGATCAGCCTGGGGCACTGCTGGGGTGTTATGGAAGCCCAGGTTGCTTTGAAAGCAGCATTCAGCTCGTCTGCATTGTTGGTTCTGGTGTCTCTCATCTTCCTCTTGACAATACCCCATAGATTTTCTATGGGATTAAGGTCAGGAAAGTTTGCTGGCCAATTATGCAAAGTGATACTGTTGTTTTTAAACCAGGTATTGGTACTTTTGGCAGTGTGGACAGGTGCCAAGTCCTGATGGAGAATGAAATTTCCATCTCCCAAAAGCTTGTCGACAGAGGGAAGCATGAAGTGCTCTAAAATTTCCTGGTAGACGGCTGTGCTGACTTTGGTCTAGATAAATCATAGTGGACCTACACCAGCAGATAACATGGCTCCTCAAACCATTACTGATTGTGGAAACTAGACCTCAAGCATCTTGAATTGTGTGCCTCTCCACCAGTGTCAGACTGAAGTAGTTTGGGCCCCCCAGAGAAAATCATTCTTGGGGCCCACCATGCCTAAGGGGTACTAGCTGCAGAGCCTTCCCTTAGCTTCCATCTTGTCAAGTTGATACTCAGGGAATTTTTTCCAACTATATCCCTCTAATCTTATTAATATTCCCTGCATGCCTTCTGTCTCTCTTAATTGTGCACTTTGGAATTCTCGCTCAGTGTGTAATAAACTCTCCTTCACTCATGACTTTTTCCTTTCTAATTCTCTTAACCTCCTGGCTCTTACTGAAACCTGGATTCAGCAGCCAGACACTACCGCTGCTGCTGCTCTTTCATACGGGGCACTACACTTCTCTCATACCCCAAGATCAGACAATAGAGCAGGTGGAGGCATTGGTCTGATCCTATCATCAAAATGTACCTTTCAGGTTATCCCTCAAGTACCCTCACTTGTCTTTCCTTCTTTTGAGGTCCATGCCGTCAGACTCTACACCCCCTTCTCCATGCGAGTGGCGGTGGTATATCGTCCTCCCGGCCCCTCCCATCAGTTCCTGGATCATTTTGCCACTTGGCTTCCACATTTTCTCTCCTGTGACATCCCTACCCTAATCATGGGCGATTTCAACATCCCCATTGCTCTTCCACTCTCCCCATCTGCTACTCACCTTTTATCTCTAACCTCCTCGTTTGGTCTTTTGCAGCTTACTAATTCTCCAACGCATGAAGACGGGAACTCCCGCTCTCTGACCACAACCTTCTTTCATTCTCTACCAAGAACTGCCAGGCTGCTAAGGTCACCCCCGCTGCCCATATTTATAGAAACATACTGGCCATTAACACCCAGAAACTTATGAAGAACTTGCACACTTCATTGGCCCCTATCTCCTCCCTTTCATGTCCTGATTCTGCATTGAAGCATTACAATGAAACACTTCAAAGTGCCCTGGATGAATTTGCTCCTCCTATACATAGAACACCACAACACAGATGGCGACAACCCTGGCACACCCTGCAAACACGTTTCCTGCAGCGGTGCTCCAGGTGCGCCGAACGTCTGTGGAGAAAATCCAACCTACCCGAAGATTTCATCCATTATAAGTTTATGCTTCGAACATACAACACTGCCCTTCACCTCTCAAAACAAACCTATTTCAACACCCTCATCACCTCTCTGTCCAATAACCCTAAACGTCTCTTTGACACTTTTCATTCTCTACTCAACCCAAGAGTGCAGGCCCCTACCACGGAGCTTCGAGCTGACGATCTGGCCAATTACTTCAAAGAAAAAATTGACCAGATCCGACAGGAAATTATCTCCCAATCACCTCATACCATGCACTGTCCTCCCTCCCTCACTGCATCTAGCTCACTCTCTGACTTTGAACCAGTCACAGAAGTAAGCAGGCTCCTTGCATCTTCTCACCCAACCACTTGCACCAGTGACCCATTTCCGTCACATCTACTCCAGACCCTTTCCCCTGCTGTCACCCCTCACCTAACTAAAATATTTAACCTCTCTCTCTCTTCTGGTATCTTTCCCTCCTCATTTAAGCATGCCATCATACATCCACTACTCAAAAAACCATCCCTCGACCAAAACTGTGCCGCTAACTATAGACCTGTTTCTAATCTTCTCTTCATCTCTAAACTCCTGGAACGCCTGGTCCACTCCCGTCTTATCCGCTATCTCTCAGAAAACTCTCTTCTCGACCCTCTCCAATCCGGTTTCCGCTCTTTACATTCTACTGAAACTGCCCTCACTAAAGTCTCTAATGATCTACTAACAGCTAAATCAAATGGTCATTACTCCATGCTAATTCTCTTGGATCTCTCTGCAGCATTCGACACTGTGGATCATCAGCTCCTCCTCACTATGCTCCGTTCCATTGGCCTCAAGGACACCGTTCTCTCCTGGTTCTCCTCCTATCTCTCTGACTGCTCCTTTACTGTATCTTTTGCTGGCTCCTCCTCCTCTCATCTTTCCCTTACTGTTGGAGTTCCTCAAGGATCAGTCCTAGGCCCCCTCCTCTTCTCTTTGTATACTGCCCCTATTGGTCAAACAATCAGTAGATTTGGTTTCCAATACCATCTGTTTGCTGACGACACCCAATTATACGCTTCTTCTCCTGACATCACGCCAGCCTTTCTAGAAAACACCGGCAATTGTCTAAACGCTGTCTAACATCATGTCCTCACTATATCTGAAACTGAACCTGTCAAAGGCTGAACTCCTTGTGTTTCCTCCCTACTAATGTACCTATACCCGTCATTGCCATTTCTGTGTGTGGTTCTACTATTACTCCCCAGCAACATGCCCGCTGTCTTGGGGTCATACTTGACTCTGAGCTTTCCTTTGTCCCCCACATCCGATCACTGGCTCGCTCTTGTTATCTGCACCTCAAAAACATTTCTAGAATTCGACCTTTTCTTACCTTTGACTCTGCAAAAACTCTTACTGTTTCTCTTATTCATTCTCGTCTCGACTATTGTAACTCCCTTCTAATCGGTCTCCCTCTTACCAAACTCTCCCTCTTCCAATCTGTCTTGAATGCAGCTGCCAGGATCATATTCCTCACCAATCGTTACACCGATGCTTCTACCTTGTGCCAGTCATTACACTGGCTACCCATCCACTCCAGAATCCAGTACAAACTTATTACCCTCACTCACAAAGCCCTCCATGGCTCAGCACCACCCTACATCTCCTCCCTTGTTTCAGTATACCACCCTACCCGCACCCTCCGTTCTGCTGATGACCTGAGGTTAGCATCCTCAATAATCAGAACCTCCCACTCCAGTCTTCAAGACTATACACGTGCTGCGCCAATTCTTTGGAATGCATTTCCCAGGTCAATACGATTAGTCCC
Organism: Dendrobates tinctorius; assembly: GCF_039654945.1. NCBI lineage: Eukaryota > Metazoa > Chordata > Amphibia > Anura > Dendrobatidae > Dendrobates > Dendrobates tinctorius. The sequence goes on from NW_027361715.1 coordinate 9,937,487, forward strand.
CAATCCCCACAATTTTAAGCATGCCCTGAAAACGCATTTATTTAGACTGGCCTATCGCCTCAACATATTAACCTAATCTATCCCTGTGTGGCACAGCCAAAAGTTTTTTACCATAACCAGGTTCCCCGCATCATGTTCCCACATGCTTTATGCATCCATTAGCCCTCTGCATCCGTACTGTTACACACTTAACATTATGGCTGGTCTATACAATCAGGGAAATTGTTACCACCCACCTTTCGTGTCTCCCCTTTTTTCCTCATAGATTGTAAGCTTGCGAGCAGGACCCTGATTCCTCTTGGTATCTGTTATGATCTATGTGATTATTGTTATGCTGTAATGTATATTGTCTGTACAAGTCCCCTCTGAAATGTAAAGTGCTGCGGAACATGTCAGCGCTATAGAAATAAAATTTATTATATTATTATTATTATAACTATATACCTGTACAAACAATCACCTGACAAAACCAGCAAAAAGCTTATTTGTTGGGAGTAATTATTTTTATGTTTGATTTAAAACCCTCTTTATCGGCATCTGATAATTTTGTGTAAAACAAGTCAAGTGCTGCCGAGAACAATTATATTTTATAAGCACAGAAAGATTGTATTAATTAGACATGTGCCACAGACACACACTAGACACATGACACATACACTCCAGTCACATGCCAAACACAGGACACATGCACACCAATACTAATATAAAGCTGCACTTTGGATTGTTTAGAATGGTAAATCTAGAAAATTGGAACTGCATTACTGCCATAGAAAATAGGTAAGTGCCATATTATGTACATATGGAATTTGGAAAAATTGGAAATGCAATTTTGCTATAGGAAAATGTACACACAAGTCACCCGCTAAAAACAGGATACGTGCACACCAGTCACACTCTAGACACAGGATTAGAGATGGGCGGACCTCTGTATATTTGGGTCCGTCCAAATGTTAAAATTTGGGTTCAGGTACCAGAATTCATTTGAATGGGGGGGACGAACATTCAGTATTTGCCATGCTGTCATGTACATGACAGTGCAGCAAACACTGCTTCTGATCGGAGGTAAAATCATCACCACTGGTCAGACAGCCGCAATTCACTCACTGTCAAATGACAGCATGAGCTCACAGCAGTGATCATAGGTATAAAGTTTACCTCTGGTCACTGGTGTCGGTTAATGGGACTACTGCTCCCATCAACCTACGCCTGCTGCTGCTAATAATGGCAAGAGCAGGAGTGGCTGATAGAAGTATTCATTAGCCTGATCTACATAACACAATTAGAAGAAAAAAAATCTTGTGGGTTCCTCTGTATTTTTGATAACCAGCCAGGTAAAACTGACAGCTTGGGGCTACAATCCTCACCCTCAGTTTTAACAAGGCTGGTTATCAGGAATAGAGGGACATCCATGCAGTTTTTTAAATTATTTAAATAATTGTAAAAAAAAGCCTACATGAGATCCCACACATATTTGACAACCAGCCTTGCTAGAGCAGACAGCTGGGGGCTGGTATTCTCAGGCTGGTAAGGGGGCCACTGATATTGACTCCCAGCCTAAAAACAGCAGGCCACAGCCACCCAGAAAAGGTGCATCTAGATGCACCAATTCTGGCGCTTTGCCCGGCTCTTCCCACTTGCCCTGTAGCAGTGGCAAGTGGGGTTCATATTTGTGGGGTTTATGCCACCTTTATATTGTCTGATGACATCAAGCCCACAGATTAGTAATGGAGGGGTGTCTATAAGACACCTATCCATTACTAATCCTATAATTATACAGTTGTGGCCAAAAGTATTGACACCCCTGCAATTTTGTCAGATAATACTCAGTTTCTTCCTGAAAATTATTGCAAACACAAATTCTTTGGCATTATTATCTTCATTTAATTTGTCTTGAATGAAAAAACACAAAAAGAATTGTCCTAAAGTCAAATTGGATATAATTCCACACCAAACATAAAAAAGAGGGTGGACAAAAGTATTGGCACTATTCGAAAAATCATGTGATGCTTCTCTAGTTTGTGTAATTAACAGCACCTGTAACTTACCTGTGGCACCTAACAGGTGTTGGCAATAGCTAAATCACACTTGCAGCCAGTTGACATGGATTAAAGTTGACTCAAACTCTGTCCTGTGTCCTTGTGTGTACCACATTGAGCATGGAGAAAAGAAAGAAGACCAAAGAACTTTCTGAGGACTTGAGAAACCAAATTGTGAGTAAGTATGAGCAATCTCAAGGCTACAAGTCCATCTCCAAAGACCTGAATGTTCCTGTGTCTACCGTGCGCAGTGTCATCAAGAAGTTTAAAGCCCATGGCACTGTGGCTAACCTCCCTAGATGTGGACAGAAAAGAAAAATTGACACGAGATTTCAACGCAAGATTGTGCGGATGTTGGATACAGAACCTCGAATAACATCCAAACAAGATCAAGCTGCCCTGCAGTCCGAGGGTACAACAGTGTCAACCCGTACTATCCGTCGGCGTCTGAATGAAAAGGGACTGTATGGTAGAAGACCCAGGAAGACCCCACTTCTTACCCCGAGACATAAAAAAGCCAGGCTGGAGTTTGCCAAAACTTACCTGAAAAAGCCTAAAACGTTTTGGAAGAATGTTCTCTGGTCAGATGAGACAAAAGTAGAGCTTTTTGGGCAAAGGCATCAACATAGAGTTTACAGGAGAAAAAAAGAGGCATTCAAAGAAAAGAACACGGTCCCTGCAGTCAAACATGGTGGAGGTTCCCTGATGTTTTGGGGTTGCTCTGCTGCCTCTGGCACTGGACTGATTGACCGTGTGCATGACATTATGAAGTCTGAAGACTACCAACAAATTTTGCAGCATAATGTAGGGCCCAGTGTGAGAAAGCTGGGTCTCTCTCAGAGGTCATGGGTCTTCCAGCAGGACAATAACCCAAAGCACCCTTCAAAAAGCACTAGAAAATGGTTTGAGAGAAAGCACTGGAGACTTATAAGGTGGCCAGCAATGAGTCCAGACCTGAATCCCATAGAACACCTGTGGAGAGATCTAAAAATGGCAGTTTGGAGAAGGCACCCTTCTAATATCAGGGACCTGGAGCAGTTTGCCAAAGAAGAATGGTCCAAAATTCCAGCAGAGCATTGTAAGAAACTCATTGATGGTTACCGGAAGCGGTTGGTTGCAGTTATTTTGGCTAAAGGTTGTGCAACTAAGTATTAGGCTGAGGGTGCCAATACTTTTGTCTGGCCCATTTTTGGAGTTTTGTGTGAAATGATCAATGTTTTGCTTTTTGCTTCATTCTCTTTTGTGTTTTTTCATTTAAGACAAATTAAATGAAGCTAATAATACCAAAGAATTTGTGATTGCAATCATTTTCAGGAAGAAACTGAGTATTATCTGACAAAATTGCAGGGGTGTCAATACTTTTGGCCACAACGGTATGGTAAATAAAGACTTGGAAAGAATAAAGTCCTTTAATTGAAAGAATGACACAGACTCCCTTAGTGAATCTAAATTAAACCATACTCACGTCATCACCCATTCCACTGAAGTCATTGTCTCCTGTAATTGAATAACAATAAAAAACAACAATATCCCTCACCTCTCCGCTGTTCTGTCCCAAGCTGTAATCCATGTCTGGGGATAAACAATTTTCAATCTGGACAGTGTCAAGATGTGACCATCCAAGTTGAGAACCACTGGTGAATGAGCTGCTGTGATCACAGCATCAGTGACTAGCGGTGACATCATCGAGGTTTTGTCCGGTCACTGACGTTGCGTTCTCAGTCTGGCATGTTCTTTTCATAATGTCCCCTTTGTGATATCTGATATCGGACATTCTATATATGCACTAGCACATGCACTTTTTTCAAGCACTTATGCTGCCTATATAACCACCTGCATGCAGTGATACAGCCCAATGTTTAATATACACAGTGTGTTCATATCATTACATTAATGTAAGCCATAGCACACCTGCACTTTGACAAATCTCCTTTTTCATTTGGATTTATGCTTTTACAACTATGTTTATTATTTTTAGTAATCATTCATTAAGTATATGTCCTCAGTTATTCATTTTTCTGTGAGTGTTCTCTTTGAATTGCGTCCGTTTTACTACCAGTTTCTTTCTCCCCCGCCCCATTCCTTTTATTGTATTTGACTAATAAAGCTGCATAATTTTAATTACACATTTGGACTTGTATCTTCGGTTCTCCCTTCTTCTTCTGCATGTATGTTCACCGATGAGTCCACAATAGATACATAAATACACACGTGGTGTCAGTATAGGATATCCCCTTCTATCTTCATTTTATACTATTACTACAATTGTATACTACCCACATGTGTATTTCATTTTTCAGTTTATGCCTCCCCCTTTTTTTTGAATTCTTGTTACGGATAGTAGTGACTCTTGTAGACCACAAAAAAATGTAGAAAATCCTTTGGGACAATAAATCCTTCTAAATGCCACCCCGTTATCTATTGCCCTTAAAGACATTAGTAAATTGTCTGCAACTCCACAATGGATATCGGTTAACGATCCATGGTGTAAGAAAACAATGTTAGATTTATATTTGTTTTGCCATTTCATCCCACTTGGAATTTTTTCCTGTTTTCAGCTCATAATATGGTAAGGTGAATGATATAATTCTCAACTACAACTCATCCTACAAAAAACAATATTTGTCTGTCAAAGCAAAAAAATGTTATGGGTTGTTTTGGAAGAAAAGGAGGAAAAAATAGAAAGAACAGAAAAAAAAAGTCTAGATCCTTAACGGGTTTAAATCCTGTGTCCCTACAGTCAGGATCTTAATTGTGTTATTACAGTTCTTGTAACAATAGCTCTTGTAAGAAATGTAAAGATCTAATAAAATTTCAGACATGCCGCAGCCCTCGATGAGAGCCTAAACAATGATTATTATTTCAACTTCAAAATGTTTCTTCTCCACTTGAGTTATGCTGAAGAATGAGAAAGAACAGGTTACTTCCAATTATGAAACACAATCTTCTGCAGAAAAGAAAGTGACTGAGACAAATCAAGCATGGCTGAATGTTGCTGCGAGCGACATTGGGAGAACATTAATGTTCCATTCTGGTCAGAGCCTTTGCTTTATGCTACGGAGAGTAACAAGATTGATTTTTAATCCAAACTTCGATGGTAGAAACATTTACTCAATTATTGTTTATGCTGAAAAAATTCACATGGCTGCTGCTTAATAAAATAACAAGTATTGATTGGGTTCAGTAGGCAACTGAGGGGAATACACATTTTAAGAAAAGATGCCGTTAATGTTGTCTTGGTACTGTAATCTAATATAGTTAATAATTTAGGATAGACCAGGCAATAATTGAGATAGAGCTGAATAAAGTCTCTTGTCAAAACAGTACAGAGACTACAAGTATTTAGCACTTTATAATGTAGATGCTATTGCTGAAAACATATATATATATATATATATATATATATATATAAACTAGCTGAAGAGCCCGGCATTGCCCGGTCATAGTACCTAACTGTGGGTCCCGCTGTCTTCCTTAACATCCCTGCTCTCCACCCTCCGTCCCGTTCTATACCTCCGCAGCCGCGCTCTACATCCATGTCCCGGTGTCCCTCCACAGACCCGTTCTCTTCGTCCACAGCCCTGCTCTCTCACTCTCTCCATCTACAGCCCCGTTCTCTTCCTTCACAGCCCTGCTCTCCCACCCTCTCTCCACAGCCCCATTCTCTTCCTTCACAGCCCTGCTCTCCCTGCCTATAGCCCCGGTCTCTTCCTTCACAGCCCTGCTCTCCCTGCCTATAGCCCCGGTCTCTTCTTTCACAGCCCTGCTCTCCCGCTCTCTCCCTCCACAGCCCCATTCTCTTCCTTCACAGCCCTGCTCTCCCTGTCCATAGCCCCGGTCTCTTCCTTCACAGCCCTGCTCTAGTGCTCTCTCCCTCCACAGCCCCGTTCTCTTCCTTCACAGCTCTGCTCTCCCCATCCACATCCCCGTTCTCTTCCTTCACAGCCCTGCTCTCCCGCTCTCTCCGTCCACAGCCCCATTCTCTTCCTTCACAGCCCTGCTCTCCTGCTCTCTCCCTCCACAGCCCCATTCTCTTCCTTCACAGCTCTGCTCTCCCCATCCACATCCCCGTTCTCTTCCTTCACAGCCCTGCTCTCCCGCTGTCTCTGTCCAAAGCCCCATTCTCTTCCTTCACAGCCCTGCTCTCCCACTCTCTCCCTCCACAGCCCCGTTCTCTTCCTTCACAGCCCTGCTCTCCCCGTCCACAGCCCCATTCTCTTCCTTCACAGCCCTGTTCTCCCGCTCTCTCCGTCCACAGCCCCATTCTCTTCCTTCACAGCCCTGCTCTCCCTGTCCACAGCCCCATTCTCTTCCTTCAGAGCCCTGCTCTCCTGCTCGCTCCGTCCACAGCCCCATTCTCTTCCTTCACAGCCCTGCTCTCCCGCTCTCTCCGTCCACAGCCCCGTTCTCTTCCTTCACCGCCCTGCTCTCCTGCTCTCTCCGTCCACAGCCCCGCTGTCTTCCTTCCTCCACAGCCCTGCTCTCCTGCTCTCTCCCTCCACAGCCCCATTCTCTTCCTTCACAGCCCTGCTCTCCCACTCTCTCCCTCCACAGCCCCGTTCTCTTCCTTCACAGCCCTGTTCTCCCCGTCCACAGCCCCATTCTCTTCCTTCACAGCCCTGTTCTCCCGCTCTCTCCGTCCACAGCCCCATTCTCTTCCTTCACAGCCCTGCTCTCCCTGTCCACAGCCCCGTTCTCTTCCTTCAGAGCCCTGCTCTCCTGCTCGCTCCGTCCACAGCCCCATTCTCTTCCTTCACAGCCCTGCTCTCCCGCTCTCTCCGTCCACAGCCCCGTTCTCTTCCTTCACCGCCCTGCTCTCCTGCTCTCTCCGTCCACAGCCCCGCTGTCTTCCTTCCTCCACAGCCCTGCTCTCCATGCACCACACGCGTGACGCCGGGACCAGGAGAGAGAGGTGCGCAGATTGTTTGCTCGACCAGAGTAGGCGTAGCTGGGTGGAGTGGGCGGAGCTAGAGCGGAGCTGCTGTACATGTGATTGGGCGGCCTGCAGGGCGTGGCCAGAGCTAGGCGGAGTGGGCGGAGCGGCAGCGCGTGTGATTGGGCGGCCTGCGGGGGCATGGCCTAGCGCTGTAGTAGGCCGCAGTAGAAGCTGGGGACTAAATTTAGGCCAGGAAGCTGCAGGGGAGAGGGGGGATAGCGCAGTTGGCGACGGGGAGCGCTGACTGAGCCGGGACAGGGCTGGGAGGGTGCTAGCACTATTCAGCCCCTGTCCTGAAGACTGTCTTCCTCACAGCCCCACTCTCCATGCACTGTCCTGCTGTATCCATCCTCAGCCCAGCTCTCCAACCACGTCCCACTCTGCTGCTTCATGATTGGTTGGTGTCCCAATAATAATATATATAATAATAATAATAATGTAATAATTGGCCTCAGTTACTACTGCCTCTAATATCCCACATCATCCCATCAGAGCCACCGGACTACTACCGTTAATATTCCAGGTCATCCCATCAGAGCCAACATTGTCAGTTTGGCACTGTAACACCGATTAAAATGATACCTGGGTTGGAGAAATCCATCTTGTGTTTTTTTTTAATCTGTGTTTGAATTTTTAAGTTAATGAGGATGCTTCATGCCAGACAAAGAGAAATTCCTGATTCTGGGTTCCCCCTGCAGTCTGTGACAGAGGGTGGTCTGTGTTGGCACGGTAATAAATTGTGTTATTTCCAGCTTTACAGAAGGACAATAACACCATAGAATAATAGGCCTCAGTTATCATCTTTTAAACAGCTGTGGTGAAATGAAAGATGCTTAGTGATTGGTTGGTGCTATGTGGAGTGAGCTTGGCTGACACACACATGCTGTTGCTCATAGCAAACAATGCCTGGGCATAGTAACTAACTACAGTTAGTTATAACAAATTATATCTATATATGCTCATGGATTTACAGCATCTGTATGTGGTATAGTATCATATTTAATGGGTTGCTATGGGAAAAGTATTACGTGTTATATGGGTATATTCAGGTGAATTATGGGGAAAGTAGCACTTTAAAAAACACATCATCAGAGCACAGTAACACATCAATAATGCATAAAAGTGTCTGTGAGAAAATGTTAAATCCACATGACATTTAATATGTGCACTTTCCTACATTCATGTGTGTCACTTAATGGTACCACACTGGAGGGGGGATTCATTTCTGTCATGTACTCATTGCTCCTTTCTGGGGAACAGACGATGGCTGGAGCTTATGTTCCTGGGGATGCCAGATTTCTGCCACCATGTCAGTGTCTGCTGAGGTGTTGTCAAGTGGGAAAACTTGCGCATAGCAACCAATCACAGCTCAGCTACTTTTAACCAGCTCTGGTGAAATGAGAGATGCTTAGTGATTGGTTGGTGATATACACACACACACATTGATTTTTATATATAGAGATGTTATATAGTCTGTTTAAAATATGGCCAAATATCCCTTCTAGGTAGAATTGTTGTGGGTGTCCCTCTTCTTAAGAATGGAATGAAAAGGAAGGGAGAAAAACTATATGTGGTTTATTTATGAAGTCCTTACTGGCAGCAGCAGTTGTAATTTCCCTGGTGAGATAAGCAATACCATTTTTACCGCTTGTGCGCATGTATTCAGACGGGACTGGCTGGATGTGTTCCATTGGTGCCGCTGTCCCACCCCCGGACTCTTACCTGGGGGTCTCCGCCCACCGGTGCACCCCCAGTCTGCTCCCACGCAGCTCCCCGTCTGCCTTTTCGGGGTTGCGGCATGTCAGAGGTCCGCACATGTGCGCTTGCTCATCCTCTGCTGCGGGGCATCTTGGGAGTTTGTGACCCGGTAGCTCCGCCCCATCATGGCGTTGCACACTGGGTATTTCTGCTTGGTGTCTCGGCAGTTAAGACGCCTGTTTGTTGCAATCTGTGGTGCCTGCAATTCTTAGCGCAGCATCATTCCTCGTCACTCAGGCCCCTGCATCCTATTCCCAGCGTGTTCTGTTGTGAACTCATTTTCTGGTCTGCCTCTGGCTTCTGGTGAGGGAGCTGGTTGTGCTGACAGAGGAGTTGTGAGTTCTCTTTCCGGGCTCCCTCTGGTGGTGGCAGGAGGTAGTGAAGCTGATCTAATTAACAGAGACCTGCCACCTGATAATGAGGAAGAGGATTGGACATCTGGATTCTCAGACTGGATTTAAGACAGCCGACTTCCTATTCCCATGCTGGTGATTTTTTCCTGCCTCCTGAGGTCTTAGTTTCCAGCTCAGTTCCTGCCTCCTCAAGCTAAGTTGTCCTTGCTAATGTTCAAATTTGATTTGGTTTGGTCTATTCAGTTTTTTCTGTGGTCAGCCAGTCCCGACTGGGGCTGTGCTGAATTTCCACTCTTATGTCACTGTATGTGCCAGTTTGCTTTTTGCCCCTTATTAGATTGGTCTCTTTTTGCTCTGTTGTCAGCATATGCCAGAGTGCTGATTTAGTGGGAGAAGTCTAGTGACTTCAGGGTATTTTTTGTTATCAGAAGTGTTGGACATTTTTGCAGGGTTTCTTGACGTGATTGCAGACAGTATCTTTCCTTTCCTGTCCTTTCTAGCTAGTGTGGGCCCCATCGTTTGCTCGGCCTATTTTCCTACCTGTGTTCATGTTTTCATCTTGTCTCACCATCAATACATGTGTGGGGGCTGTCTATTCCTTTGGGGTCTGCGCTGGGGCAGTTTTAGATTTCCCCTTTTCTTGCTTTAGGCTTATTTATTCCTCCGGCTGTGACGAAGTGTCTGGAATCATCGTAGGTACGCTCCACGGCTGCTGTTAGTTGTGTGGTTAGGATCAGGGGTCTGCAATCCGCATAGTTACCAACCTCTCAGGTTTTCTGTGAATTGGCTTGGTCTTGTTTTTCTACTCGGTGACCCATTCATAACAGAATCACCAGCCATACCGCAGATTCTAGGGTACTCAAAAGCAGGGAAAAATTGTTAAAAAAAAAGTGTCAGAATTTTTTTTCTATATGTATTTTTTCCTCTTTTTCTCTGGGGCCGTAGGAGGATTTTTTCTCTAATGGAGATTAAGCAATTGTCTGATCGTGTGGAGCAGCTCGCTGCTGAAGTGCAGGGAATTTCCACCTATCATGCTCAGTCACATGCTGTTGAACCAAAGATCCCTACTCCTGATGTGTTTTCTGGGGATCGGTCTAAATTTTTGAATTTTAAGAATAATTGTAAATTATTTCTTGCTTTGAAGCCTAACTCATCGGGGAGCTCTGTGCAGCAAGTTAATATTGTCATCTCCTTGCTGCGCAGTGATCCTCAGGATTAGGCTTTTTCTCTGACACCTGAAAATCCTATTCTGACTAATGTGGACGCATTTTTTCAAGCCTTGGGGTTGTTGTATGATGAACCTAATGCTACTGATGAAGCTGAGAAAACCCTATTGGCATTGAACCAGGGTCAGGATTCTGCAGAGTTATACTGTCAAAAATTCCAAAAGTGGGCGGCCCTTACTACATGGAATGATGGTGCATTGGCAGCTCTCTTTTGGAATGGTTTATCAGAGACCATACAAGATATGATGGTGGGATTTCCTGTTCCCTCTGGTCTTGATGATTCTATGTCATTAGCCATTCAAGTTGATCGGCGTTTACGTGAATGTAAAACTACACAAGAGGCGTTGCCACCTTTTGAACAAACGTCTGAACCTACGCAATGTGATAGGGTTTTGTCTAGGTCGCAATGTCAGGAGTTTAGAAGGCGTAATAGGCTGTGTTTTTTCTGTGGAGACGCCTCTCATACTATTTCTGTCTGCCCTAAATGAGAGAAATGATTTGCACACACATTTGCTGTGGGCAGTGTACAACCTAAGTTTCTTTTGGCAATTACTCTGATCTGCTCCATATTTACATTTTCCGCTAAGGCTTTTGTTGATTCAGGAGCAGCTTTAAATCTGATGGTTTCCCCATGATACCTCTGCGGACGCCTATTCCTTTGAGGGGTATTGATGCTACTCCTTTGGCGGAGAATAAACCTCAGTTTTGGACCCAGGTGATAATGCGAGTTGCCCCAGACCACCAAGAAAATTGAAAATTTTTGGTGCTGCACAATTTGCATGATACTATTGTTCTGGGTTTTCCCTGGTTGCAAACTCATAATCCAGTTTTGGATTGGAAATCTGTGTCTGTGGTGAGTTGGGGTTGTCAGTGTGTTCTTAGGGACACTGCTGTTTTCTCCACCTCTCCTCAGTCTCATGATATTCCTGATTATCTAGCCGATGTTTCTGATGTATTTAGTGAGAGCAAGCCTGCGTCTTTGCCTCCTCATAGGAGTTATGACTGTGCAATTGAGTTGATGGCTGGGTGTAAATTTCCCAAGGGTCGGCCTTTCAACTTATCAGTACCCGAACATGATGCTATGCGATCCTATATTAAGGAGTCGTTGGAGAAGGGTCATATTAGACCATCCTCGTCACCCTTAGGTGCTGGGGTTTTTTTGTGGCCAAGAAAGATGGTTCATTAAGACCTTGTATTGACTATCGTTCCCTTAACAAGATGACGGTTAAATATCAGTACCCGTTACCCCTGATGTCTGATTTATTCTCCAGAGTTAAAAGTGCCTGCTGGTTTACTAAGCTTGACCTCAGGGGGGCGAATAATCTTATTCGCATCAAGCATGGGGATGAATGGAAGATGGCGTTTAATACTCCGGAGGGACATTTTGAGTACCTTGTGATGCCTTATGGGCTCACTAATGCCCCTTCTGTCTTCCAATCCTTTATGAATTATATTTTCCGGGACTTTGTGGATAAGTTTTTGATCATCTATCTGGATGATATTTTGATCTTTTCCAGTAATTGGGATTCTCATGTGGAACATGTCTGGACTGTGTTCTGGATTTTGAGAGAGAATTCCCTGTTTGTTAAGGGATCGAAATGCCTCTTTGGTGTACAGAGGATTTCATTTTTGGGATTTATTTTGTCTCCGTCGACTATTGAAATGGACCCGGCCAAGGTACAGGCCATATATGATTGGGTTCAGCCCACTTCTTTGAAGGCTCTCCAGAAGTTTTTGGGTTTTGCTAATTTCTATCGTAAATTTATAAGTATTTTTTCTGGTATTGTCAAACCACTGACTGATCTGACCAAGAAGGGCGCTGATGTGTTGAATTGATCTCCAGAGGCTGTCTCGGCATTTCAGGAGCTTAAGCAGAGATTCACTTCTGCTCCGGTTTTACGGCAACCTGATGTCTCACTTCCATTTCAGGTGGAGGTAGATGCTTCTGAGATTGGTGCGGGAGCTGTTTTGTACCAAAAGATCCTGTGACTTCTAAAATGAATCCCCGTGCCTTCTTTTCTCAAAAGTTCTCCCCTCTAAATGCAACTATGACGTGGGGAATCGGGAATTGATAGCCATGAAATGGACATTTGAAGAGTGGAGACATTGGTTGGAGGGAGCTAGGCATCAAGTTGTGGTCCTCACCGACCACAAGAATTTGATTTATCTGGAGTAGGCCAAACGCTTGAATCCTCGACAGGCTAGATGGGCCTTGTTTTTCACGCGTTTTAATTTTGTGGCCTCTTTTCTTCCTGGCACTAAGAATGTTAAGGCAGATGCCCTTTCTAGGAGTTTCTTTGCTGATTCTCTTATTGTGACCGAGCGTACTACCATCCTAGGTGAGGGGGTAGTTCTTTCTGCCATTTCGCCCGATTTGAGACGCGCCCTGGAGGAATTTCAGGAGGATAAACCTGAGCGTTGTCCTATGGGAAAATTGTATGTTCCTGACCAGTGGAGGAAGAGAGTGATGTCTGAAGTTCATTGCTCCGCATTGGCTGGTCATCCAGGTATTTTTGGTACCAGAGATTTGGTGAGTCGGTCTTTTTGGTGGCCTGGCTTATCTCGTGATGTCAGGAATTTTGTGCAGTCCTGTGGGACTTGTTCTCGGTCTAAACCCTGTTCTCGTTCTAGTGGGTGTCATGATCCAGGTTGGATATGACAGGTTTTGAATAAGTAACCTTTTTTTCCATTGAGCTGGTTGCTTAGAGTTGGTTTTGCCCCCGGTGGCCATTAGGGTTATTACACCGTGGTGACTTTTGTTCTAGTTTGCCCCCAGTGGTGGTGAGCGTTATTGCACGGGAATCTCTAACAGGTGTGAGACTCTGGCTCCTAACTATAAAGGTGTGTCAGGTGTTCTCACTCACTGTGGGTGATATTGGTGTTTTCCAACCATCCTTGGTGAAGGAAGGAGCTAGAGAGAGTTCCTGGCAGCTCAGTCAGAATCCTGGAGTGGCAGCTATGGTGTCAGCGAGGAGTTCTTGCAAAGCATGGTGGAGTGGCAGCTATGGTGTCAGTGAGGAGTTCTTGCAAAGCTTGGAGGAGTGGCAGCTATGGTGTCAGCGAGGAGTTCTTGTAAAGCATGGTGGAGTGGCAGCTATGGTGTCAGCGAGGAGTTCTTGCAAAGCTTGATGGAGTGGCTGCTATGGTGAAAGCTGCACTCAGATGCTGGACTCTGTTGCTGGAAGAGAGCTGCACTTAGATGCTGGACTCTGTTGCTGGAAAGCTGCATTCAGATGCTGGACTCTGTTGCTGGAAAGCTGCACTCAGATGCTGGACTCTGTTGCTGGAAAGCTGCACTCAGGTGTTGGATCCGGTTGGAGGAAAAGATACACTCAGGTGTCGGACTCTGTTGCTTGGAGCATTAGCAACAGAGCAAAGCTAAGTGGTGTTTCCCTGTTTGTCACTTTCCTCAATGTGTGTTTTAGTGCAGTGGTGGGATTAGTTTCTGCACCGTCCACTTCACTAGTAAGGGATTGGTTCAGGGCAAGCTAGGGATTTCAGGTATCCTGATCGGCGCCCGTTGCAGAACCGGCCTAGGGATCGTTAGGAGTGTAGAGACACTGACTCAGGGGAGTGCAGAAGGTCTCCACGTCCCCGTTTTCTATCGCAGGGCCACCATTGTAATTGTTTTCCTGGTTTTCTCCTTTATTCTGAAATTCGCCCTGCTGGAGGCGGTGTATCCAGACATATGTGTACTACTGAAATTCGCCTGCTGGAGGCGGTGTATCCAGCTGCACGTTCTATTATTTAAATTCACCCTGCTGGAGGCGGTGTATCCAGGGTCACGCGTGTCATATAAATTCGCCATGCTGGAGGCAGTGTGTCCAGTCACACGTGACCATGACATTGGGTTGTTGATGCCCCTGCCGGTACCCAAGAGGCCATGGACCCATATCTCAATGGATTATATTTCTGATCTTCCTGTCTCTTAGAGAATGACTGTAATCTGGGTGATTTGTGATAGATTTTCTAAGATGGTCCATCTTGTACCACTCCCAAAGTTACCATCTTCCTCAGAGTTGGTGCCCTTGCTTTTACAACAGGTGGTTCGGTTGCATGGGATTCCTGAGAACATTGTGTCGAACAGAGGAGTCCAGTTTGTTTCCAGATTCTGGAAAGCCTTTTGTTCCAATCTGGGAATTCAGTTATCTTTCTCCTCTGCGTTTCATCCTCAGACCAACGGGCAGACTAAGAGAACAAACCAGACTTTGGAGTCTTATTTGAGATGTTTTATATCTGCTGATCAGGATGACTGGGTCTCATTTTTGCCATTAGCCGAATTTGTGCTAAACAATAGAGCTAGTTCTGCCACTTTGATGTCGCCCATTTTCGGTAACTTTGGGTTTCATCCTCGATTTTCTTTAGCGCAAGAGGAATCTTCAGCTTGCCCAGGTGTGGACACTGTGGTAGAGAGAATGCAGAAGATTTGGGACCAAGTGGTGGATAACTTGTCACTCTCTCAGGAAAAGGCCCAGCGGTTTTCCAACCGGCATAGGACCATTAGTCCCCGGTTTAAAGTGCGTGATATGGTTTGGTTGTCGTCAAAGAATATCTCTATGAAGGTTGCGTCTCCAAAGTTCAAGCCAAGATTTATTGGACCTTATAAGATCTTGGAGATTCTTAATCCTGTTTCTTTTCGATTGGCTCTTCCAGTTACGTTTAAGATCCGTAACGTATTTCACAAATCTCTGTTGAAGAAGTTTGTTGAGCCAGTAGTTCCTGTGGCGGCGCCTCCTGACCCTGTATTGGTTGAAGGCAATGTGGAATATGAGGTAGAGAAGATATTGGATTCTCTTTTGGCTAGACGGAGACTCCAGTATTTGGTCAAATGGAAGGGTTATGGCCAGGAGGATTATTCTTGGGTCTCTGCCTCTGACATTCATGCCAATAGATTGGTTTGTGCTTTTCACCGAGCCCATCCTGATCGGCCTGGTGGCGTGGATGAGGGTTCGGTGACCCCCTCCTCAAGGGGGGTACTGTTGTGAACTCTTTTTCTGGTCTGCCTCTCGTTTCTGGTGAGGGAGCTGGTTGTGCTGACAGAGGAGTTGAGAGTTCTCTTTCCGGGCTCCCTCTGGTGGTGGCAGGAGGTAGTGAAGCTGATCTAATTAACAGAGACCTGCCACCTGATAATGAGGAAGAGGATTGGACATCTGGAGTCTCAGACAGGATTTAAGACAGCCAACTCCCTATTCCCATGCTGGTGATTTTTTCCTGCCTCCTGAGGTCTTAGTTTCCAGCTCAGTTCCTGCCTTCTCAAGCTAAGTTGTCTTTGCTAATGTTCACATTTGATTTGGTTTGGTCTATTCAGTTTTTTGAGTGGTCAACCAGCCCCAGCTGGGGCTGTGCTGAGTTTCCACTCTTATGTCACTGTATGTACCAGTTTGCTTTTGTCCCTTATTACATTGGCCACTTTTTTCTCTGTTCTCAGAATATGCCAGAGTGCTGATTTAGTGGGAGAAGTCTAGTGACTTCAGGGTATTTTTTGCTATCAGAAGTGTTGGACATTTTTGCAGGGTTTTTTGGCGTGATTGCAGACAGTATCTTTCCTTTCCTGTCCTTTCTAGCTAGTGTGGGCCCCATCATTTGCTCAGCCTATTTTCCTACCTGTGTTCGTGTTTTCATCTTGTCTCACCGTCAATACATGTGTGGGGGCTGTCTATTCCTTTGGGGTCTGCGCTGGGGCAGTTTTAGATTTCCCCTTTTCTTGCTTTAGACTTATTTAGTCCTCTGGCTGTGATGAGGCGTCTAGAATCAACGTAGGTACGCTCCACGGCTGCTGTTAGTTGTGTGGTTAGGATCAGGGTTCTGCAATCCGTGTAGTTACCAACCTCTCTGGTTTTCTGTGACTTGGCTTGGTCTTGTTTTCCTCCTCGGTGACCCATTCATAACAGCGTTCTGTGCCTCTGTCCTGTTTGCCACCTGGCATCCCTGCCTTTTTCCTGCCTGCTCTTGCTCCCTGTTCTGTCTGCCAGTCCTGCCTAGCCTCCTCCTTCATTACCTCTGCTAGCTCATCCTTGTCAGCTTTCTGTCCATCCTTCCACTCCGTCAGTTCTGTGTCTCTGCTGTGGCTACCTGCCCTGTGTCTCCCATTCTCATTTGTGTCCTTCTTCCCTTTCAGCATCTGGCCCCAGCCTGTCCAGGCCTTTCCAGCCCATCCCGGCCTCCATAGTCCTCTATTCCACCACCTTCTCTCCGTCTGCACCCCAGCCTTCTTCAGACCCATCCGGTATACACCCTAAGCCGCCCCTTTGGTTTCCTGCCATTGTGGTTCCATCTCCCTCGGGTCTGCCCCTATCACTCCCTGTATAGGGGTGGTCATCACCTGGTCCACTCGCCCTTGGGGGCTCTGGAGCCACGACCCAGAGGGTCCACTTTCGGGTTCCTCCCTAGAACATTAACAGTAACAGTACAAACAGGCCATGGACCCCACTGGAGCCGCTGCGGCTCAGAAAGAGCTTGTCTACCTGCAGGAGAATCAAACCCGTATCATGGCCTTCATGAAGTCTATGGACTCCCGTCTCTCCGCACTCAAGCCTCCAATCTGGGGTTTGCCTCCCAATTGGCTGGACTGCAACAAGAGCTGGTTCAGCAGAGAGATACCCAGACCCATATCCTAAGTTATATGGCCTCGGTGGATGACCGTTTGCTCTCCCTGCAGTCGGCCGCTTCGTCTCCCACCCCAGCTTTGGCTCCTCACCCGCCTTCCTGCCTGGCTAAGCCACCTCGATACAACGGTGACCCCAAGCTATGTCGCGGCTTCCTGAACCAATGCCACCTCCATTTTGAACTTCTGCCTCTGCAATATCCCACTGATCAGGCCAAAGTGGCTTTCATTGTCTCCCACCTGGAGGGAGACGCTTTGGCATGGGTTAACCCTCTCTGGGAGGGTGACGATCCTGTGGTCTCCCAGCTATCAACCTTTCTGGCGACCTTTCGTCGAGTGTTCGATGAGCCGGGTCATCTAGCCTCTACCACGGAATCTTTGTTTAATCTTCACCAGGGATCCCTAACAGTAGGTCAGTACGCCATCCGGTTTCATACCCTATCTTCTGATTTGGGATGGAATAATTAAGCATTGGTGGGAGCCTTCTGGCGAGGTCTTTCGGGAGGAATTAAGGATGAGTTGGCTGGTCGCGATACTCACACTGCCTTAGAAGATCTAATTTCGCTGGCTGCACGTATTGATCTTCGGTTCCAAGAACGTGCCCGTGAGAGGAGGTTTCCTAGTTCTTCCCTGGCCATTCATGGGCCACCCTGCCCTCGACACGGGATGTCTGCTTCAGGTTCTATGCCATAACCCATGCAAGTGGACCGGCTCAGACTGTCTGAGCAACGCCGTGAGGAGAGGCGCACCCAGGGTCTGTGTTTCTACTGTTGCAGTGCCTCCCATCTGGTCCATGCCTGCCCGGAACATCCGGAAAACTCCTCCGCCTAGGTCAAGTAAGAGATGCCTCCCTAGGTGAATGTGACACCTCTCTACCCCTCACTCTGTCTGTCTTGCTGCACGTTGGTGGAAAGCATTTTTCTTTAGCAGCCTATGTAGATTCCGGCGCAGCAGGGAATTTTATTAGGCTCGAGGAGGTCTTTAAATTTTTAGTCCCGGTGAAAACTTTGAAAACGCCTCGGATTGTCGCTTGTGTAGATGGTAAAAACCTACAAGAGACCATTACTCAGGTCACCCAGGAGGTAGAACTCCAGGTAGGGGCCCTGCACAAGGAGAGAATAGCCTTTAATGTCTTAGCAGGCATCTCTCATCCAGTTCTTCTCAGCCTCCCTTGGTTGCAGACTCATGAGCCCACCTTGGACTGGCATAATGGCAATGCTGCTGCAGGGGGGCCTGTGGGTGGTCCCCGTTCCCTCTCCATTTCCTCTAGGTTGCCCTCGGTTTACAGTTCCTTCTCAGATGTCTTCAACAAGAAGGAGGCCGAGAATCTCCCTCCGCATCGACCTTACTATTGCCCCATAGATCTCGTCCCTGGAACCATCCCTCCGAGGGGTAGGATTTATCCGCTCTCACCCACGGAGATGCAAGCCATGTCAGAGTATGCTCAAGAAAATCTGGCCAGGGGCTTCATTCGAAAGTCTTCCTCTCCTGCAGGCGCAGGCTTCTTCTTTGTCAAGAAGAAGGACGGCTCCCTCTGTCCGTGCATTGACTACAGAGCTCTAATGAACATTACTATAAAGAACAAGTATCCGTTGCATCTCATCCGTGAACTCTTTGATCAACTGAGGGGAGCGCAAATATTTACCAAACTTGATCTTCGAGGAGCCTATAACCTGGTCCAAATTCGCTCTGGGGATGAGTGGAAGACCGCATTCAACACATGTGATGGTCACTATGAGTACCTTGTTATGCCTTTTGGCCTCTGCAACGCACCAGCAGTATTTCAGGAGCTCGTAAATGATATGTTTCGGGATCTCCTCTACTCCTGTATCGTAGTCTATCTGGACGACATCTTTATCTTTTCCCCGGATCTTTCCTCCCGTCAACAAGACATACGTCAAGTTTTACAACATCTAAGAGAAAACCACCTTTTCGCCAAGTTGGAGAAATGCATCTTCGAGCAGCCCTCCTTGCCTTTTTTAGGTTATATTGTCTCGAAGTCTGGTCTGAAGATGGATCCCGAGAAAGTATCCGCTGTCCTCGACTGGCCTCGTCCCCTTGGACGCAAAGCTATTCAACGCTTTCTCGGCTTTGCCATCTATTATAGGCAATTCATCCCTCATTTTTTCACCCTAACCAAGCCTATTTCTGCTCTCGTACACAACGGGGCAAATCCCAGTCTCTGGTCCTCTGAGGCAGAAAACGCCTTCCAAACTCTGACAAAAGAATTTGCTACGGCTCCTGTTCTCCACCGTCCGGATGCCAACAAACCTTTCATTCTCGAGGTCGACACATCATCTGTTGGTGCAGCAGCAGTTCTTTTGCAAAGAACCTCCACTGGTCGGACTGTTACCTGCGGATTCTTCTCTAAAGCCTTCTCCCCTTCCGAATGCAATTATTCCATCAGGGACAAGGAACTACTAGCTATAAAACTGGCTTTAGAGGAGTGGCGTTACCTTCATGAAGGAGCCGTTCATCCCTTCACCATATTTACCGACCACAAGAATTTGGTCTACGTTCAGTCCGCCCAAAGGCTCAACCATCGACAAGCCAGGTGGTCCTTGTTCTTTGGACGCTTTGACTTCGAGCTCCACTTTCGGCCTGGTAATAAGAATACCAAAGCTGATGCCCTATCAAAGTCATTCCAGCCTGTCGATGAGGAAGAGAGCCCTGCACACATTATCGATCCAGCTAAGATTGTCAGCCTGGTTCCCCTAAGTCTGGTCAACCCACCACCTGGCAAGACCTTGGTATTGGACTGCGACAGAATAAGAGTCCTGCATTGGGGGCACTCCTCTATGGTCGCCGGACATGCCGGAGCCAAGAAGACTGTCACTCATCTCCCGCCATTATTGGTGGCCATCGCTCCACCAAGACGTCTTAGAGTTCACCGCTTCTTGCTCCTCCTGTGCCAGAAACAAGGTCCCAAGACAGTTGCCCTCTGGACTCTTGCATCCGTTGCCTGTGCCTTCGGTCCCTTGGAGCCATATCGCCATGGACTTTGTCACGGATTTACCTCTGTTCTCCAACTGTACCATCATTCTGGTGGAATCTGTCTGCTGCCTTTTTGTATCTCTCCTGCGCTGTGGCCAGCGTCTGCTTCAGAACTTCTAGATTCTCCTGAAGAGAGGAAATGCGGTTGACTACCGCAGGCACAGACATGACTTTCGGAAGTTGAGGGAGAATACTGGGATGATATCCCTTATTAGCAAAGAATGGAGATATTTTGAGGGATGCACTCTGAGTTGTTATAGGTGAATTCAGCCAACGGGAGCAAACTCACCCAGTCATCTTGCAGGTGACACACATAGCAACGCAGATACTGCTCCAAGATCTGATTGGTTCGTTCCGTTTGGCCGTTAGACTGTGGATGGAAAGCAGATGATACATTTACCTTGATGTCCAGAGCAGAACAAAAGTTTTGCCAAAATTTTGAAGTAAATTGAACCCCTCGATCAGATATTACTTCATCCGGGACTCCATGTAATCGAAAAATATTTTGTACAATAAGGTCCGCTGTCTGTTTGGCTGTCGGTAACCCGGTACAGGGAATGAAATGAGCAGCTTTGGTTGATCGGTCAACCACTACTAGAATAGTGTTCTTTTCTTGGAATGTTGGTATCTCTACAATAAAATCCATTGAGTGAGACCCCCAGGGATGAGATGGAATAGGAAGAGGTTGCAATAGTCCATTAGGTGAGCAATGAGGAACTTTTCATCTGGCATATACCTCACATGATGACACGTACAGTCGAACGTCTTTCCGGAAAGTCGGCCTCCAAAAGAAGCAAGACACAAATTCTTGAGTTTTCTGAATTCCTCTATGACCAGCAATCTTAGAGTCATGCATTAGTTTCAATACTCTTAATTTTATTGTTTCTGGGACATACAGACGTTGTCTCTGAAACCAAAGGCCATTTTTCAATGTTAAATTTACCTGAGTAGGTGGTTGAATCAGAAGTGAATCTGTGGCGTAGGCCTCTTTAATATCCTTTAATAGGTCTTGATTGTGCAGCACACTTATGAAGTTTCATTCTGACAGTGTGGTCCTTGGAGACGAAGCCGAGGTTACATCATCCGAATGAATCCTGAACAGAGCATCGCCCTTCCCATTGCGAGAGCCTGGTCTGACTGAAGTTAATTCTCCAGATGGTGACTGTTTACATGAAAACTGCAATTCTTTCATCATCCAATCAATAGTGGGGTTTTGCCATTGTAACCATGGTAACTCTAGAATTATAGGAAAGTGAGGGGAGGAAATTAGCAAGAATGACAGTTTTTCTGAATGACCTGCCCCCATACGAATCTTCAGAGGTGTAGTTTGAGAGTCTACTGGCCCGGATACCAACAGGGACCCATCTATAGTCTCCATTAACACTGGTGCATGTCTCTTCTGCGAATGTATACCGTGTTTTTTAGCAAATGCGATGTCCGTGAAATTGCCGCTAGCCCCAGAATCAATAAAGGCTGTGCTAGTAATCCAACAGCTTTGTTCCCAGATCTCAATGGGAATAGTACAAAGTGTGTCCTTTCTGACCTCGCCTGAGATCGCCATAGCAAAACTTATAGAAAAAACTTCCCGACCCACAGGTGACGATTCTTCTGAACTAGAATTAGGGAAGTCTGGAGTTTCGTCTGCCATCACTTTCATACAAGTATTTAACTGAGAACAAACAGAAGATACATCTGAAAAGTCACATTCGATTACCGCAGCTGTGGACTTGCGATTTTTTCCAGGACAGACCGAGATGTAGTGACCCGATTTTCCACAGTAGAAGCATAAATTTTGTCTGAAGCAATGTTCCTTGCGTGCGTCAATGGCACTCCTGTGAACCGCATCAATCTGCATAGGTTCAGACTCTGCCGGAGAAGACGACTTGCTTTGGATTTCCCCCGGAGGAAGATGGGAGGAATATGGGGTTATCACGATTGGCCTCCGCCCACTTCTCTTGCCGGCGTTCCATTTGACGAATATCTATCCAGATACATGATACAGGAAAGATGTATATCTTTGTACCATGTTAGCCAGTAGATAGAAAAATATTCAGAATTGAGAGTCCTCAGTGGTTGATACCTTTTAATGGCTAACTGAAAAGATGGTAACACATTGCAAGCTTTCGAGACTACTCAGGTCTCTTCTTCAGGCTAGACTAATACAAAATCTGAAGAGTCACATATTTATGCACAATACAACACAGAAAAAATGCAATGGATAAGACAAGTGATGTGAAGCAGAAATAGCAATATGGGAGAGGGAGAAAGATAAATATTGGACCAGTACATAGATAAGGAGTCCGGATGTTTTATAGTCCTCTGATTGTGGTCTGCTAATGTGTTGTGATGCCCCCACCAGGTCTTGAAAGCAAATTCCTTAATTGATATAAAAAGACATAAATCCATGCGACACATTCATTCCAGCACTGAGAGTGTCAAAGGTCGTCATAAATTTATACTCCCAAACACGTCTCTCTCTCTCTGAGATGTGAAGTTACCTTTCAATACCAGTAATTTCATATCCATGTTGCTGTGATCAGGGATACAAAAATGTTTTGCCACAGGTAGATCCATTCTTTTTTCTCTTATTGTGTGACGATGAGCATTCATCCTTGTTCTAAGCTTTTGCCCTGTCTCCCCCACATACAGACCCCCAGTTGGACATTTAGTACAAATAATTAAGTACACCACATTAGATGTAATGCAGCTGAAAGTACAAGATCCCAGGTAGTTTCAGCTGCATTACATCTAATGTGGTGTACTTAATTATTTGTACTAAAAGTCCAACTGGGGGTCTGTATGTGGGGGAGACAGGGCAAAAGCTTAGAACAAGGATGCATGCTCATCGTCACACAATAAGAGAAAAAAGAATGGATCTACCTGTGGCAAAACATTTTTGTATCCCTGATCACAGCAACATGGATATGAAATTACTGGTATTGAAAGGTAACTTCACATCTCAGAGAGAGAGACGTGTTTGGGAGTTTAAATTTATGACGACCTTTGACACTCTCAGTGCTGGAATGAATGTGTCGCATGGATTTATGTCTTTTTACATCATTTAAGGAATTTGCTTTCAAGACCTGGTGGGGGCATCACAACACATTAGGAGACCCCAATCAGTGGACTATAAAACATCCAGACTCCTTATCTATGAACTGGTCCAATATTTATGTTTCTCCCTCTCCCATATTGATAGCTCTGCTTCACGTCACTTGTTTTATCCATTGCATTTTTTCTGTGTTGTATTGTGCATAAATATGTGACTCTTCAGATTTAGTATTAGTCTAGCCTGAAGAAGAGACCTGAGTAGTCTCAAAAGCTTGCAATGTGTTACCATCTTTTCATTTAGCCATTAAAAGGTATCAACCACTGAGGACTCTCAATTCTGAATATTTTTGTATCCAGATACAATGATTTATATAGTCAGTCAGGTTAGTAGGTGATTTCACCCCGAGCCAGTTCATCTTTAATAGTAGCAGACAAACCCTCCTGAACACTGCATATTTTGCTGAGTCGCACCATGTAGTGTCCAGCACCCACCTCCGAAATTCCATAGCATATTCCACCACAGGCTGCTTTCCTTGACGAAGTGTTAATAATGCAGTTTCTGCTGTGACATTTCGGTTAGGATCATCGAACATCTGACACATAGCAGCAATAAAGTCATTCAGAGAATTCAAACATGCATCATTGGTTTCAATTAGAGGATTTGCTCAGGCTAAGGCCTTGTTTGTCAGCTACATTATCATGGTTAACACCTTGTCCCGTTCAGTTGTGAACTGAGCCGTACATGCAGAAAAATACAGCTGACATTGATTCAGAAACCCACGAAATTTCTCTCTTTCTCCACCAAACCTGAATGGTGGGAGTTTGGGAAAAAACGGTCCTGGAGTTGGAGCTGGGGCTGGAACCGCAGCTGCAGCTTTAGTCTCCACATTTGAGAGGCGAGAGGTTATAGCCTGGATAGAATTATCAGCCACATTTGCATTATGATTAGTTTGAGCCTCTAATGCCCCCAGCTTAGTCTTAATTGCTTGCAGCTCCCCGTGCAGTCCTGTGACAAATGAGCACAGCTTTTTCACCCGTGTCTCCATCGTATCTTACCCAGTGAGCTTCATTTTTGGGGCTTGTGTATTCTGTTATAAGTTTATGCTAAAGTTCTATGGAGCCCGATGACGTGGGTCAGAAATGAGGACAGACACGGTATATCACAGTTCAAGATGTATATATTACAGAGATATGAACTTCAGATGAGATGCAAACTGTGACTCCACAGATAAGCAGGCAAATAAGACAGTCTCAAAGTAGTACAGACCAGTCCAGCAATGCAGGGTCCGGGGCCCAGAGCCCGGGCCTGCTCCTAAAGGAAAGCAGACCATAGCGGAGGTGGGTGCAGAGCGAGTGTAGAACAACAGATTCCTTCCGTGGTACATAGATCCAAAGCGGGCGGGGTATCCCGAAGATTAGAAGAAGCAAGCAGGTTGCAGGTCCTTCCAGCTTGGCAGCAAGTAAGGTACAAGATACACAAGCAAGGTACAATGTGCAGAGTTCCTTTATACACACAGCAGACAGGAAACCAGAAGTATCAGACAGGAAGCAAGATGGCCACCGTGAAGCCAGCAACTCCATTTTGGTTAAGGGCAGAATCCAACCGAACTAAGGGCAAGAGCAGACAAAACAGGTACACAGTCCTTACAATATATATTAGGATTTCCTGCTGTCATTAGCGCTGCACTTGTGTTGCACCTAGGTCTCTTCCTGACACTCAGCCATATTATTGTTGTATTATTTCATCTATTTCTATATATGTGATGTATCTATTAATAAAATAATGATGTAATTTTATCTGAAGATATAGACTCCTTTTTTGCATGTTTATAGTATTTATTGTCCTCTTTTAACTTTTCTTACTTCATAGATCCAGATCTTTCATTCAACCTTCCTGGGTCCATTGCTCTCTTTCCGCCACTGCACTGGTGTTTGTTGATTGTCAGCAGGAGTTATGTCAAACTACAGTCAATCACTGGGCTGAGCATCTCGTCACTGGGCTCTGCTGTCTACAGCAGGAGAGATACTCAGCCCAATGGTTGGCTACAGTGATTTGAAGTGTTATAGACATGATGTCACTGCTGCATATGCTGTGTCTCAATACTGGGCTTGGTTGTCTACAGCAGGAGAGATACTCAGCCCATTAGTTGGCTATAGTAGCTTGGCATGTTCTAGACATGATGTCACTGCTGTTGGTGCTGCCCTCTGGTTCCTACGTCCCTGTTTTATGCTCCCTGACTTTCCAAGTTTGTTTGTTAGGTTTGTTTCTGCCTTACCAGTACAGTTTATCCAACAGTGGTCAGTGCACCCAACCAGCCACCCCGTTTTTGGCACCTGGAAAGACCTCTGCAAAAGTCCTCCTCTCTTTAGTAGAGCGAGTGAAGAGTATCCCTGGCCCTGAAGGGTGTGCATAAGTGTGATGGTTTGCGCCAAGTGTGTATGGCATACTACTTTTGCTGGCCTTCAGTCCGGTTATCTCATCACTGGTCCAGTGTCACATAATAATCAGCCCAGACTAAAATGGATCCAGCTATACAGCTGGCCGAGCAGATGCAGAACCTATTGAGTATCTTTCAGGATTTGGCTATGATGATGGGGCACCATGCTCAAGCTTTAGCTCAGATAGCACCAGCAGCTTCAATATGCCCTATATCAGGTACTGGGTCTGGGGCTGATGAATCCCCTGAGCCTAAGGTTCTCCTAACAGAATATTTTTTGGGAGACGCAGGAGGTTCTTTAATTTTCGTAAAAGCTGCATATTATATTTCCAGCTTAGCCCCATTCTATCTGGGGATGTAAAGACTATGGTGTGTCTAGTCGTCTCTTTGCTTAGGGGGGATAACTAGACATTTGCTGTCACCTTAACTGATGATTCCTCGGCCTGTAACTCTGTGGATTATTTCTGATGAACCAGTTTGTGCTACCATTGCAGTATCTAACCTTAGAGCACTTCATCAGGGCAACCTTCCTGAGGAGGAATTTTGTTCACAGTTTAGGCGGTGGTTTATTGAAGTGGGGTGGAACAATGCTGCTTTGTGGAGTATGCTTTGGGATGGCTTGGCAGACACCCTTAAGGACATTTTTTTTCACCACTTGCTGCATCAAAGCTTGGAGGTCACATGACTAATACTTTGCGTCCTGACAGGAGGCAACGATAATCTCTATGGGACAAGACCCGTAGTAGAGGAATGTTGCCTGCTCCAGAGTTCGCCATTTCATTGAGGAGAGGAACCTATATAGATGGGGACAGTCACCCCTAAGGATGATCAAAGACATCCCCATTAAAAAAGGAGACTGTGCCTTCTCTGCAGGTCATTGCCCTCATCTGGAGCATTCTGGAAATGACCGCACCTAGTTGGAGTCTCCGCTCCCCAACTAAATGCCCAGGTTCCTTTATTTGAAAAAGCATTTTTCCTATTGTTTTGTCTTTTCAGGGGAGTGTAGTGCAAGGTCGTGCCTTTGTTGATTGTGGGGCATAGGTGAATTTTATTGACATTTCCATGGCCAGGGCCCTGGGGATACACCTTAGGTCGCTGGACCCAGCCATTAAGCTTACCTCTTTGGATAATTCCTTCCTCATACAAAGCACTGAGACTATTACTGATAGTCCACTATCCCTTCAGGGAGGGTGTCTCCACAAGGAAGCAATTTCGATCCTGGTTCTTCAGGCCCTCCCAGTCTCGGTGGCTTTTGGCGTTCCCTAGCTTAAACAACATAATCCCCATATTGACTGGGTTAGTGGGGACATCATTAGTTGGCGTGAGGAGTGTGAGAGTAATGCTTCCAGTAAATCAATCTAGCTGAATGTTTCACTATTTAAGTTACTTGGTACACTGAACAGTACATTGATGTATTCTCTGAAGTGGGGGAGCTTGGTATTAACACCACATCGGCCTTATGATTGTGATATACAATTGATTGCAGGTAGACAATGATATTTTTTACAACAGCCCAATTTTTATTTTTTGTTATTTTTTGTAAAGTAGTTAAAAATTATATAAATTTTTCTTCATGTTTTAAAGTAGAAAACAGTGTGCAATGTTCCCAATGCATGGAAATAAAAACTAGTATAATGATTTTTTGATCAACTCAAGTTTTTGAACACACTGCTATTATTTTGAACACTACTGTAGGTTTCCCGACAAACCGGGAAGTGAGAGACCAGAGGGCTCTCTTCAAGTGTGGGTACTGTCAAGCAGCTGTGAAGGCAGTGGTGGACTTACCGGGAGGATAATGGCACCTTGGATACCAGTGGGCATCAGGGTGGATCTCCAGGGGAAAGGGTGGCTAGGCTCTCGTGTGTCACAGCACACAAGCATGCCCCTCAGGCTTCTGGATGTACTTTGGCTCCACGTCAGGTTGCTACTCGACGCTCTCTGGTTGTAAGGGGTGGGGTGTCACCTGCTGCCTTGCCTGTGTACTCTGTTCCAGAGGAACTGCCTCAGGGCATGGTGTGGGTGGGAGGCGAAACACTGTAGTATTCATGGGTCCCTGGAAGCTGTGTTCCCGAGCATCAGCTGTTACCTGGAGACATGGGACCTTGTGTCTACTGGTTCAGGTATGTTGTGGGAGGTTCCATTGTCTCCGCCCTCCTTGCCCATTTCTCTGTCTCCCTGGAAGAGGGTGGAGATTGGGTGTTACCTCAGTGGTGTCAGGTGATCCGAGGATGTTTACACCCGCCATATCCTCTTGTTCACTGCTAATTATTCGGTTGTGCTTCATTGGTATAGTCGTAGTTCTTTACTGAGTGTTTCTTTGCTTTGTCTCTGATGTATGGTGTCCTGTGGTACCTACGTCCCTGTTTTATACTCCTTGGCTTTCCAAGTTTGTTTGTTAGGTCTGTTTCTACCTTACTGCTATAGTTTTTTGGTGTATTTGACCCAACTGTGGCCAGTGTGCCCAGCCACCCCACTATTGGCACCTGGGAAGGGCTCTGTAAAAGTCCCCCTCTCTTTTGTGGGAGTGGGTGAAGAGTACCCAGGCCCACAAGGGTGTGCCTATGCTTGTGCCAAGTGTGTCTGGTATACTGCTGTTGCTGGTCTTCACTCCAGTCATCTTATGTCACAACTTTGTCCCTGAATAAATGATTGCCCCTAACTGTGCTTCCTTAAAAAATTGATTCCACACTGTCCTCTACTAAAAAATATTCCCTCCACACCATTCCATATGTTATTCCATGACTTCCAAACCATCCCCCTTATATAGCATGACTGCAAAACCAGTCCTCCATGTGAAATATAACCACCACACTGTCCTTCCTTATGAACTATAAACAACACACCATTCCCACTTATCAATTATATCCACCATAACAACTACCGTACTTTGTGAGCAATGGCTGACAGTCCTTATCCCCTTATGAATTTACAACATCCACTCTGTCCCCTCCTTTCACCTATGGCCTTCACACTGTCTGACCTTATGAACTATGACTATTACACTGTCCTGCCTTATGAACTATGGCCCCCATTGTGTTCCCACTTTACACTGTCCCTCTAGTGAAGTAAAAAGAAAAGGAGGGGAGAGAAAAAAGAGGAAGGAAACTGTGTGTAAAAAATGATCCGCATTGTAAAAGAAACGTTCAACAAGTTGTATGTCCGCTATCTACTGTATATATTCCCAACCAAGTTCCCATTCAGAAAAAAAGTTTATTTTTGAGTGGTAGCTCCCTTACTAAACTGTGAAACATCTGGTCCTGGCAAACCAACGCCATCAGTTACATGCAACCTCCACAGTCACAGCGCCCTTACTGCACAAGTCAACACACACAGTCATGAACACCACCTTCATGCAATGTGCTGGGGAACAAGAGACAAGCACCTCGCCCCCTGACTACCACCCCGAGCCATATTACACATGTCACCAATTTTCTAAGTACCATAAATATATTTCTAAAGGTTCTATTGACTTGAAATTTTCACCAGATGTTGGTCACAACCCATCCAATCCACACGGACAGAGAAATCAAATCATAGATGTCCATAAATTAGGTTATATGTAATAATGAGAAATTTGGATGATGACACTCATATTTGAGCATATTATTTCTGTCGTTGGTTTTGTATACTGTGTGGTCAAGAATTGACCACCCGCAGGATGTCTAACACTGAGGGCAATCAGGCCTGTTTATCTGGATTCGAGGCTCCGGGGAGCTATCTCTGCAGCTCCACTGCCTACAGGAGAAAATGGCAGCGGAACGGAGCTGCAGGGATCTGTCCTGCTTCCTACCTGCGCTTCTTGTCTGACACTGCCGCGTTGTTGAATGATGTCAGCATTCAGTGCCCGTCTGTGTCAGATAGAAAGTTGCCAGCAACAAAGATGATGTGGCTATGGGGAATGTGCGGAAAGGTGAGTGGTGTGTGTCACTGTGTCACTGTGTGTGTGTAGGTGGTGGAGAGGGCAATGATGGGATGCAGGGGGACAATGAGAGATGTGGGGGATTGGGATGGGAGGAAGGGGAACTTATAATGGACTTACGAACAGGGGGAGGGGAGGAGGACGTTAGATATGGATGTAAAATGAAATGGGTGGTGGAGGGGGTGCTAAGCCCTTGATAGCATCCTCCCCATCTCGCAATTCATAGAGACGCTATCAGTGACTTAAAATTTACTGGGGATTTAGAGGCGATAGGACCATTTCTAATGAATAGAAAGGTGGGAGAAGACACTGTCAGGGAATTGTAATGAATTGGGAGGTGAAGGAGGATGCTCAGTACATGATAATGTCTACTCCCACTTCAAATTCATTTTGATGCTATCAAGTACTTATAATAAATGATGGGGACACAGGAGGGACTAAGGCTATGTGCACACCTTCAGAATTTGCAGGAGAAATTTCTGCTGCATATCCTAATGTGTTGGCAGGAAGAAAGTTGCGTAAAATGCATTTATATTTTTCCCACATTTTTGCCATGCTTTTGTTACGTATTTTTCCCTATTAGTATGGGTGAAATACGCTGCAAGAATAGACATTATGCAGATTTTAATCTACTGCAAATCTGCAAGGAAAAAATAAGCAATGTGTGCATGAGACTTCAGGGATCTCATTCACTTTTCCTGTGTGTGAATACGGAATACGTGTGTGTGTACGTGTGTGTGTGTGTGTGTGTGTGTGTGTGTGTGTGTGTACATGTGTGTGAGTACATGTGTGTGAGTATATGTGTGTGTTTGTACATTTGTGTGTGTCCCGCAGCTGCCTGCCCACCCACCTCCGTGCAGTCACAGTCGGCAGGAAAGATGGTGGTTTGTGGCCTGTGCTGGAGATGTGAGTACGTGTGTGTGTGTGTATGTGAGTATGTGTGTGTGTATGTGTGTGTATACGTGTGTGTACATGTGTGTGTACATGTGTACGTGTGTGTGTACGTGTGTGTGTGCACATGTGTGTGTGTGTGTATGTACATGTGTGTGTGTGTATGTACATGGTGGGCAGGCAGCAGCGGGTTCGGCGGCGTGGCCAGCAGCGGCGGCGGCGGGGGGTCCAGTGGCGGTGGGGGGTCAGGCGGGGGGGTCCTGGCGGCGGGCAGCCGGCAGGAAAGACCGCGGCTTGCGCCCGCACCCCATCTCCAGCACAGGCCGCAAGCTGCAGTCATTCCTGCCGGCTGTGAATGCACAGAAGTGGGTAGGCAGCGGCGGGTCTGGCGCGGGGGGTCTGGCGGCATCGGTGCTGGAAGTGTGTGACAGAGTTTATTGGTAATTATATATTAGATGGGGGACACAGTGCTGCTTATTACTTTATATTTTGAGGTGTGTGGCTAATAGTATATTAATGGTGGGGTATATATCTGTATTCGGGGGAGACACATCTATGTATACAATGTATGTAGCTTTGTTATTTTCTGGGGTGTGAAGATCATTGTGACAAGACGAGTCGTGGCTGGGAGATGTCGACATGAAGGTCTGACCAGATGAAGAAAAACCAGGAGAAAACGGCTCTAATCAGGTGAGACGTCAGCAATAAGTGCTTGAATGTAGATATTATTATGTATCTGCACTGTGTGATGTGGAATGATAATTTTTTTTGCAAAATCCCTTATTCTACATTCTCACATTTGTGTGAAATGTCTCTGTGCTTCCAGTTTTTTATCAGATGGCACATGGGCTCATAGTTTTATAGGTCTATTCACACATACAGTACATAAAAATCACTGATCTGAGAATGAGATCTGTGAGGGTCAGAGAATCTTCTGTTCTGATCTGAATTTGAGGATCAGAATAGGAAATGCTCATTGCTAGAGTTGAGCGACTTTTGTTTTTTTAGGGTCGCGTTTCGTTTCGTGAAACCCGACTTTTCCAAAAGTCGGATCGAGCAAGATCGTCCGATTATAGGGAAAAGTCGGGGTCGTCACGAAACACGAAACCCAATGTAAGTCAATGGGGAATAAAAGTCGGCAGTGAGAGGAGGACACACCAGCAGTGCCCATTTGAATGCCAAAAGCATCAATTCTTCTTACTTAAGCTTGTCAACCTTAATTAACTTCATAATACAAGTTACGCACTGAAAAATGGGGGTTATTTGGCTAAAGTTGTGGGGGGGAGGGCTGGCTCCAGGTTTTCATGTGCCCTGGGCGAAAGAGCGCCCCTTTAACACATACCACAACTCATCATGCTCCGATACAGCAGAGAAATAGCGGTATAGTACAATGAAAAATACTTCACTTTTTACATCTCATGACAAGGCCCATCTATTTCTCCATACAGAATCATTGGTCCCATATAATGTTTGAAACAGTATATGATGAGCTCCACATAATGCTACAGTATATGTTGGTCCCCATGGATGAAGCTCCACTGTCTTATGGGCCCAAATAATGCTCCAAACATAATGGGCGCCATTTCTAATGCTCTAGTGTATAATGGGCCCTGTAAATGCTGCTCCAGTGTCTGATGTCCACCTTTGGAATGTTCCAGTGTATGGTGGGCCCCATCTATCATTCTCCAGAGTATAGTGCTCCCCAAAAATTGCTGTTCCAACATTGAAAACAATCAAATTGGTCTCCTCGCTAGGGAATCCCTGTACTAGTCGGGACTCCTCGTCGTTCCCATCTTCCATCTCACTGCACAGTATTTCAACCTTGCAAGTGCTGTGATCCTGAGCAAGCAGGGGGGGCCCACTCGTTGGCGACGGCACTGGCACAGGGCCCCTGATAGTACGGTGGTGTGTCTGATGGCGGGTGGGCCGAACCTGCACTTTCATCTGCAGCTTCCTTTTTGTCACCGTGTAAGATGGAACTGTATATGGGAAGGGTAACCTGAGTTTCATCAGGGTCAGATTCAGGCCGTGTAGCGTGCGAGGGGAATGTAGTGGTCTGGGTCAATGTACCAGCAGATTTATCGAGCAGTGGCTGGGCATCAGTGCACTTGTGTCGCCCCCAGGAGTACGGTCGCCACAGTGGCATTACCTTCCTCCTAGGGAGTGTGATGTCATGCTTGGGAGCAACGAAGGATCTCTCTAGCAGGTTAACTGATTGGGCGGCGTTATTCCCATGAGTCATGACCCTCCAAACAGCGTTCATGAAGGCAAAGTGTTTGTTTTACGTGGCAGTATGGTTGCAAAGCTGAACCTTAAAGGAATGTCCAGAAGGGCACCACCAGGAGTGGAGCCTACGGTTTAATTTTACTCCACCTGGGAAACCTCAACCATGCAAGCTACAGAACAGATGCACACATTGCAAGCTTAATTCCGTTAACGAACGAGACTCCGTCATGCCCCGCGGTCCGAGTCTGGCTTACTAGAGGGACACGTGAGGCTCTGGCACATGAGATTGGCCAATAACTGGTGTGTCATGCCCTTACATGTCCGTGGCTGCATGTGCGCTACACTGAAAAGGCCAGCGTTTGTCGCTTACAGGTGCAGATAACCCACTGAACAACGTTAGTGATGGGGATCTGTGATTACTATTATTACCCGCGAACGATGATTTCCCAGTAAGTGCAGGTCAACCGCAGTTCCGGAATTAGGCCTAACCGTCATTCCTGAAAAAATGAAAAACTTACGTGTGCAAACCACAGGTGCTGTAGCTTGCTTAACAGCTCGCCATCTGTTCTCAGGCCCAGTATGGATTACACGTGATTGCACAAAGGTGAGAAAGGGTACCGTATCCCCGGATAACATGTATGGATAGCATAGTGTACACATTCAAAATATATGTCTATACATCAGGAGGCAGGCTCAGACGGTGTCAGGCCCAGTATGGATTGCACGTGATTGCACAAAGGTGAGCAAGGGTTCTGTATCCCCAGATAACATGTATGGATAGCGTACACATTCAAAATATATGTCTATACATCAGGAGGCAGGCTCAGACGGTGTCAGGCCCAGTATGGATTGCACGTGATTGCACAAAGGTGAGAAAGGGTTCCGTATCCCCAGATAACATGTATGGATAGCGTACACATTCAAAATATATGTCTATACATCAGGAGGCAGGCTCAGACGGTGTCAGGCCCAGTATGGATTGCACGTGATTGCACAAAGGTGAGAAAGGGTTCCGTATCCCCAGATAACATGTATGGATAGCGTACACATTCAAAATATATGTCTATACATCAGGAGGCAGGCTCAGACGGTGTCAGGCCCAGTATGGATTGCACGTGATTGCACAAAGGTGAGAAAGGGTTCCGTATCCCCAGATAACATGTATGGATAGCGTACACATTCAAAATATATGTCTATACATCAGGAGGCAGGCTCAGACGGTGTCAGGCCCAGTATGGATTGCACGTGATTGCACAAAGGTGAGAAAGGGTTCCGTATCCCCAGATAACATGTATGGATAGCGTACACATTCAAAATATATGTCTATACATCAGGAGGCAAGCTCAGACGGTGTTAGGCCCAGTATGGATTGCACGTGATTGCACAAAGGTGAGAAAGGGTTCCGTATCCCCAGATAACATGTATGGATAGCGCACACATTCAAAATATATGTCTATACATCAGGAGGCAGGCTCAAACGGTGTCAGGCCCAGTATGGATTTGACGGCCCAGACTACACAGCGGAGGAGCAGGGAGAGGTAAAGATTGCAAATGCTGGGGCCCTGCCCAAGCAAGGGGGGCCCACTCGTGGGCATCAGTACTGGCACTGGGCCCCTCATAGTACGGCGGTGTGTCTGACAGAGGGTGTGCACCACCACCGTCAGAGACACTTGATTGCACTATGAGGGACCCTGTGCCAGTGCCCACGCCCAAGAGTCGGCCTACCCACCTGTCCAGGGCAACGGCACTCGCACGGTGTCGTGCGCTAGGTGGTGACCCCGGCCATGGGGGGGGGAGGCAGCACAGTTAGGGAGTTTTAGAAAGTGGCATATGTTGATGTTGGACATTCAGCTGATGCAAAAGGTGAAATAGGTCAAGTCCCAGGAAGGGGTGGACCAAAGCAAGCCATTTTTCTGTCACCCTATGTGTCATCAGGGGAAGGTGGGACAAAATCCTTGGAAACCCATGCGTGGTTCATTTTAATGAAGGTTAGATCATCCACATTTTGGGTTGACAGACGGGTCCTTTTTTCTGTCAGGATTGATCCAGCTGCACTGAACACTCTTTCCGATAGCACACTTGCAGCTGGGCAAGCGAGCTCCTGTAAGGCATATTGTGCCAATTCAGGCCAGGTGTCCAGTTTAGCGGCCCAATAGTCAAAGGGGAATGACCTGTGTGGGAGAACATCGATATGGGAGGAAAAGTAATTTGTAACCATAGTTGACAACTGCTGTCTCCTGTCACTTTCCATCGATGCAGTATTACCAGTTGTGTGAGCGGTACTTGAAAAATCAGTCCACAACATTGTCATGAAACCCCTGTCTCCAACGCCACTTCTGCTGTGTGCACCACGAACACCTCTGCCAAGCTGACCCCGGCCCGTACGGCTCGTGTGAGAACCATCACCGCTGCTGTGTGCTGGGAATGCCTCAAGCAACCGATTTACAGAGTTGCTTGTTTATTAGCTAATATTAGGTCAAGGTTCTCCTGTGGCAAGATGTTTTGTAATTTGCCTTTATAGCGTGGATTCAGGATGCTGGCCAACCAGTAGTCGTCATCGTTCATCATTTTGGCAATGCGGGGGTCCCTTTTTAGGATCTGCAAGGCATAATCTGACATGTGGGCCAATGTTCCCGGTGTCAATGATGCACTGCGAGTGCTGGTTGGAGGAGCACTTTCTGGCAAATCCACATCCCTCCAGTCACGCACAAACCCTGTACCAGACCTTGCCACGCCAACATTTTCACTTGCCCCACGAGATGCATCCTCCTCCCCTAAGTAATCATCCCCATCATCCTCCTCCTCCTCTTCTTCCTCCACCTCGTCCAGGAGAGGTCCCTGAGCAGACAATGGCTGAATGTCATCAAGGATTCCCTCCTCTTCCTCCTCATCAACATTGGCTGCAGAAGCCTGCTCCTTAAGGTGCGTCAAAGTTTGCATGAGCAGACGCATAAGTGGGATGCTCATGCTTAGGATGGTGTCGTCTGCACTTACCAGCCGTGTGCATTCCTCAAAACACTGAAGGACTTTACAGAGGTCTTTCAGCTTCGACCACTGCACACCGGTCAACTCCATGTCTGCTCTCAAAGTGCCTGGCCGTGTATCCTCCCACAAATGCATTATGGCCTGCCTCTGCTCGCACAGCCGCTCCACCATGTGCAGGGTGGAGTTCCACCTTGTTGCAATGTCGATAATGAGGCGGTGGTTGGGAAGGTGGAGCAATCGCTGCAGCTTCTGCATACGAACGGAGTGTACAGGCGACCGGCGGATGTGCGCGCACAGTCTTCGCACCTTCTGGAGCAGGGCTGTTAACTCCGGATAATTTTTGAGGAAGCACTGCACCACCAGGTTCAAGGTGTGAGCCAAGCAAGGTATGTGTCTGAGTTTTGAAAGGGCTATGGCTGCCACAAAATTACAGCCGTTATCACTAACTACCTTGCCTGCCTCAAGATGTACACTGCCCAGCCATGACTCAGTTTGTCGCTGAAAGTACTCAGCCAGCACCTCGGCGGTGTGTCTGTCGCCCAAACACATCATCTGCAACACAGCCTGCTGACGCTTTCCACTAGCTGCTCAATAGGGGGACACCTCGTGTGCAACAGTGGCAGCTGCAGATGGAGTGCTCGTACGACTGCGCTCTGTGGACGAGCTTTCGCTTCTGGAGGAGGAGGAGGGTCGAACGCCTACAGCCAACTGTTTACTATACCGTGGGCTAGGCAGCACTGTCCCACCACCGCTGTCCCCTGTGGACCCTGCATCCACCACATTAACCCAGTGTGCAGTGATGGACACGTAACGGCCCTGGCCATGGCGACTGGACCATGCATCAGTTGTGAGGTGCACCTTTCCGCTCACTGACTGCTTGAGTGCATGGACAATGCGGTCTTTCACATGATGGTGGAGGGCTGGGATGGCTTTGCGAGAGAAGAAGTGGCGACTGGGTAGGTCATAGCGTGGTACTGCATAGGCCATGAGTTCGCGGAAAGCTGCGCTTTCCACCAACCGAAAGGGCATCATCTCAAACGAGATTAGTTTGGCAATGTGGGCGTTCAAACCCAGTGTACGCGGATGAGAGACTGAGTACTTTCTTGACCTACTCATAGTGTCTGGGAGGGTGAGCTGGACTTGAGAGCTGCATATGGTGGAAGTAGCGGTGAACAGGGCGGACTGAGAGAGGGTTGATGATGGTGATGGAGTTGGTGTTCTTTCTGATGGCCTAGAATCAGTCTTTCGTTGATATAACAGTGGGATTCCCTGACTGCTGTGGCCTTGCAACGACACCTCAACATTTGCTGCTGTGCTAACCGGTGGGCTTACAGTGGGGGAAACAATGTAGCGTTGCTGACTACCTTCGTTGTGATCAGTTGCACATGTGGCACTTGAGGTTTGGTGTTGTATCCACACTTGCAAGTGCATGCTGATTAAATGTCTAAGCATGCAACTGGTATTCAAATTTTTCAGATTTTTCCCTCGGCTATAGGTCTTTGCGCACTTCTTACAGATAACCTTGGCCTGATCATGAGGATTTTGTTCAAAAAAGTGCCACACTGCACTCTTCCTACTTTGGCAGACATTTTGCGGCCTAGCACGCTGTGATGTTTTGACCCTCTGGACAAGCTGTCCAGCAACTCTTTTGATTTTTGGAACCTGTCTTTGGAGTGCTCCGGGCCTGCCGGATAACAGCTGTTGCGATGTCGATGTCTGCTGTGGATGCTCCTCATCTGAGCTATTGGAAGCAGCACCCTCTTCCCCCAATGGATGCCAATCTGGGTCAACAACTGGGTCATCCATCACCTCCTCTTCAATGTCATGTGCACCTTCCTCTGTGTCACCGTGTATGGTGGTATAGTGTGCGGGAAGGGGCACCTGAGTCTCATCAGGGTCAGAATCTGGCTCTGTACACTGCGAGGACAATGTAGTGCTCTGAGTGAATGTACCAGCAGAATCATCCATCAGCGGCTGTGCATCAGTGCACTCCATGTCAGATTCATCTTGGCCTGGGTAATTCACCATTTCACTTGATAATCCAGGCATGGTATGTGAAAACAGCTCCATGGAGTAATCAGTAGTATGGCCTGCGTCATCCTTCAATCTTGGTTGGGGTGAAGGACACAAGGAAAGGTGTGGTTCATGAACATGAGCCTCCAATGACGACTCAGTGCTTTTACTTTTTACAACTGAAGAAGAGGAGGCGATAGAGCTGGAGGCTGAGTCAGCAATGTAAGACAAAACTTTTTCCTGATGCTCTGGCTTTAAAAGCGGTTTGCCAACTCCTAGAAAACTAAGCCTTCGAAGCCTTATGGAGCCAGACGGTGACGCAGGCTCAACACCTCCTGCATTCGGTCCTATTTTGCTCTTGCCACTACCATCAGATCCACCACCAACACCATCATTACCAGCTGGCAACCCCCGCCCAATTCCACGGCCTCTTCCACCAGCCTTCCTCATTTTTGGTAAAAATGTAGACAAAATCCAACAAACTATATAGTAATGTAAAACAAGGTACAAGCTGTCTATAGGACAGGGGAGATTTTGAATTTCTTCTCACACTAGTGGACACTGGACACTTTTGGATTGTGTGAGGCCCAATGAATATCTGAGCGCTATGTGACAGGCTCGATGGCACTGCTGTGACCAAAGTGACTAGAGGATAAGTGAGATTTTGAATTTCTTCTCACACTAGTGGACACTGGACACTTTTGGATTGTGTGAGGCCCAATGAATATCTGAGCGCTATGTGACAGGCTCGATGGCACTGCTGTGAGCAAAGTGACTAGAGGATAAGTGAGATTTTGAATTTCTTCTCACACTAGTGGACACTGGACACTTTTGGATTGTGTGAGGCCCAATGAATATCTGAGCGCTATGTGACAGGCTCGATGGCACTGCCGTGACCAAAGTGACTAGAGGATAAGTGAGATTTTGAATTTCTTCTCACACTTGTGGACACTGGACACTTTTGGATTGTGTGAGGCCCAATGAATATCTGAGCGCTATGTGACAGGCTCGATGGCACTGCTGTGAGCAAAGTGACTAGAGGATAAGTGAGATTTTGAATTTCTTCTCACACTAGTGGACACTGGACACTTTTGGATTGTGTGAGGCCCAATGAATATCTGAGTGCTATGTGACAGGCTCGATGGCACTGCTGTGACCAAAGTGACTAGAGGATAAGTGAGATTTTGAATTTCTTCTCACACTTGTGGACACTGGACACTTTTGGATTGTGTGAGGCCCAATGAATATCTGAGCGCTATGTGACAGGCTCGATGGCACTGCTGTGATCAAAGTGACTAGAGGATAAGTGAGATTTTGAATTTCTTCTCACACTAGTGGACACTGGACACTTTTGGGTTGTGTGAGGCCCAATGAATATCTGAGCGCTATGTGACAGGCTCGATGGCACTGCTGTGAGCAAAGTGACTAGAAGATAAGTGAGATTTTGAATTTCTTCTCACACTAGTGGACACTGGACACTTTTGGATTGTGTGAGGCCCAATGAATATCTGAGCGCTATGTGACAGGCTCGATGGCACTGCTGTGAGCAAAGTGACTAGAGGATAAGTGAGATTTTGAATTTCTTCTCACACTTGTGGACACTGGACACTTTTGGATTGTGTGAGGCCCAATGAATATCTGAGCGCTATGTGACAGGCTCGATGGCACTGCTGTGACCAAAGTGACTAGAGGATAAGTGAGATTTTGAATTTCTTCTCACACTAGTGGACACTGGACACTTTTGGATTGTGTGAGGCCCAATGAATATCTGAGCGCTATGTGACAGGCTCGATGGCACTGCTGTGACCAAAGTGACTAGAGGATAAGTGAGATTTTGAATTTCTTCTCACACTTGTGGACACTGGACACTTTTGGATTGTGTGAGGCCCAATGAATATCTGAGCACTATGTGACAGGCTCGATGGCACTGCTGTGACCAAAGTGCCTAGAGGATAAGTAAGATTTTGAATTTCTTCTCACACTAGTGGACACTGGACACTTTTGGATTGTGTGAGGCCCAATGAATATCTGAGCGCTATGTGACAGGCTCGATGGCACTGCTGTGACCAAAGTGACTAGAGGATAAGTGAGATTTTGAATTTCTTCTCACACTAGTGGACACTGGACACTTTTGGATTGTGTGAGGCCCAATGAATATCTGAGCGCTATGTGACAGGCTCGATGGCACTGCTGTGAGCAAAGTGACTAGAGGATAAGTGAGATTTTGAATTTCTTCTCACACTAGTGGACACTGGACACTTTTGGATTGTGTGAGGCCCAATGAATATCTGAGCGCTATGTGACAGGCTCGATGGCACTGCTGTGACCAAAGTGACTAGAGGATAAGTGAGATTTTGAATTTCTTCTCACACTTGTGGACACTGGACACTTTTGGATTGTGTGAGGCCCAATGAATATCTGAGCGCTATGTGACAGGCTCGGTGGCACTGCTGTGAGCAAAGTGACTAGAGGATAAGTGAGATTTTGAATTTCTTCTCACACTAGTGGACACTGGACACTTTTGGATTGTGTGAGGCCCAATGAATATCTGAGCGCTATGTGACAGGCTCGATGGCACTGCTGTGAGCAAAGTGACTAGAGGATAAGTGAGATTTTGAATTTCTTCTCACACTAGTGGACACTGGACACTTTTGGATTGTGTGAGGCCCAATGAATATCTGAGCGCTATGTGACAGGCTCGATGGCACTGCTGTGACCAAAGTGACTAGAGGATAAGTGAGATTTTGAATTTCTTCTCACACTAGTGGACACTGGACACTTTTGGATTGTGTGAGGCCCAATGAATATCTGAGCGCTATGTGACAGGCTCGATGGCACTGCTGTGACCAAAGTGACTAGAGGATAAGTGAGATTTTGAATTTCTTCTCACACTAGTGGACACTGGACACTTTTGGATTGTGTGAGGCCCAATGAATATCTGAGCGCTATGTGACAGGCTCGATGGCACTGCTGTGAGCAAAGTGACTAGAGGATAAGTGAGATTTTGAATTTCTTCTCACACTAGTGGACACTGGACACTTTTGGATTGTGTGAGGCCCAATGAATATCTGAGCGCTATGTGACAGGCTCGATGGCACTGCTGTGAGCAAAGTGACTAGAGGATAAGTGAGATTTTGAATTTCTTCTCACACTAGTGGACACTGGACACTTTTGGATTGTGTGAGGCCCAATGAATATCTGAGTGCTATGTGACAGGCTCGATGGCACTGCTGTGACCAAAGTGACTAGAGGATAAGTGAGATTTTGAATTTCTTCTCACACTTGTGGACACTGGACACTTTTGGATTGTGTGAGGCCCAATGAATATCTGAGCGCTATGTGACAGGCTCGATGGCACTGCTGTGACCAAAGTGACTAGAGGATAAGTGAGATTTTGAATTTCTTCTCACACTAGTGGACACTGGACACTTTTGGATTGTGTGAGGCCCAATGAATATCTGAGCGCTATGTGACAGGCTCGATGGCACTGCTGTGAGCAAAGTGACTAGAGGATAAGTGAGATTTTGAATTTCTTCTCACACTAGTGGACACTGGACACTTTTGGATTGTGTGAGGCCCAATGAATATCTGAGCGCTATGTGACAGGCTCGATGGCACTGCTGTGACCAAAGTGACTAGAGGATAAGTGAGATTTTGAATTTCTTCTCACACTAGTGGACACTGGACACTTTTGGATTGTGTGAGGCCCAATGAATATCTGAGCGCTATGTGACAGGCTCGATGGCACTGCTGTGAGCAAAGTGACTAGAGGATAAGTGAGATTTTGAATTTCTTCTCACACTAGTGGACACTGGACACTTTTGGATTGTGTGAGGCCCAATGAATATCTGAGCGCTATGTGACAGGCTCGATGGCACTGCTGTGAGCAAAGTGACTAGAGGATAAGTGAGATTTTGAATTTCTTCTCACACTAGTGGACACTGGACACTTTTGGATTGTGTGAGGCCCAATGAATATCTGAGCGCTATGTGACAGGCTCGATGGCACTGCTGTGAGCAAAGTGACTAGAGGATAAGTGAGATTTTGAATTTCTTCTCACACTAGTGGACACTGGACACTTTTGGATTGTGTGAGGCCCAATGAATATCTGAGCGCTATGTGACAGGCTCGATGGCACTGCTGTGACCAAAGTGACTAGAGGATAAGGGAGATTTTGAATTTCTGCAGACACTTGTGGACACTGGACACTTTTGGATTGTGTGAGGCCCACTGATATCTGAGCGCTATGTCACAGGCTCGATGGCACAGCTGTGACAAAAGTGACTAGAGGATAAGGGAGATTGGATTGCTTTTAAAAAAGCAGTTTGCAGAGCAGTGGGTAAACAGCAATGCCAGCCTGTCAGGAAGCCTTAAAAGGCAGCCCAACAACCAACACCACTGATACACCACAATATAGCCTCCCCTTTCACTGCACACACAGTGACTGGTGTGTTGTGCAGGCCAAATCGCTAGCAGCAGAAGCAGTTTTTTTGTCTTCTTCCCTGCCTAACGCTCTCCCTACAGAATCAGCAGCAACCTCTCCCTATACTGAGATCGGCAGAAGTAAGATGGCGGTCGGCGTGCACGCCCTTTTATACCCCCTGTGACGCCCACCAAAGCAAGCCAATCACTTGCATGCCCTTCTGAAAGATGGTGGTGACCCGTGCCTATGTCATCACGTTGCCCACAGTGTCCGTGGATCCTGATTGGCTGAAAAAGAGCGCAAAACAAACTTTTGAAACGCGACTTTGGCGCGTAAGTCGCCGACCTCGTGGCCGAACTCATCCTTGGGTCGGGTTTTGTTTCATGAAACCCGACTTTGCCAAAAGTCGGGGACTTTTGAAATTTTTCGACCCGTTTCGCTCAACTCTACTCATTGCATCTATAAAAGCGGGCAGCACACCAACACTGCACACAGATACAGGGATGTAGCCTTATTATGTATAGCACAGCCCCTTAGTATATAGTGTGCTCACTTATTATGTATAGCACAGTCTCTTAGTATATAGTGTACACACTTATGTATAGCACAGTCCCATAGTATATAGTGTACTCACTTATTATGTATAGTACAGTCTCTTAGTATATAGTGTACACACTTATGTATAGCACAGTCCCTTAGTATATAGTGTACTCACTTATTATGTATAACATTGTCATTAGTTACATAGTTTCCTCTTTTATGATGTATAACACCGTCCCTTATTGCGTACCATCCTTTTTAGTTATATTAGTTATATGTGTTGCCATCCCTTATTATATAGCTTCATCTGCTGTTATGTACAGTGCTGTCTCTTACATAGAGTATTCTTGTTATTTTTGTTATTCACAGCGTCCTCTTTTATTACATAGTCCCCTTTCTCGTTTGGTATAAAATAACTGCTGATGGAGCAGCCGGTGACCCGACAACCAGTCCATTAGCGCCTCCATTAGAAAAGAAGCTTTCCCATGCTCCATCAGCCATCATTGCATTATACATCTAACAAGACAGGATGGTATGTAATAAAGAACAGGGCTCTATATAATCCGATATGTAAGGGACTGAGCTGTAAATAGCAAGAGAGTCCCCCAAAAAGGAGCAAAGAGCACATGACAGAAATGAATCCCCCCTCCCGTGCCCATATACACATCACACATACTCCATCCCATAGGCACATCTTCCCTCTTAAAGGGATCTCCGGTATGGAAGTCAGGGCAATTCCACTCAGCTCTGTGGTTCTGACCCCAGGGTCTCTTGAAGGGATCCCCGGTATGGAAGTTAGGACCGTTCCATTCAGCTCTGTGGTTCTGACCCCAGGGTCTCTTAAAGGGATCATTGGTATGCAAGTTAGGGCAAATCAACTCAGCATTTTGGTACTGACCCCACGCCTTTCTTAAAGGGATCTCCGGTATGGAAGGCAGGGCAAATCCATCCAGTGCTTTGGTTCTGACCCCATGCCTCTCTTAAAGGGATCCCCGGTATGGAAGTCAGGGAAATTGCCTTCAAATTCTCTGGTACTGACCCCACGCTCTCTTAAAGGGATCTCCTGTACGGAAGTTAGGGCAAATCCCTCAGCGCTCTGATTCTGACCCCAGGGTTCTATTAAAGGGATCATTGTTACGCAAGTCAGGGCAAATCCATCCAGCGCTCTGGTTCTGATCCCAGGCTTTCTTAAAGGGATCTCTGGTATGGAAGTTAGGGTAAATCCATCAGCGTTCTGATTCTCACCCCAGGTTTCTACATTATAAACGGGATCTCCGGTATGGAAGTGAGGGCAAATCCACTCTGCACTTTGGTACTGACCTCATGCCTCTCTTAAAAGGATCCTCGGTATGGAAGTCAGGGCAATTGTCTTCAAATGCTCTGGTAATGACCCCAGGCTCTCTTAAAGAGATATCCTGAACGGAAGTTAGGGCAAATCCCTTAGCGCTCTGATTCTGACCCCAGGGATCTAATAAAGGGATCATTGGTATGCAAGTCAGGCAAATCCACTCAGCGCTCTGGTTTTGATCCCAGGCTTTCTTAAAGGGATCTCTGGTATGGAAGTTAGGGTAAATCCATCAGCACTCTGATTCTCACCCCAGGTTTCTACATTATAAACGGGATCATTGGTAT
Source organism: Dendrobates tinctorius (assembly GCF_039654945.1). NCBI lineage: Eukaryota > Metazoa > Chordata > Amphibia > Anura > Dendrobatidae > Dendrobates > Dendrobates tinctorius. The sequence continues at coordinate 9,981,512 of NW_027361715.1, forward strand.
GGAAGTCAGGGCAAATCCCTCAGCACTCTGGTTCTGACCCCTGGCTGACGGGATGATGTGGGATATTAGGGGTAGTAGTCCGGTGGCTCTGGCTGACAGGTTGATGCGGGATATTAGGGGGAGTAGTCTGGTAGCTCTGGCTGACGGAATGATGTGGGATATTAGGGGTAGTAGTTTGGTGGTTCTTGCTGATGGAATGATGTGGGATATTAGGGGTAGTAGTCCGGCGGCTGTGATGGGATGATGTGGGATATTAGTGATAGTTGTCCGTTGGCTCTGGCTGACGGGATGATGTGGAATATTAGGGGTAGTAGTCCGGCGGCTGTGACAGATGATGTGGGATATTAGTGGTGGTTGTCCAGTGGCTCTGGCTGACGGGATGATGTGGGATATTAGGGGTAGTAGTCGGGTTGCTTTGACGGGATGATGTGGGATACTAAGGGTAGTAGTCCAGTGGCTCTGGGTGACGGGACGATCTGGGATATTAGGGGTAGTAGTCTCGTAGCAAATCATAAGAACATACCCCTAAAAATGATACTTTATTAGGTTAAAAATAACCAAAAAAAAAAAAAATTTGGTTATGCACCAAAAACAAAAAGTGACAAAAATCAAAACCAAAAGTGTTCAAACAAAACCCCAATAAGGGAACAACTAGGAATCCCTATTAGATACCCTGAGCTCACAACTGCCTGGCCGCAGAGGTTGGCACCCTAGGGGGGACGTTATGGTGCCCCCGCTCAACGATGACTGTCCCTAGGGACCCTGATACACCCTGCAGCCACTAGGGTTACCCTCTACCCAATCGTAAAGGGACCCCTAATTCTAGACAATAGAATACTGCTCTAAGGAGGGCCCTGTATCCCTTATAGTTAAAAACAATAGAACACATTCAATCCACATTAACAGGTGGTTTCAGGGTAAAGTTGTGAAGGAAGTATTTCTATTTTCACACATGAACTGTTATTGATCTTGTGGTCATCAGATAATTTCTCAAAAAATACCACAATCACTAGACTCTAACTAGTGCCACATAGAGATAATCACTCTCTTTTAATACCCAATGACTGCCATACTATCATGTCAGCAGTGTACATAGGGTTATATCCGCAGTTGTCAACTCTATTGTCAGTGTAATTGCTGTTCATAAACAGCGCTCCCTCTCACATTTAGGATGAAGTAGCCGGTCACTGACAGTACTGCACATCTTTGTCACGGTCTCATGCATGGGATGGGAATCATTCTGCACCATGTAGCTCACCTTGGCCAGTATCCTCCTGTCGCCTACTTCCTGAACTGGATCAAGGGGGCATCCCAGGACAGAGCTGGCCCTTCTAATCAGTTTGTCCAGCCTATTCCTGTCCCTGGTTGATATGTCACTACCCCAGCACGCCACACCAAAGAAGATGACTGATGCCACAACAGAGTTGAAGAAGGATGCAAGGACTGCCCCCCTAACTCCAAAGGCTCTCAGCCTTCTGAGCAGATAAAGCCTACTGTGGCCCTTCCTGTACACTGCATCCAAGCGATGGGCCCAGTCAAGCTTATTATTGAGGATCACACCAAGGTACTTATAGGTGTCGACTATCTCAATGTCATTTCCCTGAATGTTCACTGTTGTGAGTTCATTTTCCCCTCCGTCACTGAGGCCTGGTAAACTCCCTGTTCTAGTGAAGGAAGGTAGTGAGCCTGATTATCAGGCACCTGGGACTAATGAAGACGATTCAATACAAAAATGGTGGGGGGAACAAGAGGCGCAATAGTGCCCTATCACTAGTGACACTAGAAGTATGAGCGGTATAATACAGTTCCACTCACCTATTCCAGTTGTGTAACCCACAACTGGCTTGAGAGCATATCACAGAATCAGCTGCTGCAGGACCTCCACCAACCACTCGCACGTGGAAAAACCTTCAGAAAGTTGTGGGAAGCAGGGTGTGTTGCAGTCCGCGCTGCCGAGATTCACAAATCACCTGGGATGCAAGATGTTGTACCAGTGTACTCCTTTATTTCCTCCTACGCGTTTCGGCGCCCTTCCTGGCACCTTCCTCAGGGATCAGAGGAAGGTGCCAGGAAGGGCGCCGAAACGCGTAGGAGGAAATAAAGGAGTACACTGGTACAACATCTTGCATCCCAGGTGATTTGTGAATCTCGGCAGCGCGGACTGCAACACACCCTGCTTCCCACAACTTTCTAATGAAGACGATTGGCTGAGTGGAGTCACTGACTGGATTTAAGGCAGCCTACGCCCTTTCTGCCCTGCGGGTGATTTCTCTGTGGACTCTTGGACACCAGTCTGATTCCTGCTCTCCTAAAGCTAAGTTTTCTGTTTTGCCTTTTTGCATTTAAGATTTGTTTTTGTTTTTCTTGCTTTTTGGATTCTGCCACTCCCTGCTGGAGTGTGCAGTGTTCCGTTAGCTCTGTCTTCTGAAAGTACCTGAGTGCTGATTTAGTTTTTGAAGCTTAGTTGCTTCAGGGCCATTTTTATATCAGCTTGTTGGCTTTTGTCTCTGATAGGGTTTTGGCAGATTGCGGACAGCAGCCTTCCTATCCGTTCCTATCTAGGTAGTTTTTGGGCCCCGTCTTTGCTCAGCCTGTCTTTCTGTCCGTGTAAGTGTTTTCATCTTGCTTCGCCGTCATTATATGTGGGGGGCTGCCTATTGCTTTGGGGTCTGCTCTGGGGCAGTTAGATTTCCCCTTTCCTTCTTTAGGCCTATGTATCTCTCCGGCTGTGATCGAGGGGTCTAGGTCATCGTAGGAACCCCCCACGGCTACTGCTAGTTGTGTTGATAGGTTCAGGGGTCTGCAATCTGATAGTTGCCAACTTCTCTGGTTTTCTGGACTTAGCTAGCATTTCTGTTTTTGCCTCCTACGGTGACTCAATCATAACAGAATCACCCGCCAAACCGCAGATCCTGGGGTACTCAATAGCAGGAAAGAATTGTGTTTAAAAAAAAAAAAAAGTGTGTATATTCTTTCCTCTATATCTCTGAGGCCGTAGGGGGAATTTTTTTTCTCTCAATGGAGATAAAGCAAGTGTCTGATCGTGTAGAGCAGCTCGCTGCTGAAGTGCGAGGAATTTCCGCCTATCTTGCTCGTTCACATGCTGTTGAACCAAAGATCCCCACACCTGATGTATTTTTTGGGGATCGATCTAAATTTTTGAGTTTCAAAAATAATTGTAAATTATTTTTTGCTTTGAAGCCTAACTCGTCAGGGAGCCCCGCGCAGCAGGTTAAAATTGTCATCTCTTTGCTGCGCGGCGATCCCCAGGGTTGGGCGTTTTCTTTGAAACCAGATGACCCTATTCTGACTAATGTGAACGCATTTTTTCAAGCCTTGGGGTTGCTGTACGACGAACCTAATGCTATTGATCAGGCTGAAAAGACCCTGTTAGCATTGAACCTGGGTCGAGAATCTGCAGTGTTGTACTGACAAAAGTTCCGAAAGTGGGCGGTCCTTACTACCTGGAATGATAGTGCCTTGGCTGCTCTCTTTCGGAAGGGTTTGTCAGAAGCCGTAAAAGATACTATGGTGGGATTTCCTGTTCCCTCTGGACTGGACGATTCTATGTCTTTAGCCATTCAGGTTGATCGGCGTTTACGTGAACGCAGGATTACACGAGAGGTGTTGCCACCGGTTGAACAGACGTCTGAACCTATGCAATGTGATAGAGTTTTGTCTAAGGCGCAACGTCAGGAATTCAGAAGGCGCAATAAGCTGTGTTTTTTCTGTGGAGATGCCTCACATATTATTTCTGTTTGTCCTAAACGTGAGAAACGCTTTGCACACACGTTTTCTGTTGGTGGGGTTCAGCCTAAGTTTCTTTTGGCGATTACTCTGATCTGTTCCCTGTCCACATTTTCCGCCAAGGCTTTTGTGGATTCGGGAGCAGCGCTAAACCTAATGGACTTGGATTTTGCTAAACGTTGTGGATTTCCGATGACACCTCTGCAGACGCCTATCCCTTTGAGGGGGATTGATGCTACCCCTCTGGCTAAAAATAAACCTCAGTTTTGGACCCAGTTGGTCATGCGGGTCGCCCCAGACCACCAAGAAAATTGCAGATTTTTGGTGTTGCATGGTCTGCATGATGCCGTTGTTCTGGGGTTTCCCTGGTTGCAGATTCATAATCCAGTTCTGGATTGGATGTCTGTGTCTGTGGTGAGTTGGGGTTGCCGGTGTACCTTTAGCGAGGCTCCAGTTTTTTCCACCTCTCCCCAGTCGCATGAGGTTCCTGACTATTTGGCGGACTTCTATGATGTATTTAGTGAGAATGAGTCTGCGTCCTTGCCTCCTCATAGGAGTTATGACTGTGCAATTGAACTAAGCCCGGGGTGTAAATTCCTAAGGGTCGACTCTTCAATTTATCTGTACCCGAGCACGAGGCTATGCGGTCCTATATTAAGGAGGCATTGGAGAAGGGTCATGTTAGACCATCCTCTTCACCCTTAGGTGCAGTTTTTTTTTGTGGCCAAGAAGGATGGTTCTTTAAGGCCTTGTATTGATTATCGTGCCCTCAATAAAATTACTATTAAATATCAGTATCCGTTACCCCTGATTTCGGATCTATTCTCTAGAGTCAGAGGTGCTTGCTGGTTTACCAAGCTTGACCTCAGGGGGGCGTATAATCTTATCCGCATTAAGCAGGGGGATGAATGGAAGACAGCGTTTAATACTCCGGAGGGACATTTTGAGTACCTGGTGATGCCTTTTGGGCTCACTAATGCCCCTTCTATCTTCCAGTGCTTCATGAACGATATTTTCCGAGACTTTGTCGATAAATTTTTGATTATCTATCTGGACGATATTTTGATCTTCTCCAAGGATTGGGATGCTCATGTGGAACATATTCGGACTGTGTTCCGGATCTTGAGAGAGAATTCTCTGTATGTCAAAGGATCAAAATGGCTTTTTGGAGTACAGAGGATTTCTTTTTTGGGATTTATTTTGTCTCCGTCAACTATTGAAATGGACCCGGCCAAGGTACAGGCCATTTATGATTGGGTTCAGCCCACTTCTTTGAAGGCCCTCCAGAAGTTTTTGGGTTTTGCTAATTTTTATCGGAAATTTATAGCAAAATTTTCTAGTATTGACAAACCATTGACTGACCTGACCAGGAAGGGTGCGGATGTGTTGAATTGGTCTCCGGAGGCGGTTGCTTCCTTTCAGGAGCTGAAGCATAGATTTACCTCCGCCCCGGTTCTGCGGCAACCTGATGTCTCACTCCCGTTTCAGGTAGAGGTGGATGCTTCTGAGATTGGTGCAGGAGCAGTGTTGTCCCAAAAGGATCCGGTAACATCTAAAATGAATCCCTGTGCTTTCTTTTCCCGAAAGTTCTCATCATCTGAACGTAACTATGATGTGGGGAATCGGGAACTGTTGGCCATGAAATGGGCATTTGAGGAGTGGAGACATTGGTTGGAGGGAGCCAAACATCAAGTTGTGGTCCTCACTGACCACAAAAATTTGATTTACCTAGAGTCGGCTAAACGCTTGAACCCCAGACAGGCTAGGTGGGCTTTGTTTTTTACACGTTTTGATTTTGTGGTCTCTTTCCTTCCTGGAACTAAGAATGTCAAGGCAGACGCCCTCTCTAGGAGTTTCTTTGCTGATTCTCCTGTGGTGACCAAGCCTGCTACCATCTTAGGCGAAGTGGTAGTTCTTTCTGCCATTTCGCCCGATTTGAGACTTGCTCTGCAAGAGTTCCAGGAGGACAAACCTGAGCGTTGTCCCAGTGGAAAGTTGTATGTTCCTGACCAGTGGAAGAAGAGAGTGATGTCTGAAGTTCATTGCTCTGCATTGGCTGGTCATCCGGGTATTTTTGGTACTAGAGATCTGGTGAGTCGTTCTTTTTGGTGGCCCACCTTGTCTCATGATGTCAGGAATTTTGTGCAGTCCTGTGGGACTTGCTCCCGGTCTAAATCTTGTTCTCGCTCTAGTGGGTTGTTGATGCCTTTGCCGGTCCCCAGGAGGCCATGGACCCATATTTCAATGGATTTCATCTCTGATATGCCGGTCTCTCAAAGAATGACTGTTATTTGGGTGATTTGTGATAGGTTCTCTAAGATGGTTCATCTTGTACCACTCCCTAAGTTGCCATCTTCCTCTGAGTTGGTGCCCCTGTTTTTGCAACAGGTGGTTCGCTTGCACGGGATTCCTGATAACATTGTATCTGACAGAGGAGTTCAATTTGTGTCTAAATTTTGGAGGACGTTCTGTTCCAAGTTGGGAATTCAGTTGTCCTTCTCCTCTGCTGTTCACCCTCAGACCAATGGGCAGACAGAGAGAACAAACCAGACCTTGGAGTCGTATTTGAGATGTTTTATTTCCGCTGATCAGGATGATTGGGTTTCATTTTTGCCCTTGGCTGAATTTGCTTTAAATAATAGAGCTAGTTCTGCCACTTTGATGTCACCTTTTTTTTGTAACTTTGGGTTTCATCCTCGATTTTCTTCAGGGCAGGTGGAGCCCTCTGCCTGCCCAGGTGTTGACACTGTGGTGGAGAGAATGCACCAGATCTGGGACCAAGTGGTGGATAAGTTATCTCTCTCCCAGGAAAAGGCCCAGCGGTTTTCCAATCGACATAGGACCATTGGTCCCCAGTTTAAGATTGGTGATATGGTGTGGTTATCATCAAAAAATATTGCTATGAAGGTGGCTTCTCCTAAGTTTAAGCCTAGATTTATTGGACCTTACAAAATTTTGGAGATTATTAATCCAGTCTCTTTTCGTTTGGCTCTTCCTGTCACATTTAAGATCCATAATGTGTTCCATAAGTCCTTGTTGAAGAGGTTTGTTGAGCCAGTTTTGCCTGAGGTGGCACCTCCGGACCCTGTATTGGTTGAAGGTAACTTGGAATATGAGGTAGAGAAAATTCTGGATTCCCGTCTGGCTAGACGGAGACTCCAGTATTTGGTTAAGTGGAAGGGTTATGGTCAGGAGGATAATTCCTGGGTCTCTGCCTCTGATATTCATGCCAAAAGATTGGTGCGTGCCTTTCATCGGGCTCACCCTGATCGCCCTGGTAGCGTTGTTGAGGGTTCGGTGACCCCTCCTCAAGGGGGGGTACTGTTGTGAGTTCATTTTCCCCTCCGTCACTGAGGCCTGGTAAACTCCCTGTTCTAGTGAAGGAAGGTAGTGAGCCTGATTATCAGGCACCTGGGACTAATGAAGACGATTGGCTGAGTGGAGTCACTGACTAGATTTAAGGCAGCCTACTCCCTTTCTGCCCTGCGGGTGATTTCTCTGTGGACTCTTGGACACCAGTCTGATTCCTGCTCTCCTAAAGCTAAGTTTTCTGTTTTGCCTTTTTGCATTTAAGATTTGTTTTTGTTTTTCTTGCTTTTTGGATTCTGCCACTCCCTGCTGGAGTGTGCAGTGTTCCGTTAGCTCTGTCTTCTGAAAGTACCTGAGTGCTGATTTAGTTTTTGAAGCTTAGTTGCTTCAGGGCCATTTTTATATCAGCTTGTTGGCTTTTGTCTCTGATAGGGTTTTGGCAGATTGCAGACAGCAGCCTTCCTATCCATTCCTATCTAGGTAGTTTTGGGCCCCGTCTTTGCTCAGCCTGTCTTTCTGTCCGTGTAAGTGTTTTCATCTTGCTTCACCGTCATTATATGTGGGGGGCTGCCTATTGTTTTGGGGTCTGCTCTGGGGCAGTTAGATTTCCCCTTTCCTTCTTTAGGCCTATGTATCTCTCCGGCTGTGATCGAGGGGTCTAGGTCATCGTAGGAACCCCCCACGGCTACTGCTAGTTGTGTTGATAGGTTCAGGGGTCTGCAATCTGATAGTTGCCAACTTCTCTGGTTTTCTGTACTTAGCTAGCATTTCTGTTTTTGCCTCCTACGGTGACTCAATCATAACAGTTCACCACTACTGGTGGATTTTTCCCTTGCGAAAGTCCACCACCAATTCCTTGGTCTTCCCGGAATTAATCTTAAGGTAGTTCCTCTGACACCACTCCACAAAAGCTTGGTTAGTATCTCTGTACTCTCTTTCATCTCCTCCTGTGATGAGGCCTACTATTGCAGATTCATCAGAATACTTCTGCAAGTAGCAGCTAGATGAGTTGCACTTTAAATCCGCAGTGTACAGTGTGAAGAGAAAAGGGGCAAGAACTGTACCTTGAGGTGCCCCTGTATTGCAGATCACCGTGTCTGAAACACTGTCCTGAACCTTTACAAACCGAGGTCGGTTCGTGAGGTAGTTAAGGATCCACGTGGAGAGTTGGAGGTCCACACCAACAAGGCCCAGCTTGTCTCTCAGTAGACCTGGCTGTTTGGTATTAAAAGCACTAGAGAAATCGAAGAACATTATTCTCACAGTTTTCCCAGGTTTCTCCAGGTGAGAGAGAGTCCTATCTAGAAGGTGGATAATGGCATCATCCACACCAATACCCGGCCTGTAGGCAAACTGGAGAGGGTCCATATCCGAGCTCACTAGAGGACGGAGACGTGTGAGAACCAATCTCTCTAGTACCTTCATCAGGTGTGATGTCAATGCTACAGGTCTATAGTCATTAAGGTCTTTTGGATAAGGTTTCTTCGGAACTGGTACCACACACGATAATTTCCACAGTTGTGGTACTATACCTATTCTCAGGCTCATATTGAACAGATATGTAATGATCTCACTCAGCTGGTGCCCGCAGGTTCTGATTAGCCTTGCACTGATGCCGTCAGGACCTGCAGCCTTCAAAATTTTGATCTTATCCAGTTCTTTTGCAACCTGGGTACTTGTGAAGAACAGACCCTGGCTCAGTTGACAAGTTGCAGCAGGGGGTGAGGTTATTGTAGCAGAGAGGTGTGAATGGTATGCAGGGGCAGGAGCAGCCAGTGTGTGATTAAATCTGTTAAAGAATAGATTAAGTTCATTAAGCCCCTCTTTATCTACAACAATCCTGGAGACAGTCAGTCTATGCCCAGATATAGACTTTAGACCCTCCCAGACTTCATGAATCCTTTTCTGTGACAATTTCAGTTCAATCTTTCTCTTATAATTAGCCTTTCCCTGCCTGATTAGATTCTTCAGATCTTTCTGCACCTCTCTCAGCCTGCCCTTGTCACCTGATCTGAAGGCCAACTTCTTCTCTTTGAGAAGAGCCTTTATTCCGGGGCTGATCCATGGTTTATTGTTAGAGAAGCACCTCACTACTTTTGTGGGTACCGTGTTGTCTACACAGAAATTAATGTAGTCCGTTATACAGTGTGTGAGACCATCCATGTCATCACCATAGGAATCTTGCAGCACATCCCAAGTGGTTGTTTCAAAGCAGTCTCTCAGAGCATCATCACTCTCCTCAGTCCATATCCTCACTGTGCGAGTGACAGCAGGTTCTCTCTGTACAAGTGGCTTGTACACAGGTTGGAGGTACACTAGGTTGTGATCCGATCTTCCAAGGGGCGGTAGGGCTGGCGAGGCATATGCCCTTCTCACATTGGCAAAGAACAAGTCCAATATTTTGTTGTCTCTAGCGAGGCAGGTAACATACTGTGTGCAACCGGGTAGTATGGATGCTGGAGACACATGATTGAAGTCTCCCGAAACCAGAGGGAGTGCTTGGGGTGAAGGGACTGCATCATGCTCACTGTGGATTGTAGGACCTCAGTGGCGGCATCAGCTTTCGCAGAAGGGGGGACATATGCAGCTATCATGATTACATGCGATAGTTCCCTCGGTAAATAAAAAGGTCTCATGCCCACAGCTAATAGCTCAATGTCCTTACAGCATGTTTGCTCTTTGACCACGATATGCCTAGAGTCACACCATCTATCATTCACAAATATCGCCAGCCCTCCGCCTTTCCTCTTACCGCTCTCACTTGTCCTGTCCGCGCGAATGAGTTTAAAGCCATCCAACGAGACAACAGTGTCCGGAGTACCTTCGGTGAGCCAGGTCTCTGTAAACAGCAACATACTGCACTCCCTTAATTCCCGATGATGTCTGGTCAGCGCCGACAGTTCGTCCATCTTATTCCCGAGTGACCTCAAATTGCCCATAATGACGGAGGGAAGAGCAGGTCTATAGCGCCATCTTCTAGCTTTCCTGAGGGCTCCAGCTCTGCAACCTCTTCTCTTAGTCCTCCTTATTTCTGGTAGAATGTCCTCTGGTCTATTAGCAGCATGCTGCCTTGCTGTATCCCTAAGGGATTATACTCAATTGATGTTTTAAGCATTGCCATATACTTTTATATATGACAGATTATCCCGCTACTTTATCTGATTTGCTGATTCTTGTGCTATTTATGATATTTACATTGCGGGAATCTTTAAGATCTTGTGGCTCTCCTACAGCCGTGTGATTGTGCTTATGGATGCACTTTATTGTCCACCGTTTCCCCACCTGTTTGTCTAACTTTGTATTAATAAAGTTACACTTTTTTAGCATTTAAATGGACATATTGGTAATTTTTTGGATCCATGAATAAGACCGTGTAGGTTGAAACGTGGGATTCGTTCCCTGCACTGGGATTGCTCTTTTCTGCATATCTGTGCTTTTTAATATAATGGCTAAATAAATGTCAAGTTTTAAGAATCATATCTCCTGTGGTCACTGGATACAACTCTTCTTGCACATTGGATTTCTTTACCGCTGGGACCAGGGTGGCTCTGTGCGCCGATGACCAGCCAAGGAACCAGGACATAACGGGATGAGCTGAACTTTCATTCTTCTATATATTCCACTTAAGTTAGTGTAGAGATCTTAAGGCCTACCGGTTAGCCAGTTGATATGCTATGTGACTACATTGTGGAATTCAACTCTGCACATGTTGCAGAGACTGTGACAGCAGCCTTGAGACCTTGGGCAATATGACACTTTGCATAGCCTGGAACAGCGCAGTATGGACGTGGTGCAATTCACACTTGAGGAGTGGACACAGATGAAGGACCTCTGCACGTTTTTTTAAATTAAATACAAAAAAAGGGGACTTTAAGCCTGAAAGTGCCAAACTTATGTGATTTCTGTGATATATATATATATATATATATATATATATATATATATATATATAGGAAGTCTCAATGTGAAAACAGATATAAATCACCACACCCAATTGGCACCACAGACAAAAAAATGGACCTAATTAAATGGGACCATCAGAGATATAACATATAAGCATCAGGCCGGCGTCACACTAGAGAGGAATACGGACGAGTGAGAGGCGATAAAAAAGCGCATTGCTCACGGACCAATGATTCTCTATGGGGTAGCTCCTATCAGTCGTATTATTCTCTCATATTTTCTACGGTCCGTGCCAATCGCAGCATGCTGCGATTGTCAGCGTATTACGATCGTAGTACGCCAATGCAAGTCTATGGGGGTGCGCAAAACAATCACATTACACACGGACCACCCATGTGACTTGCAAGAAATACGCCAGACTTTTCCTGGTCACAGGAAATGGGCCAATCCTTCATCAGGAAGCTTAGACATGCAAATTAGCTCAAAAAGCGCTCCAGACATACAGGAAGTACGCCTCCACGGAGTACAGCATCATGGCACCCTACCAGAATCTGAATGTGGAGCTGCTAATTGTTCTTGTGCATGATCGCCCGGAATTATGGTACCAACGGGATGCACATTATGCCGACCGGGCAAGAAAGGAGGCTGCATGGAGGCGCATATGTCGCAAAATGTTCCTTGATTTTGGTGATCGGCCACGTGAGGAGCAGCAGCACATAAGTACGTGCACATAAATTATGTATGTCAAATTACCTGCCATCCCAAAAAAATTTAACAAGTAGGCCCCCCCACATCCTGTGCTTCTGATATTGGGCTCTTGTGGCTTGTAAATTATTTTTGCACCCACTGTTTGACCCTGAGAGAATGTTACCCTGTCCCCAAGCTCCTCATAATGCCTAGCAAAAACAGTTTAAAGAGTTGCTGATTGCCACATGAGCTACTGTGACCCTGTGCATCTGGCCTGGTTGCACGAATGCTATATGCCACCCTGGGTAGAACTCACACCCTAGTAGGCCACATGACTTTGATACTAGTTCAAAAACTTGTTTTCGGCAAATTGTAAGTTTTCATTCTTTTATGTCACATTGCAGTCGAAGATGTGATGAGACGCTGGCGCAGCATCCGTGACCAGTATCGCCGTGAGTGCCAGCAGTGGGCAAGAAGTGGTTCAGGGGCACACACAAAGCAGAAATATGTTTATTTCGACCGCCTCTCATTCCTCGCTCCAATTATGGATCTCAGACCGTAAGTATAACAAAAACACCACATGACACAAATGCTTTATAGGGCCCAATCAAAAATTTCCTTTTTCTACATTTTATATTTAATCACAGAACTCAGTCTAACATCACTGAAAGGGAGACAGGGTCTGAATCAGAGGCCATTATTGATCCTGTAGGTGGAGGGGTAGAGGTATCTGGCCCATCTTGTGACCTTCCAAGGAGCCAGGCCCAAGTCACTTCTCCGGCTCGACCTGATCCTGCCCTAGAACCTGGGCCGCCACCAGAAACACCACCACCAGGAACAGAGCCACAACAAGGACCGTCAGCTGCATGACCATCCGACATCCAGGATGAACAGGGCAACAGCAGCAGCCCAACTGTTCAGCTAGAGGGCTCCCCCCAGCCTGCTGTGCCATCCAGGCGATGTAGACGAAGGCGCCATATCCCTGCCACTGATATCACGACCAATGTGGATACAGGTGACCAAAATTCTCGTAACAGAGTTGCCACTGATGATGGGGAGGAGGAGTACTCACGCATTCTTGCCCATTATCTTCGTTCCCTTCCCTGTGAGGTGCGGCTACGTGTGCGAGGAACCATTCAGATCCTAATTGATGCAAGCACACACCCCAATACCCCTTATGAGCTGTTTGAGTTTCTGGAGAGGTGGCAGCTGTCACCCAGGAATCTCATGCGTCTTAACCCACACCCCCAAGTGCTTGCTCAATCAGGGTCTGAGGATCCTCCTACACGTGGGCCTACACCTCACACCCTTCCCCCCCTACCCAATATTGGCAACATCATTCCCAAATGTCAAGGTATAACCCAGCACACCAATATGGCCACTTGTTCCCAGCCAATGTTGGAGGCTGGTCCCAATCTGGTTGGGGACGACATGGCCATTTTGGTGGTTTAGACTCACGGCCCTACTAGCCTCAACAGGAAAGTCGTCTCCAATATAGTGCCCAGTATCCACCTCAAGCCCATGAGCCGGCCCACTACCTCCATCATGGGCAAGAGAATGCCCCCACACAGGCCGAGGGCCAAGGTGGCCACACTAGCCATCAGGCAACACAGGCTGGGCTGCCACCTTCTCCCCCCCTACATACTACAATTTATAACTTTGTGTGTGTTTTTGTGGTTAAATGCTGTATTGTAACATTATAAAAATTTGTATATGTTCTAAGGCCAATTCTGGCCATTTTGATAAATAACAAAAGGCTTCACAAGGCCTTTAAAAAAAGGATACATAAAAAGTTTTAACTTTTTAACAATTGTTGTCTTTATCTATGATGCACTTCCATCATGACATGCTGCCATATGCTTACACATTGATTTATAAACAGAGAAAAGACATAAGGGGTTGTAATATATATAGTTTCCCAAAGCCCAAAAACAAACATTTACAACATAGACACAGCATGCTCTTGCCAAGAAGTTTCCCCCTCAGGTGACATAAAGTAATTTGTGAAAATATCACGCACTTTGAGCTCAGAGAGCGGTCTACATTGAGGGTTAATAGGTGGTCTCGCCCTACGTACATTGTCTGACCCACGCACAACACCAGCAGAGGAAGAACAATCATGTATCCTGGTGAAGTTATGGCCAATACCACATGCTTTATTTATTTCATTTACATTTTGTTCACTCAGCTGAATGGCAGACTGGAGGACCCGCCATTTGGCCCAATGAATGCCAAAGGAACACTCCACCAGTCGCCAAGCACATGATAGGCACAAGTTACAAATTCAGCGCCCGTGGTCCAGGTTGCGCCAGGGATATGGCCTCATGACATTGCGCGTTAACTGAAACGCCTCACCTGCCACAAGGACATAAGGGACTGATTCTCGAGTGGAACCTGGTAGCTGGCGTGGTGGTGGTAGATCCAACTGGTTGGTGCGTAGCCGCCGACCCATAATGGAAGTATTAAAGACTCTAGAGTTTCCCGTCCTTCCATAGGCCCCAATGTCAACAATTATACACTTGTATTGAGGGTCGGCCAGAGCCAACAATACAACAGAAAAGTATTGTTTATAATTGAAGAATTGGGAGCCAGAGTTCGGCGGCTTACGCACCCGGATATGTTTTCCATCAAGGGCCCCAATACAATTAGGAAACTGGCATTCCTCCTCAAAGTCCCTTGATATCCTCAACCAGTCTTCCATCCTGGGCTGGGGCATGACGACTTGATGGAGTCTTGACCATATTTGACTACATGTCGACCTGACTATGCCAGATATGGTAAATCTTCCAATGAGAAACTCATGGTGGAGGGCGGCATAAGACAGACCAGTGGACAGGAAGCTGAAGAACAACAGAAATGGAACATTTTGCACAAATTAACAAAACACCAGCTACATACATACCAAACTTGTTAGTAATTCAGATCTACTAACACACATATATTTTGTGGCACAATCACTACGTGATATTCAGAACATATTACACATAACATTCTGGTCTGTAAGTTTATATATATCTGGAATAAGATGAGGACATTAAACTTAGGACAAAATAAAAAACATACTTTGGGCAACACATCATGAACATAGAGAATCTGGTACATACCGTAATGTGAGTAGAAGTCGCTCCTCTGCAGATATAGCTTTGCGCATCCTTGTGTCCTGAAACGTTATCACAGGATCCCAGGGCGCACTGTTTCCAAGAGTCGATCAAATGTTGCAAGGCTCATGCGACATTATTTGTAAAATTTTTCCGGATGATCCTGCAGAGAAGAATAGAGGGGATGAAAATGACCTCTTGTGAATTGTTGCCTCAAAAGTGGATGGACCCACATGCGTCTCCTCCTCCTCCTCGGATCCACAATCACTGGGTATGGCTGGCCAAAGCGCCTGGACAAAACCCAGTTGAAGAGAACACGGTAAGTTGGGGTGAACTGAAGTGTGCCAGACATGTTTGCTAACAACCAGCAAGACACCCACACAAGGAGAGCACCAAAATGGGCAGATGGGAGGCTGCCACCTGATGTTGAGGCAATAAATAGGGTTGGTGCTGATGATTTAAATTTTGTGCAGGCCTCAAAACCGTTAAATGTCCATTTTGCAAGGTTGCGAGAAAAAAAACCGGTATACGGATTCCATACGGATTCCATACGGATGCTTACATGAGAAAAATACGCGCCCACACCCTGACAATGGATGACATACAGAGCACTATTTAGGGACCATTTATGCGTATTACGGACGTAAAATACGGTCTGTATTTTTCTACCTTGTGTGTGACTCCAGCCTTAGACAGAAAAAAACGACTAACAGTCCATTGTATAAAATTGTAAATTTTATTATAATTATAATTATACCAAGTTTTAAAACAATTATATGCAATCACCAAAATAGATAAAAAATACAAAATGCTGCTCTGTATACTGAGAGAAAATGGGGCACTATTCACCAGGAATATGGAAAAGTGTGGAGCTATCAGTACAGTACACTAATAAAATTGACACATAGTGACATAACAAATTCACATGTAAAAGATATATATAAAATACATGTGCACAACAAATCGCATGTGCTATGTATAAAGTGCTTGTGACAAAATTCTGTGCAAAAATAGGAATGAATAAGGATAAAAAGTAAAAAAGGTGCAAAAATTATGTGTAACAGAATGTGCTAGTGTGCCTTAAAACAGAAAATACCACACATGATAGTAGTGGGCAGTAACATCAAAGCACCACTGGATGTCACTATATCCACAAAAATAATAATAAGTAAGGTGACCAGGGGATATGTATTAAATACGTAGGGATTAAGTAGCCATAATGGAAGAAAATACCTTGCAAATATTATGTCCTCCTGGTGAGCACCCACCCAACGCAGCGTTTCAGCACGTAGCCTTTTTTTTCTCTGGGACCATAGGAGGATTTTTTTTCTTTAACCCCTTCACTACCAAGGGTGGTTTGCACATTAACTCCCGTGTAGAGATGAGCGACTTTGCCTTTTTTCGGGTCGAGTCGGGTTTCATGAAACCCGACTTTCTCAAAAGTCGGGTCGAACGCAATCGGCCAATTATCGTGAAAAGTCGAAGACCGGCTGAAACACGAAACCCAATGCAAGTCAATGGGGAACCAAGGTCGGCAGTGAGTGGAGGACAGGAAACACACCTACAGTGCCCATTTTAATGCCAAAAACATCAATTCTTATTACTTAAGCTTGTCAACCTTAATTTACTTTATAATAATAGTTAGGCATTGAAAACTGGGGGTTATTTGGCTAAAGTTGTGGGGGGGAAGGGCTGGCTGCAGGTTTTCGTGGGTCCAGGGCCAAAGAGTGTCACTGGGCTCCTTTAACACATACCACAATTCATGATCCTCTGAAACGGCAGAGAAATAGCAGTATAGTACAATGAAAAATACTTCACTTCTTACATCTCATGACTGATATCCATTTTAAATTCTCCAATAGCTCCAAAAGCGGACAGTATATTACTCCATACAGTATTATGGCCACCGCATAGTGCGCCATACAGAGTAATGAGGCCCATATATTTCTCCATACGGAATCATTGGTCCCATATAATGTTTGAAACAGTATATGATGCGCTCCACATAATGCTACAGTATACAGTTGTGGCCAAAAGTATTGACACCCCTGCAATTCTGTCAGATAATACTCGGTTTCTTCCTGAAAATGATTGCAAACACAAATTCTTTGGTATTATCTTCATTTAATTTGTCTTAAATGAAAAAACACAAAAGAGAATGAAGCAAAAAGCAAAACATTGATCATTTCACACAAAACTCCAAAAATGGGTCAGACAAAGTATTGGCACCCTCAGCCTAATACTTGGTTGCACAACCTTTAGCCAAAATAACTGCCACCAACCGCTTCCGGTAACCATCAATGAGCTTCTTACAATGCTCTGCTGGAATTTTAGACCATTCTTCTTTGGCAAACTGCTCCAGGTCCCTGATATTTGAAGGGTGCCTTCTCCAAACTGCCATTTTTAGATCTCTCCACAGGTGTTCTATGGGATTCAGGTCTGGACTCATTGCTGGCCACCTTATAAGTCTCCAGTGCTTTCTCTCAAACCATTTTCTAGTGCTTTTTGAAGTGTGTTTTGGGTCATTGTTCTGCTGGAAGACCCATGACCTCTGAGGGAGACCCAGCTTTCTCACACTGGGCCCTACATTATGCTGCAAAATTTGTTGGTAGTCTTCAGACTTCATAATGCCATGCACACGGTCAAGCAGTCCAGTGCCAGAGGCAGCATAGCAACCCCAAAACATCAGGGAACCTCCGCCATTTTTGACTGTAGGGAACGTGTTCTTTTCTTTGAATGCATCTTTTTTTCTCCTGTAAACTCTATGTTGATGCCTTTGCCCAAAAAGCTCTACTTTTGTCTCATGTGACCAGAGAACATTCTTCCAAAATGTTTTAGGCTTTTTCAGGTAAGTTTTGGCAAACTCCAGCCTGGCTTTTTTATGTCTCGGGGTAAGAAGTGGGGTCTTCCTGGGTCTCCTACCATACAGTCCCTTTTCATTCAGACGCCGACGGATAGTACGGGATGACACTGTTGTACCCTCGGACTGCAGGGCAGCTTGAACTTGTTTGGATGTTAGTCGAGGTTCTTTATCCAACATCCGCACAATCTTGCGTTGAAATCTCTTGTCAATTTTTCTTTTCTGTCCACATCTAGGGAGGTTAGCCACAGTGCCATGGGCTTTAAACTTCTTGATGACACTGCGCACGGTAGACACAGGAACATTCAGGTGTTTGGAGATGGACTTGTAGCCTTGAGATTGCTCATGCTGCCTCACAATTTAGTTTCTCAAGTCCTCAGACAGTTCTTTGGTCTTCTTTCTTTTCTCCGTGCTCAATGTGGTACACACAAGGACACAGGACAGAGGATGAGTCAACTTTAATCCATGTCAACTGGTTGCAAGTGTGATTTAGTTATTGCCAACACCTGTTAGGTGCCACAGGTAAGTTACAGGTGCTGTTAATTACACAAATTTGAGAAGCATCACATGATTTTTCGAACAGTGCCAATACTTTTGTCCACCCTCTTTTCATGTTTGGTGTGGAATTATATCCAATTTGGCTTTAGGACAATTCTTTTTGTGTTTTTTCATTTAAGACAAAATAAATGAAGATAATAATACCAAAGAATTTGTGTTTGCAATCATTTTCAGGAAGAAACTGAGTATTATCTGCCAAAATTGCAGGGGTGTCAATACTTATGGCCACAACTGTATGTTGGTCCCCATGGATGAAGCTCCACTGTCTTATGGGCCCAAATAATGCTCCATATAAAGTATAATGGGCCCCATTTCTAATGCTCCAGTGTATAATGGGCCCTGTAAATGCTGCTCCAGTGTCTGATGTCCACCTTTGGAATGCTCCAGTGTATGGTGGGCCTCATATATCATTCTCCAGAGTATAGTGCTCCCCAAAAATTGCTGTCCCAACATTGAAAACAATCAAATAAGTTTCCTCGCTAGGGAAACCCTGTACTAGTCTGGACTCCTCGTCGTCCCCACCTTCCATCTCACTGCACTTGGACTGTTTAGACAGAGGGCGTACAGACTTGATGTCATCATGCTCTCTGACCAGAATGTCACTGTCAGGAAACGCGGAAGACGTCACGGCGGTGGAGCAGGGAGAGGTAAGTATTTCAACTTTGCAAGTGCTGTGATCCTGAGCAAGCAGGGGGGGCCCACTCGATGGCGATGGCACTGGCACAGGGCCCCTCAAAGTACGGCGGTGTGTCTGACGGCGGGTGGGCCCTCCGTGGGCCCTCCCATCAGCAGAGACACTTTTGCGTACTTTGAGGGGCCCTGTGCCAGTGCCGTCGCCCATGAGTATGCCTCCCCCCACCTACTCAAGGAACCTGCACTTTCATCTGCACCTTCCTTTTTGTCACCGTGTAAGGTGGTATATTATGCGGGAAGGGGAACCTGAGTTTCATCAGGGTCAGATTCTGGCTGTGTAGAGTGTGAGGGGAATGTAGTGGTCTTGGTCAATGTACCAGCAGAAACATCTAGCAGTGGCTGGGCAACAGTGCACTTGTGGCGCCCCCAGGAGTACGGTCGCCACAGTGGCACTACCTTCCTCCTAGGGAGTGTGATGTCATGCTTGGGAGCAACGAAGGATCTCTCTAGCAGTTAAACCAACACACAACACAGTTCACACTCCAGGCCAGCAGGGAGACCTCTGAACCTGACTGCTGAGGAGCTGCTCTCTGTGGTCAGGAGGAGGTAAGTTAGGGCAGTCTGTGAAGGGAAGGGGAAGTGTGTGGACGTGAGAAGGGGAGCTGGAGGATGAGCAGAGTTAAGGCTCACTCCTAGCTGGAGCGCATGGTCCGGATTCCGGTCTCCGAGTTTGTAGGGACACTGACGGTCCTGCAGCAGAAACCGGAGGAAGTAGCAGCTGTAAATGCTCTGTTCCCAACTAAGGCTCGTAGGCCCCAGCAGCGACGTGTGTGAGCCAGAAGGAAAAGGCTATGGCTGCCTTCCATACGAGAAAGTTCCAAAAGAGAGTCAACAGGGGGAACTTCAGTGAACTCAGTACTGCGAGTACCTCAGATAAGCGCTAGAACAGAGGCCACACTACCTATCTGCAGAGAGAGAATTCCAAATTTGCTTCCAGGCTGACCAACTCCTTCTCCATCTGTACTCTGGGTCCTGGATGGCACTTACCAAGTACAGGTAATGGAACTGCACGACTGTGTCTGTCATCTTTCTCCTGCACCTGGGCACGGCTCTGCTACATCCTGCACTGCACACCATCTACCAACTCTCTCATCTGCCCTGCGACTACGGCCCTATCTCTGCAGGTCTTCTACATCTTAGCTGCACCACAACATCTGTCCTAGAGAAGCGACACTGCAGCACGGGTCAGTCTGATCAGAAACCACAGGTGGCGTCACGTATCATTCACCTATAAACGTTATTCATCCCTTTGCATGGACGCCCAGATCCACGGAACGGGTCATCACCACCAACGTGACACATCCCTCTGAGACACCGTCCTGGTACCGATTAACCTCACTGCCCTGGCTGGACACCCACACTCCATGTCAGATTCATCTTGGACTGGGGAATTCATGATTTGACTTGCTAACCCAGGCATGGTATGTGAACAGAGCTCCATGGAGTAATCTGTAGTGTGGCCTGCCGCATCCTTCACTTTTGGTAGGGGTGAAGGACACAAGGAAAGGTGTTGTTCCTGACCAGGAGCCTCCACTGACGACTCAGTGCTTTTATTTTTTTAAACTTCAGAAGAGGAGGCGAGAGAGCTGGAGGCTGTGTCAGCAATGAAAGCCAAAACTTGTTCCTGAAGCTCCGGCTTTAAAAGCGGTTTACCTACTCCCAGAAAAGGGAGCCTTCGAGGCCTTATGGAGCCAGACGATGACACAGGCTCAACACCTCCTGCCTTAGGTGCTATTGTGCTTTTGCCACTACCAACAGATGCACCACCAACACCACCACCATCAGGACCAGCAGGCAACCCCGCCCACTTCCACGGCATCTTCCACCATACTTCCTCATTTTTGTGAATATGTACCCAAAATACCACCAGCTATATGGTACTGTAAAACAAGTTAGAAGGTGTATATAGTATTGGTGAGAATTTGAATCTCACTAGAGATTTGAGGACGCTGAACTAGTATCTCAGGGCCAGTAGAGATTACACCTCAATGTAACAGGCTGAAATTGGATGGTGTATGACAAGGTGGAGGGTGTATATAGTATTGGTGAGAATTTGAATCTCACTAGAGATTTGAGGACGCTCAACTAGTATCTCAGGCACAGTAGAGATTACACCTCAATGTAACAGGCTGAAATTAGATGGTGTATGACAAGGTGGAGGGTGTATATAGTATTGGTGAGAATTTGGATCTCACTAGAGATTTGAGGAGGCTGACAATGATGCTCTCAGTCCAAGTATGGACGCAGGCAGCCTAATAAGCAGGACTGCTGCACACACAAAAGGGTGGAAAAATGAACGCTTGGTAACTGTGCAGATAAGAGGAAGAAAAGTATTTTTGCTTTTAAAAAATCAGTTTGCACAGCAGTGTGCAAACAGCAATGCAGCTATCAGGGAGCCTTATAAGGCAGCCTAATAACCAACAGAGCTGATGCACAAAAATATATTCTCCCCTGTCACTGCACACAAACTGTTGTGTTGTAAGTGGAAATCGCTAACAGCAGAAGCAGTTTTTTGGTTCTTCTTCCCTGCCTAACGCTCTCCCTTATTCTGAATCAGCAGCAGCAACCTCTCCCTAATGCTAAGATCGGCAAAAGTAAGATGGCGGTCGGCATGCACGCCCTTTTATAGCCCCTGTGACGCCACACAAAGCCAGCCAATCACATGCATGCCCTTCTCAAAGATGGTGGTGACCGATGCCTATGTCATCGCGTTGCCCACAGTGTGCGTCCTCCATCATTGGCTGAAAAACGGCGCTGGAAGCATCATTTGAAACGCGACTTTGGCGCTCTGGTCGCCGACCTCGTGGCCAACCTCACGCTATGGTCGAGTTTCGTTTCATGAAACCCGACTTCAGCGAAAGTCGCCAACTTTTGAATTTGACCGAACCGTTTCGCTCAACTCTACTCCCGGGCCAATTTTTACAATTCTGACCACTGTCCCTTTATGAGGTAATAACTCTGAAACGCTTCCATGGATCCCGGTGATTCTGACACTGTTTTCTCCTGACATATTGTACTTCATGTTAGTGGTAAAATTTCATTCAAATAACTTATGTTTATTTGTGAAAAAAGCAGAAATTTGGCAAAAATGTTGAAAATGTCGCAATTTTCCAACTTTGAATTTTTATGCCCTTAAATCACAGAGATACGGCACACAAAAAACTTAATAAATAACATTTCCCACATGTTTACTTTACATCAGCACAATTTTGGAACCAAAATTTTTTTTGTTAGGAAGTTATAAGGGTTAAAAGTTGACCAGCGATTTCTCATTTTTGCAACACCATTTTAATTTTCACCGACCACATTATATTTGAAGCCACTTTCAGGGGTCTATATGATAGAAAATACCCAAAAATGACACCATTCTAAAAACTGCACCCCTTAAGGTGCTCAAAGCCACATTCAAGAAGTTTATTAACCCTTCAAGTGCTTCACAGGAATTTTTTGAATATTAAAAAAAAATTGAACATTTAACTTTTTTTCACAAAAAATTACTTCAGGTTCAATTTTTTTTATTTTACCAAGGGTAACAGGAGAAATTGGACTGCAAAAGTTATTGTGCAGTTTGTCCTGAGTACGCTGATACCTGATATGTGGGGGGGAACCATTGTTTCAGTGCATGGCAGAGCTCAGAAGGGAAGGAGCGCCGTTTGACTTTTGCAATGCAAAATTGGCTGGAATTCAGATCGGACGCCATGTCACGTTTGGAGAGCCCCTGATGTACCTAAACAGTGGAAACCCCCCACAAGTGACCCCATTTTGGAAACTAGACCCCCCCAAGGAACTTATCTAGATAACTTTGAACCCACAAGGGCTTCACAGAAGTTTATAACGTACAGCAGTACAGTTAAAAAATTATTTTTTTTTACAAAAATGATCATTTCACCCCCAATTTTTATTTTCCCAAAGGTAACAGGACCCTAAAAGTTATTGTGCAATTTGTCCTGAGTACGCTGATACCCCATATGTGGGTGTAAACGACTATTTGGGTGCATGGCAGAGCTCGGAAGGGAAGCAGCGCCATTTGACTTCTTTGGCTGGAATTGAGATCAGACACCATGCCACGTTTGGAAAGGCCCTGATGTACCAAAACAGTGGAAACTCCCCACAAATGACACCAATTTGGAAACTAGACCCCCTAAGGAACTTATCTAGATGTGTGGTGAGAACTTTGAACCCCCAAGGGCTTCACAGAAGTTTATAACGTACAGCCGTACAATTAAAAAATCATATTTTTTCCACAAAAATTATCTTTTCACCCTCAATTCTTATTTTTTCAAGGGTAACAGGACCCTAAAAATTATTGTGCAATTTGTCCTGAGTACGCTGATACCCCATATGTGGGGGTAAACCACTATTTGGGCACATGGCAGAGCTCAGAAGGGAAGCAGCGTCTTTTGACGTTTTTGGCTGGAATTGAGATCGGACACCATGTCGCGTTTGGAAAGCCCCTGATGTACCAAAACAGCGAAAACCCCCCACAAATGACACCATTTTGGAAGCTAAACCCCCCCAAGGAACTTATCTAGATGTGTGGTGAGAACTTTGAACCCCCAGTGCTTCACAGAAGTTTACAATGACCGGGCGTGAAAATAAAAAAAATTGTATTTTATCCACAAACATGATCATTTAGTCCCCAATTTTTTTTACTTTCCCAAGGGTACCAGGAGAAATTGGACCCCAAGAGTTGTTGTCCAATTTGTCCTGAGTACGCTGATACCTCATATGTGGGAGAAAACTACTGTATGGGCACACGTCGGGGCTCAGAAGGGAAGTAGTGACGTTTTGGAATGCAGACTTTGATGGAATGGTCTGCGGGTGTCATGTTGCCTTTGGAGAGCCCCTGATGTACCTAAACAGTGGAAACCCCACACAAATGACACCATTTTGGAAACTAGACCCCCTAAGGAACTTATCTAGATGTGTGGTGAGCACTTTGAACCCCCAAGGGCTTCACAGAAGTTTATAATGCCCAGGCGTGAAAATAAAAAAATCGTATTTTTTCCACAAACATGATCAATTAGTCCCCAATTTTTTTATTTTCCCAAGGGTACCAGGAGAAATTGGACCCCAAAAGATGTTGACCAATTTGTCCTGAGTACGCTGATACCTCATATATGGGAGAAAACTACTGTATGGGCACACGTCGGGGCTCGGAAGGGAAGTAGTGAGGTTTTGGAATGCAGACTTTGATGGTGAGGGTGTCATGTACGTTTGGAGAGCCTCTGAAGTGCCTAAACTATTCAAACTCCCCACAAGTGACCCCATTTTGGAAACTAGACCCCCCACGAAACTTATCTAGATGTGTGGTGAGCACTTTGAACCCCCAAGTGCTTCACAGAAGTTTATAACGCCCGGGCGTGAAAATAAAAAAATCATTTTCCACAAAAATGATATTTTTGCCACCAATTTTTTATTTTCCTAAGGGTAACAGGAGAAATTGGACCCCAAAAGTTGTTTTGCAATTTGTCCTAAGTAGGCTGATACCCTACATGTGGGGGTAAAACACTGTTTGGGCGCATGGCAGAGCTTGGAAGGGAAGGAGCACCATTTGACATTTTCAACGCAGAATTGGCTGGAATTGAGATAAGATGCCATGTTGCGTTTGGAGAGCACCTGATGTGCCCAAACAGTGGAAACCCTCAATTCTAACTCCAACCCTAACCCCAACACAACCCTAACCCTAGCCCTAACCCTAGCCCTAACCCTATTGGGAAAATGGAAATAAATACATTTTTTTAATTTTATTATTTTTCCCTAACTAAGGGGGTTATAACGGGGGGTTTGATTTACTATTTATGTGGTTTTATATTTGGCAGCTGTCACACGCTAAAAGACGCTTTTTATTGTAAAAATAGTTTTTGCATCACCACATATTGAGAGCTATAATTTTTCCATATTTTGACCCACTGTGTCATGTGAGGTCTTATTTTTTGCGGGACGAGTTGACGTTTTTATTGGCATCATTTTCGGGCACGTGACATCTTTTGATCGCTTTTAATTCCGATTTTTGGGACGCAAAATGAACAAAAACCAGCGTTTCATGAATTTCTTTTGGGGGGTGCGTTTACACCGTTCTGTGTGCGGTAAAATTGATAAAGCGGTTTTATTCTTCGGGTCAGTACGGTTACAGTGATACCTCATTTATGTCGTTTTTTATGTTTTAGCGCTTTTATGCAATGAAAACAATTTTATATAAAAAATAATTATTTTTGCATCGCTTTATTCTGCGAGCTATAACTTTTTTTATTTTTTCGCTGATGACGCTGTGTGGCAGCTCGTTATTTGCGGGACAAGATGACGATTTCAGCGGTACCATGGATATTTAGATGCGTCTTTTTGATCGTGCGTTGTTGCACTTTTTGTTCGGCGGTATGATAATAAATCATTATTTTTTGCTTTGTTTTTTATTTTTTAAGGGGTTTGCTAAAGGGGTTAACTAATGGGACAGTTTTATAGGGCGGGTCGTTACAGACGCGGCGATACCAAATATTTGTACTTTTAATGTTTTTTTTTTTATTTCCAAAAAATGAATTTATTAGGGAATATTTTTTTTTTTTTTATTTAGCTATTTTTTTAAATTATTTTTACACTTTTTTTTTTTCACTTTATTACATTGTCCCAGGTGGGACATCATTGTCCTGTGACAGATCAGCAATCTGTCACAGGCAGTGCTGCAGGCTTCCTCCTTGCCAGCGCTTTGCAGGCATGAGGAAGCCAGCTCCCTGCAGGCCCCCTAAGATCCCTGTCACCATATTGGATCCGGGGACCTGCAGGGAAGGAGCCCCCCACAGCAGCGCTGCACATTGCGCTGCTGTGCGGGGCTCAGGGAAGCACGGAGGGAGCCCCCTCCCTGCCGATGCTTCCCTTTAACCCCTGGTACACCGAGATCGTGTTTGATCATGGTGTGCCAGGGGTTAACGTGTCGGGGGCGGTCCGTGACGGGTTACAGCTGTGATAATCAGCTGACACCCGGCCACGATCAGCTGCGCTCACCACGTGGGCGCCGCTGATCGCTATGATGTAATATTCCGTCCATGGGAATTAGGTCCCAGGTCACATGGATGGAATATTATGTCCATTGTAGGAAAGGGGTTAATGGAGTTTAAGCAATTAACCGATTGTTTTGAGCAGCTTGCTGCTGAAGTGCGGGGAATTTCTGCCTGTCTCGCTCAATCATCTGCTGTAGAACCAAAGATCCCTACTCCTCATGTGTTTTCTGGGGATAGGTCTAAATTTTTGAATTTCAAGAATAACTGTAAACTATTTTTTGCCTTGAAGCCTTAAGGCCCCTTTACATTTAGCGATGCACCAGCGATCCCGACAACGATACGACCCGGTCAGGATCGCTGGTGCATCACTAAATGGTCACTAGTGAGCTGCCACACAGGCAGATCTCACAGCGATGTAGCGACGCAGCAGCCGTCGTTACTTACCTTTCAGACGCGGCGATCCTGACGTCCTCCCGCCCGCATCCACACGTCGCTCGTTGGCGCCAGCAGGAAGCCCAGCAGGAAGCGCCCGACGAGAAATGGAGCTGCACGATCTCGCACGATCAGCGACAGACAGCGGGGGAGCCGGTCAGAGGTAAGTATCACACATAGCGATATTCGCTGCTGCGTCACAAAATCGGTGACGCTTTAGCGATATCGCTATGTGTAAAAGCCCCTTAACTCATCTGGGAGCTCGGTGCAGCAGGTTAAAATTGTCATCTCCCTGCTGCATGGCGATCCCCAGGATTGGGCTTTTTCTCTGACACCTGGAGATCCTATTCTGGCTAATGTGGATGCATTTTTTCAGGCCCTTGGGTTGTTGTATGATGAACCTAATGCTATTGATCAAGCTGAGAAGACCTTATTGGCATTGAACCAGGGTCAGGATAGTGCGGAGTTATACTGCTAGAAGTTCCGAAAGTGGGTGCTCCTTACTAAATGGAATGATGATGCCCTAGCAGCTCTCTTTCGGAAAGGTCTAGCAGAAACCGTAAAAGATGTTATGGTAGGATTCCCTGTCCCCTCTGGTCTTAACGACTATGTCATTAGCCATTCAAATTGATCGACGTTTACGTGAAGTACGCGAGAGGCGGTGCTGCCTTTTCAAAAAACTTCTGAACCCATGCAATGTGATAGGGTTTTGTCTAGGACGCAACGTCAAGAGTTTAGAAGGCGTAATAAGTTATGCTTCTTTTGTGGGGATGCCTCTCATACTATTTCTGTCTTCCCTAAACGAGAAAAACGTTTTGCTCACGCATTTGCGGTGGGCAGTGTACAGCCTAAGTTCCTGTTGGCAGTTACCTTGATCTGCTCCTTGTCTACTTTTTCTGCTAAGGCCTTTGTTGATTCAGGAGCAGCTTTGAATCTGATGGATCTTGACTTTGCCAAGGATCTTGACTTTGCCAAGCGTTGTGGTTTCCCCATGGTGCCCCGGAGAACCCCTATTCCCTTGAGGGGGATTGATGTAGGCTACCCCTTTGGCAGAGAATAAACCCCAGTTTTGGACCCAGGTCGTAATGCGGGTCACCCCAGACCATCAAGAGAATTGTAAATTTTTGGTGTTACACAATTTACATGATACTATCGTACTGGGTTTGGCTTGGTTGCAAACCCATAATCCTGTTTTAGATTGGAAATCTCTGTCTGTGGTGAGTTGTGGTTGTCAATTTGTTCTTAGTGACACTCCTGGTTTCTTCACCTCTCCTCAGTCTCAAGACGTCCCTGACTATTTGGCTGATTTTTCTGATGTATTTAGTGAGAGTAATTCCGCGTCTTTGCCTCCTCATAGGAGTTATGACTGCGCAATTGAGTTAATGCCCAGTTGTAAATTTCCCAAGGGTCGGCTTTTCAACTTATCTGTACCTGAACATGATGCTATGCGATCTTATATCAAAGAATCATTGGAGAAGGGTTATATCAGACCACCCTCTTCGCCTTTGGCTGCTGGTTTTTTCTTTGTGGCCAAAAAAGATGGCTCATGGCCACGTATTGACTATCGTTCCCTTAACAAAATCACTGTTAAATATCAGTACCCGTTACCCCTGATTTCTGATTTATTTTCCAGAGTTAAAAGTCCTTGTTGGTTGACCAAAGTTGACCTCGGGGGGGCGTATAATCTTATTTGCATCAAGCACGGGGATGAATGGAAGACGGCGTTTAATACTCCGGAGGGACATTTTGAGTACCTGGTGATGCCTTTTGGGCTCACTAATGCCCCTTCCGTCTTCCAATCTTTTATGAACGATATTTTTCGGAACCTTGTGGATAAGTTTTTGATCATTTATCTGGATGATATTTTGATTTTTTTACAGTGATTGGGATTCTCATGTGGAACATGTCCGGACTGTGTTCCGGATTTTGAGGGAAAATACTCTGTATGTAAAGGGATCGAAATGTCTTTTTGTTGTACAGAGGATTTTGTTTTTGGGATTCATTTTATCCCCGTCTGCTATTGAAATGGACCCGACCAAGGTGCAGGCCATTTATGATTGGGTTCAGCCCACTTCTCTGAAGGCTCTTCAGAAGTTTTTGGGTTTTGCTAATTTCTACCGTAAATTTATAAGTAATTTTTCTGGTATTGTTAAACCTCTGACGGATTTGACCAAAAAGGGCGCTGATGTGTTAAATTGTTCTCCAGAGGCAGTCTCTGCATTTCAGGAGCTTAAGCAGAGATTCACTTCTGCTCCGGTTCTACGGCAACCTGATGTTTTACTTCCATTTTGGGTGAAGATAGATGCTTCTGAGATTAGTGCAGGAGCCGTTTTGTCTCAAAGAGATCCGATAACCTCTAAGATGAATTCTCTGTGCCTTCTTTTCTCAAAAATTTTCTCCATCTGAACATTTCTATGATGTGGGGAATCGAGAATTATTGGCCATGAAGTGGGCATTTGAAGAGTGGAGACATTGGTTGAGGGGAGCTAGACATCAAGTTGTGGTCCTCACCGATCACAAGAATTTGATTTTTCTTGAATCAGCCAAGCGCTTGAATCCTAGACAGGCTAGGTGGACCTTGTTTTTCACACGTTTTAATTTTGTGGTCTCCTTTCTTCCGGGCACTAAGAATGTTAAGGCAGAAAGGGCTTGTAGGAGTTTCTTTGCGGATTCTCTTGACGTGACCGAGCCTACGACCATTCTAAATGAGGGTGTAGTTCTTTCCGCCATCTCTCCTGATTTGAGATGTGCCCTGGAGGAATTTCAGGAGGATAAACCTGAACGATGCCCTATGGGAAAATTGTATGTCCCTGACCAGTGGAGGAAAAGAGTAATGTCTGAAATTCATTGCTCCATGTTGGCTGGTCATCCAGGTATCTTTGGTACCAGAGATATGGTGAGTCAGTCTTTTTGGTGGCCTGCCTTATCTCGTGATGTCAGGAATTTTGTGCAGTCCTGTGGGACTTGTTCTCGGTCTAAACCCTGTTCTCGTTCTAGTGGTTTGTTGATGCCTCTGCCGCTGCCCAGGAGGCCATGGACCCATATCTCAATGGATTTTATCTCTGATCTCCCTGTCTCTCAGAGATTGACTGTTATTTGGGTGATCTGTGATAGATTTTCTAAGATGGTCCATCTTGTACCACTCCCAAAGTTGCCATCTTCTTCTGAGTTGGTGCCCTTGTTTTTACAAGTGGTTCGTTTGCACGGGATTCCTGAGAACATTGTGTCAGGCAGAGGGGTCCAGTTTGTTTCCAGATTTTGGAGGGCTTTTTGTTCCAAACTGGGAATTCAGTTGTCTTTCTCCTCTGCATTTCATCCTCAGACCAATGGGCAGACTGAGAGAACAAACCGGACGTTGGAGTCCTATTTGAGATGTTTCATATCTGCTGATCAGGATGATTGGGTCTCATTTTTGCCCTTGGCCGAATTCGCGCTAAGCAATAGGGCTAGCTCTGCCACTTTGATGTCTCCTTTCTTTTGTAACTTTGGGTTTCATCTTTGATTTTCTTCAGGGCAGGTAGAAGCTTCTGCCTGCCCAGGTGTGGATTCTGTGGTAGAGATTTTGGACCAAGCAGTGGATAAGTTGTCCCACTCTCAGAAAAAGGCCCAACGGTTTTCCAACCGGCATAGGACCATTGGTCCCCTGTTTAAAGTGGGTGATATTGTTTGGTTGTCTTCAAAAATTATTCCAATGAATCTACAAAATTCAAGCCAAGGTTTATTGGACCTTATAAGATTTTGGAAATCCTTAACCCCGTTTCTTTTTGTTTGGCTCTTCCAGTTACGTTTAAGATTCATAACGTCTTTCATAAATCTTTGTTGAAAAGGTTTGTGGAGCCAGTCGTTCCCATGGCAGCGCCACCTGACCCTGTACTGGTTAAGGGTAATTTGGAGTATGAGGTAGAGAAGATATTGGATTCTCATCTGGCTAGACGGAGACTTCAGTACTTAGTCAAGTGGAAGGGTTATGGCCAGGAGGATAATTCTTGGGTCTCTGCTTCTGACATCCATGCCAAGAGATTGATTCGTGCCTTTCACCGGGCCCATCCTGATCAGCCTGGTGGCGTGGATGAGGGTTCGGTGACCCCTCCTCAAGGGGGGGTACTGTTGTGAATTCTCTTGCTCGGAGTTCTGAGCCAAAGCTCCCTCTGGTGGTTGCTGAGAGTAGTGGAGCTGGCCAGGTGGATGGAAGTTCCCCACCTGACGACATAATTGGAAACCTGGGATTACTGGCTGGGAGCATAAAATTGAGCTGGCTGCTCTTGGAGGTTGCTGGTGATTTCCTCAGTGTGCATTTGGAGCTCTTTTGTCCCCTGCCTGATCTGCTTGGTTCAGCTAAGTGATTCTTTTGCTAATCCTTTGCAACTAATCAGGTTATGTCTTTTTTTTGCTTTCTGTTTTGCTGCTAGGGTTCAGCGTGCTCTCTGCTGGGGGCAGCGCTGGGCCCTGCTTCATATGTTGCAGCTTGTTCAGTCCCCTGCTATGTTAGTATCTTTTTGCTTTGCTGCCAGTTATACCAGAGTGCTGATCTAGCGGGGGTGAGATCGTGTGATCTCAGGTTTTTTGTATATTAGTAGTGTTGGACTTTTTCAGGGTTTTGTGCGTGATTGCAGACAGTATTTTTTCTGTCCTGTCCTGTCCTGTCTAGACAGCTTGGGCCCCACCATTTGCTCAGTCTGTTCTCTGCCTGTGTTTGTGTCTCATCTTGTCTCACCAACAATATATGTTTGGGGTCTGTCTATTCCTTTGGGAATCTGCTCCGGGGCAGTTTAGATTTCATCTTTCTGTCTTTAGGCTTAGTTAGTCCTCCGGCTGTGACGAAGCATCTAGGGCATCGTAGGAACGCTCCACGGCTACTGCTAGATGTGCAGATAGGATCAGGGGTCTGCAATCCACTTAGCTACCAACCTCTCTGGTCTTCTGGTGGCTTAGCCTGTTCCTGCCATCCTCCTCGGTGACCCATTCATAACAGTTAGCGCTGATGATGCCATCATCAGCATCACTATTACTGTCATCTACATGCTGGAGCACACTTTGAATAGCCTGCGGGAGGAGGTGATGGTGGTCCTGGGGAAGAGGAGGAAGCAGAGGAGGATGCAGAAGGGTTAACAATATCTATAAATTCAGGTCTGTAGTCTCACAGGCGGTTGCCATGGTTGGAACAATTGGAGAATGACAAGAAGGAAGAGGTGATGGATGTGCAACTGTTAGGAGATGAAGAGGATAATGATTCCCTCTCTGTTGTCTGTGGTTGCCTGGAGGGGATGTTGAAAGCAAGCTTGAGTGTTATCCTGCCACCAACACACTATGGACTTGTACCTCATGAAAGAGACCGACCCATGAGTGCCTTCTTGCAGCACTATCTGCAACATGATTGTTGCCAGTATTGTTAGGATTTGAAATATTGCTAACTACTGGATTGACAGTCTGTTCGATCCACTATACAAAAATATACCATCTGGCTGTCTATATCCATCAGCAGGGGAACAATTGACACTTCACCTGGATTCTTTGCTTCTCAATCCCTATGGACCTGTGTCCTGTAGCAGCTGATCTGATCTATGTGCTATACATGTTGCTTAAGAGCAACTCTACCAGGTGAGCAGATTCCCTTTCTCTGTACAACATTGTTAACCAGTTAAGACCCTATTGGCTTTTTTTCTCCCAGTCTATATACCCTCAAAAGTACATTTTGCTACTTGCTTCCCCCGTAGATAGGGAGGCTCCCATGCTGCAGTATCAAAACATGCTTGAAGACAATCTTGACAGTGGTATTCCCCAAGACAGCAGTGTGGCACACAGTGTGCATTGCAGTGATAGCTTTCCAACCCCAGGAACGTTGAGTCATCAATGCAAAAAAATTAGCAACCTTGCAGCGCTGGAGTTCTGGGTTCCAACTCTGGACAAGGACAGCATCTGCAAAGAGTTTGTATGTTTTCCCTGTGCTTGCGAGGGTTTCCCCCCAGTACTCATTTTTCTTCCTACACTCCAAAGACATACTGATAGGAAATTTGGATTATGGCATGGTTTAACGACCACATTATTAGCACAACAAATATATTGTGAAATATGGACTCCTGGCTGGAGCACAATACCACAATAGAGCAGCACAGTGGTAGAGCAGCACGGTGGCTCAGTGGTTAACATTGCAGCACTGGGGTCCTGGGTTCAAATCCCACTAAGGACAATATCTGCATGGAGTTTCCATGTTCTCCCCGTGTTTGTGTGTGTTTACTCGTGGTACTACAGTTTCCATCCACACTCCAAAGACATACTGATAGGGAATTTAGATTGTGAGCCCCATTGCAGACAGTGATTATAAAGTATGTAAAGCGCTGTGGAATAACGGAACTATTTTGGATCTGAAGGTTGAATACACTCAAAACCTTTGGGTTAAATGTGGATTATAAGCTGCAAGTAGTCCTTTGAGGGTCAATTTTGATTTTGGTGTTCCCTATCTCAAAGGAGATTTTTTATCTTCATCCATTTATGATTATTATTTTTATCTTATTGTTGTTGTTTTTCTATTTTTTTCCGATTATTTGAATTTTGACACATGACTTGCCCCATTAAAATCTGAAAGAATTTCTATAAGACCCCAACGGTCTGCACTATCTGAAATGTGAATTTTTGGAAAAACTTTCTACAGCAACTAAGTGGAAGCCATCTCCACTCTTCATGGATGCTGATCGTTCGGTGATTGAAAGGGAAGCACTCTACCCAGTTGAGATTTGAGGTTGAGACACATGCTTCGTGAGTGGTTTGTGTCTCCCTTGTTCTCTATTGGTGGGTTACCAGCCCCAGCTAATGGGGGTGTTCACGCCTATTTGATTGCAGCCCGTATCGCCTATTTACATCCGCTACTGTGGGGTTGTATTGATCGCAGAAATTGCCCTTTTCTTGAGTGTGGGTTTTGTTGATGCGCGCTGCTTGCTTCACTCGTTTGCCAATAGTTCCAATGGCACTGTGGCTGTTTATATTTTTTTCTGCGCAGGCGAGGTATTGCATCACTGCCCTATGCCATGCGCAATCGCCTCTATCTCTTTGCCAATAACTAAGATGGCCTCGGAACTCAGGCAGGCGCAAATGTTCTGATGGTCTGTATTCGGACATCATTTCCTGTCTTGCGCAGTAAAAACACTATAGGACGCGGCAAGCGCGTGTATCTGTATACTCATAATGGGGTAAGCCATGGAGTTGTCTTTATTGGTTTTCTAATAATATGCACCTGTGCATTTATTGCCAATTGAAATGATAATATGTATTACATGAAACCTTATATGTTTGCACTGCACTTTATGTGTTTAACACTTGTTCATATGAACTTTACACTGTTTGTATGTTTTTTACAATGAGAAATCATGCTTTTTTATCAGATTGACCTTGATTATTGCAATTATGTACACCCTTTAAAAACTCTGTATTTGCACTTCTTCATTGCTTGAGAAAGGTCCGTGCTGTTAGGAGCGAAACGTCGCCATCATGGGCTTAATAAATTAGCTCTCTTTTTCACAAGAAACAGTGTGCTGTTCCCGATCTTTGACTTGATCTATCTATCTATCTATCTATCTATCTATCTATCTATCTATCTATCTATCTATCTATCTATCTATAGATATATCTATCTATCTATCCATCCATAGATATATCTATTTATCCATCGATATGTCTATCCATCCATAGACATATCTATCTATAGATATTCACTTATATTTGTTTTGCATACATTATATGTGAACATGGTATGTAATGATATGGTATTTTTTGGAGTATGTAAAAGAGGTTGGACAAAGAAATGACATCACAATTCTTTTTTTTTTGTTAAATAATAGATCTTTATTTAGCTTACAAAACTGCATACAAATCCGCATGAAAATCCGCATCAAAAATGTGCTGATATTTAACTGCGTTTTCTGCCAAGAGAGGAAGAATCTGCGCAAAAAATTCCACAGGCAAATCCGCAACGTGTGCACATACCCTAATCGTGCAGACTTGATGAATTAATCGGCTTTATCGATTTTACCACATGCAAAACAGAGAAAAAAGAATAAAAAAAACAATTCCTGAATTGCTGATTTTTTTTCATACTGCCTCCACAAATATCGGAATAGAAAGCGATCAAGAATTGTCACATGCCCAAAAATGGTACCAATAAAAAAAGTCTACTTGTCCCGCAAAAAACAAACCCTCACATGATTCTGTGGGCCGAAATATGGAAAATTATAGCTCAAAAATATGGCAATGCAAAAACTTCTTCTTGCAAAAGTAAGCGTCTTTTCAGCCAAACATAAAAACCTGCTACAAATCTGGTATGACTGTAATCACACCGAACCGAAGAATAAAGTCACCTAATCATTTACACCCAACGAGGAATGGTATAAAACATAAGTAAAACCAATTCTTCACTTGCTGTGGATTTGTTCATTCTGCCTCCCAAAGATCGCTGTAAGGCTCGGCACACATTTATCCTGCGCTGAGCGCTTATACTGGGGTCTCTGTGTAAATCTCTGAAATACGTGATTCAGACAGAACCACCGGCGGAAGATTACCTATAATGAGGCAGATGGAGGCACTATGAACGCCATAGGACCTGTGATCCAGCGGTGTCCGTCTTTTTAGGAGTGCATAAAAACAGGGTCCACCATAGTTTTGAGCACCTCTGAAAGGAAGGACAATGCTGAACAGAGGCCAGACGTAGTCCAGAGCAACTCTGTTGCCTCATTATAGTGATTGGATCCATAGGGGGTTTCATCTGCACGTAGCTTGGAGATTTAGCTGGAAACCCCAAAGTAAGTGCTCAGCATAGAGTGCCAGATAAATGTGATCCCAAATGTTCTGAAAAATGTTCCCAATAAAAGCTTCAACTCAATCCACAAAAAAGCAAGTCTCCACTCAGGTCCATCATCTGTTAACAGAAATGTAAGAGGCTTCCACGTTACTAGTAGCACAAAGGCTCTGGAAAAGCAAAATGGCTCCTTGCCAAAAAAACAAATTCAGTGAACTCTGCGCTCCCAAATCCCAATGCCCCACTCCCTTCTGAACCCCAGTGTGCATAAACCACCTTTAGCGTTCACATTTGGCAGGGGTATAATTTCCAAAATGGGGTCACTTGGGGGGATTCTGCTCTGTAGCACTTAGGGGCTCTGTATATGGAGTCTGCAAACTATTTTTAGGAAAATCTGTGCTCCAGGATGCAAATAGTGCTCCATCCCTACCGAGACGTTCCATATGGCTTAGCTTTTTGGGGTCCATTTTTTCCTGCTACTTTTGTTAAAATAAAAAATTTGGTGATAAAAGATGATTTTTGTGGAAAAAATGTGATTTTCAATTTTCATGGTTCTACGTTATAAACTTATGTGAAGTACTTGGGGGTTTATGGTGCTCAACAAACATCTAGATAAGTCCCTTGAGGGGGCTAGTTTACAAAATGGGGTCATTTGTGAGGGTATTTCCACTGTTTAGGTACATCAGGGGCTCTTCAAATACAACATGGCGTCCGCTCTCGATTCCAGACAATTTTACGTTCAAAACCTCAAATGGCGCTCCTTCCCTTCTGAGCCCTGCCGTGCGCTAAAGAGTGGTCTTCCTCCACACATGGGGTATCAGCGTACTCAAGAGAAATTTCAAAATAAAAATTGTGGTTTGTTCTCTCCTGATACCCATGAAAAAATTAAAAAATTGTATCCAAAGTAAAATTTTTGTGAAAAAAGTTAAATGTTCATTTTTTCCTTCCATATTGCTTCAGTTCTTGTGAAGCACCTGGAGGGTTAATGTTATTTTGAACACCTTCAGGGGTTCAGTTTTTAGAATGGTGTAACTTTTTGGTATTTTCTGTCAAATAGGCCCCCAAAGTCACTTCAGATGTGAGATGGTCCCTAAAAAATGGTTTTGTAAATCTTGTTGGAAAAATGAGAAATCGCTGGTCAACTTTTAACCCTTATAACTTCCTAACAAAAAAATTATGTTTCAAAATCTGTGATGATGTCAAGTAGACATTTGGGAAATGTTATTTATTAACTAGTTTGTGTGAAATAAAGCTCTGATTTAGGGGCATAAAAATTAAAACTTTGAAAATTGTGAAATTTTAAAAATTTTCACCAAATTTAAAAAGTACAATAGGTCATGAAAAAAAACAAACATTCTCAGAATCAGTGGGATCCAAGAGTTATAACCACATAAAGTGACAGTGGTCAGATTTCAAAATTAAGGCCTGGTCAATAACTTACAAAATGGCTTGGTTCTTAAGGTGTTAATCTGCATGAGCTATGCAGATAGTTGAATTTCACCGCCACTGAATAACAAGGTGAGACATATCATAATGAATCACGAAAGCAACGGCCAAAAAAAATTTTTTCGTGGCAAACAGCTCAAGTCACAGAACAATGTCGACGCTACTAGATGACAAGGTGGGATATGTCATGCTATTTCACAGTTAGCAAGTAAAAAATAAGATTTAGAACGATCTGCTCAAGCATGGAGCACAATAAAAGCAGCGTACAACACACTTGTGTGACATGTGCCCTGCTGGCTTTGTCTGTGGACCTCAGTAATGGCACAAAAAAAAATATCTGTTGGAAGGTTGATTTCACAGCCACACACGACACTATCTAGCTCAACTATCTGACTTATAACCGCCTAGCTAACTACCTAAAGTCTAGTTGCTGACAGTGCCGTCCGGAGCAACCTCTGCTTTGTTACACTGTCAAAATGGCGCTAAAACAAGATGTCTGCTCTTTAGATGGAGAGGGACATGTGCTTTCAGCAGCCAATGACACGAGCCGTTGTGTCAGGATATTGTGGATGTTTAATGCTTCCTGCGTCCTGATTGGCTAGCCACAATGCGCATATATAAAGTTAGAAGAAAAAAATTACGCCGCGCCTCTGAGCTTTGCAAACTCCCTCCCCTCATCAAACAAGTGCCCAGCACTCATCATACACCACCATTACCATTATCGTAGCCAAAGTGCTGAAAATACTTTAGTGGCAACGCAAATATTTTCCCTCACTTTTTACCGAATGTTACCGATTTTTTTTTTTCGGTTTCGTAAAATTTTGCTCGCGTTTCCAATCACGAATCCGAATGTGCCATATTTGTGCCGAGTTTATGTTTGCCGATTGATTTCCGAACAAATTCGCTCATCTCTAGTAGTCACCTGCTGTGATTGGCTGTAGCAGTTATGTGACTGCAGTGGTGCATCATCCCTGCACATGTGGTTGCCATCCATCTACTCTTATGAAGAATTCATTCCAGGATTAAGAAAAGCAACAAAATAATATAAAGCTCAATCCTCAGAAGCGTTTTCAAGTAGAACAGAGACTCATCCTCAACATTGTATAGAGAGCGATGGGCAAGTCCCGTATGTAGTAACTGATGATGACATACCTGTATATAAGTGACGTATCACTTTAGAGAGTCCTCCTGGCAGCAGGCTGCCGAACATAAGGTTTTATGGAAGAAAATGATATTAGTATTATATAACAAGCCTCCTTGTACATCACACCAGTCGCGACTCGCTATAGGAGCATTCAGGAAAGTTTGTCATTTATTATAATACTTACATATATAATGAGGAGTGTCCCGCATGTCGGCTGTCACTGGGGCCGCACATTCTCATCTTTATATGTCTGTAAAATACAGAAAGACTTCAATATATACACATAAATTACCCCAATATCTGCCAAGTGACTATGTGATGTCTGTGTGTGAACAGAGGTATAAACCATATCCTGCACTGACCTTGGACTCTCCTACTGAAGGTCTTGGTTTGGTCCAGTTGGTGATCAGGTGGAGGGTTCTCCTTAATCTTTAAAAGTCCATTTATAAAGATCCATATCAGTATTATATTTGCATCGCGGGGTATCGAGCTCCAGACTGCCTTGGATAAACATTTCTCAATGAAGGAAGGATTGACTAATTCTTTTTTTTACAAGAACGACAGGAACCATTTTCTTGATGCCCTTGGTCCTAATTAGATGAGCATAAGGATATGTGAAATGTAAAAAATGTGTAAATCACTAGATGGATAAATAGATACCTCAGGGTTTATGGTGAACAGCGATCAATGGATTCAGGATTGGCCATCAGATCTGGTATCTCAGGCCCCTAAAACTAAAACTCATAGACCTGGGACAAAAGAAAGAAATATTAGTAATAGGAAGAAAAGAGCAGAACAACTGGAAAGATACTCATACCACCGATAATAAGACAGGATAAAATGAGGAAAATGTTGTAGCTGCCTGAAAAAAAAAATAGAGGAGAAATTAATTCAGATCCTTCTATATATTACATAGAAGAAAGTGCTGAGTACATGACGTCCATAGTGGTAAAATTAAAGAAGACCTATCCGCTCCCAAGTTGATTTGTACCTACTATAAAAATTACAGTTCTCTCCATTCCTTGTAGGTGGGAAAACTTGCAAAATCGGCATTGTATCAAATACTTATTTTCCCCGTGTAGTTCTTGGCTGATTCCTGACCTTTCTCAGAATCATCCTTACCCTACAAGGAGAGATCTTGCATGGAGCCACAGACCGAGTAAGATTGTCAGTCATCTTGTTCTTCTTCCATTTTCTAATAATTGTGACAACAGTTTTTGCCGTGTCCCCAAGCTGCTTGCCTATTGTCCTGTAGCCCATCCCAGTCTTATGCAGGTCTACAATTTTGTCCCTGGTGTCCTTAGACAGATCTTTGGTCTTGGCCATGGTGGAGAGGATGGAGTGTGATTCAGTATGTGGACAGGTGTCTTTTTTCCAATAACGAGTTCAAATAGCTGCAAGTAATGAGTGTAGAGCAGGAGGGCTTCTTAAAGAAGAAGTAACAGATCTGTGAGAGGCAGAATTCTTGCTGCTGGTAGGTGATCATATAATTATTTCATGCAATAAAATTCAATTGAATTATACAAGAAAATCATAGAATGTGATTTTCTGGGTTTTATTTTTAGTTTCTGTCTCTCACAGATGAATTGTACCGACGATAAAAATTACAGACCTCTCCATTCTTTGTAGTTGGGAAAACGTCCAAAATCGGCGGTGTATCAAATACTTATTATCCCCACTGTATATGTAAATAAACACTTACTGCACCTACGTCTTAGTTTGTCCAAGTTGGTTAAGTATAAGCCTGGTGTGCACTTTGTAGCTGATTGGTTGTTGCATGATGCTGGTGTAATGCCACCCCCAGAAGAAGGCCTTTTGCCGAAACATATGTCAGGGTTTGCACCACGTTCCCACAGGGAACAACATGTGTTTGAGCACGCTCTCCTAATTATGGTTAAATAAGTGTATACCCCCTGCCGGTGATTGGATCCATGTAATGTTAGTTTTTCTATATGATGTTATGCTTTATTATTATAGCACCAGCAGGATATAGATTTATCAGACTCGTGTGTTTGAGAGATAACATAGATCACTTCAGGCAACGCTTTTTGGCATATATCAACTTTAGGATTGTGGCGCCATCTTGTGGTTTTTCACTTTTTTAATTTTCTTTTTAATATAATAAATATATTTGCATTGTCATAATCCATAAAATGTGATATACGTTTTTCTGGTACGTATGGTTCTTGTATACTTTTTTTTCCATATGATTGCTTGCTTCTATTTGTACTCAACCTGTTACTCTGTCCATGCAGAGCATATCGTCTGACACATTAATTCATTTCTTTTGTATTTGTGCTGTGGCTGTGTACCCATTTTCTAACTGTTTAATGACTTGTATACAAGGCAAAATTAAAAAGAGAAATAAAAACCTTGCCTCCTCCACACATTAATAGCTGAACCATTTCTCACCTTCACCTCCAACTACAGTAGAAGGCCTAATAGAGGGGGAAATAAAACTGCGCCCACCGGTAGTCACCCGTAAACGTCATTTCAACAGTTTACTACCTCATTTTGGCATGTCGTGTGTGTGACATGGTCAGACATATTCTGTTTAATTTTTGAAGGAGGGACTCTGAAACTCACAAAGCCTATGAGGACAATGCAAGAACAGCCAAAAACTAGAAGGAAAAGGGACTCCGATGCACCCTGTGTTATACATAAAGGAGGGCATCATACAATTTCTGGAAAATATGTTACGTAGTGGGCCCCCTAGTCTCATAAAGCCTGTACACTAAGTGCAAAGGCTGCCAAAAATTAGAAGAAGGGACTGCAATACACACTGGAAGACACGTAGAGGAGGACCTCTAAAAATAATGAGCGATGGCCACCTGTTACCCTCTATAATTTATGAGTGAGGCCCGCATGATGACCCTCTAAAAATTATGAGTGATGGCTGTTTAATATCAAAATTGTGAGTTTTCGGTTTTCTATGTTTTATTGTCAGTCAGTAAAAGTGGAGTAATACTCTGGCAACATTGTTCCCAGCAGCGACCTGAGAGTCAGAGATGCATCCAGGCATCTTCCCCATGCTGTTTCCATTCAATTCCACCCCAGCCTTCCTGGAACCGTCTTGTGAAAAATGCTAGCGTTTCCCATTGACTTCCATTATACTCAGTACTCCAGGGGCGGACACTGACAGCTTGGGGCCCCTGTACAAAGAATGTGTCTGGGCCCCCTTCCTTTTATGGCAACAAAGCGATAGATAGATAGATAGATAGATAGATACAGTGCTGTCAGTGATTAAAACCAGTTTTAACTGCTTTTAACAGGCACTCACACCTGTTCAAAGCAGTTAAAACTGGTTTGAATCACTGACTGGTAACCAACTTGCAATTTTACTTTAAAAAAAAAAGCTTTGTCCCAATTAATTTGCACAGCACTGTATATATATATATATATATATATATATAGCCACACATACATGTATATATATTACATAGTCTCCTTTATTATGTATATTGCCGTCCCTTATTACACAGTGCCCTCTCTTGCTATGTACAGCACTGTCCCTTACATATTGGATTATATAGAGCCCTGTTTTTTATTACATACCATCCTGTCTTGTTAGCTGTATAATGCAATGATGGCTGATGTAGCATAGGAAAGCTTATTATCAAATGGAGGAGCTGATGGGCTGGTCGTCTGGTCACCGGCTCCTCCATCAGCAGTCATTTTATATGTAAAAAGAGAGGGGACTATGTAATAAAAGAGGGCGCTGTTAATAGCAAAATTAACAAGATTACACTATGTAAAAGACAGCACTGTACATAACAGCAGAGGAAGCTATATAATAAGGGATGGCACCATATATAACTACAGAGGATGGTACGTAATAAGGGACAGTGTTATACATAATAAAAGAGGAAACTATGTAACTAATGATGGTGTTATACAGAATTAGTTAGTACACTATATACTAAGGGACTGTGTTAGACATAATAAGCGATAATAATGTCTTCTTACACCTCCCCGTTCCTAAGTCCATTATAAGTCCCCCTTCCTCCCATCGCAATCCCCCACACCCGTCATTGTCCTCCTCCCACGGCATCCCATTATTGTCCTCTCCCCCACCCCATCATTGCCCTCTTTACCACCTCCATCATTGCCTTCTTCCCCACCAGTATCATTGCTTTCTCCTCTGCCACCCCATCATTGCCTTCTCCTCCACCACCCCCATCATTGCCTCCTTCCCCATCACTCCCATCATTGTCTTTTCCACTATCACCATCATTGCCTTCTCCCCCACCCCATCATTGCCCTTCCACCACTTCCATCATTTCCTCCTCCCCCACCATCCCCATCATTGCCCTCTCCATCACCCCCATCATTGCCTTCTCCACATCACCCCCATCAT
The DNA here is from genome assembly GCF_039654945.1 of Dendrobates tinctorius. Classification (NCBI taxonomy): domain Eukaryota; kingdom Metazoa; phylum Chordata; class Amphibia; order Anura; family Dendrobatidae; genus Dendrobates; species Dendrobates tinctorius. The sequence goes on from NW_027361715.1 coordinate 10,023,526, forward strand.
GGCCTTCTCCCCATCACCTCCATCATGCTCTTCTCCCCATCACCTCCATCATGTCCTTCCCCCCATCACCTCCATCATGGCCTTCTCCCCATCATGGCCTTCTCCCAATCACCTCCATCACGTCTTTCTCCCCATCACCTCCATCATGACCTTCTCCCCATCACCTCCATCATAACCTTCTCTGTTATGAGCTCATTTTCTGCTCCACCAGCTGGGATTTCTCCTTCCGTTCTCCCTCTGGTAGTGACAGGAGGTAGTGAGGTTAGTTTAATTGGTAATGGTCTGCCACCTGACCAGGAGGATAGTGATTGGATCTCTGGAGTATCAGACTGGATATAAGACAGCCAACACCCTATCCTGTTGCTGGTGATTCAGTCTGTTTCTCAGGTCTTGGACTTCAGCTCTGCTCCTGTCATCTCAAGTTAAGTTTATTTTTTGCTGATGTTCACACTTGCTCTTGTTGGTCAACTCAGCTTTTTTGTGGTCAGCCAGCCCGGCTGGGCTGTGCTGAATTTCCACTCTTATTTATCTGTATTTGCCAATTTCCTTTTTGTCCTTTATTAGATTGGCCTTTTTTTGATCAGAAGCATTGGACACTATTTTTGGTAGGTTTTTTTGGCAGATTGCAGACAGTGTCTTTCCTTTCCTGTCCTTTCAAGTTAATTAGTTTGGCCCCATCATTTGCTCAGCCTATTTTTCTGCCTTTGTTTGTGTTTTCATCTTGCTTCACCGTCAATACATGTGGGGGGCTGTCTTTCCTTTGGGGTCTGCTCTGGGGAGTTAGTTTTCCTCTTTTCTTACTTTAGGCTTATTTAGCTCTCCGGTTGTGACGAGGCGTCCAGGACCACCGTAGGCATGCTCCACGACTGATTCTAGTTGTGTGTTAAGATCAGGGCTCTGCAGTCTGCATAGTTACCAACCTCTCTGGTTTTCTGAGACTTAGCGTTTGTTGCTTTTTTCCTCCTCGGTGACCCATTCATAACACTTCTCTCCGTCACCTCCATCATATCCCTCGCCCCATCACCTCCATCATGGCCTTCTCCCCATCACCTCCATCATAGCCTTCTCCCCATCACCTCCATCATGGCATTCTCCACATCACCTCCATCATGGCCTTCTCCCCATCACCTCCATCATAGCCTTCTCCCCATCACTTCCATCATGGCCTTCTCCCCATCACCTCCATCATGGCCTTCTCCCCATCAACCCCATCATTGCCCTCTCCTCCACCTACACACACACTCAGCAACATTCACCTCTCTGCACATTCCCCTGCAGCGCTACACATGCACGCACACACACACCACCTCTCATTTCTACACACACACAACCTCTCATCTGTCAGCGCCTGAGCTTCCTTTCTCTGCCACAGCCGGCTGCTGAATGATGACATCATCCAGCGGTGCTGCTCTCTGCGTCAGAGACAGGAAGCGCTGGCGCCAGGCAGGGAGCAGGACGGATCCCTGCCCGCCGCACATGAGGGCAATCTGGCCAAAGGCCCACCGGAGCCTCGGGCCCAGAGAAACCGGCCAGATTGCCCTCATTATTAGCCACCCTGCATGTGTGGCGCCCCTAGGAGTACGGTCGCCACATTGGCATTACCTTCCTCCTAGGGAGTGTGATGTCATACCTGGAAGCAATGAAGGATCTCTCTATCAGGTAAATCCAGCACACAGCACAGTTCCTGCTCCAGGCCAGCAGAGGGAGCTCTGAACCAAACTGCTGAGGAGCTGCTCTCTGTGGCCAGGAAAGGGAAGTTAGTCAGATCGTGCAGAGAGTGGGAAGAGTGTGGACGTGGAGAGAGGAGCTGGGAGGATTGAGCCGAAGTCGGGCTCACTCCTAGCTGAAGCGCATCGTCCGGAGCCCGTTATCCGAGGTTGTATGGATACTGATGATCCTGCAGCAGAAACCGGAGGAACAAGAGTCTGTAAATGCTGTGTTCCCACCTAAGACTCGGAGTCACAGCAGCAACGTGTGTGAGCCAGAGAGAAGGCTACGGCTGCCTGCCATACGAGTGGAGTTCGAAGTGAGAGCAAGCAAGATGAACTTGAGTGTAATTCAGAACTGCAAGTACTTCAGATTAGCGCTAGAAAGGAGACTACACAACCCATCTGAATAGAGAGATTCCCAAGTTGCTTCCAGGCTGACCAATTCCTGTACCATCTGTGATCTGAATCCTGGACTACACCATCAGTAAAGGTAAAAGAAACTGCACTCTGTTGTGTTCCTTGAATCCTTCCTGCAACCCACTCACCACTGCTACATCTCTGTGCCTAACAATACACCATCTACCTCAACATCTATTCAACTCATGCCTACAGCTCTACCTGTGGAGAGCTATTACATCTCTGCTGTGCACAACCATCTGTCCCAGAGGATCTGCACCGCAGCGTCGGCTTAACACCTTCCTTGCTAAGCACCACAGGTGGCGTCACGAATCATCTACAAATAAACTTTATTTCATTTCACACATTTTACATTGGACACCCAGGGCCACGGACCTTGTCATCGCCACCGCGACACATCCCTCTGAGACACCAGCCCGCTACTAAGTATCCCACAGCCCTGCAGGTGATCCACATGGGCCCCCTGGAGCCTCTGGGCCCCAGTGCTGCAGCACCGCGGTTGAACCAGCCGTATGTCCGCCCATGCAGTACTCAAGTCGAGCCCATCTGAGCATCTGACCTGCTCGATTTGAGTACCAAACAATCGAGTATTTTAGTGCTCGATCATCACTACCTCCAATGTTTAAAGCTCACCATACTCTCTTCAAATAACACATACATATACTATACAATAATGCACAGGACACATTCAGGACCAGGATTATATAACAAATTGACAACTTACTCTTAGTAGTCAAATTACTAGATTTTTTTACATTCCATATCCAATGTTCACCAAATTGTGGTATCACTGATGTGCTGCTGCCCCATACCTGGAGACACTCTGTCAGGCAATGTTTCAGAAGAAACACACCCCTTTTAATGCAGTATTTTAAGAGAATAGGTGTTTGAATGAAATGGGCAGCAGTTGCCCCTGGGGCAGAAAGCCTTCATTCATTTGTATTTGCAAGTTTAAGGCTTGAATACAAAATGAAGATACCAGCAAACCATCATTGCAGTGGTAGAGGAGCATTAACCAGTTCCCTACCCCAACAAGCCTTGTGTGATCACAGTGCACAGGTGGAAAGTGCTCCAGACTGGAATTGACGATTGTAGGACATTTAATATAGACTTTGGGGGTCAGATCAGTACACAGAGTGAGGAACAATGTGAGGGCCCAGTAAAGAGAGAGAGCAGCTTATGAGGTAACAGTGTGAAGAGAGGGCACTGTATAAGGGAGTAGTGTGCCTAGCCAATTTTTTCTACTCTGCCTGCATGTGTGTGGGAGTAGTATGCATAAAAACAAGGTATTTTTCTATGCATGCGTGACTGTGGGAGTAGTTTACCTAAACTTTTTTTCTACTCTGTATGCGTGTGTGTGAGGGTAGTGTGCCTAATCATTTATTCTATTCCAGACCTGTATCTGTGGGAGTAGTGTGGTTAAACAATTTTTTCTGCTCTGCACGCGTGTCTGTGGTAGTAGTGTACCTAAACAATTTTTTACACTCTGCATGCTTGTCTGTGGGAGTAGTGTACCTAAACAATTTTTTACACTGTGCACGCGTGTCTGTGGGAGTAGTGTGAGTAAAAATGGCTAAAAAAATGAAAAGAGCAACATATAGAGGATGAGGACATGGCCATTGTGGTGCTGTTATAGCTGCTGTTGGTGTAGCAGCTGCAGGGAGAGGACATGGCTGTTCTGTGCCTCCTATATGCACAAATGAAACACCTTTTTCTCGTGCACTCAGGCGACAAGACGTTTTGCATCATTTCATAGGGTTGAGTACTGCTACAATGCTACATGAGGCCAGAACATGTTGAGGCAGTGTTTGATTGGATGGCTGAGAGTGCCTCCAGGTCCTTTCAGATTATCTTGTTAGCAGTTTCCTGCAGAAAGAGCACAGTTGGCACCTGAAGGCAATGGTGATCCAGCCTCCAACTCACCCTCCTGCAAATCAGCCAAGTATTCTGAGCCCCAAAGTAATGCAGTAGCTCCTGGCTGGTGAAGATGGACAGGTTTAAAAGACTGATGATGGTGACTGTCCAGCAGTACGTTGTTCCCAGCCACCACTACTTTTCCAGGCAGGCCATCCCTTCCCTGCACGCACATGTTGCAGACCAAAATACGTGTACACTGCGCAACGCCATCAGTGGCAATGTCCACATAACCACCGATTCAAGAACCAATGAGCATGGCTAGGGACATAACATCTCTTTAACTGCACACTGTGTAAATGTAGTAGTGGCTGGGACAGAGGTGGAAGGCATTCTACCTTATGTTCTACCAACATCGAGGATTGCTGAACGTTTCTCTCTCCAGGTTGCCTCCTACTCCTCTTCCTCCACTGCTTCCTCATCCGGTCACAAGAAGATCTGCACCACCCACTTTAGCACAGCTAGGGAAAAATGACAGCAGCCTGTTATGAACTTCATCTGTTTGGGGGACATATCTCACACCATGCAAGAGTTGTGAATTGGGATCAAAGAGCAGACAGATGAGTGGCTGGTGCCGGTGAACCTCAATTCCGTCCTGGTGGTATGCGATAAAGGGCAAAATCTTCTAGCAACTCTGGTCTTAGCTGGTTTGATGCACATCCCTTTCCTGGTGCATGTGCTGAATTTAGTAGTACAGAGCTTCCTTTAAAAGTACCCACATATGTCAGAGCTGCTGCTGAAAGTGTGGGCAGTGTGTGCTTGCTTTTGGCATTCTCACTCTGCTGCTTTCCTGTCTGGGCTGCAGCATCACTTCTGCCTTCCCGCTAACTGCCTCATATGTGACATATCAAGAAGGTGGAACACCACCTTGCATATGCTGGATAGACTGTGTGAGCAGCAGCAGGCAATAGTGGAGTTTCAGCTGCAGAATGCACAGTTGAGTCACTTTGAGGAGCAACAACACTTCACCACAAATGAGTGGGCCTCCTTTCGGGACATGTGTGTGTGGCGCCCTGCGTCTTTACCGCCACAAAAGGGTTAAATATGTACTGTTTTGTATGTGTTTTGTGAGCAAAGGGAGTTATGCTTTCTCTGCTAGAGACCACTACACACACCCACAATTCACCTCACTCCCTCACTTGTCTGAAGCTTAGAGCTTTGCAGACACACCCTAACTGGGAGGGGGGAAGAGCAGAGTTGTTGTTCTCAGTGTGAAGGAGAAGAAGAATGCTCCTGGAAGCCATGATGACATGTGGTCCCTCCAGGAGTAAAGCTAATAAGAAGCATCAGGGAAACAGCCCCTAGACCATCCATACTTTCAGAGCAGGGTGCTAAGCTGAGAGACTGTGTGGATTTATACAACCAACAGTGGAGTGTTTTCCCTGGGAAAACTGCAGCGGACTATGATCAGTGAAGGATAGTGCAAGTGGGAACTTGAGCTGCTCACACACAGGATCCATGCTGCAAGTTGCCAAAGGAGAAATACACGGTGAGTAGATGCTATACTGGAAGTTTTTAAACTCTGGTAAGCCTTGGTCCCTGAAGGGATTAGAATAGCAGGAAGCATACACTGAGTCACAAGCAGAGTGAAGGATAACTCCCATTCTACAGAACAGACTGTAACCTGGTGAGAGTTGTAATATCTCCTCTGAACTGCACCTGAACTACAGTAAATGATAAAGTGACTTTCCTTGTCTCCTGCCTTATTACTCCATACCTTCTACTTCCATCACAATCTCTGGGGGTTTGCCCTGGTTGGAGAGGGTTAAACATCTGCACTGCCATCACCATCTACTCCCCCAGGAATCATCTGCAGTGCCGGCTATAATACAGTCAAACACTCCAACTGGCGTCACAAATCACTACATAAACTTATTCCCATTCAATTCAACCCCTTTTACATGACCGCCTGAGGCCACAGACCGGGTCACTGCCACTGTGACATTTCCCATTGAAGTAAATGGGCCCAGCGCCGAGTATCCCACGGCCTCTGGGGCACGTCATGTGTCTTGTGGAGCTGCTTCAAATACTCCACCAACATGGCCAGCGCTGATGACACCATCATAAGCATTAGGCCAGGGTCATACGTGAGGGAAACTCGCACAGGTAACGTGTCTCAATACCCGGCCCTGCCGCCGGCACTCGTACCGGAGCGCTTAGCTGCATAGAAATACATGCAGCCGCACACTCTGCTCCGAGTCCCTGCGGCAGTGCCGGATATTGAGACACGAGACTCGTGCGAGTTTCTCGCAAGTGTGACCCTGGCCTTACTATAACACTTCTATGCCTGCTGTAAAAAACACTTCAGGCAATGATGGATGAGGTGGTGGCACAGGAGGAAGAGTAGCAGGAGGAATAGAGACCATTCACACCATTATCAAGCTGTCAGTCACACATGGCTCGGAGAGTTGGTTCCTCTACCAACAGCGGCCAGATACACAACTGTCCAGCCAGCATCACCTGGCCTTTCCTAATGATGATAGTGAAAAAGCCATAATCCTAACAGGTTAATTAAGGTCTGAAACCTTGGTAAAGTTATGTGAGCACACAAATCTCCAAGGGTGCCAAACATTTTGCATCAGCCCTTTTTCCTTTTTGTAATTTTTAAAATGACAAAAATGACTATATATCTCTCTATATAAAACTGAATGTGTGTGTGTGTGCATGTATCACCAACCAGTCACGAAGCATCTTTAATTTCAACAGAGCTGTTCAAAAGAAGCTGAGCTATGATTGGTTGCTATGAGCAACAGTTTTCCTTGCAACCAATCACTAAGCATCTCTCATTTCACCAGAGCTGGTTAAAAGAAGCTGAGCTGCGATTGATTGCTCTGAGCAAGTTTTCCCACTTGATAACACCTCAGCAGACACTGACATGGTGGGAGAAATCTAGCATCCCTGGGAACATAAGCTCCCAGAAATTGTCTGACCCCCAATAGGAGCACAGAGCACATGACAGAAATGAATCCCCCCTCCTGTGCCCATATACACATCACACATCCTCCTTCATATAGGCACATCTTCCCTCTTAAAGGGATCATTGGTATGGGAGTCAGAGAAAATCCATCCAGCGCTTTGGTTTTGACCCCAGGCCTCTCTTAAAGGTATCTCCAGTATGGAAGTTAGGACGCTTCCACTCAGCTCTGTGGTTCTGACCCCAGTTTCTCTTAAAGGAATCATTGGTATGGAATTTAGGACAAATCCACTCTGCGCTTTAGTACTGACCCCAGGCCTTTCTTAATGGGATCTCTGGTATGGAAGTCAGGGCAATTGCCTTCAAATGCCCTGGTACTGAACCCAGGCTCTCTTAAAGGGATCTCCTGTATGGAAGTTTGGGCAAATCCCTCAGCACTCTGATTCTGACCCCAGGGTTCTATTAAAGGGATCATTGGTATGCAAATCAGGGCAAATCCACTCAGCGCTCTGGTTCTGATCCCAGGCTCTCTTAAAGGGATCCCTGGTATGGAAGTTAGGGCAAATCCACTCAGCGCTCTGGTTCTGACCCAAGACCCCTCTTAAAGGGATCCCCGGTATGGAAGTGAGGGCAAATCCACTCTGCGCTTTGGGACTGACCGCAGGCTTCTCTTAAAGGGATCTCCGGTATGGAAGTTATGGTAAATCCCTCAGCGCTCTGATTCTCACCCCAGGCTTCTATTAAAGGGATCATTGGTATGGAAGTCAGGGCAAATCCACTCAGAGCTCTTGTTCTGACGCCAGGACTCTATTAAAGGGATCTCCAGTATGGAAGTTAGGACCATTCCACTAAGCACTCTGGTTCTGATCCCAGGCTCTCTTAAAGGGATCCCCGGTATGGAAGTTAGGGCAAATCCACTCAGCGCTCTGGTTCTGACCAAAGGCCCTTCTTAAAGGGATCCCCAGTATGGAAGTGAGGGCAAATAATCCAACTCTGCACTTTGGTACTGACCCTAGGCCTCTCTTAAAGGGATCTCCGGTATGGAAGTTATGGTAAATCCCTCAGCGCTCTGATTCTCACCCCAGGCTTCTATTAAAGGAATCAGTAGTATGGAAGTCAGGGCAAATCCACTCAGCGCTCTGGTTCTGACACCAGGCCTCTCTTAAAGGGATCCCCAGTATGGAAGTTAGGACTGTTTCACTTAGTGCTCTGGTTCTGACCCAAGGCTGATGGGATGATGTGGGATATTAGGGGTAGTAGTCCGGTGGCTCTGGCTGACGGGATGTGGGATATTAGTGGTAGTTGTCCGGTGGCTCTGGCTGATGAGATGATGTGGGATATTAGGAGTAGTAGTCCGGTGGCTCTGGCTGATGGGATGATGGGGGATATTAGGGGTAGTAGTCCGGTGTCTCTGGCTGATGAGATGATGTGGGATATTAGGAGTAGTAGTCCGGTGGCTCTGGCTAATGGGATGATGTGGGATATTAGAGGTAATAGTTCGGTGGCTCTGGCTGACGGGATGATGTGGGATATTAGTGGTAGTTGTCCGGTGGCTCTGGCTGATGGGATGATGTGGGATAGTAGAGGTAGTAGTCCGGTGGCTCTGGCTGCTGAGATGATGTGGGATATTAGGGGTAGTAGTCAGGTGGCTCTGACTGATGAGACGATGTGGCATATTAGGAGTAGTAGTCCGGTGGCGCTGGCTAATGGGATGATGTGGGATATTAGAGGTAGTAGTTTGGTGGCTCTGGCTGACGGGATGATGTGGGATAGTAGTGGTAGTTGTCCAGTGGCTCTGGCTGATGGGATGATGTGGGATATTAGGGGTAGTAGTCCGGTGGCTCTGGCTGCCGGGATGATGTGGGATATTAGTGGTAGTTGTCCGGTGGCTCTGGCTGATGGGACGATGTGGGATATTAGGAGTAGTAGTCCGGTGGCTCTGGCTGATGGGACGATGTGGGATATTAGGGGTTGTTGTCCGGTAGCTCTGGCTGATGGGATGATGTGGGATATTAGGGGTAGTAGTCCGGTGGCTCCGGTGGCAAGAACAGTCCTGGCTACTTTCTCCTCTGCCTCTTCCACCTACTGCCATGTCCACCTCCACCTACGCCACCTCCTCATCCACTTGGACCTCTGCCTTCTGGTGTTAGATTTTTTTTGTTAATGCTCAGTTTTTTGAAGTCAGTTGCCTAAAAAAAATAGGAAAAAAAATAAACCAACTCCCCCACCACAAAACAAATGTTGGCTTTCCCCTCCCTTGCCTCTTTCACCTACACTACAATGTCCAACTCTTCCTCCACTTGGACCTCCATCTCTTGGTTCTAGATTGTTATTGTTTTGTTCTTTTAAGTCAGTTCACTAAAAAAAAAAAAAATAAAATAAATTAAAAAAATGAAAAAAAACATGTTGGATTACTCCTCCCTTGTCTCTTCCACCTACACCACCACGTCCACCTCCTCTACCTATTCTTCCATTTGGACCTCAAATTCCAAGTTCTAGATTATTTTTCTTTCGTATTTCCTGTTGCTCTTTTAAGTCAGTCCCCCACCCAAAAAAAAACACCACAAAAACGGTGTTGGATTTCTCCTCCCCTGCCTATTCCACCTACACCACCACATCCACCTCCACTTCTTCCACCTACTAAACCTCCTCCTCCACTTGTACCTCTGCCTCCTGGTTCAAGATTATTATTTTTTACTTCTGTTCTGCTTAGTATAGGGACAAAAAAAGCTAATTTTTATAGTGGTTTGAAAAAACCACTATATTGTAATCCGAACGCTGCTAACTTATTCTTCTTCTTATTATTAAGTTGATTTCCGCAATTAATGCGGCCCGAACCGCTACACGCACAGACTCCGTTGAGGTGTCGTTTCGAAGCCAGCGTCCATGAGAGGTGTGCTAAGTATTTTTCGTGTCAATCGGATTTGTAGTTTTTGCGCAATTTGCGTTTGAAAATTTTTTTTCCCGTCATTGGAATGCACTGTCTCCAATGCTTTTCAATAGGAAATGGCAAAACGTGCCCTGAGGCGATTGAAATGACAGTTGAGCTCATTGATATGCGCAGGCAGACCCAGTTACTATGCCAACGCCTACGAACTTCACTTGAACCCCAGCACAGAGCCTCTGCCACATAATATCAGCTCTTAAAGCGAAACTCACAGCACAAATGCAAATCTAGCTTCATCACATGACACATGCCCCTGAGAGAGAATGTGTGCGCCAAAGTGGATTTAAAAGAAGCCCAGTGAGCCAAATAGCTCTTAAAGGGCCAACGCGCCAAAGTGATTGTTAAAGGGCCAGCGCACCCAAATGAGTCTTAAAGGGCCGACACACCAAATCGGAGACTGAGCCACCCCGGCCTCCAAATCGGAGGCTGAGCCACCCCGGCCTCCAAATCGGAGGCTGAGCCACCCCGGCCTCCAAATCGGAGGCTGAGCCACCCCGGCCTCCAAATCGGAGGCTGAGCCACCCCGGCCTCCAAATCGGAGGCTGAGCCACCCCGGCCTCCAAATCGGAGGCTGAGCCACCCCGGCCTCCAAATCGGAGGCTGAGCCACCCTGGCCTCCAAATCGGAGGCTGATCGACCCCGGCCTCCAAATCGGAGGCTGATCGACCCCGGCCTCCAAATCGGAGGCTGATCGACCCCGGCCTCCAAATCGGAGGCTGATCGTCCCCGGCCTCCAAATCGGAGGCTGAGCCACCCCGGCCTCCAAATCGGAGGCTGAGCCACCCCGGCCTCCAAATCGGAGGCTGAGCCACCCCGGCCTCCAAATCGGAGGCTGAGCCACCCCGGCCTCCAAATCGGAGGCTGAGCCACCCCGGCCTCCAAATCGGAGGCTCATCGACCCCGGCCTCCAAATCGGAAGCTCATCGACCCCTGCCTCCAAATCTGAGGCTCTTTGACCTCGGCCTCCAAATTAGAGGCTGAGCGACCCCAGCCTCCAAATCTTACCCAGAGTGGCCCCACCCACCAAATCAGACCCAGAATGGCCCTGCCCACCAAATCGGACCCTGAGGGGCCCCACCCACCAAATCGGACCCTGTGGGGCCCCGCCCACCAAATTGGACCCTGAGAGGCCCCACCCACCAAATTGGACCCAGAGTGGTCCCGCCCAACAAATTGGACCCAGAGTGGTCCCGCCCACCAAATTGGACCCAGTGGGGCTCCGCCCACAAAATCAGACCCAGAGGGGCCCTTGCCACAAAATCAGACCCTGAGGGGCCGCGGCCACAAAATCGGACCCTGATGGGCCCCAGTCACAAAATTGGACCCTGATAGGCCCCGGCCACAAAATCGGACCCTGAGGGGCCCCAACCACAAAATCTGACCCTGAGGGGACCCAACCACAAAATTGGACCCCGAGTGGTCCCGCCCACCAAATTGGACCCTGAGGGGCCCCACCCACAAAATCAGACCCTGAGGCACCCACAGTTAAATCGTATCCTGACTTGAAAGTCTTGCAGGGGCAGCAGGCAAGTCTCTCTTAAAGGGGCAGCCCGGGCACCATTTCAAACCACTATCTGTACTTCCTTCAGGAAATACACATCTAGTTTCATCTGCAAACATGTCTGTGGAAGTAATGTGTGCAAAAATTTTCTGCTGTTATGCACCTGTGACTGTGATAGTACAGTGCTTAAAAACTAATTTTTCTATTTTTATTCCCCCTTGTCAGTGATAGTACTGTGCATATAAACACATATTTCTAATCTGCAACCGTGTCTGTGGGAGTACTCTGCCGAAAAACCACTTAAAAAAAATGAGATCATCTAATAGGAGACGATGATGTAGCCGTATTGCTGCTGGTGTCGCATGCCCATAAATACAGCTTGGTGCAGTCTGACCGTAAAACAGACTGGTGGAGCGTGTCTGTAATACAAGCTAGAGCATTGTGTCCTTAATACATCTCTTTGATAGTTCATACCTTGATAGCTTTTTATCCATTTAAACATTAACAGATTCAGATTTTTTATGGTAATCTGTAGTCAGAAATTCATAAAAGCAGAGAAAATTAACTTATTTAATGACCATTCGCAGTTTCACTGTGCCATTGGTGTGTACGCAGCAGCAGTGGTACAGGACAGAGCCTCATCTTCCAGAGACAGTTTAGGGACAGGTAAATAGATAAATGTACAATTCTTTCTTTTTTTCCACATTTTCTACATTTATCTATCTACCTGTCCCTAAACTGTCCTTATCTATCTCTACATACCTGACCCTACCAATCTGCCTATCTATCCCTACCCATTTATCAAAACCTATCTATGCCCTAGGGTACATTAAAGGAGAACTAGCTCCAAAGCAGTGAAGCATTCCTTTCACCCAGCCTCTCAAACTACAGAGAACAAACCTTCCCCAGGTCACCAATAATGTTCCCTACCATTTCTTCTCGAGGGAGGACTTTTTGATGCGTAGACGCTAAACACTGTGCATTCCACATGAAGTACCTAGTTACTAAACTTACTAGAAATAAAGGGCCCCGATTTTGGCCACCCAGGGACCTGAATGCAACATAGGCCAACTCTGCACAAGAAAGGCATGCCAGCCTATGGAAGAGCTATTACCCTATTATAGATCTCTGTGTTAAAAGGACACCAATGAAAGAAGTGCTCCATGCCTTTCAGTATGTCGCCGCACTCCTCATGGGGACAATCCCGGTCATTAGAGTTGCTGTATTTCAGTTTGTCCCTCACATACAGTTTCCTGTGGAATCAGCGGCAAGTCAAGTCCCAAAACTTCAAGGGGATCCGTGAAGAAATCAATAACCCGTGCCCCACTACCTGATCCCGGCTTGGGCAAACTTTGAGCACCAGAGCCTTCTGGAAATGGTTCAACAATTTCTTGGACATGGTCCTGATCTCCCATATCCCCAGACCCCACCGGCGGATTACCTTCAGAACCGGGATAGCATAAGCTGGAAGATGTCCATGCAGAGATCGAAGATCCTTCACTTGCCCTCCTGTATCCCATTCCTTGAAGAAATGCCAAACCCAAACTCTCCAGGAGAATACCCATGGAGAAGCCCTCTCTAACCAGAGGTTGGCAATGTTTGCCTTAAGAAAGGTGCTTACTAGAAACACCACGAGGTTGACCAAACCCAGCCCACCTAGTCTCCTCGTGTGGTACGTGACCTTCCTCTTTACTAGGTTCAAGCTGTTCTCCCTTAACAGTTGGAAAAACCCTTCTGTAGACTCATGTCCAAAGAGGCTCTGACAGCATGCAGACATTTCCCAAGTAAAGTATAGCAACAAAGGAAGCAAGAAACCCTTGACCAGATCCACCCTTTCGCTCAGGGTCAAGGACTAACCCTTCCATTGATCCACCTTCTGGGTGGTGATCCTAAGTCTGTCCTCCCAATTTTGCAGGGGGTAGTCCCCTGGGCCAAATTTGATGCCTAGAATTTTTGCTGAGGCCTGGGGCCCTGGAAGGGTGTCTTGGAAATCAAAACTTGGAACTCCACAGCCAGAGACTCTAGCACTTTCCACAATTGATCATGGACCCGAATGCCTCCGAGGAGAGATCAACCTCAAACATGACCCATTCTGCCTCCCCTCTCAAGGACACAAAAGGAGATACGTCATCGTTGCATGCTACCACCCACACAGTAGCTTCTGGCTCTGCCTGGTCCATCCAGACCCCACTCTATCCTCCTTAAAAGTGGGTTGATCATGAACACGTATAAAAGTGGGCACAGAGGACAGCCCTGGTGGACCCCAGACCACACCTCAAAAGGATGGTCAAGCCAACCATTCATAAGTGGAAAAGTCTCTGCTCCTGTGTACAAAACATTTAGCCATTTGATAAACCTCCCAGGCAGACCATACGTCAGAAGGACAGACCAGAAATACTCATGGTAATCCCGGTCAAAAGCCTTTGTCTGGTCAAAGGACCACAAGTACCCCTTCCAATGACCTGCCCTACTCTGCTCTACTGCCTCTCAGACACTAAGCACAGCAGTAAACATACTGCAGCTTGGAAAAGAGCAATGATAAGCCCCTGATAGGAGCCAGGGTGCAAACTTCACCAGCCAATTAAACAGCACCTTTGCCAGAAACTTTTGGTCTGCTTTGAGAAACGCTGTGGGACATCAGTTCTCAATACAGCATGAGTCTTTACTCTTTGACAGGATAATCAGGGCTGACCACCTCATTTATCTAGGCAGAGTGTCCAAGGAGAGACACTCATTAAAGACCTCATTCAAGAAGGGGACAAAGAAGTCCCTAAAGTTATCATAAAATTTAGATGTTAAACCATCTGGACCAGGTGACTTTTTTGTGCCAGAACCCATCAACTACCAGTCTTGCTTCCTCTTCCCTGATTGCCTCTGTCAAAGAAGAGAGGGGCCATCCTCCGGCTCAGAAATGGTTTCAGCCAGGAAAGCCGACATCACATACCGATCAGGATCCCTCTTTCCCAAGAGGTACGAGTAGAAAGATCTGACCACATCTAGGATCCCTGATTTGGATCTGTTCAGAGAACCTGTACTGTTGATCAGACCTGTAACAACCACTTTATAATTCACTGACATCCTACAGTTTCTGTAAGGGTCAGGCAAGCGGTACCTCCCGAAATCACTCTCAAAAATCAAGGATATGTGCGTGTAATGCTGACATCTTTTGAGCAAAGACTTCACCCTGGAGATTTATTCATGGTTTCCTCCTTAGATCCTGATACAAGCGGTACTAACTCAGACCTCTAAGGCTCAAAAGCTGACTGAAGAAACTCACCACTCTTTCTTTGAAGATCTCCCACCATTTTTATTTACATTTTTATTTTTATTCATGAGGTTAACACCCTCTAATGTTTTCTCCTTTGCTCTTATTGGGGTTTTCTGCTCAGATGGCTTTTTACTATGCCAGGACTTTAAATGTCTGCTGTCCCTTTAATTGAGACACTGCATGGCCTCATCAACTGTGCAGCTGATCCTCCCTGCACAGCCACTGACACAGACCCAGACCGCACTCCTGCACTGCTCTGGAACTCTTTCACTACTGCTCCCAGCACCTCAGATACTGTCAAAAGAGTTGTCACAGGTGCAAGGGACCCCCCACAGAGGATGTGGTCCAGGCCGGTTTAACCAAGGTTGTGTCAACCACTGCAGATCTAACAGCTGATGTTGCGTCCATGTTTTTTACTAGTGCCAGGGTCCCTGACTTTGACCCAGTAGCAGATCAGCATGTGGGGGACCTCAACACCCCAGCATATGCCACCAGAGATGTGTCCCGGCTGTCAGCAAACCATTGACAGTGCAGGAAATGCCAGCCGCCAGTGGAGTGCCGATGACACATGCTCATGCCTCCTGCTGTTGGATAAACACCATCCCCAGCATGTCAATGGCTGCAGCAGGTGTCAGGTCGGCCCCCCTTCTCACTGGGTACCCAACCTGAGCACCTCCACTACTCTTACTACTGCCCGACACCGGGCCACTCTCCACTCTACATATGCTGTCCGCCTTTGCAGCCATATGCCCATTGCGGCCTTCTCTGCTACCACCAGCAAAGATGGCATCCTGTACAGGTGGTCTGTGCTCGCCTTCACTGCGGACCCACAGCATAGTCCGAACCAGGGGTAGGTAGCGGGTTCAACACGATGGGACCAGGGGGGCCCGGGGAGAGGGACATAAACTAATTTCACCTCCGTTGTACATTTCTTTTGCTTTTTCTTGTTTATCTTATTCCCTTTTCTGGTTGCCTAGTCAGTGCAAACCCATCCCCAAACATCTGCTGATTAAAACTGATGGGGGACTCCTCTGCCTGATATGCTGCATGACAAGGCAGCCCCCTCACTGCTGCTATCTTCTGTATCCTCCCCATATCTCCGACCATCCTCCAATAAACTGGAATCTGACAGGATCGCCACCTGCTTGTGGTCACCATGGAATGGAGCCTGTGTGGCACCTGGGGGGTGGTCAGAAGGTCGGAAGGGAGTGCGACTCACTGTGTTGGCTGGTCCCAAAGTGGTAGATGTATGGAAAGTACCTCTTGCATGGGGAGGGTGAGTTGACATGTCTCCAGAGGACACCACAGCTGACCTGACTCGTCACCCACCATACCCAAGGCAATGCACTTGGTTTCTCATGAGAGGGGCAAGGTTGTGAGGACCTATGCGATGCCTCTATCAGGCTTTGACCTGCTTCTGTCAAGAGGGGTCCTTTTTCTTTTACATTACATTATTTTAAGTAATTTCCCTATCAACATTTGTTTGCAGGGCAATTGCCCTGCTCATACACCCATTTTGCTTTCTTTTGCAGCCCCTAGCCTTGCTGTGACCATTTTACAGCCATTTTAAAGCATCGAAGTTCGGGACGCCATTGGCTTTTATTGGATTTGGGGTCAAGTTCAGATACTGAACCAAACTTTGAACTACAGTTCGGCAAAACCTGAACACACATGGGTCCGCTCATCCCTACTCCTGCTTTGTTAAAACTTCTGTTTTGCAACCTAAAAAGAGGTAATATGGTGTAAGTCCCAGTTTGATATAATGTTCTTCAATTATTACAGTATATCCAACATTTCATGGATCTCATTTTCTACTGAAGCAATTTAGGGTTTGATATATCTGTAGGAAACCGTAACAATAGTGCAGGAAAATCAGAATATAGATTATCTTGTTAACCTTTTATGATGTGTTTATAAACTATTGTATATTTAGTCATTCATTTAAACACTTACTGACATGTGCCCTGTATGTGCTGTGCAAATCTGAAGCAAAGGTAAGGAGCGGGCTCAAGACGTGAGCCTGACCCATACCCGGCAGATAATACTGACCCATACCAAGCAGATAATGATTGTGACACACAGTCAGCACCTGCCTCTACCAGCCACATGTAGAGTGAAGCTTCATCCTTGACTGTTAACTTGATAAATGCTGCTGTCACACTCGATCATGAGGCATCGATAGGGGGTCTGAGGAAGACCTCTATGCCTGTCATCTCAGAGCTCCTTTGAAACGCATCATGTGGACAACCTTTAAAGAAGACCCTGATTTTTGCTATGTACAGTAATACTGTCACATTTGTGTGTATAGTACAAGCAATCGGAAGATCACAGGTTCAATCTACTAAAGGGATTAACAAATACACTAAAAAGTTAACAAAAGCTGAAAGTTTAAAAAATAAATAAAAGTTCAATTTTCCAGTGGATTACCGTATATGGTAAAACGAATAGTGTCATTCAAAATTACAAGTCGTCTTGCAAAAAAAAAAAAGAGAAAGGAAAAGAAAGACAGAAAAATACAAAAGTTATGGGTCTTGTTAGAAGAGAAGGGAAGAAAAAAACAAAAATGCAAAAACGGTAATTGGCCATGTCAGGTGGGGGTTAAAAATAATATTTTCATATAGACACGGCCGCTCTGTGAAGAATATAAGACTAATGATATTCGTACAGGAACACATGGAAGATATACTGTCATACCTAGAGCTTTGAGTTTTAACCTTAAACGATGCAGAAGCTTGACATTTAAGAATATGATTGTATCTAAGAACCCCGAGGCTGCGGTCCAGGCCGGTAAGCTAAAGAAGCAGGATTGACTTAATGGTTAAGGAAAGTCTTTTGAATAGGTGAGTCTCAATGTCAGGAGCACCTGACCTACAGCAAGTCAGTCTGTCACAGCAAATTAAATATAGGACCATCTGCTTTTCCAATGTTGCAAATGATGCTATCTACTTACCTGGAGTCTAAAGATGGAACTAAGAACTGACCATACTCAGAAATGTTAATATTGCTGCTCATATTTCTTATATTTATCCACAAAGGAAGTTTCCGTCTTCATTATATGCCTCATTACAGGAGTTTCAGGTGAACACAAGTCATCAAAAATGTCACGTGTAATTTTAACTTTTCTCCGTCAAAGACATACAATGTATATAAAAAGTTGATTAAATTACTAGGTGTTTATATTGTAAAAAGTCATAGCAAGAAGAATCATTTCAAAACTTTTCCAACTTTATTGTCACCACCCATTGTCCATTGAGAACCAATTCATTTTGAGGGGTGTCTGCCTCCTGAATTCATTATAATAGCACTTCCCTCTCATGCACGTCATACTACCCTGTGCGTGTAGTTGTTGGGCCGTAATCTCGCACCTGCGACCTGCACACA
Source organism: Dendrobates tinctorius (assembly GCF_039654945.1). NCBI lineage: Eukaryota > Metazoa > Chordata > Amphibia > Anura > Dendrobatidae > Dendrobates > Dendrobates tinctorius. The sequence continues at coordinate 10,041,577 of NW_027361715.1, forward strand.
CATAGTTCTAGGTACCTTATCCATACTTCTATCCGCAGTGTCTTCATCTTGCTTCTGTGCAGGCGCAAGCGAGTCACTGCGCAGTAGCTGTAGTAGTAGCTTGTAATGATGGAAGAACATGAGGGAAAGGCCAGTCTACTAAACGCCTTCTTTTATACAGTGTTTACATGAGAAAATTTCATTACAGATGACATGATAAGGGATATCATAAATTCTCCAATTAACAAACCAGCAGAAAATTAGGAAGTACAATCACCAGGCCCAGATGGCATATACTGCAGTTCAGGAATTAAGTTGTAACGGGAGTGGTGGAACCATTGCGCCATGAATCAAGGAGAGTCTGCAGGAGCATAACTAGATGAGCACCTGTCTCTTTGCTAGAACCACTGATGGTCGGGTTAGGCTTGGCTCCCAATGGACACCATGTGCTATACCAAGACAAACCTCGGACACACGGCAGCTGACCCAAAAGGGTAGCTGAAACTGTCCGGTAGGGGAGTACAGCAGATACAGGCAGGCTCAGCAGGAACACAGGATTCACAGGTGCTGGCGGGTACGGCTGTTATACAGATAGGCACTGGCTGGTGTAGGCTGGTACAGCTGGTATCCAGATAAGCACTGGCAGGTGCAGGCTTGTTTGGCTGGTATACAGATATCAGAAGGATATCTGTGGAGTGTTTCAACGCTGCTGATGGTATGAAGACTTCAATCCAGAAGTTGATGAAAGAGTGCCTCATTATCTTCTGCCGGGGGTGCTATCTGAATCATGTATTTCTGAGATTTACACAGCATCCCAGGTGTGAGCGCTCAGTACAGAGAGCAGGATAAATGTGAGCCAAGCCTTACTGCGATCTTTGTCATCAGGAAATAACATGTGGTTATTTCCTGATGAAGAGACAATCAATACTTGGAATAATCCACTATTCTTTCATCAAATTCTGGATTGAGGTCTTCATACCATCAGCAGCGCAGAATCACTCCACAGATATCCTTCTGACAATAATGTTAATGGACACTTGTTGAACCGTGGATCTGCTGCAGTTGTCACCCATACTTAAAGCTCTAAGGGTACCGTTACACTTAGCGATGCACCAGCGATCCCGACAACGATATGGATCGCTGGTGCATCGCTAAGTGGTCGCTAATGAGCTGCCACACAGGCAGAGCTCACCAGCGACATAGCAGGGGTCGGGGGTCGCTACTTACCTGTCAGACGCGGCGATCCTGACGTCCTCCTGCCCGCGTCCACGCGTCGCTCGTCGGCGCCACAGGAAGCCCAGGACGTTCTCACGCGATCAGCGATAACCAGCGGGGGAGCCGGTCGGAGGTAAATATCACATGTAGCGATATCGCTAGCAATATCGCTGCTGCGTCACAAAACCAGTGACGATACAGCGATATTGCTAGCGATATCGCTATGTGTAACGGGCCCTTAACATCGGATATATCAGGTTAGTATAATCTGATAAAGATTTATTCGTCTATCGGATAAGACCCTATTTGTGCTTTTTCTCCCACAGTTTCTCTCCATTGGCCCACACTATTAGCAGAAAGGATTTAGATTCTGAAATGTGGACTGAATAGAAAAAAAAAATACTGTCCGCCGCTTGTCTAACCTCCCCCTACCCCCTGGGGGGCCAAGTCCTGATAAAAATGACTAATTCTTGCTTTTTACTGTTATGTTTATTAATACTTAATGCTTATGTATCATTTGGATCACTCTTTCGTGGATTACGCTTTCCTGGAAAACTTTATTTATGCACTTTGCACTTTATGAGACGGAGTGATTCCTTATGTCAGATATAGTGTGGCTTTTTGTGATATGACAGATGTTTTGCTGTCTGGTGTGTATACAAATGTTAGGAGACTAATTAATATATATTTGTTATTAGAGGTTGTATTTATTGCACATTGCACTTTACCTACATCGACTATATACTTTCCTTTATGCTTGATATATATTCTTTCTTGTCATAGTTTATGGATGCCACTACCACTATGTGTGTGTATATATATATATATATATATATATATATATATATCTTTTTTAATAAACTAGCAAGTGAGTGTATTTTTTTTCACTTGATTGGCTTTCTATATCCTTCTACCAGGTGGAGACATTGTGCAGTAACATATTGACTCTGTCCTTGATACAGACACACTTGTACTTATTTCTATTTGAAAACTGTAATTACCCCATATGGGCCCTATATGTACTCTAATGTTTTCATGGACTAGTTATTGATTGCCCTATTAAATTGTTTACCAGTGCCGCTAACATTTTTTGCAGTAGATCCCCTTTTTTATTCTGTTTTTTATTTCGTCTGCTATTTACATGTATTTTAATAAAATTATAGATTTTTATTTAATACTTGTATTATTGGAAATTTTTCATGGGGGCATTCTTGTTGGTTTTTTGATATATCTATTACTCCCATAGACTTATAGGCCCTGCTTAGGCTATCTAACAAAATTTGCATTAGTGGAAACTTGATGATTTACCGAGCTTTGGCCAAATGTTGCCGATTTTGAGGAAAAATGCTTGGAATTCCGTACACGAAATCTAATGTGCGATGTTTGTGCCGAATTTGAGATTGGCGAACGTTTTTTGAACATATTCGCTCATTTCTACTTATGATAGACTATGTACAAATAAGGTACTCCAGTTTGGTGATGATTGCTCATTTCACGAAATACACAGTGGTGCGACCTACCAGAGACCAGACCACAGAATCAGCTGCTGAGGCGGTATGTCGTCACCATTCAATTGTTTGAATGTCCACGGCGGATTCATTCTGATCAGGGAGCGTGTTTCCAAGGCGCCTTAATGAAGGAACTTTATTGCTGGTATGGTTTTGAGCAATCTAGGATGACAACCTATTATCCACAAGGCAACACGGTGTGTGAACGCTTCAACCGCATCCTCCTTCAAATGCTACAGACCGTGGAGAATGATCAAAAAGTCAGCTGGCCTTAGTATCTGATTGAACTGATGTGGGCCAATAACAATGAGATACACATCACGACAGGGTACTCGCCCCACATGCTCATGTTTGGGAGGGCAGGTAGAGAGATTAAAGACCTGAGCCTGTGGCTGATGACTACCTACTCAGCTATATGTGAGAACGCAGCTGTGTGTAACCAGCGGTGACGTCATTAAGGTTACCGCCGGTCACTGTATCCGCGTTCCACCTTACTGTGTAATACAAAGGCACTGGAAAAGGAAATGACTCCTCACCCCTCAAAAGAAATTCAGCAAATGCCTCCCTTCCTTCTGAGTCCAGTGTGCCTAAACCACATTTAGTGTCCACATGTTTGGCATTTCTGTAGCGAAGAGACACCACCTCATTTACAGTTACGTGTCTCCAGAAACACGAGCTGGGCCCAAAAACGTACTGGGTGCTACAACCTACTGGTAGCGACAACGTACGGGGCACTACAAGGGCAGTTTGCAATTTTCACTCAGCAACATCGACTGCTGGGAAACACCCATGGAGTCATAACCATCATAACACCTGTAGACAAATTCCCAAAGGGGTGTAATATCCAAAATGAGGTAACTTAAAGGGGTATTCTGCTCTTCTAGCACTTAGGGCTCTGTATATGGAGTCTGCAAACTATTGTAGGAAAATCTGCGCTCCAGGAGGCAACTAGTGCTCCGTCCCTCCCGAATCTCACAGCGTGGCTAACCAATACTCTACAGCCACATATGTGTTATATCTACATTCAGCAGAAATTTCGGGATGAATTTTGATGCCATTTTTACCATTTGGTCCCAGTGTGAAAATGTAAAATTTGGGGCTAAAATAAAATTTTGGTGGTAAAAATTTAACTATTTTTATTTCACTTCCCAACTGTATAAAATTCTGTGACTCACCTATGGTGTCAATAAAATCACTGCACCCCTGGATGAATTCATTGAGAGGTGTAGTTTGCAATTTGGGGTCACTTATGGGGGTTCTGCTTTTCTGACGCCTCTGGGGCTCTCCAAGTTGGTCATGGCACCAGAAAACCATAACAGCAAAATATGCACTACAATATGACGCTTCTTCCTTTCTGAGCTTTGCACTGTGCCTGAAAACTATTTCCTGATTACATGTAGGTTATTGGTGAACTCAGGAGAAATTTTTACAACAAACTTAGGTCCATTTTTTCCTATTAGCCCTCAGAAAAATTGGGGCTAAAACAACATTTTAGTGGCAAAAATGTAATTATTCTTTCTTCACCGCCCAATGGTATAACATTCTGTGAGCCACATGTGGTGTCAATATGTTCACTGCACCCCTAGATGAATTCAGTGAGGGGTGTAGTTTAGAAAATGAGGTCGCTTTGGGGGGTTTCTGCTATTCTGGCACCTTAGAGATCTTTGCCAATGTGATATGGCACGCTCAAATCAGTCCAGCAAAATCTGAACACTTCTTCCCTTCTGAGCTTTGTTCTGTGGCACAAATGTAGCTTTCAACCACATATGGGGTATCGGTATGCTCAGGAGAAATTGTACTACAAATTCGGTGGTTTAATGTTCTCCTGCTATCCTTGTGAAAATGAGAAAATTTGGGAAAAAAACAACATTTTTGTGGGAAATTTTAGTTTTTATTTTCTTTCATTTTCACAGATCAACATTCTAAAGTTCTGTGAAGCACCTGTGGGTTCAAAGTGCTCACAACACATCCACTGTTTACACTTTTAGGCACATCAGATGTTCTCCAAACGTGACATGACACTCAGAGACCATTCGATCAAAGTCTGAATTCCTAAACATCACTGTTTCCTTTCTGAGCCCTGCCATGTGACCAAACAGTAGTTTTCCTCCACATGTTGGGCATCTGCAAGCTCAGGAGAAATTGCACAACATATTTTGAGTTCCATTTTCTCCTGTTATCCTTGTAAAAATAAAAAAATTAGGGCTGAAAGAACATTTTTGTGGAAAAAAGTGTTTATTTTCACTGGTCTACATTATAAAATTATGTGAAGCACATGGGATTCAAACTGCTCACCACACATCTAAAACATTCCATGTGAGGTCTAGTTTCCAAAATGGTGTCACTTGTGGGGGTGTCCATTGTTTAGGCACACCGGGAATCTCCAAATTCGACATGTTGTCCAATAATGATTCCAGCCAATTTTGAGCTCCAAAAGTCCTTCCCTTTTGAGCCCTGCCGTGAACCCAATCAGTAGTTTTCCTACACATACGGGGTATTGGCGTACTCAGGAAAAATTGCACAATGAATTGCATTGTGCATTTTTTCCTGATTCCCGTGTAAAAATGCCAAATTTGAGGCTAAAAGTACATTTTTGTAGGAAAATGTGTTTTTATTTATTTTTATGGCTCTACATTAGAAACTTCTGTGAAGCAAGGTGCTCACTACACACCTAGATACATTCCTTGAGGTGTTTAGTTTCCAAAATTGGGTCATTTGTGAGGGAGGTTCTATAGCTTAGTCACACCAGGAGCTCACCGAATGCAACATGGCATCCCGTCTGGATTCCATCCAATTTTGCGTTCAAAAAGTCAATTGGTGCTCCTTCCCTTCTGAGCGCTGCCAAACAGTAGTTTTCCCCTATATATCAGTTATCAGCGCACTCAGGAGCAATTGACCAATAACATTTAGGCTCCATTTTCTCCTGTTATTCTTGTAAAAATAAAAAAAAATTGGGTCTAAAATAAAATGTTTGTGAAAAAAAGTTAAACGTTCACTTTTCCTTGCACATTCCATTAATTCCTGTGAAGCACCTGAAGGGAGACTTTTTGTTATGTGGTTTTGAACACCATGAGGGGTGCAGTTTTTAAAATGGAGTCACTTTGGGGTATTTTGAGTATTTTCTGTCATATAGGTCCCTCAAAATCACTTCAAATGTGATGTGCTCCCTAAAAAAAAAGGTTTTGTTTGTTTTGTAAATTTTCTGGTAAAAATGAGAAATCGCTGGTCAACTTTTAACCTTTCTGACTTCCTAACACAAAAAAATTACCCTATATATCAAAAAATGTTCTGATGTAAAGTACACATGTGGGAAATGTTAGTTAATAACTGTTTTTGTGACTCTGGTTCAAGGGCATAAAAATTAAAATTTAGAAAATTGCCAAATTTATCACATTTTCGCCAAATTTCCAATTTTTTCACAATTAAACACGTCATATTGAACAAATTGTGTCACTATCATCAAGTACAAAATGTCATGAATAAACAATCTCGAAAATCTGTTGAAGAGTTGCAGTTATTACCCCATAAATTGACACTGGTCAGAACTGTAAAATTTGGCCCGGTAATGAAGGCGAAAATAGGCTTGGGGGGGTGAAGGGTTTAGCTTAATTTTTCTATCTGGAAAACAGGTAAACTATAGTGCAACCACAATCATTATTCCTTATGCAAAAAAAAAAATTATTGTAAGGTGTATAACATCCCTGCCATCATGATCGCTACTTTATTTCATATACATACAGCTCTGGAAAAGTCAGAGTCATTCTTTACATGTAATATTTGCAAACTCCAGTCCTTTATATTACTGAATAATTATAATTTCTCCCTGATTTCACAACTGGTAAAAAAATTGCTTTGCCTTTAATGCACAGTAGATGCACAAAGCAGTTAAATGTCTTGTTTACTGCACATGGGATGCCCTCACACCCAGGGCTGTGGGGTACTCGGTACCGGGCCCGGTGGATATCAATGGAAGTTGTCACAGTAGTTGTGACCCAGCCCGTGGCCCTGGGCGCCCATTGTAAATGATCAGTGTGAATGAATAAGTCGTGACGCCACCTGTGGTGTTCGGCAATGTAGATGTTAGGCCGACGCTGCAGACAGATCCTCTGGGACAGATGGTGTGGTGCAGCAGTGATGGTATAGCCCTCCACAGGCAGGGCTGTTGTCCCAGGGCAGACTAGATATGGTGACACTTAGGTGGTGTAGTGTCAGGCGCAGGGGATGTAGCAGTGCCGGGCAGGTTGACGCTGAAATAAGTGGAGGACACCAGGGCATGTAGTTCCAAAGCTTTACTCACAGTCTGTTATACAAACAGGTGCCCGCTTCCATGACGTGTCCTCCGGGTCTGGGACTTAGTCAACCCCCAGGCCAGATGGAATACTCCTTTCCAACACTCCGCCAACTTGTGCCTTTCTTAACGTCTCCTCTTATAGCGCCTTTAGATGAAGTACTCCTAGTATTGAGTTACACTGGAGTTCCTCCTGTCTGATGTTCCTATGAACTCTACTTGTACGGCAGACAGCTGTAGCCTGCTTCGGGGACTCCTTGCTACTAAGTCCCGGCTCACTATCCAGTTTCTGTTGTGCCCCCAAGTCTTGTTTGGGAATAAAGTGGTCACTACTTCTATTCCTCCGGTGTCTGCTGCAGGACCATTAGTATCCGTACAACCTCGGGGACCGGGCCCCGGCCTTGCGCTTAGAACTTCTAGGAAGGGTTCTCTTCTCACCCATGTCCTCTGTTCTCTTTTACTCCTCACGTTCCGTACTAATCCTTTCTTTCTATGGAGAGTCAGGCTTTCAGTCTATGTTGCTCTCTTTCTCCCTTTCCCGTGCCAGCAGACCTAGATCACTGGGATCTGCTGCAGCACTTCCATCCATCTATCCCTCTCTCTAGGGATCTTCTTCTCTCTCCAACCAACTACTGACTGACCAACTTAAACTCTTCCAGCTCCTTGAAATGTAATCTAACTCCACCCACCTCCCAGCATGTTCCAAGCAGAGAGCCACCAATGGGTGCTTTGCTATACTCCAAGCAGGGAGCCGCCGAAGGTGCTTTGCTACACTACTTTGTGGTGTGGGGTGCAGGTGTTGGAGCGTGGTCAGGAGTCTTGACCTTACCTGGATGGCGAGGGCACCACAACTCAGGAGGAGGTGCAGTACCTCTGTGGCGACTGAGCCTCAGGGGCGCCACACACACATAACATATCGGTATACAAGAATTGAGAAAATAGATAATACGGTAACTTACTAACCATGCACATTAAAAAGCTATCAGCTAAAAGATCATTTGTCCAACACCGGGAAAGAGGACTCATCTTCTCAAAAACAAAAAGAAAAGGACAACTGACATCAAACCACACAATACTTATTTTCTCATTCTTATCCTTTATCTCTCTGGGAGAGTTGAGAGTTCCCATTACACATTACAGGGATAGGCAGTACAATAAACAGGTGCTTCTCGAAAAATTAGAATGTCTTCAAAAAGTTAATTTATTTCAGTTCTTCAATACAAAAAGTGAAACTCCTATATTATATAGAGTCATTACAGAGTGATCTATTTCACGTGTTTATTTCTGTTAATGTTGATGAAAACCCAAAAGTCATTATCTCAGTAAATTAGAATACTTTATAACACCTGCTTGAAAAATTATTTTAAAATCTGGAATGTTGGCCTACTGAAATGTATGTTTAGGAAGTGCACTCAATACTTGGTTGGGACACTGTTTGTATCAATTACTGCATCAATGCTCTGTGGCATGGAGGCATTCAGCCTGTGACACTGCTGAGGTGTTATGGAAGCCCAGGTTGCTTTGATAGCAGCCTTCAGCTCATCTGCATTGTTGGGTCTGGGGTCTCTCTTCTTCCTCTTGACAATACCCCATAGATTCTCTATGGGGTTAAGGTCAGGCGAGTTTGCTGGACAGTCGAGCACAGTGATACTGTTGTTTTTAAACCAGGTTTCGTTACCTTTGGCAGTACGGACAGGTGCAAAGTCCTGCTGGAGAATGAAATTTCCATATCCATAAAGCTTGTCGGCATAGGGAAAACACAGTGGGCCTACACCAGCAGATGACATGGCTCCTCAAACCATCACTGATTGTGGAAACTTCACACTAGTCCTCCAGCAGCTTGGTTTGTGGTCTCTCCACTCTTCCTCCAGACTCTGGGACCTTGATTTCCAAATGAAAGGCAAAATTTACTTTGATCTGAAAACAACACCTTGGACCACTGAGCAACAGTCCAGTTCTTTTTCTCCTCAGCCCAGGTAAGACGCTTCTGGCGTTGTTTATTGGTCATGAGTTTTATTCCACTATTGTTCAGCGGTATGATAACGCATTGTTTTTTGCCTTTTTTATGGTGTTCACTAAAGGGGATAACTAGTGGGACAGTATTATAGGTTGAGTCATTGCGGATGGCGTGATACCAAATATGTGTACTTTTTACTGTTTATATTTTTTTTCAATCAAATATTTATTTAGAGATACAATATCTTTTGATTTTTTATTATTATTCTTGACATTTTTTAATATTTTACAATTATTTTTAACTTTTTTCTAACTTTTCTACTTTGTTCAAATATGGGACTATCATTTTTTGCAGGCTGATCGCTTCTACAGCATGGGGATGCGGCAACATCACCATGCTGTAGAAACTGTCAGCTCTGCACTGACAGACAAACTTGCTTATCATGCACTGGGCATGATCAGCAAGTTTTCTAGGTCTAGTGACTCGGATGTCTTCATGACGACAAAGGGTCACCATGGCCGCTAGGTCTCCGATCCAAAGGTAGAGGGGCTGTCAGCCCTCTGCCGGCTCCCGGAATGCTGCAATCTTGCTTTATCACAGCATTTTGGGGGTTAAATTGCAGGGAGTGGTCTGTGATCACTCCTGGCACATAGTGCCGAGTGTCAGCTGTCAGAATCAGCTGACACCCAACGGCCATCGCCTGCACACCACCCATGTGCATGGGCGATCGCGCAGACATAATAATCCATCCATGGTCAAATAGGCAAAGGGAACAGGGACGGATGATTGCGACTAATGTCAGAAAGGGGTTAAAAGGCTGATATCAGCTAGATCTGTTTTTTTAACATTGAAGTCTATGGACAACGGATCCGTTAATTAAACATCCATTATTTTACTTTTAAAATGGATACTGTAAGCAAAAACGGATGCTTCTCAAATGAAAGATGACTATTTAATGGATCTGTTGTCCATATACTTCAATATTACAAAAAACTGATTCAGATAAAATCAGTTTTTTTAAAGTGGACAGAAAAAGTTGCGTCTGCAAAACTTTTTTGCCAATGGATTTCTACTGGATCCATTCTAATAGATGACTACTGGACATGTAAGCATCCTAAGATAGCGTAGTTAGGGAAGGATAGGTAATTTTTAATTAAGGTTTATCAGAACATAGTTTTGATTATGGCATTAAATGGGTAGGTATTTAGAATGAAAAATAAGTTGTATTTCAGACCACGCCTTTAAGGTCTAATGTGTCCAGCAGCCTAATAGAGTAAGGCATCATTTAGACATCCATTTTTCTCACGTATGAGAAAGTATGTCTCGTTTGTGGAAGAAAAGAAAACTTTCTCCATCTCCTCTTTTTCTTACAGTCCATGAGAAATTGGACCACATTCAGATGCCATCCAAGTGCGGTCCAACCTTTTTACAGACCCATACACTTGCATTGCCAATTTTGAACCGACCCTCGGATAAAAAACTCACATCTCCTCGATTTTCCGCTGACCTCGAAGAATCACTGTCATGTGAATGGCCTAATAGACTATCACAGGTACAAGTACTTTCTTTGAAAACCCTGTATAGCACTCGTCCATGAAAATCAGACGTAGGAATGAGGCCTAAACGCCATAGAATTCAGCCATGTCCTCCATGACCGGTGCCAATGACACCATATACAGCAACATATCTAACTGCCAAATCTGATTTAACCTCTCAAGAGATCCGCCATAAATGTATGGCGCATGACAGAAGCGGGTGTATGGAGCTGGCTCGGGCAGCGAGCCCGCCCAATACGTGGCAGGTGATGGCTGCCGCTAACAATCGTGGGTGGAGCAGTGATCCGCCCACGATTGCTGAGCTGTTAAATACCTCTGCCAATATCTGACTTGCACGCACGTCATTTTATGCACCCATCGGCGTGCCCGTGACATGATCACAGGCAGCCAATGGGTTGTCATGACAGCCAGGGGTCTGCTGATGACCCCTAAGTGTGTCATTACGGAGCTCCTTTGAAACCCTGCAAGTGGCTTAGCTTCAAAGGCGACCGTGATTTCTGCTATATAGAGCAATGCTGTAACATCAATGTATAAAGCACGACAATTCCATCATCAAGTCCCCTAAGGGGGCTTACAATAACAGTAAAACAAATTAAAAAATGTTTTAAAAAATGAAGAAAAAAAAACATAAAAAGGTAAAATCACCACCCATTAACCTATTGAAAAGATATTAAAAATAAATAAAAAATACATGTATGTGGTATCGCCGTATTTAGACAAGTCAAATCTATCAAAATGTAAAACTAATTAGCCCAATCAGTAAACACCGTAAACGGAAAAAATTCAAGAATGCCAAAATTTCGTTCTTTTGGGCACTGCAGTTCCACAATAAAAAAGCTATAACAAGCGATTAAAAGTCCTAAAATGGTATCAATAAAAAACGTTTCACCCTGCGAAAAAATAAGCAATCATACAGCTCCATCGGCTGAGAAAATAAAATGTTACTGATCTTGGAAAATGGAGACAAAACCCCCTCCAAAAATTTTTCAAACTTATGATTTTTTCATCACTAAAATAATAAAATAAACTGGACATGTTGGGTATCGCTATAATTCTATTGATGAGGAGAATCATATTGCGAGGTCATTTTTACCAAAACAAAGTACACCATAAAAACAATTATGAAAAAACAGCGTCAAAATTGCATTTTTTTTCACAATTTCATCACGTTTGGATTTTTTTTTCCTATTTTCCAGTACGCTATGTAGTAAAATGAATGGGGTCATTCAAAAGCACAATTCATCCCACAAAAAACAAGACCTCATATGTTTATGTGGACAGAAAAGTAAAGGAGTTACGGCTCTGGCGAGAAGGGGAGGAAAAACAGAAGCGCCAAAACAGAAATTGGCCGTGGCGTTGAGCGGTTAATCATTTCCCAAATTTTCAGAGATACGTAAATGCTACGTCCAGTTGGTCAGTGGTTTGGGTTATATATTCCGTACCACTTTTCAATGCTCTTCTCCTCTATTAAGGTCATGCGCTGGGTGTTCAGGTTGAAAAGCTGTAGATGTATGCGAGTGTTTGGTTGTTATTACTCACCGTATAGAGTCATTGCTCAGTAAAAAGAGATGTTGTCTATCGAAACAAGTTCTGAACCACCAGAATGAGCCTGCCGCACATTCTGGAAAACAACACTGAGTTTTTACAAAAAAAATATACTGCTTAACAACATTGCCATCTAGTGTTTCACACGCAGAGTTTTAGGAACAAAATAACTTCATGTCAAGACTTGCGTACAAAGAATTATTACTCAGCCTCATGAACAAGGCAAATCTTTTTGACAGGACTGGTGGTTTTTTCACGTTTTCATGGTGGTTTTCAACACGCATTTTAGCCACGAAAACGCAAAAAAAACCAGCATCCCATGCAATCCTATGGGATTCCACTATGCTGTGCTAATGCTGCAGATTTTTCCGCGGCGGAATCGCATCGCGGAAAAAAACGCAGCATGCTCATTAATTTCGTGGAATCGCGGCGATTCCGTCCACATAGGAATGCATTGTTCTGCTTACTTTCCGCATGTGGCTGTGCCCACCATGCGAAAAGTAAGCAGAACATTTGCGGATGGTACCCACGGTCCGGAGGAGAGGAGACTGTCCTACAGGCTGTGGGTACCATATCCCTGTAAAAAATAGAATAAAACAAAAAAATCAGGTTATATTCATCTTCCGGCGTCCCGCGCAGCCTTCCAATGCTACCGCCAACTCCCGTTCCCAGTAATGCCTTGCAGCAAGGACCTGTGATGACGTAGCGGTCACTGCCACAGCCATTCTCGGGAGTGCTGCTCAGTCACATATTGAGACCAAGGTCCTGCAGTACACAAAGCGCCCAGGAACCAGCTTAGTGCTGCAATAGCGCTACTTTGGCACCATCCTCATTTCATTAGCCTGTGGGATCGCTTTATACCCTCACTGCACCACTGTGCTTTATCTCGTGTATGCACTAAAATTTAAGCGATATATGATTAAGACCCTGGCAGGGTCGAAACGTCACTTACAATCGCATCTGTAAATCTGCTCCCTGGCCTAATATTTTTATCACAATAAATGAATTCTTTATGCAAGTTATTCCACTTGAGTGTGCTGTGAACATTATTCCCATTGACACGGGACCTTAGGTCCGTTACACCAGCACCTCAGAAATTCACACAGTGTGCACGCTAATCCGTTTATCTGCACATAGCCTTAGACATGGCCTGCATAGACACTTTTTAACTATTTTTGCGTAATACAAGTATTTACTATATTAGACATCTCAGGAGAGCAGACAGATCCTTTATAAATCACAAATGAAGTCACACCCTGTTGAAATCATTTTCTTTCCTTGCGTTCACCATCAGATCCGAGCCATCGAGACAGCTTATCGTGGTGACCGCAGTTTGCTGCCAAGGCAACTTTGACCCTCTACTTCTGAAGCTTATCGCCAGCCTAAATCGACACTAGGGGTCAGCTGGCATTTTTAGCCTGGGGACAATCACACATCGCAAGCCCATGACTTGCGGGCAGGCCATATTTAACCTGCGCACCTCCAGCTGTTAAAGAAAAATTGTTAAAGGGGTTGTCCCGGTTTAGCATGAAAGTCTGCAGTCACTCTATGTGACTGCAGACTTGCTTTTCCACACAGCGAGCACACTTCATGCTGTCAACATTCTCCAGTGCCATCACTGGGAGATCATGTGGTCACAAATATACATAATATGTATAATCCTGGTCACATTCCAACTAGATGTGACTGGCCTTGCTCAATACAAGTTAATTGAGTTAGGATGCACATGTCTAGTCAGACTGTCGGGGTATGCATACCACATACTTATATAGATACATAAATAGAACCAGCCTTACTACAGATTTACAGGAACAAAGCCAACAAAGACACAATAGCAACACCAAGCCTACTACACATATACCTTATCAGCTCACTACATAGATACTGTACCAGAACTAAGCGTACTACATAGATACAGTACCAGAACCAAGTTTACTACATAAATACAGTACCATAAGCAAACATATGACATTCTGTAGATACAGTACCAGAACCAGGCTTACTGCAATGAGATACAAGGCACTCCTGCTCTGTGGGCGGACAGGTAGGGTTCCAACTTAAGCAGACACTCACGGGAATAGAGGAGGACAGAAGCATGGAGATGGAGGAGATTTAGGCAGCTAGCTGGGTGACAGAAGTTGGGGTTGAGATAAGACTGTCAGGGAGGCTAGTCCTGATTTGGTACACCCCAAAAAGTTAGCAATTGAGAGGGGTGACAGTGCAAAGGTAGCATGTCCACATATCCACTGTAAGCAATGGGAAAGTCTATCCCAGTAAAGGAAATGGAAGTGCAGGACTGGCCAGACAGGTGCTAGTAGTGGGAGATTCAATTTTTATGGGAACAGATTGGACTATCTGTCACAAAGATTAGTATCATTGCATGGTGGGTTCCAGATATACAAGTTTGACATATCATGGATATTGTTGATAGATTACTGAGAGGTGCAGGTGGGGACCCCGAGCTTAGCGTGCACAGAAAGAGAAAGTAAGCGAGCTCACCACGTTTGCATGTACTATTGGTTCTTATAGCCTTCCAACCACAGGTGCCAAATACTACTAGAAATAAACAATGATATAACAAATTAAAACAAGGGTCTGTGGCATATTGGTATCAATCGCAAAGTTAGAGGTAGATGGAAGGCCCTTAAAAATAATTTAATGGATTTAGTCCATTAGCTTAAAGGAAGGACCTCAAACTCTTGTGAAAAAAAGATATTTTATATTTCCATACTCATTTTTAACTAAATTATTTAATAAAATGTACATTCCAAGGACTTTTTACACCATAAATGAACAGATAATGGTGCAGTTTAGAAATTGGTATCAGTTGTGGGGGTTTCTAATTTTTTTTTTCGTGACATGTGAGGGGCCCTGAAAATGCGACATTTTACTCTGAATCAATAAGCATAAAATAAGTTATCAATTTCGGCAATTGGCAGTGTAATATTCATTTTTGTTAATTTTTCACGCAATAAAATGGTAAAATAGTGGTTGCAATGTAGTTCCATCTTCAGCCAGCAGGTGTCATGATTGTCACAATGAGACTGTCCTGGAGAAAGTGTTTGTGATGGACACAGTTGTATCCGATGTAACAAGGTCGTTCACATCAGTTACTTGCTGCTGTTTTCCTTTCAGCACAGGATTGCTTCAGTTATTTCATTTAGATCAAAAGGACGTATACATTGGAGTTTGTACAGGGTCGGACTGGCCTGGCGGGGTATCGGGGAAATCCCCGATGGACCCTTTCAGTTGACCTGATAGAGAAGGGAAGAAGACGTGAAGGAGTAAAAAAAGTCTGCAATTTTTAGGGGCAGGGGCCCTTTAAAAGCGCAGGCAGAGTATGTGCAGAGGCGCGTGCATGCAGCATTCATTACCTGAAAAGACACGGCGCACGTCCCGATGAGCACTGACTAGTTTGCGCCTGTTGTCACCTACGTATGACATCAGTGTCATGCACCACATGCAACAGGCACACACACAAGTCAGCCATCACCTCTGCTAGGTCGGCGGCCATCTTAATATGAGCATGCCAGACCTGCAGAGGAGGTGGACACCGCTCGATGCTGGGAACGGAGGAGGGTAAGAGGATTCTTTTTTTTTTAATCTGTACATGCGGCATGGTACAGGCACCAGTAAGGATATATGGGAGGAGCAGGACTAGTGGCCAGGATGGCTACATGGGGGAGAACAGGACAAGTGAGCAGGATGGATAATAGGGAGGAGCAGGACAAGTGACCAGGATGGATATATGGTGGGGAAGCAGGACAAGTAGCCAGGATGGATATATGGGGGGAACATGACAAGTGATCAGGATGGATATATGGGGGGAGCAGGAGAAGTGACCAGGATGGATATATGGTGGGGAAGCAGGACAAGTAGCCAGGATGGATATATGGGGGGAACATGACAAGTGATCAGGATGGATATATGGGGGGAGCAGGAGAAGTGACCAGGATGGATATATGGTGGGGAAGCAGGACAAGTAGCCAGGATGGATATATGGGGGGAACATGACAAGTGACCAGGATGGATATATGGGGGAGCAGGACAAGTGACCAGGATGGGTATATGGGGGGAGCAGGAGAAGTGACCAGGATGGATATATGGGTGGAAGCAGGACAAGTGATGAGGATGGAGATATGGGGGAACATGACAAGTGACCAAGAAGGCTATATGGGGGGCAGGACAAGTGGCCTGGATGGAGATATGGGGTGGGGGTCAGGACAAGTGACCAGGATTGATATATGGGGTGAGCAGGACAAGTGACCAGGATGGATATATGGGGGAGGGAACAGGACAAGTGACCAGGATGGATATATGGGGGAGGGAACAGGACAAGTGACTAGGATGGATATATGGGGGGCATGACAAGTGGCCAGGATGGAGATATGAGGGGAGCAGGACAAGTGACCAGGATGGAGATATGGGGTGGGGGTCAGGACAAGTGACCAGGATTGCTATATGGGGTGAGCAGGACAAGTGACCAGGATGGATATATGGGTGGAAGCAGGACAAGTGGCCAGGATGGATATTTGGGGGAACATAACAAGTGACCAAGATGGATATGTGGAAGGATAAGGACAAGTGACCAGGATGGAAATATGGGGTGGGGTCAGGACAAGTGACCAGGATGGAGATATGGGGGGCAGGACAAGTGACCAGGATGGATATATGGGGGAGGGAACAGGACAAGTGACCAGGATAGATAATATGGGGAGGGAACAGGACAAGTGACTAGGATGGATATATGGGGGGCAGGACAAGTGGCCAGGATGGAGATATGAGGGGAGCAGGACAAGTGACCAAGATGGATATGTGGGGGGAGCAGGAAAAGTGACCAGGATGGATATATGGTGGGAGCAGGACAAGTGACCAGGATGGATATAAGTACGGGGAACAGGACAAGTGACCAGGATGGATATATAGGGTTGAGGTCAGGACAAGTGACCAGAATGGATATATTGGGGGCAGGACACGGGGCCAGGATGGATATATGGAGGTGGCAGGATGGATATATGGGGGCTATCCAGGATGGATATATGGGGGGAATCTAGGATGGATATATGGGGGAAGCCAGAATAGATATATTGGGAGGGGGTGACAGGACAAGGAACCAGGATGGATATATGGAGAGGGCAGGATGGATATATGGGGGTGATTCAGGATGGCTATATGTAGGAATCCAGGATGGGTATATGGGGGAGCCAGAATGGATATATGGGGTGGTGCCAGGACAAGGGACCAGGATGGATATATTGGGGGAGCCAGGATGTATGTATGGGGGGAGCCGGGATGGTTATATGTGGGGGTGTCAGGACAAGGGACCAGGATGGATATATGGAGTGGCCAGGAAGGATATATGGGAGCCAGGTTAGATATATGGGGTGGCAGAACAAGGGACATATGGGGGCAAGGGATAGCTGCGGGCAGGATGGATATCTGGGGCCCAGGCTGCAGATATTGAGGCCAGGCTGGGGCATATTTCAAAATAAAGGGTGCCAGGCTGGGTGAGATTATTAAATAAAGGGGGCCAGGATGAGGGGGCTTAGATACTGTTTGGGGGCCAGAATGAGGAACATGATGTATTAGTTTATGGTGAAAAGTGAGGAACATAATTTCTTTAGGGTCCATTTAGGGATATTATTGCTACTGTAATATAATTAACATTTGAGAAAACTGTTTTCCATGGAGGGAAGAAAAGGGGGGTCCTGTTACTGTGCAGGGCAGCACTTCGTCATTTTTTTTCCTTCATCTGATGTAGTGTAGAAGTCATGGAAAAAGTGGGGAATGTGACTGGAAGTGATCAGCTATTGATGACTATTATTTTTTGCAGAGACGATTCCTGGCTGGAAGAAGTGATGACGGTCTGTGATGGAAGAAGAAGGAATGCAAAGATGAAGGACTTCAACTACAGATGTCACTGGTGAGTCAGTGTATTACATATACAAGCACACTATACACTGTACTGTGTACAGAGCTCCAGTGAACACTGCATTACCTGTACACTGACACTATATACAGAGATCCTGTGTCTAATGTCACTGGTGATCACTGTATTACATGTACACTGACACTATATACAGAGCTCCTGCATATAATATTGCCCGTAATCACTGTATTACCTGTACACTATATACAGAGCTCCTGTATATAATGTCACTGGTGATCACTATATTACCTGTACACTGACACTATATACAGTGCCCCTGTGTATAATATCACTGGTGGTCAGCAATGATGATGAATTGAGGATGGGGGATGGGGACAGTTGACAAATGATGATGAATTGAGGGGGGAAATGGGGATAGTCAGCAAGAGATTAAATGAGAGTGGGGAAGAGCAAATAATGATGAATGGGGATGTGGGAGAGCAAATACTGATGAACTGGGTGCAGGGAATAGCAAGTGATGGTGAATTGAAGATGGGGAGAGAAAATGATGAATTTAGGGGGATCCTGTTACTGTGCAGGGTGGCACTATGTCGCTATTTACTTCGACTAATGTAGAAGTTGGGGAGAAAGTGGGGAATGTGCTCTGGAATGGATAACTGTGTGTTATTTTCTGCAGAGATGAGTCCTAGCCAGAAGAAATTATGGTGGTCTGCACTGGATGAAGAAGAAAAATGAAGATGAAGGACTTCAATAAGAGACATTACTGGTGAGTCAGTGTTTTACCTGCACACTTACACTATACACTGTATACTATGTTCAGAGCTCCGGTATATAATTTCACCCATGATCCCTGTATTACCTGTACACTGACAATATATAATGTCACTGGTAATCACTGTATTACCTATACACTATATACAGCGCTCCTGTGTATAATGTCACTGGTGATCCCTGTATTATCTGTACACTGACACTATATACAGAGTTCTAGTGTATAATGTCACTGGTGATCACTGTATTACTTGTACATTATACAGTATATACAGAGCTCCTGTGTATAATGTCACTGGTGATCACAGTATTATGTGTACACTTGACACTATATACAGAGCTCTTGTGTATAATGTCACTGGTGGTAATAACAGTGTTCTTAGTATTGTGGTTTGTATTCGTGATCAGTATTGTAGTATTCGATCACTATGTGGTGGTAATGTGTGGCCTGATCACGGTGTGGCGGTATTTATCCCCTATATATGGTATTATTCGACTTTGTGGTTGTAATAAGTAGTGATGAGTAAATTTGTTCTCATCCCTCTTTTTTTGGTAAGCTATAGCTTATTTCAGTTCTTCAATACAAAAAGTGAAACTCCTATATTATATAGAGTCATTACAGAGTGATCTATTTCACGTGTTTATTTCTGTTAATGTTGATGAAAACCCAAAAGTCATTATCTCAGTAAATTAGAATACTTTATAACACCTGCTTGAAAAATTATTTTAAAATCTGGAATGTTGGCCTACTGAAATGTATGTTTAGGAAGTGCACTCAATACTTGGTTGGGACACTGTTTGTATCAATTACTGCATCAATGCTCTGTGGCATGGAGGCATTCAGCCTGTGACACTGCTGAGGTGTTATGGAAGCCCAGGTTGCTTTGATAGCAGCCTTCAGCTCATCTGCATTGTTGGGTCTGGGGTCTCTCTTCTTCCTCTTGACAATACCCCATAGATTCTCTATGGGGTTAAGGTCAGGCGAGTTTGCTGGACAGTCGAGCACAGTGATACTGTTGTTTTTAAACCAGGTTTCGGTACCTTTGGCAGTGTGGACAGGTGCAAAGTCCTGCTGGAGAATGAAATTTCCATATCCATAAAGCTTGTCGGCATAGGGAAAACACAGTGGGCCTACACCAGTAGATGACATGGCTCCTCAAACCATCACTGATTGTGGAAACTTCACACTAGTCCTCCAGCAGCTTGGTTTGTGGTCTCTCCACTCTTCCTCCAGACTCTGGGACCTTGATTTCCAAATGAAAGGCAAAATTTACTTTGATCTGAAAACAACACCTTGGACCACTGAGCAACAGTCCAGTTCTTTTTCTCCTCAGCCCAGGTAAGACGCTTCTGGCGTTGTTTATTGGTCATGAGTTTTATTCCACTATTGTTCAGCGGTATGATAACGCATTGTTTTTTGCCTTTTTTATGGTGTTCACTAAAGGGGATAACTAGTGGGACAGTATTATAGGTTGAGTCATTGCGGATGGCGTGATACCAAATATGTGTACTTTTTACTGTTTATATTTTTTTTCAATCAAATATTTATTTAGAGATACAATATCTTTTGATTTTTTATTATTATTCTTGACATTTTTTAATATTTTACAATTATTTTTAACTTTTTTCTAACTTTTCTACTTTGTTCAAATATGGGACTATCATTTTTTGCAGGCTGATCGCTTCTACAGCATGGGGATGCGGCAACATCACCATGCTGTAGAAACTGTCAGCTCTGCACTGACAGACAAACTTGCTTATCATGCACTGGGCATGATCAGCAAGTTTTCTAGGTCTAGTGACTCGGATGTCTTCATGACGACAAAGGGTCACCATGGCCGCTAGGTCTCCGATCCAAAGGTAGAGGGGCTGTCAGCCCTCTGCCGGCTCCCGGAATGCTGCAATCTTGCTTTATCACAGCATTTTGGGGGTTAAATTGCAGGGAGTGGTCTGTGATCACTCCTGGCACATAGTGCCGAGTGTCAGCTGTCAGAATCAGCTGACACCCAACGGCCATCGCCTGCACACCACCCATGTGCATGGGCGATCGCGCAGACATAATAATCCATCCATGGTCAAATAGGCAAAGGGAACAGGGACGGATGATTGCGACTAATGTCAGAAAGGGGTTAAAAGGCTGATATCAGCTAGATCTGTTTTTTTAACATTGAAGTCTATGGACAACGGATCCATTAATTAAACATCCATTATTTTACTTTTAAAATGGATACTGTAAGCAAAAACGGATGCTTCTCAAATGAAAGATGACTATTTAATGGATCTGTTGTCCATATACTTCAATATTACAAAAAACTGATTCAGATAAAATCAGTTTTTTTAAAGTGGACAGAAAAAGTTGCGTCTGCAAAACTTTTTTGCCAATGGATTTCTACTGGATCCATTCTAATAGATGACTACTGGACATGTAAGCATCCTAAGATAGCGTAGTTAGGGAAGGATAGGTAATTTTTAATTAAGGTTTATCAGAACATAGTTTTGATTATGGCATTAAATGGGTAGGTATTTAGAATGAAAAATAAGTTGTATTTCAGACCACGCCTTTAAGGTCTAATGTGTCCAGCAGCCTAATAGAGTAAGGCATCATTTAGACATCCATTTTTCTCACGTATGAGAAAGTATGTCTCGTTTGTGGAAGAAAAGAAAACTTTCTCCATCTCCTCTTTTTCTTACAGTCCATGAGAAATTGGACCACATTCAGATGCCATCCAAGTGCGGTCCAACCTTTTTACAGACCCATACACTTGCATTGCCAATTTTGAACCGACCCTCGGATAAAAAACTCACATCTCCTCGATTTTCCGCTGACCTCGAAGAATCACTGTCATGTGAATGGCCTAATAGACTATCACAGGTACAAGTACTTTCTTTGAAAACCCTGTATAGCACTCGTCCATGAAAATCAGACGTAGGAATGAGGCCTAAACGCCATAGAATTCAGCCATGTCCTCCATGACCGGTGCTAATGACACCATATACAGCAACATATCTAACTGCCAAATCTGATTTAACCTCTCAAGAGATCCGCCATAAATGTATGGCGCATGACAGAAGCGGGTGTATGGAGCTGGCTCGGGCAGCGAGCCCGCCCAATACGTGGCAGGTGATGGCTGCCGCTAACAATCGTGGGTGGAGCAGTGATCCGCCCACGATTGCTGAGCTGTTAAATACCTCTGCCAATATCTGACTTGCACGCACGTCATTTTATGCACCCATCGGCGTGCCCGTGACATGATCACAGACAGCCAATGGGTTGTCATGACAGCCAGGGGTCTGCTGATGACCCCTAAGTGTGTCATTACGGAGCTCCTTTGAAACCCTGCAAGTGGCTTAGCTTCAAAGGCGACCGTGATTTCTGCTATATAGAGCAATGCTGTAACATCAATGTATAAAGCACAACAATTCCATCATCAAGTCCCCTAAGGGGGCTTACAATAACAGTAAAACAAATTAAAAAATGTTTTAAAAAATGAAGAAAAAAAAACATAAAAAGGTAAAATCACCACCCATTAACCTATTGAAAAGATATTAAAAATAAATAAAAAATACATGTATGTGGTATCGCCGTATTTAGACAAGTCAAATCTATCAAAATGTAAAACTAATTAGCCCAATCAGTAAACACCGTAAACGGAAAAAATTCAAGAATGCCAAAATTTCGTTCTTTTGGGCACTGCAGTTCCACAATAAAAAAGCTATAACAAGCGATTAAAAGTCCTAAAATGGTATCAATAAAAACGTTTCACCCTGCGAAAAAATAAGCAATCATACAGCTCCATCGGCTGAGAAAAAAAAATGTTACTGATCTTGGAAAATGGAGACAAAACCCCCTCCAAAAATTTTTCAAACTTATGATTTTTTCATCACTAAAATAATAAAATAAACTGGACATGTTGGGTATCGCTATAATTCTATTGATGAGGAGAATCATATTGCGAGGTCATTTTTACCAAAACAAAGTACACCATAAAAACAATTATGAAAAAACAGCGTCAAAATTGCATTTTTTTTCACAATTTCATCACGTTTGGATTTTTTTTTCCTATTTTCCAGTACGCTATGTAGTAAAATGAATGGGGTCATTCAAAAGCACAATTCATCCCACAAAAAACAAGACCTCATATGTTTATGTGGACAGAAAAGTAAAGGAGTTACGGCTCTGGCGAGAAGGGGAGGAAAAACAGAAGCGCCAAAACAGAAATTGGCCGTGGCGTTGAGCGGTTAATCATTTCCCAAATTTTCAGAGATACGTAAATGCTACGTCCAGTTGGTCAGTGGTTTGGGTTATATATTCCGTACCACTTTTCAATGCTCTTCTCCTCTATTAAGGTCATGCGCTGGGTGTTCAGGTTGAAAAGCTGTAGATGTATGCGAGTGTTTGGTTGTTATTACTCACCGTATAGAGTCATTGCTCAGTAAAAAGAGATGTTGTCTATCGAAACAAGTTCTGAACCACCAGAATGAGCCTGCCGCACATTCTGGAAAACAACACTGAGTTTTTACAAAAAAAATATACTGCTTAACAACATTGCCATCTAGTGTTTCACACGCAGAGTTTTAGGAACAAAATAACTTCATGTCAAGACTTGCGTACAAAGAATTATTACTCAGCCTCATGAACAAGGCAAATCTTTTTGACAGGACTGGTGGTTTTTTCACGTTTTCATGGTGGTTTTCAACACGCATTTTAGCCACGAAAACGCAAAAAAAAACAGCATCCCATGCAATCCTATGGGATTCCACTATGCTGTGCTAATGCTGCGGATTTTTCCGCGGCGGAATCGCATCGCGGAAAAAAACGCAGCATGCTCATTAATTTCGTGGAATCGCGGCGATTCCGTCCACATAGGAATGCATTGTTCTGCTTACTTTCCGCATGTGGCTGTGCCCACCATGCGAAAAGTAAGCAGAACATTTGCGGATGGTACCCACGGTCCGGAGGAGAGGAGACTGTCCTACAGGCTGTGGGTACCATATCCCTGTAAAAAATAGAATAAAACAAAAAAATCAGGTTATATTCATCTTCCGGCGTCCCGCGCAGCCTTCCAATGCTACCGCCAACTCCCGTTCCCAGTAATGCCTTGCAGCAAGGACCTGTGATGACGTAGCGGTCACTGCCACAGCCATTCGCAGGAGTGCCGCTCAGTCACATATTGGGACCAAGGTCCTGCAGTATACAAAGCGCCCAGGAACCAGCTTAGTGCTGCAATAGCGCTACTTTGGCACCATCCTCATTTCATTAGCCTGTGGGATCGCTTTATACCCTCACTGCACCACTGTGCTTTATCTCGTGTATGCACTAAAATTTAAGCGATATATGATTAAGACCCTGGCAGGGTCGAAACGTCACTTACAATCGCATCTGTAAATCTGCTCCCTGGCCTAATATTTTTATCACAATAAATGAATTCTTTATGCAAGTTATTCCACTTGAGTGTGCGGTGAACATTATTCCCATTGACACGGGACCTTAGGTCCGTTACACCAGCACCTCAGAAATTCACACAGTGTGCACGCTAATCCGTTTATCTGCACATAGCCTTAGACATGGCCTGCATAGACACTTTTTAACTATTTTTGCGTAATACAAGTATTTACTATATTAGACATCTCAGGAGAGCAGACAGATCCTTTATAAATCACAAATGAAGTCACACCCTGTTGAAATCATTTTATTTCCTTGCGTTCACCATCAGATCCGAGCCATCGAGACAGCTTATCGTGGTGACCGCAGTTTGCTGCCAAGGCAACTTTGACCCTCTACTTCTGAAGCTTATCGCCAGCCTAAATCGACACTAGGGGTCAGCTGGCATTTTTAGCCTGGGGGACAATCACACATCGCAAGCCCATGACTTGCGGGCAGGCCATATTTAACCTGCGCACCTCCAGGTGTTAAAGAAAAATTGTTAAAGGGGTTGTCCCGGTTTAGCATGAAAGTCTGCAGTCACTCTATGTGACTGCAGACTTGCTTTTCCACACAGCGAGCACACTTCATGCTGTCAACATTCTCCAGTGCCATCACTGGGAGATCATGTGGTCACAAATATACATAATATGTATAATCCTGGTCACATTCCAACTAGATGTGACTGGCCTTGCTCAATACAAGTTAATTGAGTTAGGATGCACATGTCTAGTCAGACTGTCGGGGTATGCATACCACATACTTATATAGATACATAAATAGAACCAGCCTTACTACAGATTTACAGGAACAAAGCCAACAAAGACACAATAACAACACCAAGCCTACTACACATATACCTTATCAGCTCACTACATAGATACTGTACCAGAACTAAGCGTACTACATAGATACAGTACCAGAACCAAGTTTACTACATAAATACAGTACCATAAGCAAACATATGACATTCTGTAGATACAGTACCAGAACCAGGCTTACTGCAATGAGATACAAGGCACTCCTGCTCTGTGGGCGGACAGGTAGGGTTCCAACTTAAGCAGACACTCACGGGAATAGAGGAGGACAGAAGCATGGAGATGGAGGAGATTTAGGCAGCTAGCTGGGTGACAGAAGTTGGGGTTGAGATAAGACTGTCAGGGAGGCTAGTCCTGATTTGGTACACCCCAAAAAGTTAGCAATTGAGAGGGGTGACAGTGCAAAGGTAGCATGTCCACATATCCACTGTAAGCAATGGGAAAGTCTATCCCAGTAAAGGAAATGGAAGTGCAGGACTGGCCAGACAGGTGCTAGTAGTGGGAGATTCAATTTTTATGGGAACAGATTGGACTATCTGTCACAAAGATTAGTATCATTGCATGGTGGGTTCCAGATATACAAGTTTGACATATCATGGATATTGTTGATAGATTACTGAGAGGTGCAGGTGGGGACCCCGAGCTTAGCGTGCACAGAAAGAGAAAGTAAGCGAGCTCACCACGTTTGCATGTACTATTGGTTCTTATAGCCTTCCAACCACAGGTGCCAAATACTACTAGAAATAAACAATGATATAACAAATTAAAACAAGGGTCTGTGGCATATTGGTATCAATCGCAAAGTTAGAGGTAGATGGAAGGCCCTTAAAAATAATTTAATGGATTTAGTCCATTAGCTTAAAGGAAGGACCTCAAACTCTTGTGAAAAAAAGATATTTTATATTTCCATACTCATTTTTAACTAAATTATTTAATAAAATGTACATTCCAAGGACTTTTTACACCATAAATGAACAGATAATGGTGCAGTTTAGAAATTGGTATCAGTTGTGGGGGTTTCTAATTTTTTTTTTCGTGACATGTGAGGGGCCCTGAAAATGCAACATTTTACTCTGAATCAATAAGCATAAAATAAGTTATCAATTTCGGCAATTGGCAGTGTAATATTCATTTTTGTTAATTTTTCACGCAATAAAATGGTAAAATAGTGGTTGCAATGTAGTTCCATCTTCAGCCAGCAGGTGTCATGATTGTCACAATGAGACTGTCCTGGAGAAAGTGTTTGTGATGGACACAGTTGTATCCGATGTAACAAGGTCGTTCACATCAGTTACTTGCTGCTGTTTTCCTTTCAGCACAGGATTGCTTCAGTTATTTCATTTAGATCAAAAGGACGTATACATTGGAGTTTGTACAGGGTCGGACTGGCCTGGCGGGGTATCGGGGAAATCCCCGATGGACCCTTTCAGTTGACCTGATAGAGAAGGGAAGAAGACGTGAAGGAGTAAAAAAAGTCTGCAATTTTTAGGGGCAGGGGCCCTTTAAAAGCGCAGGCAGAGTATGTGCAGAGGCGCGTGCATGCAGCATTCATTACCTGAAAAGACACGGCGCACGTCCCGATGAGCACTGACTAGTGTGCGCCTGTTGTCACCTACGTATGACATCAGTGTCATGCACCACATGCAACAGGCACACACACAAGTCAGCCATCACCTCTGCTAGGTCGGCGGCCATCTTAATATGAGCATGCCAGACCTGCAGAGGAGGTGGACACCGCTCGATGCTGGGAACGGAGGAGGGTAAGAGGATTCTTTTTTTTTTAATCTGTACATGCGGCATGGTACAGGCACCAGTAAGGATATATGGGAGGAGCAGGACTAGTGGCCAGGATGGCTACATGGGGGAGAACAGGACAAGTGAGCAGGATGGATAATAGGGAGGAGCAGGACAAGTGACCAGGATGGATATATGGTGGGGAAGCAGGACAAGTAGCCAGGATGGATATATGGGGGGAACATGACAAGTGATCAGGATGGATATATGGGGGAGCAGGACAAGTGATCAGGATGGATATATGGGGTGGGGGTCAGGACAAGTGACCAGGATGGATATATGGGGGGAACATGACAAGTGACCAGGATGGATATATGGGTGGAAGCAGGACAAGTGATGAGGATGGAGATATGGGGGAACATGACAAGTGACCAAGAAGGCTATATGGGGGGCAGGACAAGTGGCCTGGATGGAGATATGGGGTGGGGGTCAGGACAAGTGACCAGGATGGATATATGGGTGGGGGAGGGAACAGGACAAGTGACTAGGATGGATATATGGGGGGCATGACAAGTGGCCAGGATGGAGATATGAGGGGAGCAGGACAAGTGACCAGGATGGAGATATGGGGTGGGGGTCAGGACAAGTGACCAGGATTGCTATATGGGGTGAGCAGGACAAGTGACCAGGATGGATATATGGGTGGAAGCAGGACAAGTGGCCAGGATGGATATTTGGGGGGAACATAACAAGTGACCAAGATGGATATGTGGAAGGATAAGGACAAGTGACCAGGATGGAAATATGGGGTGGGGTCAGGACAAGTGACCAGGATGGAGATATGGGGGGCAGGACAAGTGACCAGGATGGATATATGGGGGAGGGAACAGGACAAGTGACCAGGATAGATAATATGGGGAGGGAACAGGACAAGTGACTAGGATGGATATATGGGGGGCAGGACAAGTGGCCAGGATGGAGATATGAGGGGAGCAGGACAAGTGACCAGGATGGAGATATGGGGTGGGGGTCAGGACAAGTGACCAGGATTGATATATGGAGTGAGCAGGACAAGTGACCAGGATGGATATTTGGGGGGAACATGGCAAGTGACCAAGATGGATATGTGGGGGGAGCAGGAAAAGTGACCAGGATGGATATATGGTGGGAGCAGGACAAGTGACCAGGATGGATATAAGTACGGGGAACAGGACAAGTGACCAGGATGGATATATAGGGTTGAGGTCAGGACAAGTGACCAGAATGGATATATTGGGGGCAGGACACGGGGCCAGGATGGATATATGGAGGTGGCAGGATGGATATATGGGGGCTATCCAGGATGGATATATGGGGGGAATCTAGGATGGATATATGGGGGAAGCCAGAATAGATATATTGGGAGGGGGTGACAGGACAAGGAACCAGGATGGATATATGGAGAGGGCAGGATGGATATATGGGGGTGATTCAGGATGGCTATATGTAGGAATCCAGGATGGGTATATGGGGGAGCCAGAATGGATATATGGGGTGGTGCCAGGACAAGGGACCAGGATGGATATATTGGGGGAGCCAGGATGTATGTATGGGGGAGCCGGGATGGTTATATGTGAGGGTGTCAGGACAAGGGACCAGGATGGATATATGGAGTGGCCAGGAAGGATATATGGGAGCCAGGTTAGATATATGGGGTGGCAGAACAAGGGACATATGGGGGCCAGTAGGGATAGCTGCGGGCAGGATGGATATCTGGGGCCCAGGCTGCAGATATTGAGGCCAGGCTGGGGCATATTTCAAAATAAAGGGTGCCAGGCTGGGTGAGATTATTAAATAAAGGGGGCCAGGATGAGGGGGCTTAGATACTGTTTGGGGGCCAGAATGAGGAACATGATGTATTAGTTTATGGTGAAAAGTGAGGAACATAATTTCTTTAGGGTCCATTTAGGGATATTATTGCTACTGTAATATAATTAACATTTGAGAAAACTGTTTTCCATGGAGGGAAGAAAAGGGGGGTCCTGTTACTGTGCAGGGCAGCACTTCGTCATTTTTTTTCCTTCATCTGATGTAGTGTAGAAGTCATGGAAAAAGTGGGGAATGTGACTGGAAGTGATCAGCTATTGATGACTATTATTTTTTGCAGAGACGATTCCTGGCTGGAAGAAGTGATGACGGTCTGTGATGGAAGAAGAAGGAATGCAAAGATGAAGGACTTCAACTACAGATGTCACTGGTGAGTCAGTGTATTACATATACAAGCACACTATACACTGTACTGTGTACAGAGCTCCAGTGAACACTGCATTACCTGTACACTGACACTATATACAGAGATCCTGTGTCTAATCTCACTGGTGATCACTGTATTACCTGTACATTATACACTATATACAGAGCTCTTGTGTATAATGTCAGTGGTGATCACTATATTATCTGTACACTGACACTATACACAGAGCCCCTGTGTATAATATCCCTGGTGGTCACTGTATTACCTGTACACTGACACTATATACAGAGCTCCTGCATATAATATTGCCCGTAATCACTGTATTACCTGTACACTATATACAGAGCTCCTGTATATAATGTCACTGGTGATCACTATATTACCTGTACACTGACACTATATACAGTGCCCCTGTGTATAATATCACTGGTGGTCAGCAATGATGATGAATTGAGGATGGGGGATGGGGACAGTTGACAAATGATGATGAATTGAGGGGGGAAATGGGGATAGTCAGCAAGAGATTAATTGAGAGTGGGGAAGAGCAAATAATGATGAATGGGGATGTGGGAGAGCAAATACTGATGAACTGGGTGCAGGGAATAGCAAGTGATGGTGAATTGAAGATGGGGAGAGAAAATGATGAATTTAGGGGGATCCTGTTACTGTGCAGGGTGGCACTATGTCGCTATTTACTTCGACTAATGTAGAAGTTGGGGAGAAAGTGGGGAATGTGCTCTGGAATGGATAACTGTGTGTTATTTTCTGCAGAGATGAGTCCTAGCAAGAAGAAATTATGGTGGTCTGCACTGGATGAAGAAGAAAAATGAAGATGAAGGACTTCAATAAGAGACATTACTGGTGAGTCAGTGTTTTACCTGCACACTTACACTATACACTGTATACTATGTTCAGAGCTCCGGTGTATAATTTCACCCATGATCCCTGTATTACCTGTACACTGACAATATATAATGTCACTGGTAATCACTGTATTACCTATACACTATATACAGCGCTCCTGTGTATAATGTCACTGGTGATCCCTGTATTATCTGTACACTGACACTATATACAGAGTTCTAGTGTATAATGTCACTGGTGATCACTGTATTACTTGTACATTATACAGTATATACAGAGCTCCTGTGTATAATGTCACTGGTGATCACAGTATTATGTGTACACTTGACACTATATACAGAGCTCTTGTGTATAATGTCACTGGTGGTAATAACAGTGTTCTTAGTATTGTGGTTTGTATTCGTGATCAGTATTGTAGTATTCGATCACTATGTGGTGGTAATGTGTGGCCTGATCACGGTGTGGCGGTATTTATCCCCTATATATGGTATTATTCGACTTTGTGGTTGTAATAAGTAGTGATGAGTAAATTTGTTCTCATCCCTCTTTTTTTGGTAAGCTATAGCGCTTACTGAATTAGCTGCAGAGTGAACCCAGATACATGGAGCGCGCCGGCTGATCAGCTGTTCAGCTCTGCAGCTGCATGTTTCACGGCTGTTTCACAGTTACAACACATGCAGGGAGAGCCTGTTTGCTGGGCTCTCCATGCATGTGCTGTGACTATGACACAGCCGCAACACATGCAGCTGCGGAGTCAAACAGCTGATCAGCAGGAGCGATACAGGTATCCGGGTTCACTCTGCAGCTTATTCGGTAAGCGCAATAGGTTGCCGAATAACGAGGAACCTGAACAAATTCACTCATCTTTTGTAATAAGTGGTCCGGCCATGGTGTGGCAGTATTTATCCCCTTTAGATGGTATTAGTCAGTCACTATGTGATGGAATTTGTAGACTACTGTAGTTATGGTGTGGTATTATTTTCCTTGTATGTGGTATTATTCGGTCGCTATGCGGTCTGGTCATGGTGTGGTGGTATTTCTCCCCTGTATGTGGTATTATTGGTCTTGGTATAGTGGATTTTGTTGTGTATGGCGGTCATTTGTTCTCGCTGATATTAATTTGGAGAAGATTCTTTACAGGGGTTCTCTTGTGAAAAAAGTAATTGCCTCTCCGCAGGAAAAATGATAAAGTATTGATTGGTGTGGGTCTGACTCCTTGTACCCAATCGGGAGAATGAGGAGCTTTTATCCCCATTACACTAGAGTGGCATGTCCGACTTGACCACTGATCCATTCATTTCCTCAGTTGCTGCTCTTTTTTTCTGGAGGCCCCAAAGAGAATGAATTGTGCTGCGGCCAGACATCCAACCTGTCCTATCAGAGATAAAACTTCCCTATTCCGATCGGTGGTATTTTTAATGGTCGGACCTAAGCGATCACCTATCCTGTAGAGCCCATGGATTGGTGATGACATGTTTTCACAAAATAACCCCTTTAAGGTAAACTACCGTAATTGTACATCACAGTTATGGTGCTATATATGCAGGAGCCCCCTGTGTTTTACAGTTGATGCTCCACTATAATGGGAATAATGGCTTACAGATCTTTGCATATAGCTGTTGGGTGGGCTCCTAGGTTTAATTCCCCCTGTGGCCCCCAGACACCCCAGTCCAACCCTGAGTTTGTATATCCAAAAAATCTCATAGATCAAGCATAAAAAATAAATTCAAGCAACACATCCTATCTAGACACTATACACTCCTCCAGTACAATCACGATAATCCGATGTCTATAACACCTATAGACCATACACCGGAACATGCAAAGAATGGATTCAATTTACTCAAAAGAAAGGAGATTTTTCCTTAGTTTTATTTCATTTTGTATTTATTTTAGAATATTATTGTTCTTAAGGTTTTATACGGATCTTTACAAAGTCAATTCTAAAATTTTCATATATGTATTAAGAAATATAACATCTATTCAACTATTACTGCTCTTCCCGCCAAATTAAGATGGAGGCTTGCCATGCCAGCAGAAGACCTCAGCGAAGCTAGAATCTGTATCTCACCCAAGATAGAAATGGTCAACACACCAAATACTATCGATCTTGCCAGTCTTGAATTCCAGAAAATGCTTGGACAGGGAGGCTTCGGAAAAGTAAGTGTGATTTATCCTCCTCCATGTTCAACCAATGTATCCTGCACAGATACACAGGAGGGATGTACATATTCATTACAGGATGCTCATATGTAATGATAATTGGGATAAACTAGTTAAATATTACACAGTAATAGATGGGAGTTTGGTCTGATCTATTGTGATTTTTCTCCAGGTCATCTTGGCATCAGATCTGGTCAGTGAAGGACTGCTGGCTATTAAGATCATGGACAAGAGTTCTTGTAGGAAGGACATTTTCTAAAGAGCTAGAAGTCATGAGAATGGCTGTGGGGTGCCCCTACCTAATGAATGTCCAAGTGGGCGTATATGGAGACTCCAATCAAGTATGCAATATCCATGGACTATATGGCTGGAGGAGACCTGTTTGACCACATGGCAGATTCGATGTTGTTTAACACAGAGACAACAAGGTAAATGTCTTTTACTAAATATTAATAATCTGCTTCCCGCACATTGTAGTCCTTGAGCAATAGACACGTGTATGATCTCCTCATGTTCTCTGCATGATTGGGTATGTAACCACTGATCCACCCTTTCATTTTTACTCCACAGACGCTTTGGGGCAGAGATGGTGCGCGGACTCCAATTTCTACATGAACACGGCGTCATAAATTGGTAATCATTTCACCTCCATAAATCTGTCACCTGTGACTCTGTTGTCTCCTTACATATCTATTGTAGAATGTTCTTTTCATGAATTATCCTCACAATCAGTGTCTGCTTCTTCTCCCTGCAGTGACCTGAAGCCAGAGAAAATCCTTCTCCAAGACACCAGACATCAAAATCTCGGACTTTGGCTTATCAGCCATGAATGTGTTTGAGAATGGCATAGTGAATAACTTTGTTGGCACTAAAGGTTACATAGCACCCGAAGTAAGGAACATCACTGTGTGATTGATGCCAATAGTAGGATTGAGGGATAATCTGAACCCAATGTATCCTGCTCATATCTAATCACAGACCGGTCCTCATAGCCTCTGTGTGTAAATCCCCTTCCCGGTATATTCAACTCCTCTCCAATCTCATGTTTCCTCAGATAATGGACCGTAAAGGATACAACCATCTGGCAGACTCATTTTCATTTGGCGTCATCCTATATATGATGAGTGTAGGTAAACGGCCATTCTATAGCAAAGGTGACACGCCCCAGAGGCCGTGGAATACTCGGTACTGGACCGGTCGTCTTAAAGGGATTTGTCACAGTGGCAGTGACCCGGTCTGTGGTCCCAGGCGGTCATGTAAAAGGGGAGTATTGATTAGGGATAAAGTTTATGTAGTGATTCATGATGCCAGTTGGAGTGCTTGACTGTAGTATAGCCGGCACTGCAGATGATCCTTAGGAGAGTAGATGGTGATGGCAGTGCAAATGTTTAACCCTCTCCAACCAGGGCAGACCCCCAGAGATTGTGATGAAAGTACAAGTCATGGAGTGATAAGGCAGGAGACAAGGAAAGTCACTTTATCATTTACTGTAGTTCAGGTGCAGTTCAGAGGAGCTATTACAACTCTCACCAGGTTACAGTCTGCTCTGCAGAATGGGAGTTATCCTTCACTCTGCTGTGACTTGGTGTAAGCTTCCTGCTGTTCTAATCCCTTCTGGGACCAAGGCTTCCTGAAGTCTAGAACTTCCAGTATAGCCACTACTCACTGTGTATTCCTCCTCTGGCAACTTGCAGCTTGGATCCTGTGTGAAGCTCCAGTTCCTTCTTGCACAATCCTTCACTGATCCTAGTTTGCTGCAGTCTTCCTGGGGAAAACACTCTTCTGTTGGTTGTATAAACTCACACAGTCTCAGCTTAACACCATGCTCTGAAAGCATGGATGGCCTAGGGGCTGACTCCCTGATGCTTCTTAGGCCTGTTTCACACTTCAGTTTTTTTGTGTCAGTTAAAATCCGCCAAAATTGCGGAAAGCAGATCCGTTGGTAACTGATGTGAACGGATGCCACTGAACCGTTTTTTTTACGGATCCGTTGAATGAAGAATTTTAAAGGAACCGCAGCCCGGGGAGAGTGAGAGAGAATTTTTTCCGTCCGCCAGAAAGGATTTCAGGGTTAAATTTATAGCTGACTTCCTTCCTCCAGGCATACACACTGTAAAATGCGGATCCTGCAGCAAAAAAATATTGCATGGTCCGTCCAGGCAAGTCGGCGGACGCAAAAAATTTGGCGGATCTGCAAAAAAACGGATCCAACGGATGGCCATCCGTCAAGATCCGCCGGTAATGCAACTCAATGGAGGAAAAAATGGATCCGCCCAAAAAAATGGCGGATCCGTTTTTTTTAAAAACGGCGGATTTTGACTGATGGTCAAAAACGGAAGTGTGAAACAGGCCTTAGCTTTACTCCTGGAGGGAGCACATGGCACGGCTACCAAGAGCGTTCTCCATCTTTCCTCCACCTTCTTCACTGAAGACAACAACTCTCGACTCCTCCCCCTCCCAGTTAGGGCATGTCTGCAAAGCTCTAAGCTTCAGACAAGTAAGGGAGTGAGGTAAATTGTGTGTGTGTGTTGTGGTCTCTAGCAGAGAAAGCATAAATCCCATTGCTCACAAAACACATGCACAACAGTACATATTTAACCCTTTTGTGGCTGTAAACATGCAGGGCGCCACATTCCCCCTAGTTAAAGGTAGCACATCCTCGGGCTACACACGGAACATAAGCATATAACATAATGACAACATTTAACCTGGGCTGAGTCGTGGATTACAGCCCAAAACCACTTCTGATTGGTTGGATCGTCCCTGAGTGCATACAGACCATAATAGAAAATTCACTGCACTGACTGTTTTAGATGGCTTTCTGCCAAGGCTCAATGAACGGTTTTTCTTCTCAAGTTTAAGAGCCTTTACAAAAGTTCTTGTAGTAAAATAAGGCATATTATTAAACCTATAAATGACAAGAAGTATATCTAATATATAAAGCTCAAAGTGTGTGTGTATGTATGTGTGTGTGTGTGTGTGTGTGTGTGTGTGTATGTCCGGGATAGGCATCCGCACCGTCGCAGCTACAGCCACAAAATTTGGCACAGTCACACGTCTGGACCCCGAGAGCGTCCTAAGCTATGTTGTGAGGTGAAATTTTAACCCTGCGCGTTCCAATTCACCAAACAATTTTGCCCCTATCTACATACTGGGGGGAAAAGTGTATGCGCGTCAAGCCCCGCCCCTCATTGTGATGTCACAATGCCCCTATTTGCATACTGGGGAAGCAGTGTGTGCGTATCAAGCCCCGCCCCTCATTATGATGTCACAATGGTTGCCATGGCGACGCTGATGTCATCAAAGGTTGCAAGCCCTGCCGCCGCTCATTATGATGTCATAATTAGAGTTGAGCGATACCAGCCGATACTTGAAAATATCGGATTGGAATGGATCGGCCGATCTTAAAAAAAAGTATCGGTATCGCCGATTCCGATACCGGGAACCAATGCAAGTCAATGGGGCCAAAATATCGGAATTAAAAAAAACCCTTTCTTTCCTTGTAGGTTAATTCTACATGAAGAAAAACAACTAAGAATAATGTAGAATGTATTGTGGGAGGTGGAGGAGACATTAAAGCCATAGAGGTTTAGCCCAATCAAATGGAATAGCAGGAATTAAACTTTTTTTTTAAAGACGTTAGGAGTTACAAAGATATTGACTATGTTAGCCTCATTTATATTTTGCCAGACATGTATGTCTTCTTCTTCTTTCTTCTTTCTTCTTTCTTCTTCTTTCTTATTCTTCTTCCTTTTTTTACCTTCTTCTTCTTCTTCTTATTCCTTTTTTTACATTCTTCTTCTTCCTTTTTTTACATTCTTCTACTTCCTTTTTTTACATTCTTCTTCTTATTCCTTTTTTTAAATTCTTCTTCTTCTTCCTTTTTCTAAATTCTTCTACTTCCTTTTTTTACATTCTTCTTCTTCTTCCTTTTCTTACATTCTTCATATTCTTCTTATTCAACAACTATTATTCTACATATTCAACTTCTTCATCTTCTTCCTATTCTTCTTCATCATATTCTTGCTTGTGTCAGGCATTCCTGTAGTTATCTAGAAAAGTTAGAAGTTTACACCTTCCGTTCTGCCTGTCACAAAAGATTTACAACAGGATTTGTCCGCGTTCAGTTTGGCCTGCAGCAGCAGGCCTTTTCCAGGGGCACCACGAGGAGGAACGGACTCACCCCCATACACTGCTTAGTCTTCTTCTGCTTATAAATAAGATAATATCATTTGCTCAGAGTATTAGTCTTATGCTTAATGTTCTTCTGCTTTGTTTTTTTATGCTTCTTTGTCTTCTCTCTCTTGTTGTTCTGCATCTTGGTGGTTGTCTTCCTGTTCTTTGTCCTCTTGAACCAGCTGACGGTACTGGCACCCGTAGGGGCAGCAGAAGGAACAAGAGCCAATGGCACTACCGAGGACCAGCTGACGGTGCTGGAACCCGGTTACTAAGCAGGAGGTACCTGTGCTACAAAGCACTACCAAGGACCAGCAGACGTTGCCGGAACTCGGATACCGAGATGGAGGCACCTAGGCCAAAGGCTCTGACGAGAACCAGCTGACGGTGCTGGAACCCGGAGGGGTAGCATAAGCTGCAAGAGCAAATGGAAATAGCGAGGACCAGCTGACAGTGCTGGCACCCGGAGGGGCAGCAGAAGGAATAAGAGCCAATGGCACAACCGAGGACCAGCTGATGGTGCTGGAACCCGGTTACTAAGCAGGAGGTACCTGTGCTACAAAGCACTACCAAGGACCAGCAGACGTTGCCGGAACTCGGATACCGAGATGGAGGCACCTAGGCCAAAGGCTCTGACGAGAACCAGCTGACGGTGCTGGAACCCGGAGGGATAGCATAAGCTGCAAGAGCAAATGGAAATAGCGAGGACCAGCTGACAGTGCTGGCACCCGGAGGGGCAGCAGAAGGAATAAGAGCCAATGGCACAACCAAGGACCAGCTGATGGTGCTGGAACCCGGTTACTAAGCATGAGGTACCTGTGCTACAAAGCACTACCAAGGACCAGCAGACGTTGCCGGAACTCGGATACCGAGATGGAGGCACCTAGGCCAAAGGCTCTGACGAGAACCAGCTGACGGTGCTGGAACCCGGAGGGGTAGCATAAGCTGCAAGAGCAAATGGAAATAGTGAGGACCAGCTGACAGTGCTGGCACCCGGAGGGGCAGCAGAAGGAATAAGAGCCAATGGCACAACCGAGGACCAGCTGACGGTGCTGGAACCCGGTTACTAAGCAGGAGGTACCTGTGCTACAAAGCACTACCAAGGACCAGCAGACGTTGCCGGAACTCGGATACCGAGATGGAGGCACCTAGGCCAAAGGCTCTGACGAGAACCAGCTGACGGTGCTGGAACCCGGAGGGGTAGCATAAGCTGCAAGAGCAAATGGAAATAGCGAGGACCAGCTGACAGTGCTGGCACCCGGAGGGGCAGCAGAAGGAATAAGAGCCAATGGCACAACCGAGGACCAGCTGATGGTGCTGGAACCCGGTTACTAAGCAGGAGGTACCTGTGCTACAAAGCACTACCAAGGACCAGCAGACGTTGCCGGAACTCGGATACCGAGATGGAGGCACCTAGGCCAAAGGCTCTGACGAGAACCAGCTGACGGTGCTGGAACCCGGAGGGGTAGCATAATCTGCAAGAGCAAATGGAAATAGCGAGGACCAGCTGACAGTGCTGGCACCCGGAGGGGCAGCAGAAGGAATAAGAGCCAATGGCACAACCGAGGACCAGCTGATGGTGCTGGAACCCGGTTACTAAGCAGGAGGTACCTGTGCTACAAAGCACTACCAAGGACCAGCAGACGTTGCCGGAACTCGGATACCGAGATGGAGGCACCTAGGCCAAAGGCTCTGACGAGAACCAGCTGACGGTGCTGGAACCCGGAGGGGCAGCTGAAGTTACCCCTGAAAAGCAAAGTTGGCATGCCGCAAGCTGGCCGCAGTTACCGAATCACACAGTCCTACAGGGGGTGCTTGTCCTACTGGCACTACGGAACAAGCCTTTCTTACCAGAACCCGCAGTCCACATAGGAAGCACCTAAACTGCTGGCACCCTAGCCTCGGCTAACCCGACCGCAACACGACATGGCAACTTGGGGTGGCAAACTGACATTGACACTTCCCGGAAACAGCAGGCAGGGCTGGAACCAAGCTGGGCAGGAGGGAGTACCCATGCCAAAGTCAGTTATGAGCAGCAACTGGCGATGTTGGAGCCCAGGGACAAGCACTTAGCAGGCTGAGGCCTGATGTGCTGTCAATTGGGAGGCAGCAGGACAGATTGCCATCAAAACAGCAGGGGAACAGCTGACGTTACTGAACCCCACAAACACAGGAGCTAGTGTTTTACTCTGTGAAGACGGCACTTCCGAGCAACAACTGGCTGTGTTGAAGCCCAGGGACAAGAACGGAGCAAGCTGAGGCTGCATTGAAGAAATCTTAAGATCGGTTGTAGACTTCTACTAATTTTAACCAAGCTCCACTTAGGCCTGTGGCTTCATTGATATTCGTATTTCCCCTGTCCTCCAACCCCGCCAGTTACAGCTCCGAAGTGGCGTCTGCACAATCCACACTTGTTCCTGTGTTACAGGTGTTCAGTCCGGTCAGTTAATCCCCTGATGTGTGTCCGGCAATGTCGCCTGCTCTGTCCACATTCCCATAACTAGTTATGGGAATGTGGACAGAGCAGGCGACATTGCCGGACACACATCAGGGGATTAACTGACCGGACTGAACACCTGTAACACAGGAACAAGTGTGGATTGTGCAGACGCCACTTCGGAGCTGTAACTGGAAGGGTTGGAGGACAGGGGAAATACGAGAGACAGTGGAGCCACAGGCCTAATTGGAGCACGGTTAAAAATCAGTAGTAGTACGACTGTGTAGGCAGCAGGAGACTTTGCCATCCACACAGCAGGGGATCAGCTGACGCTACTGAACCCCACTGAGACACGGGAGCAAGTGTCTCTTTCCGTGTGGACGGCACTTCCGAGCTACAACTGGCTGTGTTGAAGCCCAGGAAATAGGAGGGTGTAGGCAGAGGCCTACTGTATTTGGAATGTGGTGACATCAGGAGAGACTAGCCATCCACACAGCAGGGGATCAGCTGACGTTACTGAACCCCACTGAGACACGGGAGCAAGTGTCTCTTTCCGTGTGGACGGCACTTCCGAGCTACAACTGGCTGTGTTGAAGCCCAGGAAATAGGAGGGTGTAGGCAGAGGCCTACTGTATTTGGAATGTGGTGACAGCAGGAGAGACTGCCATCCACACAGCAGGGGATCAGCTGACGTTACTGAACCCCACTGAGACACGGGAGCAAGTGTCTCTTTCCGTGTGGACGGCACTTCCGAGCTACAACTGGCTGTGTTGAAGCCCAGGAAATAGGAGGGTGTAGGCAGAGGCCTACTGTATTTGGAATGTGGAGACAGCAGGAGAGACTGCCATCCACACAGCAGGGGATCAGCTGACGTTACTGAACCCCACTGAGACACGGGAGCAAGTGTCTCTTTCCGTGTGGACGGCACTTCCGAGCTACAACTGGCTGTGTTGAAGCCCAGGAAATAGGAGGGTGTAGGCAGAGGCCTACTGTATTTGGAATGTGGAGACAGCAGGAGAGACTGCCATCCACACAGCAGGGGATCAGCTGACGTTACTGAACCCCATTGAGACACGGGAGCAAGTGTCTCTTTCCGTGTGGACGGCACTTCCGAGCTACAACTGGCTGTGTTGAAGCCCAGGAAATAGGAGGGTGTAGGCAGAGGCCTACTGTATTTGGAATGTGGAGACAGCAGGAGAGACTGCCATCCACACAGCAGGGGATCAGCTGACGTTACTGAACCCCACTGAGACACGGGAGCAAGTGTCTCTTTCCGTGTGGACGGCACTTCCGAGCTACAACTGGCTGTGTTGAAGCCCAGGAAATAGGAGGGTGTAGGCAGAGGCCTACTGTATTTGGAATGGGGAGACAGCAGGAGAGACTGCCATCCACACAGCAGGGGATCAGCTGACGTTACTGAACCCCACTGAGACACGGGAGCAAGTGTCTCTTTCCGTGTGGACGGCACTTCCGAGCTACAACTGGCTGTGTTGAAGCCCAGGAAATAGGAGGGTGAAGGCAGAGGCCTACTGTATTTGGAATGTGGAGACAGCAGGAGAGACTGCCATCCACACAGCAGAGGATCAGCTGACGTTACTGAACCCCACTGAGACACGGGAGCAAGTGTCTCTTTCCATGTGGACGGCACTTCCGAGCTACAACTGGCTGTGTTGAAGCCCAGGAAATAGGAGGGTGTAGGCAGAGGCCTACTGTATTTGGAATGTGGAGACAGCAGGAGAGACTGCCATCCACACAGCAGGGGATCAGCTGACGTTACTGAACCCCACTGAGACACGGGAGCAAGTGTCTCTTTCCGTGTGGACGGCACTTCCGAGCTAAAACTGGCTGTGTTGAAGCCCAGGAAATAGGAGGGTGTAGGCAGAGGCCTACTGTATTTGGAATGTGGTGACAGCAGGAGAGACTGCTATCCACACAGCAGGGGATCAGCTGACGTTACTGAACCCCACTGAGACACGGGAGCAAGTGTCTCTTTCCGTGTGGACGGCACTTCCGAGCTACAACTGGCTGTGTTGAAGCCCGGGAAATAGGAGGGTGTAGGCAGAGGCCTACTGTATTTGGAATGTGGAGACAGCAGGAGAGACTGCCATCCACACAGCAGGGGATCAGCTGATGTTACTGAACCCCACTGAGACACGGGAGCAAGTGTCTCTTTCCGTGTGGACGGCACTTCCGAGCTACAACTGGCTGTGTTGAAGCCCAGGAAATAGGAGGGTGTAGGCAGAGGCCTACTGTATTTGGAATGTGGTGACAGCAGGAGAGACTGCCATCCACACAGCAGGGGATCAGCTGACGTTACTGAACCCCACTGAGACACGGGAGCAAGTGTCTCTTTCCGTGTGGACGGCACTTCCGAGCTACAACTGGCTGTGTTGAAGCCCAGGAAATAGGAGGGTGTAGGCAGAGGTCTACTGTCTTTGGAATGCGGAGACAGCAGGAGAGACTGCCATCTCCACAGCAGGGGAACAGCTGTCAGTGCTGAACCCCACTAACACTTGAACGAATGTGTTTGGCTCTGTGGAGACGACACTTCTGAACACCAACTGACGCTGTTGGAGCCCAGGATTAGGCGAGGAGCAGGCTGGGGCCTGTTGCTTTTGGCAGGTGAAGGCAGCAGGAGTCTTGCCATCTCCACAGCAGGGGAACAGCTGTCAGTGCTGAACCCCACTAACACTTGAACGAATGTGTTTGGCTCTGTGGAGACGACACTTCTGAACACCAACTGACACTGTTGGAGCCCAGGATCAGGCGAGGAGCAGGCTGGGGCCTACTGGATTTTGGCAGGTGTAGGCAGCAGGAGACTTGCCATCTCCACAGCAGGGGAACAGCTGTCAGTGCTGAACCCGACTAACACTTGAACGAATGTGTTTGGCTCTGTGGAGATGACACTTCTGAACACCAACTGACGCTGTTGGAGCCCAGGATTAGGCGAGGAGCAGGCTGGGGCCTGTTGCTTTTGGCAGGTGAAGGCAGCAGGAGACTTGCCATCTCCACAGCAGGGGAACAGCTGGCAGTGCTGAACCCCACTAACACTTGAACGAATGTGTTTGGCTCTGTGGAGACGACACTTCTGAACACCAACTGACGCTGTTGGAGCCCAGGATTAGGCGAGGAGCAGGCTGGGGCCTACTGGATTTTGGCAGGTGTAGGCAGCAGGAGACTTGCCATCTCCACAGCAGGGGAACAGCTGGCAGTGCTGAACCCCACTAACACTTGAACGAATGTGTTTGGCTCTGTGGAGATGACACTTCTGAACACCAACTGACGCTGTTGGAGCACAGGATTAGGCGAGGAGCAGGCTGGGGCCTACTGGATTTTGGCAGGTGTAGGCAGCAGGAGACTTGCCATCTCCACAGCAGGGGAACAGCTGGCAGTGCTGAACCCCACTAACACTTGAACGAATGTGTTTGGCTCTGTGGAGATGACACTTCTGAACACCAACTGACGCTGTTGGAGCCCAGGATTAGGCGAGGAGCAGGCTGGGGCCTGTTGCTTTTGGCAGGTGAAGGCAGCAGGAGACTTGCCATCTCCACAGCAGGGGAACAGCTGGCAGTGCTGAACCCCACTAACACTTGAACGAATGTGTTTGGCTCTGTGGAGACAACACTTCTGAACACCAACTGACACTGTTGGAGCCCAGGATTACGCATGCCGCATGCAGAGGCCAATGGGCAGCGGTTTTTATGGAGGTTGTTGACTACTACTGATTCTAACCATGCTCCACTTAGGCCTCTGGCTCCACTGTCTCTACTATTTACCCTGGCCTCCAACCCCGCCAGCTACATCTCTGAAGTGGCGTCAGCACAATCTACACTTGTTCCTGTGTTACTGGTGCTCAGTCCCGTCAGTTGATCCCCTGATGTTTGTCCGGCAAGTTCGCCAGCTCTGTCCTCATTCCCACTACTGGTTATGGGAATGTGGACAGAGCAGGAGACCTTGCCGGACACACATCAGGGGATAAACTGATGGGACTGAGCCACAGGAACACAGGAACAAGTGTAGATTGTGCTGACGCCACTTCAGAGATGTAGATGGCGGGGTTGGAGGCCAGGGGAAATAGTAGAGACAGTGGAGCCAGAGACCTAAGTTGGGCACGGTTAAAAATCAGTAGTGGTTTGAATGTTGATGGAGCTGGTGACTTTGCCGTCCACACAGCAGGGGATCAGCTGGCGTTACTGAACCCCACTAACACAGGAGCTAGTGTGTTTCTCTGTGCAGACGACACATCTGAGCGACAACTGGCTGTGTCGAAGCACAGGGATTATAGTTCAGGTGGTAGAAAAATGAACACACCAGCAGACCTGGATACAGTTGCCAACCACTAATTTAGTCTGTAAGAGGAATGGCAAAGTCTTTGGAGATCCATGCCTTGTTCATTTTCAGAAAAGTCAGCCGGTCAACATTATCGGAAGATAGTCGCGTGCGACAGTCTGTTAGTACACCACCTGCGGCACTAAAGGCACGTTCCGATAATACACTGGCAGCAGGGCAAGCCAGCTGTCATGATCTGACAGTTTTAAATCACTGGGTGAACTTTTTTTACTTTGGAAAGTTCCAAGGTGTCTTGACTGTCCCCGGTGGTGGTTAGCAGTATTGCACTTTAGGTTTTTGTGCACTTAATTAGGGATCAGGTGTGACACCCTATAAAGGTGTGCTAGGGGGTGCAATCACTGCCTGTGATATTGTGAGTTTGTGTTCACTCTGTTTTTGGAGAGCCTGGATGAAGGATGGAGCTGGTGAGGAGTCCTGCGCAGCTTAACCAGGGGGGATGTGTTTCAGCTATGGTGTCTGGATGAAGGGCTGGCATGGCGTGGTGGAGTCGCGGTGATGGTGTCAGCGGGAGGTGTCTGCATGGGCTGGTGGAGTGGCGACTATGGAGAGTGGCACTCACCATGTGGGACTTGGCCGCTGAGCTGGACTCAAGCATGCTCGACTTCGTGTCAGCAGCTGAACTCATCCTTGGGACTCTGGTACTAAGCAGCTGCAACTGGTGTTGGACTCTGCTCCAAGGCTGCACTAAGGTGAAGGATCCTGTTATGGTGATGGATCCGGGTGGAGGAGAAGATGCACTCAGGTGGAGGGCTCTGTTGCTGGGAGCGCACGCAACAGAGCAAAGCTAAGTGGTGTTTCCCCTGTATTGTCTCTTTCCTCATGTGTGTTATTAGTGCAGTGGTGGGATTAGTCTCCGCACCGACCCATTCCCTTGTGAGGGTTTAGGTTCAGGGTGAGCAAGGGCGTTGAGGTACGCGTGCGGCGCCCGGTGCGAAACCGGCATAGGGAACGTTAGGAGTGCAGGGACACTGGCTCAGGGGAGCTCAGGAGGTCTCCAATTCCCTTTTCCCTATTGCAGGGCCCACCATTGTTAAAGTTTCCCAGGTTCCCCCTTTATTATTTGATTATTGTATGTATAACGTGTAATACCTAAATTCGCCAGGTGGAGGCGGCGTATCCACCTGCACGTTTTTATTATTTAAATGCGCCCCACTGGAGGCGGTGTATCCAGGGTCACGTGTGTTATGGGTTCGCCTTGCGGCATCATCTGCGTCCTGACACACGTGACCATGACACCAGCACCTCCAATGCATACTGGCTAAGCTCTGGCCATGTATCCAGCTTAGAGACCCAAAACTTGAAGGGGGAAGAGCCATCTGGGAGTACAGTGACAGGGCAAGACATGTAGTCTGACACCATCTGACGGAAGCGTTGCCTCCTGCTGACTCGAGGCGTCGCTGATGGTGTAGACAATTGTGGTGGACACACAAAACTTTGCCACATTTGGGCCATAGTGGTCTTGCCTTGTGCTGCGGCGCTGCCTCTGCTCCCTCTTTGTGCAGAGTTTCCTCCACTGCCTCGACGCACAGAGCTGCTTTGTAAAGCACTAGCAACAATGCTGTCGGGTGGAATGGAAAACATTATGGACTGCACCAGTGACTCTTCGTACTCCCGCAGTTTACGCTCCCGGTTCAACGTTGGTATGAGCCTTTGTACGCTGTCCCGGTAGCGAGGATCTAGGAG
Organism: Dendrobates tinctorius; assembly: GCF_039654945.1. Taxonomy (NCBI): domain Eukaryota; kingdom Metazoa; phylum Chordata; class Amphibia; order Anura; family Dendrobatidae; genus Dendrobates; species Dendrobates tinctorius. Next base: position 10,086,166 of record NW_027361715.1, read on the forward strand.
GGTGTACACCCAATAATCAGCCAAGACGAGAATGTGGGCGATGCGGCGGTCGTTTCTCAGGCACTGCAGCATGAAATCAACCATGTGCTGCAGACTCCCAACTGCCAAAGAACCGCTGTCCCCTGTTTGAGGCGTGACCTCGGCCTGCTCTGCATCACCCCACCCTCGCTGTACATACTGAGTAGAGGTTTGTGTACCTCCCTCCTCTGGAGAGATGTCTTCCTCCTCCATCGACTCCTCCTCATCCTCCTCACAAAGTGTCCCCTGCCTAGGCCTTTGTGAGGAAACACGTAGCGCAGACTGTCCAGAAGCAGATGGCATTTGGGACCCCTCATCCTCCACCTCTTCCGAAACCTCATCCCTTAGTGCTTGCAGTGTTGTTGAAGCAGGCAGATAAGGGGGACAGTCATGCTGACTAGTGCATCATCTGCACTCGCCATCCGCGTGGATTCATCGAAGGCACGCAAAACGAGGCAGATGTCCTTCATAGAGGCCCACTCAATGGTGCTGAAGTGTGAACGGCGCACAGTGTGACTTGTTTGCGCCTGATGCAGCTGGTACTCCATGACTGCTGCCTGCTGCTCACACAACCGCTCCAACATATGTAACGTTGAATTCCACCGGGTGGGTAGGTCACATATGATGCGATGTTCCGGAAGGCCAAATCGTCGCTGCAGAGCAGCGAGGCGCGATCTTGCCGTGCTGGAACGCCGCAAGTGAGCACACTCTATGCGGACCTTGTGCAACAGTGCATCAAGATCCAGATAGTCCCTCAGAAAGCTCTGCACGACCAAGTTAAGCACATGTGCCAGACATGGGATGTGTGTGAGGTTGCCTAGGCCAAGAGCTGCCACCAGATTTCGGCCATTGTCACACACTACCAAGCCCGGCTGGAGATTCGCTGGCCCAAGCCACACATCGCTCTCCTGCTTGATAGCATTCCAGAGCTCCTGCGCTGTGTGGCTTCGATTCCCCAAAGAAATTAATTTGAGTACAGCCTGTTGACGTTTGGCCACGGCTGTGCTCATATCGGTCGTAACAGGCTCCTGCTCTGCTGTTTCTGAGGAACTTGAGTAGGAGGAGGAGTCTATGTGTACAGACTGGAGTCCTGCAATCCGTGGCGTTGGAAGAACACGTACAGCGCCACTCTCCAGATCTGTACCCGGCTCCACAACATTGACCCAGTGGGCAGTGAGGGAAAGGTATCGTCCCTGTCCATGGTTACTGGTCCACGCATCGGTGGTCAGGTGGACCTTGCTACTAACGGCGTTTAGTAGCGCCTGTTTTATTTTGCCCTCAACATGTTTCTGCAGGGCAGGGACGGCTCGCCTGCTGAAAAAAAAGCGGCTGGGCACGTTGTATTGGGGGATTGCCAATGCCATTAAGTCCCGGAAGGTGTCAGTGTCCACCAGCCTGAATGACAGCATTTCAACTGCCAGAAGTTTGGCAATGCCAGCATTCAGAGACTGTGCTCGGGGATGGTTTGCCGAGTAAGGGCACCTTTTATCCCATGCCTGTGCTACCGATGGCTGTGATGGATGGGAACGTGCTGCTATGGGTGGAATCTGACAGGGTCTCCGGACAACAGTGGCAGAGGTTCTTCCTTGGCGATCCTGTGAGGAAGCCGAACCAGCAGTGTGTGAGCTGGAGGAAGAGGCCCCAACACGAACTGAAGAGGTGGTAGGTGGTGCTGTACGTTGGCCTACGTCTTCAGGGTGTCTCTGCAACTCCAACTCGTGCTTGGTGCGCACATGTTTCCACATATTTGTGGTATTGAGGTTGCTGACATTTCTCCCTCTTTTGACTATCTGATGACACAGCTTGCATTTGACAAAGCAAATGTCATCTGCAACTGTGTCAAAAAAGGACCACGCACTGCAAGTCTTGGGAGCGCCCGTTTTGCCTTTGGAATGAGGAATGCTCCTAACGGGTGCCGAAGTGGAGGGTACAGGCAACCAAGTCTTCCCCCTCCCTCTGCCTCCTGTTTTGGCCGGTAGGGGAATCTCTTCCTCCGAGCTGCTCCCACCACCTTCCTGTTCCTCACGCCATGATGGGTCAAGGACCTCATCATCCTCCATCCCCTCTTCAAACAGCTGCTTCTCCGGGGGTTGTCTCGCCAGCACCGTACGCACCAGAAAGTGGCAACTGAGTCTCGTCATCATCTGATGCGTACTGAGGTGTGCTGACCATAGGCACTGGCCCACTCGCCTCTTCAGATTCAGAGGGACAAAGAAGTTGCGCATCACTGCATACTCCCTCTTCTTCACATTCAGGAATGCTGCTTGGCTGGCCCCCTCTTTCCAAGCCAACAGATTCCGAGAACAGAAGTAGAGACTGTGATGGCTCCTGTCCATGTCTCTCTGACTGCCTGGGCACTTTGGCAGGTGGTGAAGAGACAGATGGTTGCTCTTCGGTGCTCTGGTCCTGAGAGGCTGTGGAAGTAATTGAAGTCGATGCGTTAGCTGCCATCCATCCGACAACGGCTTCAATTTGTTCCTCCCGCAGCAGTGGGGTACGTTGAGGTCCTACAAAGCTGCGCATAAAGGACTGTTGCCTGCTAAAACTGGGGGATGCTGATCCACTGGTGCCCGCAGCAGGCCCAGAATCCCCACGTCCTCTACCTGCAGAATCCCCACGTCCTCTCCCTGCAGAATCCCCACGTCCTCTCCCTGCTGAAACTCCACGCCCACGCCCACGCGCCTTACTCCCTGCCTTCTTCATCTTGCCAGACTGCTTAAGATAGGCAGAAAAGTACAAAGGGGGGCCTTAGTGTGCTTATTCCTGAACAGCTGGTTACAGGTACAAGAAACACTAATTTTATGAAGTGTGTGTGTGTGGACTACACTTTAATAGGAGCTGATGTGGCCTACACAAGTTCCAAATGTAGTGTTTGGTGAACTTTTTTTGTGGTTTCTTTGTTGGAAACAAACTCAAAGTATGTGAACAAAGAATTGAAACTGATAGTATCACCAACTTTTTGGAGCTATTACAATGCAGGCAGGTAACCTACAATGCAAAAGATGAGGCTCCAAAAAAATTGGGTAATACTAATCTGGCTGCGCCGGCAGGGCACAAGCCAGAAAAAAAGGCTCCTCTATCTACTCCTATATAGTGTTTGCAACCAACCAATGTTGATGGATACGGATGGATGCACACTAATAGGAGAAGAAAAAATGAGCTGCACTCAAAGACAAATATGTGTGAGGCAGTGACGCACGTTGAGCGTCCTACAACCAGACGTAGCTGCAGGACACTCTACTCTGCGTGAGCTGCACTCACACACAGTCAGAGACCTCTCAGACAGCCGTGAACAGTGCAGCTAAGTGGGCACTGGCACTGACAGGCTGCAGAAAGGCTCCGCTGTGTACTCCTATATAGTGTTTGCAACCACCGTAGATGGAGACGGATGGATGCACACTAATAGAAGAAAAAATGAGCTGCAATAAAAGAAAAATGTGTGAGGCAGCGACACGCTGAGCGTCCTACAACCAGACGTAGCTGCAGGACACACTACTCAGCGTGAGCTGCACTCACACACAGTCAGAGACCTCTCAGACAGCCGTCAACAGTGCAGCAAAGTGGACACTAGCACTGAAAGGCTGCAGAAAGGCTCCGCTGTCTACTACTAGTGTTTGCAACCAACGTATATGGATACGGATGGAAGCACACTAGATTGAAATTATGTAAAAAATGCAGCTCAAAAATGAAAAGATGTATGAGGCAGCAGTGAGGCACGCTGGGCAGCCTACAACCTGACGTGGCTGCAGGACCCACTCCACAGCGTGAGCTGCACTCACACAGCCCTTGCAGACAGCTGTGAACACTGCTGCTAGGGCAAAAAAGGCTACAGTGGTGGTTTATGTAGCCTGGGTAAAGCACTAGATGTTTGGTGGAATCGCTATTTCTAACTGTCCCTCACAGTCTTCTACAGCAGCCTGTCCCTAACTGAATTCACAGCAGAGTGAACCAGAAATGGCGGCTGCGGTGGCTTTTATAGTGCATCATGACATCATTTCGGCAGCCAATCACAGCCATGCCAATAGTTAACATGCCTACATGCCTAACAGGATGTGCCCACACTTCGGAGGATTCCCATTGGCTTAATCAAAGCAAGCAGGCTCATAGCATGATGGGAACTTCCGATTCCGGTATCCGATATGACAAAAGTATCGGAAGTCAGTATCGGAATTCCGATACCGCTAATATCGGCCGATACCCGATACTTGCGGTATCGGAATGCTCAACACTAGTCATAATGGTTGACTATGGAATGGCGTATGTGTGATGAGCATATGGGCACCGGACTATGGGATGGAGGATATGTATGATGGGTATATGGGAACGGGACTATGGGATGGAGGATGTGTGATGGGTATATTGGCACTGGACTATGGGATGGAGGATATGTATGACGGGTATATGGGCACGGGACTGTGGGATGGCGGATATGTATATGGGCACGGGACTATGGGATGGAGGATGTGTGATGGGTATATGGGCACTGGACTATGGGATGGAGGATATGTTTGATGGGTATATGGGCACGGGACTATGGGATGGCGGATATGTATATGGGCACGGGACTATGGGATGGAGGATGTGTGATGGGTATATGTGCATGGGACTATGAGATGAAGGATGTGTGATGGGTATATGGGCACTCGACTATGGGATGGCGAATATGTATGATGGGTATATGGGCATGGGACTATGGGATGGAGAATATGTATGATGGGTATATGGGCATGGGACTATGGGATGGAGGATGTGTGATGGGTATATGGGCACTCGACTATGGGATGGAGGATATGTATGATAGGTATATGGGCACGGGCCTATGGGATCGTGGATATGTATGATGGGTATATGGGCACCGGACTATGGAAAGGAGGATATGTTTGATGGGTATATGGGCACGGGACTATGGGATGGCGGATATGTATATGGGCACGGGACTATGGGATGGAGGATGTGTGATGGGTATATGGGTACGGGACTATGGGATGGAGGATATGTATGATGGGTATATGGGCACGGGACTATAAGATGGAGGATATGTATGATGGGTATATGGGCCTGGGACTATGAGATGAAGGATGTGTGATGGGTATATGGGCACTCAACTATGGGATGGCGAATATGTATGATGGGTATATGGGCATGGGACTATGGGATGGAGGATGTGTGATGGGTATATGGGCACTCGACTATGGGATGTAGGATATGTATGATGGGTATATGGGCACGGGTCTATGGGATCGTGGATATGTATGATGGGTATATGGGTGCGGGATTATGGGAAGGAGGATAATTATAATTTGTTATAACTAACCACAGTTAGTTACTATGCCCGGGCAGCGCCGGGCTCTTCAGCTAGTGCCAAATAAATTTAAAATTCAATCTTTATTAACATTATTGACAAACATTGGTAAAAATTAATTCTATTAATTTAGTGGGTTGACACACAAATGGACCTGAAAACACAGGATCAGTAATACCCAATTAATGAGCTAATGATCAAAGTAAATAAAAAAGAGAAAAAACATGAAAAAATAACTACTAATACAAAAAAGTACTATCTGGTACAATTGGTGCTTATATGCTTCAATGGATATGAAAACAATTATTTTCAATCAATGTGTGAATAATGGATTAATCCTAACGTTCAAACGGAACTAGAAAGCATCTATAAATTGTCAGGACATTATATCCATAATATATGAGTACTAATGCTAAATTACACTATAGAGACTTAAATGAACCATACGGATGATACATTTATTTTCTCATGAAAGCTATAATTTTTGTTATACAGAGCTCATAACAGAGTAGAAAATAGAATAATGTATTTATATATACCACTCCTCAAATAAGTTACAGAAAAAATAGCAGATAAACAAATTAATAAAATGCAATAGTGCTCAAAATGTCTTAGTGTATTCCTGACACAAACAAAATATACAGTGGGGCAAAAAAGTATTTAGTCAGTCAGCAATAGTGCAAGTTCCACCACTTAAAAAGATGAGAGGCGTCTGTAATTTACATCATAGGTAGACCTCAACTATGGGAGACAAACTGAGAAAAAAAAATCCAGAAAATCACATTGTCTGTTTTTTTTTTCATTTTATTTGCATATTATGGTGGAAAATAAGTATTTGGTCAGAAACAAGCAATCAAGATTTCTAGCTCTCACAGACCTGTAACTTCTTCTTTAAGAGTCTCCTCTTTCCTCCACTCATTACCTGTAGTAATGGCACCTGTTTAAACTTGTTATCAGTATAAAAAGACACCTGTGCACACCCTCAAACAGTCTGACTCCAAACTCCACTATGATGAAGACCAAAGAGCTGTCAAAGGACACCAGAAACAAAATTGTAGCCCTGCATCAGGCTGGGAAGACTGAATCTGCAATAGCCAACCAGCTTGGAGTGAAGAAATCAACTGTGGGAGCAATAATTAGAATATGGAAGACATACAAGACCACTGATAATCTCCCTCGATCTGGTGCTCCACGTAAAATCCCACCCCGTGGGGTCAGAATGATCACAAGAACGGTGAGCAAAAATCCCAGAACCACGCGGGGGGATCTAGTGATTGAACTGCAGAGAGCTGGGACCCATGTAACAAGGCCTACCATAAGTAACACACTACGCCACCATGGACTCAGATCCTGCAGTGCCAGACGTGTCCCACTGCTTAAGCCTGTACATGTCCGGGCCCGTCTGAAGTTTGCTAGAGAACATTTGGATGATCCAGAGGAGTTTTGGGAGAATGTCCTATGGTCTGATGAAACCAAACTGGAACTGTTTGGTAGAAACACAACTTGTCGTGTTTGGAGGAAAAAGAATACTGAGTTGCATCCATCAAACACCATACCTACTGTAAAGCATGGTGGTGGAAACATCATGCTTTGGGGCTGTTTCTCTGCAAAGGGGCCAGGACGACTGATCCGGGTACATGAAAGAATGAATGGGGCCATGTATCGTGAGATTTTGAGTGCAAACCTCCTTCCATCAGCAAGGGCATTGAAGATGAAACGTGGCTGGGTCTTTCAACATGACAATGATCCAAAGCACACCGCCAGGGTAACGAAGGAGTGGCTTCGTAAGAAGCATTTCAAGGTCCTGGAGTGGCCTATCCAGTCTCCAGATCTCAACCCTATAGAAAACCTTTGGAAGGAGTTGAAAGTCCGTGTTGCCAAGCGAAAAGCCAAAAACATCACTGCTCTAGAGGAGATCTGCATGGAGGAATGGGCCAACATACCAACAACAGTGTGTGGCAACCTTGTGAAGACTTACAGAAAACGTTTGACGTCTGTCATTGCCATCAAAGGATATATCACAAAGTATTGAGATGAAATTTTGTTTCTGTCCAAATACTTATTTTCCACCATAATATGCAAATAAAATGAAAAAAAAAACAGACAATGTGATTTTCTGGATTTTTTTTTCTCAGTTTGTCTCCCATAGTTGAGGTCTACCTATGATGTAAATTACAGACGCCTCTCATCTTTTTAAGTGGTGGAACTTGCACTATTGCTGACTGACTAAATACTTTTTTGCCCCACTGTATATATATATATATGTATATGTATCTGCTTAAAAGATAATGCTATGATAAAACCATAGTATATAATGATAAATGTACAAGTATGCTACTCAAATAGTATAAATAGTGAAACAGCATTGTGCAGAAGGGAGGAGGAGGATAAATTACATTCTAATTAGAGAGGGTATACATGACCTGGTTGCAGGAGGGCTCCCTGGACGCACGTTTCGCGTTAGCTTCTTCTTACAGGAAGTTATAAGGGTTAAAAGTTGACCAGCGATTTCTCATTTTTACAACACCATTTTATTTTTACGGACCACAACACATTTGAAGCCACTTTGCGGGGTCTATATGATTGAAAATACCCAAAAGTGACACCATTCTAAAAACTGCACCCCTTAAGGTGCTCAAAACCACATTCAAGAAGTTTATTAACCCTTTAGGTGCGTCACAGGAATTTTTTTGAATATTTAAAAAAAATGAACATCTAACTTTTTTTCACAAAAAAAATACAATTTTTTTTATTTTACCAAGGGTAACAGGAGAAATTGGACTGCAAAAGTTATTGTGCAATTTTTCCTGAGTACGCTGATACCTGATATGTGGGGGAACGACAGTTTCGGCGCATGGCAGAGCTCAGAATGGAAGGAGCGCCGTTTGACTTTTTCAACGCAAAATTGGCTGGAATTCAGATCGGACGCCATGTCACGTTTGGAGAGTCCCTGATGTACCTAAACAGTGGAAACCCCCTACAAGTGACCCCATTTTGGAAACTAGACCCCCCAAGGAACTTATCTAGATATGTGGTGAGAACTTTGAACCCACAAGGGCTTTACAGAAGTTTATAACGTACAGCGGTACAATTAAAAAATCATATTTTTTCCACAAAAATGATCTTTTCACCCCAATTTTTATTTTCCCAAGGGTAACAGGACCCTAAAAGTTATTGTGCAATTTGTCCTGAGTACGCTGATACCCCACATGTGGGGGTAAACCACTATTTGGGCGCATGGCAGAGCTCGGAAGGGAAGCAGCGCCATTTGACGTTTTTGGCTGGAATTGAGATCGGACATCATGTCGCGATTGGAAAACCCCTGATGTACCAAAACAGAGGAAACCCCCCACAAATGACACCAATTTGGAAACTAGACCCCCTAAGGAACTTATATAGATGTGTGGTGAGAACTTTGAACCCCCAAGGGCTTCACAGAAGTTTATAACATACAGCTGTACAATTAAAAAATCATATTTTTTCCACAAAAATGATCTTTTCACCCTCAATTCTTATTTTTCCAAGGGTAACAGGACCCTAAAAGTTATTGTGCAATTTGTCCTTAGCACGCTGATACCCCACATGTGGGGGTAAACCACTATTTGGGCGCATGGCAGAGCTCGGAAGGGAAGCAGCGCCATTTGACGCTATTGGCTGGAATTGAGATCGGACACCATGTCGCAATTGGAAAACCCCTGATGTACCAAAACAGTGGAAACCCCCCACAAATTACACCATTTTGGAAACTAGACCCCCTAAGGAACTTATCTAGATGTGTGGTGAGCACTTTGAACCCCCCAGTGCTTCACAGAAGTTTATAACGCCCGGGCGTGAAAATAAAAAATTTGTATTTTTTCCACAAACATGATCTTTTAGTCACCATTTTTTTGTTTTCCCAAGGGTACCAGGAGAAATTGGACCCCAAAAGTTGTTGTCCAATTTGTCCTGAGTATACTGATACCCCATATGTGGGAGAAAACTACTGTATGGGCACACGTCGGGGCTCGGAAGGGAAGTAGTGACGTTTTGGAATGCAGACTTTGACGGAATGGTCTGCGGGTGTCATGTTGCCTTTGGAGAGCCCCTAATGTACCTAAACAGTGGAAACCCCCACAAATGACCCCATTTTGGAAACGAGACCCCCTAAGGAACTTATCTAGATGTGTGGTGAGCACTTTGAACCCCCCAGTGCTTCACAGAAGTTTATAACGCCCGGGCGTGAAAATAAAAAATTCGTATTTTTTCCACAAACATGATCTTTTAGTCACCATTTTTTTGTTTTCCCAAGGGTACCAGGAGAAATTGGACCCCAAAAGTTGTTGTCCAATTTGTCCTGAGTATACTGATACCCCATATGTGGGAGAAAACTACTGTATGGGCACACGTCGGGGCTCGGAAGGGAAGTAGTGACGTTTTGGAATGCAGACTTTGACGGAATGGTCTGCGGGTGTCATGTTGCCTTTGGAGAGCCCCTAATGTACCTAAACAGTGGAAACCCCCACAAATGACCCCATTTTGGAAACGAGACCCCCTAAGGAACTTATCTAGATGTGTGGTGAGCACTTTGAACCCCCCAGTGCTTCACAGAAGTTTATAACGCCCGGGCGTGAAAATAAAAAATTCGTATTTTTTCCACAAACATGATCTTTTAGTCACCATTTTTTTTATTTTCCCAAGGGTACCAGGAGAAATTGGACCCCAAAAGTTGTTGTCCAATTTGTCCTGAGTATACTGATACCCCATATGTGGGAGAAAACTACTGCATGGGCACACGTCGGGGCTCGGAAGGGAAGCAGTGACGTTTTGGAATGCAGACTTTGATGGAATGGTCTGTGGGTGTCATGTGGCCTTTGGAGAGCCCCTAATGTACCTAAACAGTGGAAACCCCCCACAAATGACCCCATTTTGAAAACTAGACCCCCTAAGGAACTTATCTAGATGTGAGGTGAGCACTTTTAACCCCCAAGGGCTTCACAGAAGTTTATAATGCCAGGGCATGAAAATAAAAAAATCGTATTTTTTCCACAAACATGATCAATTAGTCCCCAATTTTTTTTATTTTCCCAAGGGTAACAGGAGAAATTGAACCCCAAAAGTTGTTGTCCAATTTGTTCTGAGTACGCTGACACCCCATATGTTGGAGAAAACTACTGTATGGACACACGTCAGGGCTCGGAAGGGAAGTAGTGACGTTTTGGAATGCAGACTTTGATGGAATGGTCTGCGGGTGTCATGTTGCCTTTGGAGAGCCCCTAATGTACCTAAACAGTGGAAACCCCCACAAATGACCCCATTTTGGAAACTAGACCCCCTAAGGAACTTATCTAGATGTGTGGTGAGCACTTTGAACCCCCAAGGGCTTCACAGAAGCTTATAATGCCCGGGCATGAAAATAAAAACATCGCATTTTTTCCACAAACATGATCAATTAGTCCCCAATTTTTTTATTTTCCCAAGGGTAACAGGAGAAATTGAACCCCAAAAGTTGTTGTCCAATTTGTCCTGAGTACGCTGACACCCCACATGGGGGAGAAAACTACTGTATGGACACACGTCGGGGCTCGGAAGGGAAGTAGTGACGTTTTGGAATGCAGACTTTGAGGGAATGTTCTGCGGGTGTCATGTTGCCTTTGGAGAGCCCCTAATGTACCTAAACAGTGGAAACCCCCCACAAATGACCACATTTTGGAAACAAGACCCCCTAAGGAACTTATCTAGATGTGTGGTGAGCACTTTGAACCCCCAAGGGCTTCACAGAAGCTTATAATGCCCGGGCATGAAAATAAAAACATCGTATTTTTTCCACAAACATGATCAATTAGTCCCCAATTTTTTTTTGTTTTCCCAAGGGTAACAGGAGAAATTGAACCCCAAAAGTTGTTGTCCAATTTGTCCTGAGTACGCTGACACCCCACATGGGGGAGAAAACTACTGTATGGACACACGTCGGGGCTCGGAAGGGAAGTAGTGACGTTTTGGAATGCAGACTTTGAGGGAATGGTCTGCGGGTGTCATGTGCGTTTGGAGAGCCCCTGATGTACCTAAACTATTGAAACTCCCCACAAGTGACCCCATTTTGGACACTAGACCCCCCACGGAACTTATCTAGATGTGTGGTGAGCACTTTGAACCCCCAAGTGCTTCACAGAAGTTTATAACGCTCGGACGTGAAAATAAAAAAATCATTTTTTTCCACAAAAATGATATTTTTGCCCCTGAATTTTTTATTTTCCTAAGGGTAACAGGAGAAATTGGACCCCAAAAATTGTTATGCAATTTGTCCTGAGTAGGCTGATACCCTACATGTGGGGGTAAAACACTGTTTGGGCGCATGGCAGAGCTTGGAAGGGAAGGAGCACCATTTGATTTTTTCAACTCAGAATTGGCTGGAATTGAGATCAGGCGCCATGTTGCATTTGGAGAGCCCCTGATGTGCCCAAACAGTGGAAACCCCCAATTCTAACTCCAACCCGAACCCCAACACACCCCTAACCCTAATCTCAGCCCTAACCCTAGCCCCAACCCTAGCCCTAACCCTAGCCCTAGCCCTAACCCTAGCCCTAACCCTAGCCCTGGACCTAACCCTAGCCCTAACCCTAACCCTAATGGAAAAATGGAAATAAATACATTTTTTTATTTTATTATTTTTCCCTAACTAAGGGGGTGATAACGGGGGGTTTGATTTACTATTTATGGCGGCTTTTATGTTTGGCAGCTGTCGCACGCTAAAAGACGCTTTTTATTGTAAAAATAGTTTTTGCATCACCACATATTGAGAGCTATAATTTTTCCGTATTTTGACCCACCGAGTCATGTGAGGTCTTATTTTTTGCGGGATGAGTTGACGTTTTTATTGGTACCATTTTCGGGCACGTGACATTTTTTGATCGCTTTTTATTCCGATTTTTGGGACGCAGAATGAACAAAAACCAGCGTTTCATGAATTTCTTTTGGGGGGGTGCGTTTACACCGTTCCGTGTGCGGTAAAATTGATAAAGTGGTTTTATTCTTCGGGTCAGTACGGTTACAGCGATACCTCATTTAGGTCGTTTTTTTATGTTTTGTCGTTTTTTTGCAATGAAAGCTATTTTATATAAAAAATAATTATTTTTGCATCGCTTTATTCTGCGAGCTATAACTTTTTTATTTTTTTGCTGATGATGCTGTATGGTGGCTCGTTTTTTGCGGGACAAGATAACGTTTTCAGCGGTACCATGGATATTTATATGCGTCTTTTTGATCGCGCGTTATTGCACTTTATGTTCGGCAGTAAAAATCATTATTTTTTGCTTCGTTTTTTATTTTTATTTTGTAAGGGGTTCGTTAAAGGGGTTAACTAATGGGACAGTTTTATAGGGCGGGTCGTTACGGATGCAGCGATACCTAATATGTGTACTTTTTTTTTTTTTATTTCCAAAAAATGGATTTATTGGGGGAATATTTTTTTTTTTTTCTAATTTATTTGGCGATTTTTTTAAATTATTTTAACACTTTTTTATATTTTTTTTAACTTTATTACATAGTCCCAGGTGGGACATCACTGTCCTGTGACAGATCGCTGATCTGTCACATCACAGATCACTGTGACAGATCAGCGATCTGTCACAGGCAGTGCAGAAGGTTTCCTCATGCCTGCGCTTTGCAGGCACTGAGGAAGCCGGCTCCCTGCAGGCCCCCATCGCCATCTTGGATTCGGGGGCCTGCAGGAAAGGAGCCCCCCGCAGCAGCGCTGCACATTGCGCTGCCGTGGGGGGCTCAGGGAAGCACGGAGGGAGCCCCCTCCCTGCCAATGCTTCCCTTTAACCCCCGGTACACCGCGATCATGTTTGATCGCGGTGTGCAAGGGGTTAACATGTCGAGGGCGGTCCGTGACCGCCCCTGACGCATTGTGCCGGGTGTCAGCTGTGATAATCAGCTGACACCCGGCCGCGATCAGCGGCGCTCACCACGTGGGCGCCGCTGATCGCGGTAGACGTACTATCCCGTCCATGGGCATAGGGGCCCGGGTCCCATGGACGGGATAGTACGTCGGATGTCAGGAAAGGGTTAATGTGCACTTTGCACCCCATCTTGACTGAAAAAAAACAGAAATGTAGAAATTTTTGCAAATGTATTAAAAAAGAAAAAACGAAATATCACATGGTCATAAGAATTTTTCTTCTGATAGAAAGAAGACTAAAACTCTAGTGCCCCTTATTGTAAATAGCAATCCTAAAAGTCAATATTGACATTATAAGGAGCTTTGCTATATAACTAGGGATAAGAAGCAAAACTAGACACTCTGCTTGCAGATATATGTTTTGTAGTGTTTACCCTTTATCAGTGCAAACCAGAAGATCTGATTTGGGTGGGTTACAAGCTTATGAATGTAGGTCTAAGAAACGTTTCTCCTTATGGAAAATGCCAAGCTGTCATAAGAAGACTTATAAGCCATCCAATGTTCCCCTGGGAATTTAAACATGCAAATAACCCCTTCAAAGAGGACAAGAACGTGAACTCTAGCGTCACCTACTAGATGTAGCAATCCTAAAAGTTCATATCGACACTTTAATGAGCCTACCACATGACTAAGAATAATAGTCACTTTATGGTAAGCATATAGTGAAGAAATCTGGTACCACACAATGGTATAAATTTATAAAATAATTCTTTATTGACATAAAAAACAAACAAAACACATGAGTATAACAGAAAGATGTCAACCAATAAGACAAGGGACTAAAAAAGTCCATAGGAAATCCCCTTACGACAATCTGTCATAGACATTGCGGCACACCCATATATAAGGAATAAGGATACAATGCCCCATAATGGAGGCTATGAATGATTGCTATAGTCTGTAACCGACATGTAATAAATCAATCACTTGTGACCATCCTTTCTAAATTTGTGGCTCCTAAGCGGCGCTAACTGCAGATAGGGAGAGCAATAAAAGGTTAATTACCTAGCGTGTGAGCTGAGGGGAATCCCTGGACGTCCCTCCTGCCCCGACGCGTGTTGGAAGAAGCAGTGCGAAACGTGCGTAGGGGCTGATACCACCATCCACAGGAGGTAAAGTTGATCCTGCACTTGGGTATTATCTACACATTACCAGCAATTTTACTGATATCGTATTTTGGAGTCTTGGTGTCTATTTGTTACCACAATCTATTGTTGATAAGCAATCAGTGGGGTTTCTTTAGTCTGTGCAACCTCCTATTAGCAGGTGTGTGGGTGGTGGTGCCATTGTTTGGGTTTCCCACCTTTTAAATTTCTATGTGATGTATGTATTTTTTCTATTGAATAAAGATTGTTGTCTTTTTGCTTTTTCGGGTTCATATGTTTTTTTCAGAAATATTTAAGTCTATTTGATGGGTCCATTATTTAGTAAGGGGCTAACAAATTGTGTTTAATACAAGATGTGTTTGAATATGCTCCGTTTTTGGACTTCAACATTTCTGTTAAATGACTAAGAATAAGAAGCAAAAGCAGACCCTCTGTTTGCAGACACATGCTTTGTGTTGTTTGCTCCTCATCAGTGCTAAGCAAGATTTGGCTAAGGAAGCATCCACTGGCTGGGGGTCTTTGCACTGATGAAACACATGTCTGGTTTGGCTTTTATGCTAAATCATTTGGGAAGGCTAGTTAAATTGTCAATATTGACTTTTCTCCTACTGCTCTCTATATTAAGGCATTTTACATTTGCTGTCCATGAATACGTAAGTGTAGGTTAGCAAATTCTGTCATACCATATAATTAACTGACTAAATTAAGAGCACTGCAACTTATGACACTGGTAAAAACACAGGCAGCAACAATGATGAATAAGGAGCCTTCAGCATATTTCAAGCAAATCCCGGGCAAGCCTGAACACGTAGAGACACGTAAAAGAGACTCCCTGAGCCTGACACGTAGCAGGACTGGTTACACATTACACCGTCACCATAGCACGCTTAATGCACTGCTTTAATGAAATTAAAACAATGCTGTAGTATATAAAATGGATACATTTTGGAGCACTGTCTTTTTAAATTGACCACACCATAATGTTGATGATCTTTGTGTTAGCTTTTTGGCTGTGTCACTAAGAACATGGCAACGAGGAGGAGGTGGTTCAAGGGTAAAAAAAATCACAAATTCTTGTAAAAAAATTAGCTTATGCTAATAGTTTTTAGTATCACAATTTCACAACTTTATTAATGTCCTCTGGTGTTTCTATACTTTCCATATCTATCATCTTTTACCCTATATATTATCTCTGTAGCATCCATTTGTACTAGTCTGTCCAATTTTGTCCAATTGCTGAGCATGTGTAAATTATCTGACCTCATTATTCCTTATAATATAATATATTTTAGCATTTTTATTTACGTAACTGTTTTGTATGTTCTGTTGCCAGGGCCGCATTATAAGGGCATTATTGTCCTTACTGGTGTATGGGGCACGGTGAGCAGAAGCAAAAGAAGGAGGGGGCCAGACCTGCTCACCAGACCTCAGTTTCTTGGGTGGCTTTCAGCACACATCTCGACAGCACAGGGAGTTTTCCTCTTGTGTGACATGCTGGTTGCCAGCGCCTGTGGAATGATAACATCTATGCATGTGCGCGTTCCTCTGACTATCAAAATGCAGTGGCAGAAGATCGTATGAGGTGTAAGCAGGGCCGCCATCAGGGCATGACAGCCCTTACTGCTGTATGGGGCCCGATGAACATCAGTACAGAAGGGGGCCCGCAGATCAGGGGCCCCGCTCCTGTGCTGCCAGTCATCGGGCCCCAAGTGCTGTGCGTCATAGGGGCGCCGGGTAGGCCCCAAGTGTGATCGGGCCTGCAGCGCACACATCAGCAGAGCCGCCACAGCACCTGACATCCGAAAGATAGAGAAGAGCTGAAGGACCTGTGGTGACGTCATCATTATCACAGGCCTTCAGCATTAATCAGATCCGCCCCCTGATCACATGACGATGACGTCACCACAGGTCCTTTCAGCTCACACAGCAGCAGCTCCATCTTCAGCGCAGGAGCGAGGTCAGGTAAGAAGAAAGTTTTTATTTTTGAAAGGGGCAATATGTATCCCTGGCAGAATGGAGACACGGGGGCAGGATTGGAGACACACAGGGACAAATATGGAGACGGGGCAGGATTGGAGTCACACAGGGGCAAATATGGAGACAGGGGGCAGGATTGGAGACACAGGGGCAAATATGGAGACAGGGGGCAGGATAGGAGTCACACAGGGGCAAATATGGAGACAGGGGGCAGGATTGGAGACACGGGTAAATATGGAGACAGGGGGCAGGATTGGAGACACGGGCAAATATGGAGACAGGGGGCAGGATTGGAGACACAGGGGTAAATATGGAGACAGGGGGCAGGATTGGAGTCACACAGGGGCAAATATGGAGACAGGGGGAAGGATTGGAGACACAGGGGCAAATATGGAGACAGGGGGCAGGATTGGAGAGACAGGGATAAATATGGAGACAGGGGGCAGGATTGGAGACACACAGGGGCAAATATGGAGACAGGGGGCAGGATTGGAGTCACACAGGGGCAAATATGGAGACAGGGGGCAGGATTGGAGTCACATAGGGGCAAATATGGAGACAGGGGGCAGGATTGGAGTCACACAGGGGCAAATATGGAGACAGGGGGCAGGATTGGAGACACAGGGGCAAATATGGAGACAGGAGGTAGGATTGGAGTCACACAGGGGCAAATATGGAGATGGGGCAGGATTGGAGACATACAGGGGCAAATATGGAGACAGCGGGCAGGATTGTAGTCACACGGGCAAATATGGAGACAGGGGGCAGGATTGGAGACACAGGGGCAAATATGGAGACAGGGGGCAGGATTGGAGTCACACAGGGGCAAATATGGAGACAGCGGGCAGGATTGCAGTCACACAGGGGCAAATATGGAGACAGGGGGCAGGATTGGAGACACAGGGGCAAATATGGAGACAGGGCAGGATTGGAGTCACACAGGGGCAAATATGGAGACGGGGCAGGATTGGAGACACACAGGGGCAAATATGGAGACAGCGGGCAGGATTGTAGTCACACAAGGGCAAATATGGAGACAGGGGGCAGGATTGGAGACACACAGGGGCAAATATGGAGACAGCGGGCTGGATTGTAGTCACACAGGGGCAAATATGGAGACAGGGGGCAGGATTGGAGACACAGGGGCAAATATGGAGACGGGGCAGGATTGCAGTCACACAGGGGCAAATATGGAGACGGGGCAGGATTGGAGACACACAGGGGCAAATGTGGAGATGGGGCAGGATTGAAGTCACACAGGGGCAAATGTGGAGACAGGGGGCAGGATTGGAGTCACACAGGGGCAAATATGGAGACAGGGGGCAGGATTGGAGTCACACAGGGGCAAATGTGGAGACGGGGCAGGATTGAAGTCACACAGGGGCAAATGTGGAGACAGGGGGCAGGATTGGAGTCACACAGGGGCAAATGTGGAGACAGGGGGCAGGATTGGAGTCACACAGGGGCAAATATGGAGACAGGGGGCAGGATTGGAGTAACACAGGGGCAAATGTGGAGACAGGGGGCAGATTGGAGTCACACAGGGGCAAATGTGGAGACAGGGCAGGATTGGAGACACACAGGGGCAAATATGGAGACAGGGCACAGGATTGGAGACACACAGGGGCAAATATGGAGACAGGGGGCAGGATTAGAGACACACAGGGCCAAATATGTAGACACGAGGGCAAAATGCAAGACATGGGGGTAGAATGCAAGACATGGAGGCAGAATGCAGACATGGGGGCAAAATGCAAGACATGGGGGCAGAATGCAGACATGGGGACAGAATGCAAGACATGGGGGCAGAATGCAGACATGGGGGCAGAATGCAGACATGGGGACAGAATGCAAGACATGGGGGCAGAATGCAAGACATGGCAGAATGCAGACATGGGTGCAGAATGCACACATGATGGGGGAAGAATGCAGACATGGGTGCAGAATGCAAGACATGGGGGCAGGCAGAATATGACAGTGAGACACAGGAGGGGGCTGAATGTTACAGTGAGACATGGGGCAGAAAGGACATGGGGCAGAATGTGACACATGAGGGCAGAATGTGAGACATGAGGGCAGAATGCAGAACATGAGGGCAGAATGCAAGATATGGGGGCAGAATGCAGACATGGGGGCAGAATGTGACAGTAAGACACAGGGCGGGCAGAATGGGACATTGAGACACAGGAGGGGGCAGAATGTGAGACATGGGGCAGAATGTGACAGTAAGACACAGGGCGGGCAGAATGGGACATTGAGACACAGGAGGGGGCAGAATGTGAGATATGGGGGCAGAATGTGACAGTGAGACACAGGAGGGGGCAGAATGTAACAGTGAGACACAGGAGGGGGCAGAATGTGAGACATGGGGCAGAATGTTACAGTGAGACACAGGAGGGGGCAGAATGTGACAGTGAGACACAGAAGGGGGCAGAATGCCCATGGGGGGTGAAAATGGACATGGGGCATAATGTGACAGTAAGACACAAGAGGGCAGAATGTGACAGTGAGACACAGGAGGGTGCAGAATGTGACAGTGAAACACAGGAGGGGACAGAATGTGAGGCACGGGGGCAGAATGTGACAGAGAGACACAGGAGGGGGCAGAATGTGACAGTGAGACACAGGAGGGGGCAGAATGTGAGACACAGGGTACAAGATGGGAGACACATGGTGCAGGATCATGGGGCAGGATGGATATGATGTAGACAGATGGGGCAGGATCTGGAGATCATGTGGGGGCAGAATGGATACTCATGAGGGCAGGATGAGAGAAAATATGGCTGGAGCCAGGATGGGGGATATTATTACCATAGGGGCTAATTAAGGGATATTATTACTGCAGTGATGTATTTATTTTATTTTTTTGAGGATACTGTTTTAAATGGGGGGAGGTTCTGTTACTGTGCAGAGCGACACTATGTCGCCTTTTTTTCTTCTTCATCTGGTGTAGTGTAGAAGTTGGGAAAAAAATTAAGTAATGTGTTCTGCAAGTGGAGCTCTAGATAACTGTGTTATTTCCTCCAGAGACAAGCCCTGGCTGGAAGACGTGATGGCGATCTGTGCTGGATGAAAGATGAAAAGCAAAGATGAAGGACTTCACCTAGAGACATCACTGGTGAGTTTGTGTTACCTGTACAATGACACTATACACTATATACAGAGTGCCTTTGTACAATGTCACCAGTGATCACTGTATTACCTGTACACTGACACTATATACAGAGGTCCTGTGCATAATGTCACCAGTGATCACTGTATTACCTGTACACTGACACTATATACAGAGTTCCTGTGTATAATGTCACTGGTGATCACTGTATTACCTGTACACACACTACATACTAAGTACAGATCTCCTGTGTATAATGGCACTTATGGTGATAGCAATATGTTTTTTTATTAATGATCAGTATTGTAGTATTCAGTCACCATGTGCTGGTAATATGTGGTCTGGTCATGGTGCGGTGGTATTTGTCCCTTGTATGTGCTATTATTCTGTCACTGGTGGTAATATGTGGCCTGGACATGGTATGGCTGTATTTGTTCCCTGTATGTGGTATTATTGGTCACCATGTGGTGGTAATATGGTGTCTGGGCATGGTGTGGTGGTATTTGTCCCTTTGGATGTGATATTATTGGTCATTTTAAAAATTGAAAAATAAATAAAAAAATATACCTAAATTGTATTGGATATTTTAGCAAATGTTTAATAGGTTAGAGTAGAATAGGGCTCAGCCAAAAGAGTCTACCTAGTGGTGGCAGATTTAAAAAATCTTTTGGTCATAACAAGAGCTGCTGGCTATGTGTGTGATCTGGAGATGGGAACTGTTAATGTGTGATTGGTGAGAAGTGGAATTTTTCTAAGAGAGAGCGGTGGGGCTGTGGACAGTTTGAGGGGTGGAGGGCAGGGCTGGGGTGGAGCCTGGGTGGAGTCTCAAGGGGGCCCAAAAAATTTTGCCAGTATGGGGCCCCAAAATTCCTAGTGGCAGCCCTGTGCACGCGCCACTGTACATATTCAGTGTATATGTATGATCCAGGACTCCACTCTATGTACAGGCTCATCGTATATCCGAGAGCCTTAAGAAATAGGACTGTTTGGAGGGTGCACAGTACATGCTGTCTATGTATAGGACCTGTCAGTATCAAGCAGCCATCAACACCGGTAGCACCTATCTTCTCTCTATTCAGAAATGGATTTCCCCTTTAAGAAAGTTGCAGTTAAAGAGAATCTGTCACCATGGCTTCACCCCCAAACTATATATATTCATATGTAGCTCTGTCAACGACAAGCTCAGAAATACCTTTACATGGCCAGTTTGTTTCTCTATTACTGAGAAATCAGCAACTAGATATGCAAATGAGGCTGAAGAGCTATTTGTAGATCTGAATCCTCCGTCACTCCAGCTCTATTCCCCCTCCTGCTTGATCAACAGCTCCTTTGCCTGCTGTCACACATCATAGAAGCTGTCCGTCAAGCAGGAGGAAGCCGCTCTGGGTGGAGAACAGAGCTGGAGTGGCAGAGGCTTCTGATTTACAAATAGCCCTTCGTCCTCATTTGCCTATCAACACAAACACTGATTTCTCAGGAATGGGGGAACGGAGTGGCCATGTAAAAGTATTGCTGGACTTGTCTTTGCACTTATAAAGAGTTTGGGGTGTAAAATCCTGCTGATGGATTCCCTTTAGAGCTGTGTTCCCACAATGAGCTTTTGATGTTGCGGATTTTCTGCACCTATTACGGTAAGTAAGATAGGTTACTTGCATTTTATCAAAAATACACAGAGTAAAAAAAAAAAAATCACACGAAAAAATGCTTTGTGGAAACAGATTTTGTTGCAGACATTTCTGTCACTGAATTTTATCACTGGGGAAAAAAAGATTTCTCAATATTTTTTCCACAACATTAGGCCTCATATGTCAGAACAGGCCTCGTTGCCCATAGCAACCAAGCACAGAGCAGCTTTCATTTTACCTCACCTGTGTATAAGCTGGGCTTTGGCTGCTCTGGATAGTAAAAAGCATTCGTGTGTCCAACATATGGTACTATTTCCTCATACATTTACCTCACAGAAACATAGTCCTGATATACAGAACCGTTCTGTAATAATGATGTAATGTATAGGCATTAATGTGCACAAACACTGAAGTCACTGCTGTAATACTATTACCAGGTTATATCTGCTCGCACACATCCCGGTGTGGTCCTGTTACATTCACAGGAGGTTTCCACTAAGCTACAGAAAAGATTGTGTTTAATGCTTGTCCAATATGTCTCATGCATCAACCCTGCTGGCTACGACTCTCCCTGCGCCATAATGCTCCGTGAGAAAGTGTGCTCCATTTTATTTACATGTATTTACGTCAGGGGAACAAGCCCCAAGGGTCAAAACACTATAGAAAGCCTTTTATCACCAATAATACCATTATACTAAGCAAAAATAATGCCGCCATACTGTGACCACAATCATATCTACTACATAGTGAAAAAATAATATTACCAATGCTTCTAGAGCACAAACGCATACAGTACAAAAAAAACATTTTCTCAATAATATTGCCACACTGTGACCATACCTATTCCCGCTACATATATATTACCAATACTTCTAGAGCACAAACGCATACAGTACAAAAAAAACATATTCTCAATAATATTGCCACACTGTGACCATAACTATTCCCGCTACACATATATTACCAATTCTTCTAGAGCACAAACGCATACAGTACAAAAAAAACATATTCTCAATAATATTGCCACACTGTGACCATAACTATTCCCGCTACATATATATTACCAATACTTCTAGAGCACAAACGCATACAGTACAAAAAAAAACATATTCTCAATAATATTGCCACACTGTGACCATAACTATTCCCGCTACATATATATTACCAATACTTCTAGAGCACAAACGCATACAGTACAAAAAAAACATATTCTCAATAATATTGCCACACTGTGACCATAACTATTCCCGCTACATATATATTACCAATACTTCTAGAGCACAAACGCATACAGTACAAAAAAAAAACATATTCTCAATAATATTGCCACACTGACCATAACTATTCCCACTACATCTATATTACCAATACTTCTAGAGCACAAACGCATACAGTACAAAAAAAATATTCTCAATAATATTGCCACACTGTGACCATAGCTATTCCCGCTACATATATATTACCAATACTTCTAGAGCACAAACGCATACAGTACAAAAAAAACATATTCTCAATAATATTGCCACACTGTGACCATAACTATTCCCGCTACATATATATTACCAATACTACAGAACAAATCACAAGTTTAACGACCAATAATACCATATACTAGGCCAAGCTAATACCGCCAAACCCTAACCAAAACTGTGTCCACTACATATAAAATGAATATTACCTTACTTCTACAAAACATTACAAGCTGCACAAAGACTACTATTACCAACAATACCTCTATAAGAGGATGAAATAATACCGCCACACCATAACCACAGCCGTATCCCCACATAGACAACTTTTACACTGTACAAAAACTAATATTACAATAATACTTCTATACTCAGTTTAAATGATGCCGCCACACCATAACCACAAACATTTCTACACCATAATGCATAGTATTAAAATCCCTATACTGTGCAAAGCCAATTATTGCCAATAATACTACTATACGTGGCTGAAGTAATACTGTTACACGATGGTAGCAACCATTTCCACTTTTCAATGAATGAATACTATTACCATACGACTACAAAACAAAACACACTGTATAAAGCCATCATTTCCAATGATACCGCTATAATAATCCAAAATAAAACCGCTAAACCATAACCAAAACCATTTCCACTACATAATTAATGAATAATGTTACAAAACTTCTATGGAACAGAACACGCTTTTTTCAAAGCCAAATAGTGCCAATAATACCACAATACACCTACAAACTGTTCCTACACATGCTCACCATCATGCCACTACCATCCATCCATCTATCCATCCATTTTTTTCTTAAAGTGTTAAAACTTTTCTGTGTGCCATTATACATGGTTTGACTTCTTCTTGTGCTTTTCCAGTGAATGAGAAGACTTCCGAAGTTATCCAGGCCGCTTTCAGACATACCTCTTTTCCTAACATCACGGGAGAAAAAGCTGTCGGATTTCTGGGGAAAGTCACATATGGTTTAACAAAGTAATGACAGCATTGTTGAAATTTATGAAACGGGTACAATACACTAAGGGACACCGAGAAGCTTCTCTGAAGAAGCAGAAAGCGAAACGCGTTAGGGGGCTCAAGTCCTGGTAAATATGAAGTATTTATTCATGATCTGAAATGTTTATGGTGGTCCTCCACTCTTGAATACCTGAAGGTGCCTCCCTTCTTTAAAGGTTGAATTTAATGCACTTTATATTTATTCCTCTGTGGCTGCTATTATATTCCCATATGCCTCCATTTTAACTGACTCCACTAGAGACATTGTGGACTGTTGATTTATACGGACTTTCTTTAATATATATGTAAAAAAAATTGTGAAAATTGAGCACAATTTCTTCATATAGATTCATACTCTAATTAGTGTTCTAAACACCATCCAATGATCACTTCATAAAATAATGCAGTTTATTAATTTACATTTACCAGTGACATGACTTTGCAGTAGATTCCCTTTTTAATTGTGTTTTTATGGTTTTTGTCTGAATTATATGTTAATAAAATGTATCTTTTTATTCAAGTCAGTATCCTTTTTGGCTATATGATTTATTTATACTCCCATGAACTTGTAGGACCTTCTTAGGCTATATGTATATATATACGGCAGGTTAAGATCTACCCTCCTTTTTCCAGATCATAAATTAAATTAAAAAAAAATAACATATTTTGAATCGGAGCATCCGCCCGAATAACCACTTCATACTATTTAGTAAGTATCAATCTGAAATGGTAGAGCCATTGATTTTTGGCTAGTTAACTCCCCCCCCCCCGAAAAAAAAGAGATAAAAAAAAAAGTCATATGGACCTCAAAATATGGTAGTAATAAAAATGCAGCTCATATCGACCCAAACAAAAAAGGGTTATAGACCTATGAAAGTGAGGTGCAAAAATCGACAATGAGGACTGCGACTAAGTTGCCCAAGGGCCTGAATAATAATAATAATGACAACAATAATAATAACAATAATAATAATCACGATAATAATAATGATAATAATAATAATAAATAATAATAATAATAAAAAATAATAGTAAATATAGTAAACAGTCCATAAAGATTTATAGTCACAAAAGTCCACCACTAGCAAATCACAAATCCTAGTGCTTGCAATATAGCAGACCAGCCTTATACATGGAGATAGGTCTGATCTCGTAGTTATAAGCCTGATATATTAACCCCTTACCTACAATGGACGTAATATTCCGTCCATGTGACCCTGGACCTAATTACCATGGACGGAATATTACGTCCCAGCGATTAGCGGCGCCCACGTGGTGAGCGCCGCTGATCGCGGCCGGGTGTCAGCTGATTATCACAGCTGACACCCGGCACAATGTGTCAGGGGCGGTCACGGACCGCCCCCGACACGTTAACCCCTTGTACACCATGATCAAACGCGATCGCGGTGTACCGGGGGTTAAAGGGAAGCATCGGCAGGGAGGGGGCTCCCTCCATGCTTCCCTGAGTCCCCCACAGCAGCGCAATGTGCAGCGCTGCTGCGGGGGGGGCTCTTTTCCTACAGGCCCCCGGATCCAAGATGGCGACAGGGGCCTTCGGGGGCCTGTAGGGAGCTGACTTCCTCACTGCCTGCCAAGCGCAGGCATGAGGAAGTCTGCAGAACTGCCTGTGACAGAATGCTGATCTGTCACAGTGATCTGTGATGTGACAGATCAGCGATCTGTCACAGGACAGTGATGTCCCACCTGGGACAAGGTAATAAAGTAAAAAAAAAAGTGTTAAAAATAATTTTAAAAAAATCGCTAAATAAATTAGTAAAAAAAAAAAAAAAATATTCCCCAATAAATCAATTTTTTCAAAATAAAAAAAAAAACAATAAAAGTACACATATTTGGTATCACCGCGACCGTAGCGACCCGCCCTATAAAACTGTCCCATTAGTTAACCCCTTTAGCGAACCCCTTAAAAAATAAAAATAAAAAACGAAGCAAAAAATAATGATTTATTATCATACTACCGAACAAAAAGTGCAATAACGCGCGATCAAAAAGACGCATATAAATATCCATGGTACCGCTGAAAACGTCATCTTGTCCCGCAAAAAACAAGCTGCCATACAGCGTCATCCACAAAAAAATAAAAAAGCTATAGCCGCAGAATAAAGCGATACAAAAATAATTATTTTTTATATAAAATTGTTTTCATTGCAAAAAACCGACAAAACATAAAAAAACGACCTAAATGAGGTATCGCTGTAACCGTACCGACCCGAAGAATAAAACCGCTTATCAATTTTACCGCACGCGGAACGGTGTAAACACACCCCCCCAAAAGAAATTCATGAAACGCTGGTTTTTGTTCATTCTGCGTCCCAAAAATCGGAATAAAAAGCGATCAAAAAATGTCACGTGCCCGAAAATGGTACCAATGAAAACGTCAACTCGTCCCACAAAAAATAAGACCTCACATGACTCAGTGGGTCAAAATACGGAAAAATTATAGCTCACAATATGTGGTGATGCAAAAACTATTTTTACAATAAAAAGCGTCTTTTAGCGTGTGACAGCCGCCAAACATAAAAACCGCCATAAATAGTAAATCAAACCCCCCGTTATCACCCCCTTAGTTAGGGAAAAATAATAAAACTAAAAGAAAATGTATTTATTTCCATTTTCCCATTAGGGTTAGGGTTAGGGCTAGGGTTAGGGCTAGGGTTAGGGCTAGGGCTAGGGTTAGGGATCAGATTAGGGTTAGGGGTGTGTTGGGGTTAGGGTTGGAGTTATAATTGGGGGGTTTCCACTGTTTGGGCACATCAGATGCTCTCCAAATGCAACATGGCGTCTGATCTCAATTCCAGCCAATTCTGCATTGAAAAAGTCAAATGGTGCTCCTTCCCTTCCAAGCTCTGCCATGCGCCCAAACAGTGTTTTAACCCCACATATGGGGTATCAGCCTACTCAGGACAAATTGCAAAACAACTTTTGGGGTCCAATTTCTCCTGTTACCCTTAGGAAAATAAAAAATTGGGGGCAAAAATATCATTTTTGCGGAAAAAAATGATTTTTTTATTTTCACGCCCAGGCGTTAAAAACTTCTGTGAAGCACTTGGGGGTTCAAAGTGCTCACCACACATCTAGATAAGTTCCGCGGGGGGGTCTAGTTTCCAAAATGGGGTCACTTGTGGGGAGTTTCAATAGTTTAGGTACATCAGGGGCTCTCCAAATGCACATGACACCCGCAGACCAATCCATCAAAGTCTGCATTCCAAAACGTCACTACTTCCCTTCCGAGCCCCGACGTGTGCCCATACAGTAGTTTTCTCCCACATATGAGGTATCAGCGTACTCAGGACAAATTGGACAACAACTTTTGGGGTTCAATTTCTCCTGTTACCCTTGGGAAAATAAAAAAATTGGAGACTAATTGATCATGTTTGTGGAAAAAATACGATTTTTTTATTTTCATGCCTGGGCATTATAAACTTCTGTGAAGCCCTTGGGGGTTCAAAGTGCTCACCACACATCTAGATAAGTTCCTCAGGGGGTCTAGTTTCCAAAATGGGGTCATATGTGGGGGGTTTCCACTGTTTAGGTACATTAGGGGCTCTCCAAAGGCAACATGACACCCGCAGACAATTCCATCAAAGTCTGCATTCCAAAACGTCACTACTTCCCTTCCGTGTCCCCATACAGTAGTTTTCTCCCACATATGGGGTGTCAGCGTACTCAGGACAAATTGGACAACAACTTTTGGGGTCCAATTTCTCCTGTTACCCTTGGGAAAATAAAAAAATGGGGACTAAAAGATGATGTTTGTGGAAAAAATACGATTTTTTTATTTTCACGTCCGGGCGTTATAAACTTCTGTGAAGCACTGGGGGGTTCAAAGTGCTCACCACACATCTAGATAAGTTCCTTGGGGGGTCTAGTTTCCAAAATGGTGTCATTTGTGGGGGGTTTCTACTGTTTTAGTACATCAGGGGCTTTCCAAACGCAACATGGTGTCCGATCTCAATTCCAGCCAAAAATGTCAAATGGTGCTGCTTCCCTTCCGAGCTCTGCCATGCGCCCAAATAGTGGTTTACCCCCACATGTGGGGTATCAGCGCACTCAGGATAAATTGCACAATATCTTTTAGGGTCCTGTTACTCTTGGAAAAATAAGAATTGAGGGTGAAAAGATCATTTTTGTGGAAAAAATATGATTTTTTAATTGTACGGCTGTATGTTATAAACTTCTGTGAAGCCCTTGGGGGTTCAAAGTGCTCACAACACATCTAGATAAGTTCCTTGGGGGTCTAGTTTCCAAAATGGGGTCACTTGGGGGGGTTTTCACTGTTTTGGTACATCAGGGGCTCTCCAAACGCGACATGGCGTCCGATCTGAATTCCAGCCAATTTTGCATTGAAAAAGTCAAAAGGCGCTCCTTCCCTACTGAGGTCTCCCATGCGCCGAAACAGTGGTTCCCCCCCACATATCAGGTATCAGCGTACTCAGGACAAATTGCACATTAACTTTTGCAGTCCAATTTCCCCTGTTACCCTTGGTAAAATAAAGAAAATTGAACCTGAAGTATTTTTTTGTGAAAAAAAGTTAAATGTTCATTTTTTTTAAATATTCAAAAAATTCCTGTGACGCACCTAAAGGGTTAATAAACTTCTTGAATGTGGTTTTAAGCACCTTAAGGGGTGCAGTTTTTAGAATGGTGTCAATTTTGGGTATTTTCTATCATATAGATCCCTCAAAGTGGCTTCAAATGTGATGTGGTCCGTAAAAATAAAATGGTGTTGCAAAAATGAGAAATCGCTGGTCAATTTTTAACCCTTATAACTTCCTAACAAAAAAAAAATTTGGTTCCAAAATTGTTCTGATATAAAGTAAACATGTGGGAAATGTTATTTATTAAGTTTTTTGTGTGCAGTATCGCTGTGATTTAAGGGCATAAAAATTCAAAGTTGGAAAATTGCGACATTTTCAAAATTTTCGCCAAATTTCCATTTTTTTCACAAATAAACGCAAGTTATTTGAATGAAATTTTACCACTAACATGAAGTACAATATGTCACGAGAAAACAATGTCAGAATCACCGGGATCCATGGAAGCGTTTCAGAGTTATGACCTCATAAAGGGACAGTGGTCAGAATTGTAAAAATTGGCCCGGGAGTTAACGTGCAAACCACCCTTGGTAGTGAAGTGGTTAATGATGGGGTGCGCTCACCCCCACTCTGCGGTGACGGACTCCTGGCTTCTGTGCATCAAGAGTAGCCAGTGAGTAGGTGTGAGGAGCGCTCTCTTCATGAATGCACTATACTCCTAACAATGCGCCGTATTTTTGATTGCTCCTATTGGACAAACCACACTTTATTTTGGCTATTAGAAGAATGTACCTTTGCACAAATTTGCTGTTTTTGCAACGGGGCGACATAGCCTGCTGACCGATGTAGCCGCTCATTTAGGGTTAATAATACGGATACTGACTAAGGTGCCTCTGCTTCAGTATTCAGATCAGTAATCTATCGATAGAAAGCAGTGAAGTGGATCTGAAGGAGGATGACGCTGTGGAGATCATGATCAAAAACGTCAGCGCATCTTTCAAAGGAACGCTGAACTACGGATATGGGACCTGGTTGTAAGTGGACATGACAATTATAAAATATATTCCATAAATAAATATATACATAGAAATGATAGAGAGAGTATGTTTAATATATAAAATATTAGATTATGTGGAGCAGAACCTGACACCATCACGGGTCAACTGATACCTGGTGCAGTGGTCACGAAAAGTGCACAATGTATGTAGCCAAAATATCGCAGCTCTGTAGATTGCATAGTGGCCGTTCTCGGTACTGCAGTTCAGATCCCATTCATCTCAATGGGAGCTGAGCTTGACCACCACATTTGTACGGCACGGTGGTGTTTCAGCTATGTTTACTGTAGATTATACCTAACCTGTGAAAGTGTTTAAAAGTGAACATATCTCTGTGGTCTAAGATGTAATATAATATATTTTATTTGGCATTATTTTCAAAATATAAATGTTAGTAATGTTTCGTCTTATATTTAATTTTTAGTGTTCAGGTTGACCATTCTATTGACTTTGAAATCTTTTCCTCCATTGATTTACAAGTGAACACTAAACTCAGTAAGTAAATATCACTCTATGTAAATGTTTTTAGTCTAAATTAATCTTTTTGATATATACTATTTATATACAGTGGGGAAAATAAATATTTGATACACTACCGATTTTGCAAGTTTTCCCACCTACACTTCACCTGTGAGAGACAGAATCTAAAAATAAAATCCAGAAAATCACATTGTATGATTTTTACATAATTAATTTGCATTTTGAAAAAAGTATTTCATCACCTACTAACAAGCAAGAGTTCTGGTTCTCACAGACCTGTTAGTTTTTCTTTAGGGAGCCTCCTACTCTGCACTCATTACCTGTATTAATTGCACCTGTTTGTACTCGTTACCTGTACAAAAGACACCTGTCCACACACTCAATCACACTCCAACCACTCCACCATGGCCAAGACCAAAAAGCTGTCTCAGGACACCAGGGACAAAATTGTAGACCTGCACAAGGCTGTGATGGACTACAAGACAATAGGCAAGCGGCTTGGTGGAGAAGGCAACAACTGTTGAAGTAATTATTAGAAAATGGAAGAAACACAAGATCACTGTCAATCTTCCTCAGTCTGGGGCTCCATTCAAGATCTCGCAATGTGGGAATAAGGATGATTCTGAGAAAGGAAAGGAATCAGTTCAGATCTACACGGGAGGACCTGACCAATGACCTGAAGAGAGCTGGGACTACAGTTTCAAACATTACCATTAGTAACACACTACGTCGTCATGGATTAAAATTCTGCAGGACACTCAAAGTCCACCTGCTCACTCAGCACATGTCCAGGCCCATTTGAAGTTCGACAGCGATCATCTGTATGCAGTGTCGGACTGGGGTGCCAAGGGCCCACCAGTAAAATTGACTTTGGGGGCCCACTTGTTACCTGCACACAAATATTACACTACCCTTGCTCACAAATTTACCTATAGCAGTATATAATAATAAACTGGCTAGTTTGGTTAATGAATGATGAGATGCTGCTTTTTTCTGTATAGAGTGAATTATGCCAAGTTCTGCCCACACAATGGGATTGGGGGCCCAGATCTGCACAGGGGCCCACCGGGGAATTCCCCTGTTACCCTATGGGCCAGTCCGAGCCTGGCGCCGGAGATCGTGGTACGCGTAGACACTGAATACATACCACGATCTCCGGCGCCATACTTACCTGAGCGGGAGGAGTGATGCCGTGGTGCTTCTCTTCTCGCTGGAGACCGGGCAGGAGTTCGGCGTCGCACATGCGCCTAGCGCTATTTGGCGCCATTTTACTGAAGACACATTTGCAGTGTGTCTTCAACAATATGGCGCCGGACAGCGCGGTATGGGCATGCGCGTACTCCAGCGCTGCACTCCTCCCCTGGCCTGTGGCAGAACAGGACAGTTCTGGAGCACAGGGAAGAAAGGTGAGTATAAATATTTTTTTTGCATGTGTGCAGTTTAATAGGGGTGAGGGGGACCTTACATATCAGGATAAGGGGGTGAGAGATAGCATGCATACCAGGATGAGGGGACCATGCATGCCAGGATTGGGAGGTGAGGGGACCATGCATATCAGGATTGGGGGGTGAGGGGACCATGCATATCAGGATTAGGGGGTGAGGGGACCATGCATATCAGGATTGGAAGGTGAGGGGACCATGCATACCAGGATTGGGGGTTAGGGGACCATGCATACCAGGATTGAGGGTGAGGGAACCATACATACGAGGATGAGGAATGGGGTGCCATGCATACCAGGATTGGGGGGTGAGGGGACCATACATACCAGAATAGGGATGAGGAGGCCATGCATACCATTATAGGGATAAGGGGGCCATGCATACCATTATAGGGATGAGGGGGTGCCTTGCATACCAGGACAGGAGGGGGGCAGCACATACCAGTTTGGGAGACCATATACCAATAAAAATGCTCACCACCCGGGCATAGAATGGGTTCAATAGCTAGAAGGCTATAACAGTTTAGGAGACCCACTGTTTAATAATGGCCCTTTAAGCAGCTTAATGCTGCCTGATGCCCCTGTAAAAATAGGCTCTGTGACTTTAAGAATCCCTCCTTCATAAATGAAACAAGATGGGTCTGCTTATGTGTCACACACAAAAGGACCAGCTGGGGTTGGTAAATGTTACAATGACATTTCCCAGTGAATGCATTTATTTTGGTTGAAAGCAATGTTAAAGTTGAAAAAAGCTTCAAAAACGCTGCTTCTGCGCATAGCCCAAGTGGGGGAGGAACATTTTGGTCCGGGGTTATTTATTTTGCCTTATATACAAGTCATTAACCTGGAAAGGATGTACCCTAACATATTTCCCAGCAAAATCCGTTTTGGTATGTTTTTTGGTGCATCGGTAAAAATGGCATGAAACTCTGAAAACATTGTTTAAAGCTGTGAACTAGGAGTCAGGAATGCTTCCAGGGGTGATCCCCATGATGTCCCCGTGTCATTTGAGCAGTGTTTCCATCATTTTTTTGAAGTTTTTAGACCTTAAAAGAACCCCCGGGGGAGATTGCGTTAAAAATGTTCTGGTCTCCCATAGACTTACATTGGGTTCGTTGATCTGTCCGAGTACCCGAGTATTACAATTCGCTCGACCCGAACAATGAGCATTTTAGTGCTCGCCAATCACTATTAAAAATAATTTTATCATGGATCTTTTCTCAGAACTGGACCCCTTTTTTTAATTAAAGGTTACAGTTCATTTTTGTGTGTTATACTGTACAGAAATATGTCTGTTTTTCTTCAACGTAAATCTCCCATTTAAGAAGGGCCCACAATTACTCAGAATGGTTTAGGTCTGGTGAGGAAGGGGTTGTATCATTATTCTTTAATCTTTACTGGGAGCCGAGCAGTGGAGACATTGATGCTGCAATGGAGCATTGTCCTGCAGAACAATCATAATTTTCTTGAAATATACAGATCTATTCCTGTAACACTGTATGAAGGAAGAGTCTCCTAAACACTGGTAATAGGTTTGGGACTTGATTTTAAGTTCATCTGCCACCTGAAAAGGTCCATCAAGCTCATCATTAATAATCCCAACCCATAGCTATTCCCCACCTTCACCTTGCTGGTGTCAAAATAGATGTTTGTACCAATTACTTCTTCAACCATTGCCAACTGGTCCATTAAGAGTCGCTCTAATCTCATCAGTCCATAAAACCTTTAAAAAATCTGTCTTCAGATATTTATTGGTTCAGTCTTGATGTTTCATCTTCTGTGTCTTGCTCGGTCAGGTTCAGCCTTTCTTACCTCGGCCATGTCTCTGAGCACTGAACACCTTGTACTTCTGTGTCTTGCTCAGTGGTCAGGTTCAGCCTTCCTCACCTCGGCCATGTCTCTGAGCACTGAGCACCTTGTACTTCAGAGTCACAGACTTCATCATGTCGCTCTATCCCCGTTATCTCTGCCCAGGGCTCGTCTAGTGTGCCCCCCTGCCATTCTGTATCAAGTTTTTCTGTATCATCTGGCTGCCCTCACCGATAAGTTAAGCTTTGGGTGGGCCCGTCTGAGTGAGGGGCTTGGGGCGACTTCAACCTCTGCTTCTCCAGAAGTTATGCTACTGGGAGAGCAGTAAATGAGGATACTTGTAAAGTTTGAGTAGATTAAATTCTCTCATCTTTTTTTAGAACTTAAATATTTTACTGTATGCAGAAATCCTCATGAGAGATATTCAGCCCCTTCCACAATTACATTAGGTCATCGGGATATTAGTAAAAGTACCAAACAGCAGTTCTGTCAGAAGAATCGTTCTAGAAGCAGCATTGATGTTCAATATATTTATTTTTGCATAAAAGTTGTTACTAATATGCAAAGATGAAATAAGAAAGTCTGTAGATACAGTAACTTTCTATAGAGAGGAGCAGATGTTGATGATTCCGCTCCTCGGGCCATTGGTTGTACTTGTGCTGTTTTTGCACATCCAGGTCTGGATCACACGATGGAGAGGAGAAGAGCAGGAATGTGTAACGTGTGATCCGTGTAGATGTAATTTTCTTGGATTCTTGCAGCACCGCGATCAACCATATGGCCTTCTGTCTGGCCATGGACAGGTAGATGAAGGAGCAGCCGCTTCTTCATTCTGTCCATGACCCGGTAGTGTCTGTATATGGCCGGGGTCACAATTGCCGCTGTCACTCAAGACTGGAGTTTGTTTCTATGCAGCTGAGCGCTAAGGTCCAAGTGCCGGTGGCAGTGCCGGGTATTGAGACGCGAGACTCGTGCGAGTTTCTTTCAAGGGTGACCCCGGCCTATGGCCAAGTATGAGAAGGAGCAGCCGCTGCCTTCTTTTTGGCCATATCCGGTGGAGAAGGAGCAGCCGCTGCCTTCTCTGTCCATATCCAGTAGTCTTGTCCTTACCACCACAGTGTAAATGAGTCAACCAAATGGCAAGTTTGGCTGAAAGAAGTCCTTCAATTTCAGCCTTTGTTTACTTGCCATTTCGATCCAGAGGAAGGCGAAAAATAACCCCGAGGACTTGTTGTTGGAATATCCTCAGGGGAAAAAAATTCCTTCCTGACCCCAAATATGGCAATCGGAATACATCCCTGGATGTTTGGTGCTCGAATCTACGTGGCTATTAATGTGGTGGAAGCTCTGTAGTATTTGTCACAGTCCGGTAAATTAGAAAGTCCAGGTAATTGTCTCATCCGATTAATTAAAGCTTCATTCCTCGATGTTGCTGGAATGGGGCTGATTTATATCAACCTATTACTCCTGTAAGAAAAGAAATATATTCAAAATAAAGAAATGGAAGCGACTCGACACCATCATAAAGTTTGGGAGGAGATCACAATATCGCAGGTTGCACATTTCAAAAAGGGTCCGTGGACCACAGGGGAGCCCAGTTTAATAGACACCAAACTGGGGAAACAATTGCAGGCCAAAAATGAAGAAAAGCGTCACTCGCCGTATAAAAATACTCCTTTATTAATGTCCTGTAGACTATATCGGCTGGACTCTGTGAACAGTCGCACCTGATACTTCTCTCTCTACTGATGATATGTCTTAAAGGATGTTATTAAGAAAGTGATTTTTAAAGGTGAGCGCTGCTTTTCTCCTTTTTAAGAAGAGAAATGTACATTTCTTAGAACTGGCGCCTGGGGGATATAATGATGAGGTGTATGGTGGGTATGTGTGCTACTGGGCAGAGGTAACACTATGGATGTCCCTATGTGCTATACTTACATTTTCGTAATGGAATGGTGGTTCGGCTCTGCCGGACTCCACGTCGCTCCAGTTTATGGAGCGGAAGAATGGGCGTTCTCTAATGAACGATGTTATGGCATACCGAGCAGATGGAGTTTTGCAGAGAAGCTGGAAGATGAGAGAGACCATTGATTGTTATATTATGTATTATTACTGATACGTTATTACACAATGTCTATGGACTGTCAGCATCATGTCCTCTATCCTTTCTTATAATCTACCATCATTCTTCCTCACCTAATCCTACTTACCCCTTCTAGGATGTCAAGCTCATCGATGGAGATGCAGGGTGGGAAATATAGGACGTTGTCCAAAGACTCATGGTAGTCGTCCATATCGCCACTGTTATAGAATGGAGACGTCCCCACAATCATCATGTACAGGATGACACCAAATGAAAAGGAATCTGCCAGATGATTGTAGCCTTCTCTATCCAGTACCTGTAGGAACATAAGATAGGAGATGAGCTGAATATACCGGGGAGGGGATTTACACACTGAGCCTATGAGGACCGGTCTGTGATGAGATATGAGCTGGATACTCAGATTAGTACTCAATCCTACTATCGACATCAATCACTCAGGGATGTTCCTTACCTCAGGCGCGATGTAACCCTTCGTGCCAACAAGTTCTTCCAAGATGTCATCCTTGCCCACATTCACGGCTGAAGTGCCAAAGTCACAGATTTTTATGTGTCCAGTGCCATCAATGAGGACGTTATGAGGCTTCAGGTCACTGCAGAGAAAAGGAGCAGACACTGATGGTGAGGATAATTCATGAAAAGAACTTTCTACAATAGATATGTAAGGTGACAACATAGATTTATGAAGATGAACTGATTACCGATGTATCACGCCGTGTTCATGGAGGAACTGGATTCCGCAAACCATTTCTGCTGCAAAGCGCCTGTGGAGAAGAAAGTAGAGGATGGATCAGTGGTTACACACACTTTAGGACCATAATTAACGGGCAGCAGATTATTATGATTCAGCCTAAGACATTTACCTTGTGGTCTCTATATCGAACTTCATCGATTCTAACATTTGGCTAAACAGATCTCCTCCGGCCATTGCCTCCATGGCTATTATATAATCTTGTGATGTTTCTACAAAGCCCCTCAGAGATGTTATGAAGTGGCAGTCGGCGCCAATACTTAGGACCTTTAACTCTGTAGAGAATGTTTCTTCATCACAACAACTCTTTTCCATGATCTTAAGGGCTAGTAATTCTTTGCTGACCGGATCTGATGCCAAGGCGACCTGGAGAAAAGTCACAGAAGATCAGAGCAAACTCTCATCTATTCTAGGGATCTGTGTAATGGATCACTGGTGTATCCCAATTACCATTACATATGAAGATCCTGTAATGAATATTTATACCATCCTGTGTATCTGGTGAAGAATACATTGGGGAGCACGGAGTAGTATAAATTCTTACCTTTCCATAGCTTCCTCTTCCAATATCGGTGAGTAAATTAAGGCTGTAAAGGTCAATAGGATTTTCTATTTTAACCAGTTTTCTCTCAGGTAAAATAGGGGAGCTGGCATCACCAAGGTCTTCTGCTTTCACATCTGCTATGCCAGAGGGCATCATAACGTTTGCACCTGCTGAGATAATATAAGATTTGTTAATCTCTTTGAGAACAAATAATGAAAATACACTTTCCATTAAAGGGAATCTGTCACCCCTTTTTTGAGATATCATACAATGATATCATTCAATTGTGTGTCACATAAGGATTCTCTTAGTACTTTTGCTTCCCCCTGACCCCGCACCTTTCATGCATAAATACCTTTTTTATATCGGTTCAGATGTATGTAAACTGCCGCTGTCCGATCCGCTGGGCGGGGCTTATTCACCTGCTCCCCCCATCCCTGTCTGGCTCTACACAAGAAGAAATGCATAGAGCAAGACAGGGAGGGGGGAGCAGTTGAATAAGCCCTGCCCAGCGGACCGGACAGCGGCAGTTTACATACATCTGAACCGATATAAAAAAGGTATTTATGCATGAAAGGTGCGGGGTTAGGGGGAAGCAAAAGTACTAAGAGAATCCTTATGTGACACACAATTGAATGATATCATTGTATGATATCTCAAAAAAGGGGTGACAGATTCCCTTTAAATGCGGGCTCAGGCGCTGAGCATGCATTTTACCAGGCTAACACCAGCTGTATTACATAGCTGCCACCTGCCTATAACTGCAGTGACTGGAGAACACTCCGATTGCTTCAGTTTTACTATTTCATTGCTAAGAGTGGTACTTAAATTAAGTAAATGCCGATTTGTGCGCACCAGCACCCATTAGTCCCCTCAGGACACAATTGCAAGGGGTTTATCGGTTGTAATGTCTATATGGGCCCTATCTTTTATTTTCATCCAAATGTTAAGACCAGCCTGGCTTAATTTCATATGAAAACGTAACTAAAGCTATATACAGCGATACAGTCCCTTTACAAGAGATCAGAAAATCTCTGGGTCAAATCTTCTAAAGAGACTAAAAAATGAAATAAATAAAAAAAGTTTTTTTGTTTCTTTTTTAAATTCAAAAATTTAATTTGAATTACTTATCCTTCCCAGTTAATAATAATAAAAAATGAGCATAACTAGGATCACTCCATTAGTATAAGTCCACTATACAAAAATATAAAAATAATTATCCCAAACAGTAAATACTGAAATGAGAAAAAAATGGAACTACCAAAATTGCATTTTTTTCAAAATCAGAATGTTACAATGTCTCAGAATATGGCGACACAAACCAATTGTCATTTTTTTTCTTATTAAATTTCTAATTTTCTTCCACCATTTTAGTAAAAAGAAAACCTATGCATATTGGGCATTACCAGAATTGTATCTGACATGGGAAATTTTTTTGTTGTGAGGTCATTTTTATCACACAATTAACACAATAAAGAACAAACATGTCGGAATCCCTTTTTTCTACACAATTTTACCAAACAATTTTTTTTTCCTTTTTTAAAAAAAAAAGCAAAAAAAACATTGAATGACAAAATAAATGCGGTCGTTTGAAGCTACAGCTCGGCCCACTGAAAAAAAAACAAGCTCACATATGGCTGTATTAGAAGACAAATGAAGAAATAAAATTATGGCTTTTTCGAAAAAGGGAGGGAAAAAAACGAAAAACTACCCGGTCAAGAAGGGGTTAATAAATATAGCTCCAGATATCACATATTACAATTTTAAACAGAACTCTATACATCAGCAGGAAGTGTCGAATATTTGGTGTTTCATTTATCAAAACTGTCTAATTGCAAAAATGTCCCTGTTGCCCGTAGCAACGATTCACAGCACAGATTCCGGTTCTTAACATTCTATAGAACACTGAAATGTGACTGGCTGCTACGGGCAGCAAGGACAGTTCTTCCACAAGTCAGCATTGATAATTGAGGTCTGCACATAATTTTAGGAGTATAATCCCCCTCTCCCCCAGTCTTATCCTACTGAGCTGTTTCCATCTTACCTGTTTCATCTTCATCCATTGCTCTTTCTGGTAAAGAAACGCTGATGGTTTTGGCTGATGACTGGGATCTCCATAGTGCACCATTCCCATTAATAAT
Source organism: Dendrobates tinctorius (assembly GCF_039654945.1). Lineage (NCBI taxonomy): Eukaryota > Metazoa > Chordata > Amphibia > Anura > Dendrobatidae > Dendrobates > Dendrobates tinctorius. Next base: position 10,124,610 of record NW_027361715.1, read on the forward strand.
GGGTGTAGCATAGGTCAGCTGTCTCCTGCATTGGATAACCCAGTCTCTGCTGTTCCGAATTCTTTTCTTGGCTGCCGCTCTTTGCAGGTCCAGGATGTCTTTTCTTTCAGATCTGGATGAGACCTGGCTAGGAGTTTCTTTGAGACCCTCGTCCAGCTTTATATCTGTGCCGATGTTTCTCCGCTTATTTAGGATGGCTTCTTTATTCCTCATCCTTATTGCAGGGGCCAGATCTCCAATTTTTTTCAAGGAGATAAGTATGGCACTCTGAAGCTCAGCGGAGGCTGCAGAGTGGGACTCCATGAGGTTCTCCATAATCCTTCTCTCTGTAAGGATCTCATGTCTTTTGGACTTTCTAATTTTCTCAAGATTTTGTCGTTTGGACGCCATTTCAGAGGCGTCAGTGTCCATGATCGGTAGAGTAATGTCTTTTTGCCCTAAAGCGAATAATAATACCTGCTCTTCATTTAATCCTCTCCTCTCTCTCAGTACCTGATCTCGTTGGGCTCGTCTTCTCTCTTTATCCATTTTGTAATCAATTTTTGCTTCGTTTATCACGAAAAACAAAAGGAACTCCCTCACCCTTGGGGGTCTGTGAGGCAGTGATTTCCTACGGGCTGTAACACTGGAATGTAGAATGTGATGATGTCATCACATCATTGTGACATAGATAATACTGTGATGTCACAGCAAGAATCATGTAGATGGACAGATACATAGACGATAGATATAAACTTTGTAGTATATATATACTGTATATATATATGTATATATATATATATATATAATTAAATAATATAAATACAATCTAAAATATATATATAATTATAAGCAGAAAATTTAATGTAGGGTCACTGTTTAGGAAATAAATATAAGTAGGAAAGGTGGAATTTAATACATTACATAATTAAGGCTTAAATGCTGCTATGAATCTCAGTTCTCAGATGTAGTTCAAATTTTAAGGTTAAGTGGAAACACCCATTAAATTGTATACACACATTAAACAGTGTCATGGTAACAAGTTTTGACTTTTCAGTCAGCTAAATCTCTTATGGCCCATTTACAATTTGCCTAAAAATTCCACACACCTTAATAAAGGTCATTGTATCCTTGGGGTATGTGCACACATTAAGAATTTGGTGCAGAAATTTCTGTATCTCTTCGCAGGAAAAACGTTGCATAAAATAGGCAGCTTTTTTTTGCTGCGTTACTTGCGTTTTTTGGTGCAGATTTTACCCCACTCATTAGTATGAATGAAATCTTCATCAAAAACGATGAAAGAATTGACGTGTTTCAGGTTTAAATCTGCACTGAATCTACAAGGAAAAAATAAGCAACGCGTGCATGAGACTTCAGGATTCTCATTCGCTTCCCTGGCATCAGGAGACCCTTCAGGTTTTGCGACAAATCTGATACTTATTAGCTAGATCCATTTATTAGAAAGAGGAATTTTGGAATGGGGAAATGGATTTATTCTGTCTTCTGTGTTTTTCCACTTCTTACCCAAAACTGCAGGGGCTCCTTTTTGATGTCCTCGTCCAAAACGTTCAGTATTAGTAGGTGATGGATTGTCAGAATCTGGCCCCGGAACACCAGGCCTCAGTAGTTGCGAGTCCTAGCCCCGTACTCTTCCACCTGCTCTTGCTCTGGATCTTCCAGTTATGATTTAATCTAGAATATTTTGCCTTCGTAATCCAGAGACAGACTACAACACTGCCCAAGCATTCACCCTCTGCTCCCTAGACTTTCTATCTGCGAAGTAACTGCCTCTAGGCAAAAGATGACGATGGTGGTAGTAGTTGCATTTAAGGCACAGTTATGAAGCAGCCATAACAACTTGAAACAGAAGTATTTTTACCGAAATACCACACTGCTCAATATGTGGCCTGTGTTTTTATTTTTTCCCAAAAAATAGTGTATAGACCTAGGGTAACAGACAGCAAATACAGTGGAATGTAGGCCTGAATTGCCACAAGTTGTAGGCCACAAATAGATCAGGCGTCTGACAGCGATACCAGACTGTTCAATATGTGGCCTGTATTTTTTAATTTTTTACCCCAAAATAGTAAAATTGTGTTTAGAGGTAGGGTAACACACAGCAAAAAAGGTGAATGGAAGCCTCAAAAGCACCCTTTGTAGCCCACAGATAGAGGAGGCGTGTCACAGAAATACCACACTGTTCAGTATGTGGCCTGCAGTTTTTTAATTTTTTACCCCAAAATAGTGTATAGACCTAGGGTAGCAGACAGCAAAAAAGAGGAATGTAGGCCTGAAAAGTAGAGCACAGATAGACCAGGCGTCTGATGGAGATAACAGACTGTTAATTATGTGGCCTGGAGTTTTTTAATTTTTTTTTTACCTTAAAATACTGTATAGATCTAGGGTAACAGACAGCAAAAACAGTTTAATATAGGCCGGAAATGCCACAACTTGTAGAACACAGATAGATCTGGTATCTGACGGAGATAGAACACTGTTAAATATGTGGCCTGGATTTTTTTTGGCCCGCCAAAATTGTCAATAAGTTGGCGATGACACTAAAAAGAATTGTTGGAGTACTAAAATTGTAAAATATTTAGCGCAATGATATGCGATGCGTGTGGCGTACAAAACACAGTGATAAATATATGAACTGTAGCTAAATATTTTTTGGCCAGCTAAATATTTTTTGGTCAGCAAAGTGGTTTACAAAAATGTTGTAAGACACTCCAAAAATACTACAGTACCACAAAAAAAGGCCAGAATTTTCTGCGCACTCAGGTGTGAGGCCTAGGACGGACAAAGCCGTTTTAAATTGCTGGATTTTCACACTGTTGTATTAAAATGATTTGGCTGTAGTCTGCAGTGTGAACAAGCAAATAAATGTAGAAAAAAAGGGGGCTCTGGATTGTCTGCCAGGCTATTGGATTGCCCACCTGGGCAGTAGGGATACTCGGTACCGGGCCTCTTCTTAAAGGGGCAGTGTCAAGGCAGCAGTGACCCGGTTCTTGGCCCTGGGCGTCAAATAAAAGGGGATATTTACAAGGGAAAAATAAAGAGTTTGCAAAAAATGTTCGTGACGCCACCTGTGGTTTCCGGTCAGAGGTGACCAGCGCTGCAGGGCAGAGCCTCTGGGACTGATGGTGATGCAGCAGAGTTGGTATAGCTCTCCACAGGCAGAGCTTTGTCCCAGGGCAGCAGTTGTAGTAAATATGTTGTGTTTGATGATGATAGATGTAGCAGTGCTGAGTAGGTGTTGCAGAAAGAATTCAGAGGACAAAGCTGAGTGCAGTTCCAAAGCTTTACTCACAGTTCTGATGCGCATATGCCCGCTTGATGCTGCGTCCTCCAGGTGAGAGGTCCAGCAAACTTCCCAGTGGATGGAGAACACCTTTCCAGTACTCCTTTCAGTATGTGCCTTTCCTGACCATCTCACCGTGCTGGCTTTTCTACTACTCTTCCTTCCCAACACTTCACAGTAAGTGTCCAGGCCAGCAGTCGTGGACCTTGTCGGGTAACGTCCTCGCTGTGTTCCTTTGCTCCCTCCGGAGAAGATAACTGTGGCTCATGGCTGAGTTACCCAAAGGTGCCTCTGCCTTCGGCTTGCTAGTTGAGTCTGCTGAGATCGCTACTAGGCTCGGGGGCCGATACCCCTCTGCGACCTGATCTCTCCACTCGACGTCTGCCGGCATGGAACGAGCACCACGGGCAGTATGGTCGATGCGCTGTGCCTCTAGGGATCCCTTCCCTCTTCAGGGATCTTCCTTCTGTTCCTTTCCTTCCAGCAGCTCCTCCTGACCAGGAGCTGCTCCACACGTCTGTTCACCTCTTCCTCTACGGGAAGACTCTCTACACACGTCCTTCCCCTTCCTCCCCTCAGGGAAGACTCTTTACTAAACTCTCACTTCTCCTGCTCTAAGCCCTCTAGTTCCATCCACCTCCCAACACCCTTTACCACCCGGCAGGGTTGAGATCCTCCTCCGTTGAGGTCCATCCAGGGTGCCCTGCTGCTCTAGGGTGTGTGTTGGGTGCAGGTGTTAGTCCTGTTAGGTGTCTCCCTCTTACCTGGGAAGTGGGATACCACACCTCTGGGTGAGGTGCAGTACCTCTGTGGCGACTGAACCCTCAGTGGCACCACATTATGAAACACCGCAGCCATCTTAGTTGTGATCGTGGAGTGATTGGCTGGCCGAACAGCATCATCAGGGGTATAAGAGACCGGATGCCGCCCTGCTCGACACATTCAGCTCTGTTGTGAGAGTGTAGGTAGAGCGGCTGCATTGATAGGGTCAGAATTAGAGATTTCTTAGTTAGTGTGGGGTCTACCATTCTAAATACTGACATCCAGCTTAACCAACAGTCCTTCTAAGGACTAATTCCGGAGTTTATAGGTTCCAGTATTCCAGTATTAGACAGGCAGGGTAGTGTACGTCGCTGTATACACATCAGTGCAACTCCTGAAGGCATTGTATGTGTGTATATAGAGCATTGCATACATCAAGAGGGTCCATTCCTTTCCTGTGTTCTGGTGCTGCTGCTGCTACTACTACCTGTGGGATATATTAGCTGTATATAGCTAGCTCCAGGTGTAATTGGAATACAAGCCACACATTTTTTGGTGTAGTATCTCCGTGCCAGCTCATATCTGTAAAAACAATATCAGGATCAGAGATCAAAGATATATATATATATATATATATACATATATATATATATATATACAGGGTAATAATCAATATTTCAATTAATTATTGTTACAGTGGTAGAATACACATAAAAATTAATACACATAATTAAAAAATAATACCAAGACACTGCTACCTAGAGGTGTCAGCACAACTATCATATATTGTTTATATATATAAAAAATGATATTTCATGCAGAAATGGCCCTAAAAAATCCTTTATCAGAAGTCAGGAAAAACCTGAACAATATAAATCCATAAGTCTTTAATTAAATCTCAAAAACATAAGGATCAGGGACAATAAAAGAGTAAAAGTGCTAAAAAATATTGAAAAATATATTATTTGTGCAAAAAATAAATAATAACTATACACTCACTGGCCACTTTATTAGGTACACCATGCTAGTAACGGGTTGGACCCCCTTTTGCCTTCAGAACTGCCTCAATTCTTCGTGGCAGAGATTCAACAAGGTGCTGGAAGCATTCCTCAGAGATTTTGGATCATATTGACATGATGGCATCACACAGTTGGCGCAGATTTGTCGGCTGCACATCCCTGATGCGAATCTCCCGTTCCACCACATCCCAAAGATGCTCTATTGGATTGAGATCTGGTGACTGAGGAGGCCATTTGAGTACAGTGAACTCATTGTCATGTTCAAGAAACCAATCTGAGATGATTCGAGCTTTATGACATGGCGCATTATCCTGCTGAAAGTAGCCATCAGATGTTGGGTACATTGTGGTCATAAAGGGATGGACATGGTCAGCAACAATACTCAGGTAGGCTGTGGCGTTGCAACGATGCTCAATTGGTACCAAGGGGCCCAAAGAGTGCCAAGAAAAAATTCCCCACACCATGACACCACCACCACCAGCCTGAACCGTTGATACAAGGCAGGATGGATCCATGCTTTCATGTTGTTTACGCCAAATTCTGACCCTACCATCCGAATGTCGCAGCAGAAATCGAGACTCATCAGACCAGGCAACGTTTTTCCAATCTTCTACTGTCCAATTTCGATGAGCTTGTGCAAATTGTAGCCTCAGTTTCCTGTTCTTAGCTGAGAGGAGTGGTACCCAGTGTGGTCTTCTGCTGCTGTAGCCCATCTGCCTCAAAGTTCGACGCACTGTGCGTTCAGAGATGCTCTTCTGCCTACCTTGGTTGTAACGGGTGGCAATTTGAGTCACTGTTGCCTTTTTATCAGCTCGAACCAGTCTGCCCATTCTCCTCTGACCTCTGGCATCAACAAGGCATTTCCGGCCACAGAACTGCCGCTCACTGGATTTTTTTTCTTTTTTGGACCATTCTCTGTAAACCCTAGAGATGGTTGTGCGTGAAAATCCCAGTAGATCAGCAGTTTCTGAAATACTCAGACCAGCCCTTCTGGCACCAACAATCATGCCACGTTCAAAGGCACTCAAATCACCTTTCTTCCCCATACTGATGCTCGGTTTGAACTGCAGGAGATTGTCTTGACCATGTCTACATGCTTAAATGCACTGAGTTGCCGCCATGTGATTGGCTGATTAGAAATTAAGTCTTAACACACAGTTGGACAGGTGTACCTAATAAAGTGGCCAGTGAGTGTATATATATATATATATATATATATAGTGATGCAGTGACCCCTGTGACAGCTAGAGGGCGCTGTATGGGCTGCCCGGGACATGCATGATGGGAAAATGGTGAGCGGCAGGATTATAAATGGCCGATATGTATCACAGGGGTGGGTGCCTGTGATGGAAGTTGGAATATGTATTAATCAGCAGAGATAATACTGCTGAGGGTTTGTTGCTGTGTATTGGGAAAGCTTCTAGGTGATTTGGTGAGATGGGTGGGACCAGTCACCTACAAACCCACCAAGGGGCATGTGTCTGAATGCCCAATGTAAAGCCTGTATGTGTGTGGCTGTGTGTGGAATAGGACCTGTAGTGAGGTCATGACCATGTGATCCATACCTCACCTGTGGGTGTGGTTATGTACCATATAATGTGCCTGGGGTCTGGTCACATGGGGAGAGAGTTAATTTTTAGTGTTCAGGTTGAACATTCTATTGACTTTGAAATCTTTTCCTCCATTGATTTACAAGTGAACACTAAACTCAGTAAGTAAATATCACTCTATGTGAATGTCTTTAGTCTAAATTAATCTTTTTGATATATACTATTTATATACAGTGGGGAAAATAAATATTTGATACACTACCGATTTTGCAAGTTTTCCCACCTACACTTCACCTGGGAGAGACAGAATCTAAAAATAAAATCCAGAAAATCACATTGTATGATTTTTACATAATTAATTTGCATTTTGAAAAAAGTATTTCATCACCTACTAACAAGCAAGAGTTCTGGTTCTCACAGACCTGTTAGTTTTTCTTTAGGAAGCCTCCTACTCTGCACTCATTACTTGTATTAATTGCACCTGTTTGTACTCGTTACCTGTACAAAAGACACCTGTCCACACACTCAATCACACTCCAACCACTCCACCATGGTCAAGACCAAAGAGCTGTCTCAGGACACCAGGGACAAAATTGTAGACCTGCACAAGGCTGTTATGGACTATAAGACAATAGGCAAGCTGCTTGGTGCATAAGGCAACTACTGTTGGAGCAATTATTAGAAAATGGAAGAAACACAAGATCACTGTCAATCTTCCTCAGTCTGGGGCTCCATTCAAGATCTCACAACGTGAGAATAAGGATGATTCTGAGAAAGGAATCAGTTCAGAACTACACGGGAGGACCTGACCAATGACCTGAAGAGAGCTGAGTCTACAGTTTCAAACATTACCATTAGTAACACACTACGCCGTCATGGATTAAAATCCTGCAGGACACTCAAAGTCCACCTGCTCACTCAGCACATGTCCAGGCCCATTTGAAGTTCGACAGCGATCATCTGTATGCAGTGTCGGACTGGGGTGCCAAGGGCCCACCAGTAAAATTGACTTTGGGGGCCCCCTTGTTACCTGCACACAAATATTACACTACCCTTGCTCACAAATTTACCTATAGCAGTATATAATAATAAACTGGCTAGTTTGGTTAATGAATGATGAGATGCTGCTTTTTTCTGTATAGAGTGAATTATGCCAAGTTCTGCCCACACAATGGGATTGGGGGCCCAGATCTGCACAGGGGCCCACCGGGGAATTCCCCTGTTACCCTATAGGCCAGTCCGAGCCTGGCGCCGGAGATCGTGGTACGCGTAGAAACTGAATGCATACCACGATCTCCGGCGCCATACTTACATACTTACCTGACCGGGAGGATTGATGCCATGGTGCTTCTCTTCTCGCTGGAGACCGGGCAGGAGTTCGGCGTCGCAATCACGCATGCGCATAGCGCTATTTGGCGCCATTTTACTGAAGACACATTTGCACTGTGTCTTCAGCAATATGGCGCCGGACAGCGTGGTATGGGCATGCGTGTACTCCAGCGCTGCACTCCTCCCCCGGCCTGCGGCAGAACACGACAGTTCTGGAGCACAGGGAAGAAAGGTGAGTATAAATATTTTTTTTGTATGTGTGCAGTTTAATAGGGGTGACAGGGACATTACATATCAGGATAAGGGGGTGAGAGATAGCATGCATACCAGGATAAGGGGTGAGGGGACCATGCATGCCAGAATTGGGGGGTGAGGGGACCATGCATATCAGTATTGGGGGGTGAGGGGACCATGCATATCAGGATTGGGGGGTGAGGGGACCATGCATATCAGGATTGGGGGTTAGGGGACCATGCATATCAGGATTGGGGGATGAGGGGACCATGCATACCAGGATTGGGGGTGAGGGAACCATGCATATGAGGATGAGGAATGGGGTGCCATGCATACCAGGTTTGGGGGGGTGAGGGGACCATACATACCAGAATAGGGATGAGGAGGCCATGCATACCATTATAGGGATGAGGGCGCCATACATTCCATTATAGGGATGAGGGGGTGCCATGCATACCAGGATAGGAGGGGGGCAGCACATACCAGGATGGGAGACCATATACCAATAAAAATGCTCACCACCCGGGCATAGAACGGGTTCAATAGCTAGAAGGCTATAACAGTTTAGGAGACCCACTGTTTAATAATGGCCCTTTAAGCAGCTTAATGCTGCCTGATGCCCCTGTAAAAATAGGCTCTGTGACTTTAAGAATCCCTCCTTCATAAATGAAACAAGATGGGGCTGCTTATGTGTCACACACAAAAGGACCAGCTGGGGTTGGTAAATGTTACAATGACATTTCCCAGTGAATGCGTTTGTTTTGGTTGAAAGCAATGTTAAAGTTGAAAAAAGCTTCAAAAACGCTGCTTCTGAGCATAGCCCAAGTGGGGGAGGAACATTTTGGTACGGGGTTATTTATTTTGCATTATATACAAGTCATTAACCTGGAAAGGATGTATCCTAACATATTTCCCAGCAAAATCCGTTTTGGTATGTTTTTTGGTGCATCGGTAAAAATGGCATGAAACTCTGAAAACATTGTTTAAAGCTGTGAACTAGGAGTCAGGAATGCTTCCAGGGGCGATCCCCATGATGTCCCCGTGTCATTTGAGCAGTGTTTCCATCATTTTTTGAAATTTTTAGACCTTAAAAGGACCCCCGGGGGAGATTGCGTTAAAAATGTTCTGGTCTCCCATAGACTTACATTGGGCTCGTTGATCTGTCCGAGTACCCGAGTATTACAATTTGCTTGACCCGAACAACGAGCATTTTAGTGCTCGCCCTTCACTATTAAAAATAATTTTATCATGGATCTTTTCTCAGAACTGGACCCCTTTTTTTAATTAAAGGTTACAGTTCATTTTTGTGTGTTATACTGTACAGAAATGTGTCTGTTTTTCTTCACCGTAAATCTCCCATTTAAGAAGGGCCCACAATTACTCAGAATGGTTTAGGTCCGGTGAGCAAGGGGTTGTATCATTATTCTTTCATCTTTACTGGGAGCCGAGCAGTGGAGACATTGATGCTGCAATGGAGCATTGTCGTGCAGAACAATCATAATTTTTTTGAAATATACAGATCTATTCCTGTAGCACTGTATGAAGGAAGAGTCTCCTAAACACTGGTAATAGGTTTGGGACTTGATTTTAAGTTCATCTGCCACCAGAAAAGGTCCATCAAGCTCATCATTAATAATCCCAACCCATAGCTATTCCTCACCTTCACCTTGCTGGTGTCAAAATAGATGTTTGTACCAATTACTTCTTCAACCATTGCCAACTGGTCCATCAAGAGTCGCTCTAATCTCATCAGTCCATAAAACCTTTAAAAAATCTGTCTTCAGATATTTCTTGGTTCAGTCTTGATGTTTCACCTTCTGTGTCTTGCTCGGTCAGGTTCAGCCTTCCTTACCTCGGCCATGTCTCTGAGCACTGAACACCTTGTACTTCTGTGTCTTGCTCAGTGGTGGTCAGGTTCAGCCTTCCTCACCTCGGCCATGTCTCTGAGCACTGAGCACCTTGTACTTCAGAGTCACAGACTTCATCATGTCGCTCTATCCCCGTTATCTCTGCCCAGGGCTCGTCTAGTGTGCCCCCCTGCCATTCTGTATCAAGTTTTTCTGTATCATCTGGCTGCCCTCACCGATAAGTTAAGCTTTGGGTGGGCCCGTCTGAGTGAGGGGCTTGGGGCGACTTCAACCTCTGCTTCTCCAGAAGTTATGCTACTGGGAGAGCAGTAAATGAGGATACTTGTAAAGTTTGAGTAGATTAAATTCTCTCATCTTTTTTTAGAACTTAAATATTTTACTGTATGCAGAAATCCTCATGAGAAATATTCAGCCCCTTCCACAATTACATTAGGTCATCGGGATATTAGTAAAAGTACCAAACAGCAGTTTTGTCAGAAGAATCGTTCTAGAAGCAGCATAGATGTTCAATATATTTATTTTTGCATAAAAGTTGTTACTAATATGCAAAGATGAAATAAGAAAGTCTGTAGATACAGTAACTTTCTATAGAGAGGAGCAGATGTTGATGATTCCGCTCCTCGGGCCATTGGTTGTACTTGTGCTGTTTTTGCACATCCAGGTCTGGATCACACACGATGGAGAGGAGAAGAGCAGGAATGTGTAACGTGTGGTCTGTGTAGATGGAGTTTGCTTGGATTCTTACAACACCGCGATCAACCAAATGGCCTTCTGTCTGGCCATGGTCAGGTAGATGAAGGACCAGCGCGCTTCTTCATTCTGTCCATGACCCGGTAGTGTCTGTATATGGCCAGGGTCACAATTGCCGCTGTCACTCAGGACCGGAGTTTGTTTCTATGCAGCTGAGCACTAAGGTCCAAGTGCCGGTGGCAGTGCCAGGTATTGAGACGCGAGACTCGTGCGAGTTTCTCGCAAGGGTGACCACGGCCTATGGCCAAGTATGAGGAGCAGCCGCTGCCTTCTTTTTGGCCATATCCGGTGGAGAAGGAGCAGCCGCTACCTTCTTTTTGTCTATATCTGGGGGAGAAGGAGCAGCCGCTGCCTTCTCTGTCCACATCCAGTAGTCTTGTCCTTACCACCACAGTGTAAATGAGTCAACCAAATGGCAAGTTTGGCTGAAAGAAGTCCTTCAATTTCAGCCTTTGTTTACTTGCCATTTCGATCCGGAGGAAGGCGAAAAATAACCCCGAGGACTTGTTGTTGGAATATCCTCAGGGGAAAAAAATTCCTTCCTGACCCCAAATATGGCGATCGGAATACATCCCTGGATGTTTGGTGCTCGAATCTACGTGGCTGTTATGTGGTGGATAGTGTTGAGCGATACCGTTCGATGCCCAAAAATATCGTATCGGATGTTATCGCCCGATACGAAAAAAATATCGGGTATCGCCGATTCCGATACCGGAAGTCCCATTCAAGTCAATGGGACTTCCGGTATCGGAATTTAAAAAAGCCCTTTATTTCCTTGTTGGCAAATTCTACATAATTGAAAACAAATAAGAATCATGTAGAATGTATTGTGGGAGGAGACATTAAAGGCATAGTGGTTTATTCAAATCACATGGCATAGCATGAATTCCAATTTTTTTTTTCAAGACGTTCGGAGTTAAAAAGATATTGACTATGTTAACCTTTTTTATATTTTGTCAGATATGTATGTTTCACAACTTCCATGCTCTTCACCTTCTTTTGTACTTCTCCCACACTTTCTCCTTCATGATCCGCAGCAGTAGCATTTTTTTCATCAACTTTTTCTTCACCTTATTCATCTTCTTCTTCTTCATCTTCTTCCCATTATTTTTTTTTTTCCATTCTTCATATTCTTCTTATTCAGCTATTATTAATTTTAATATGCTATTTCTTCATCTTCTTCCTATTCTTCTTTTTCTTCATTTTCTTATGGTGACAGGCATTCCTGTAGTACTTATGTATAAAAGTTATAAGATTACACCTTACGTTCTGCCTGTCACTAAAGATTTACAACAGGATTTGTCCGCGTTCAGTTTGGCCTGCAGCAGCAGGCATTTTCCAGGGGCACCACGAGGAGGAACAGACTCACCCCCATTTACTGCTTAGTCTTCTTCTGCTTATAATTTTGATTTCTTCTATGCGGATTTTTAGTCTTATGTAGAGTTGAGCGAAACGGGTCGAAAAATTTCAAAAGTCGCCGACTTTTAGCAAAGTCGGGTTTCATGAAACGAAACCCGACCCTAGGATGAGGTCGGCCACGAGGTCGGCGACTTACGCGCCAAAGTCGCGCTTCAAAAGTTTGTTTTGCGCTCTTTTTCAGCCAATCAGGATCCATGGACACTGTGGGCAACGTGATGACATAGGCAGGGGTCACCACCATCTTTCAGAAGGGCATGCAAGTGATTGGCTTGCTTTGGTGGGCGTCACAGGGGTTATAAAAGGGCATGCACGCCGACCGCCATCTTACTTCTGCCGATCTTAGCATAGGGAGAGGTTGCTGCTGCTGATTCTTTACGGAGAGCGTTAGGTAGGGAAGAAGAAAAAAAAACTGCTTCTGCTGCTAGCGATTTTGCCTGTACAACACACCAGTCACTGTGTGTGCAGTGCAAGGGGAGGCTATATTGTGGTGGATCAGCGGTGTTGGTTGTTAGGCTGCCTTCTAAGGCTTCCTGACAGCTGCATTGCTGTTTACCCACTGCTCTGCAAACTGCTTTTTTAAAAGCAATCCCAATTTTTTTTTTGTCCTGCTGAGGTACTGAGCGTGCATTTTTTCACACCATACAGCGGTGTACGCTCCTCACACAGTATCGTCTAACGGCTGTTATCACAGCCACAGTGAAGCTATCTGTGTGTCACTCTGTGAGAATAAGTCGAGGACATGTTCCGTTCTTACAGACCTGCACCTACTAGTTTTGTCTAGCTTTCAAACAGTTAAATATATTTGCTGTTTGATCACATTCAAAACTATAGAGAGACAGCGTGTGTCAGTCCGTATACTTAAAAAACACGGAGCTTGACAATTTTACGTACACCGGACAGCCGTGTACGTGCACGCTAATCTCAGTACCGTGTAACGGCTGTTATCACGGCCACAGTGAAGCTATCTGTGTGTCACTGTGGAAGGATAAGTGGAGGACTTGTTCCGTTCTTACAGACCTACACTCTAGGGAGATTCCTATTCTGCCCAATTCTACATACACCTTGTAGTTTGTGATACACTAGCCAATTTCTGCCTGTGACATAGCGCTCTGATATTCAGTGGGCCTCACACAATCCAAAAGTGTCCAGTGTCCACAAGTGTGTGCAGAAATTCAAAATCTCCCTTATCCTGTAGTCACTTTTTTCACACCTGTGCCATCGAGCCTGTGACATAGCGCTCTGATATTCAGTGGGCCTCACACAATCCAAAAGTGTCCAGTGTCCACTAGTGTGTGCAGAAAATCAAAATCTCCCTTATCCTGTAGTCACTTTTTTCACACCTGTGCCATCGAGCCTGTGACATAGCGCTCTGATATTCAGTGGGCCTCACACAATCCAAAAGTGTCCAGTGTCCACTAGTGTGCAGAAATTCAAAATCTCCCTTATCCTGTAGTCACTTTTTTCACACCTGTGCCATCGAGCCTGTGACATAGTGCTCTGATATTCAGTAGGCCTCACACAATCCAAAAGTGTCCAGTGTCCACTAGTGTGTGCAGAAATTCAAAATCTCCCTTATCCTGTAGTCACTTTTTTCACACCTGTGCCATCGAGCCTGTGACATAGCGCTCTGATATTCAGTGGGCCTCACACAATCCAAAAGTGTCCAGTGTCCACTAGTGTGTGCAGAAATTCAAAATCTCCCTTATCCTGTAGTCACTTTTTTCACACCTGTGCCTTCGAGCCTGTGACATAGCGCTCTGATATTCAGTGGGCCTCACACAAACCAAAAGTGTCCAGTGTCCACTAGTGTGTGCAGAAATTCAAAATCTCCCTTATCCTGTAGTCACTTTTTTCACACCTGTGCCATCGAGCCTGTGACATAGCGCTCTGATATTCAGTGGGCCTCACACAATCCAAAAGTGTCCAGTGTCCACTAGTGTGTGCAGAAATTCAAAATCTCCCTTATCCTGTAGTCACTTTTTTCACACCTGTGCCATCGAGCCTGTGACATAGCGCTCTGATATTCAGTGGGCCTCACACAATCCAAAAGTGTCCAGTGTCCACTAGTGTGTGCAGAAATTCAAAATCTCCCTTATCCTGTAGTCACTTTTTTCACACCTGTGCCATCGAGCCTGTGACATAGCGCTCTGATATTCAGTGGGCCTCACACAATCCAAAAGTGTCCAGTGTCCACTAGTGTGTGCAGAAATTCAAAATCTCCCTTATCCTGTAGTCACTTTTTTCACACCTGTGCCATCGAGCCTGTGACATAGCGCTCTGATATTCAGTGGGCCTCACACAATCCAAAAGTGTCCAGTGTTCACTAGTGTGTGCAGAAATTCAAAATCTCCCTTATCCTGTAGTCACTTTTTTCACACCTGTGCCATCGAGCCTGTGACATAGCGCTCTGATATTCAGTGGGCCTCACACAATCCAAAAGTGTCCAGTGTCCACTAGTGTGTGCAGAAATTCAAAATCTCCCTTATCCTGTAGTCACTTTTTTCACACCTGTGCCATCGAGCCTGTGACATAGCGCTCTGATATTCAGTGGGCTTCACACAATCCAAAAGTGTCCACTAGTGTGTGCAGAAATTCAAAATCTCCCTTATCCTGTAGTCACTTTTTTCACACCTGTGCCATCGAGCCTGTGACATAGCGCTCTGATATTCAGTGGGCCTCACACAATCCAAAAGTGTCCAGTGTCCACTAGTGTGTGCAGAAATTCAAAATCTCCCTTATCCTGTAGTCACTTTTTTCACACCTGTGCCATCGAGCCTGTGACATAGCGCTCTGATATTCAGTGGGCCTCACACAATCCAAAAGTGTCCAGTGTCCACTAGTGTGTGCAGAAATTCAAAATCTCCCTTATCCTGTAGTCACTTTTTTCACACCTGTGCCATCGAGCCTGTGACATAGCGCTCTGATATTCAGTGGGCCTCACACAATCCAAAAGTGTCCAGTGTCCACTAGTGTGTGCAGAAATTCAAAATCTCCCTTATCCTGTAGTCACTTTTTTCACACCTGTGCCATCGAGCCTGTGACATAGCGCTCTGATATTCAGTGGGCCTCACACAATCCAAAAGTGTCCAGTGTCCACAAGTGTGTGCAGAAATTCAAAATCTCCCTTATCCTGTAGTCACTTTTTTCACACCTGTGCCATCGAGCCTGTGACATAGCGCTCTGATATTCAGTGGGCCTCACACAATCCAAAAGTGTCCAGTGTCCACAAGTGTGTGCAGAAATTCAAAATCTCCGTTATCCTCTAGTGACATTTTTCACACCTGCGACATCGAGCCAGTGACATAGCGCTGTGATATTCAGTGGGCCTCACACAATCCAAAAGTGTCCAGTGTCCACAAGTGTCTGCAGAAATTCAAAATCTCCCCTGTCCTATAGACACCTTGTACCTTGTTTTACATTACTATGTAGTTTGTTGGATTTTGTCTACATTTCTACCAAAAATGAGGAAGGCTGGTGGAAGAGGCCGTGGAATTGGGCGGGGGTTGGCAGCTGGTAATGATGGTGTTGGTGGTGGATCTGATGGTAGTGCCAAAAGCAAAATAGGACCGAATGCAGGAGGTGTTGAGCCTGCGTCATCATCTGGCTCCACAAGGCCTCGAAGGCTTAGTTTTCTAGGAGTTGGCAAACCGCTTTTAAAGCCAGAGCTTCAGGAAAAAGTTTTGTCTTACATTGCTGACTCAGCCTCCAGCTCTATCGCCTCCTCTTCTGAAGTTGTAAAAAATAAAAGCACTGAGTCGTCATTGGAGGCTCATGTTCATGAACCACACCTTTCCTTGTGTCCTTCACCCCGACCAAAATTGAAGGATGACGCAGGCCATACTACTGATTACTCCATGGAGCTGTTTTCACATACCATGCCTGGATTATCAAGTGAAATGGTGAATTACCCAGGCCAAGATGAATCTGACATGGAGTGCACTGATGCACAGCCGCTGATAGATGATTCTGCTGGTACATTCACTCAGAGCACTACATTGTCCTCGCAGTTTACAGAGCCAGATTCTGACCCTGATGAGACTCAGGTGCCCCTTCCCGCACACTATACCACCATACACGGTGACACAGAGGAAGGTGCACATGACAATGAAGAGGCGGTGATGGATGACCCAGTTGTTGACCCAGATTGGCATCCATTGGGGGAAGAGGGTGCTGCTTCCAATAGCTCAGATGAGGAGCATCCACAGCAGACATCGACATCGCAACAGCTGTTATCTGGCAGGCCCGGAGCACTCCAAAGACAGGTTCCAAACATCAAAAGAGTTGCTGGACAGCTTGTCCAGAGGGTCAAAAGATCACAGCGTGCTAGGCCGCAAAATGTCTGCCAAAGTAGGAAGAGTGCAGTGTGGCATTTTTTTGAACAAAATCCTCATGATCAGGCCAAGGTTATCTGTAAGAAGTGCGCAAAGACCTTTAGCCGAGGGAAAAATCTGAAAAATTTGAATACCAGTTGCATGCGTAGACATTTAACCAGCATGCACTTGCAAGCGTGGACACAACACCAAACCTCAAGTGCCACATGTGCAACTGATCACAAAGAAGGTAGTCAGCAACGCTACATTGTTTCCCCCACTGTAAGCCCACCGGTTAGCACAGCAGCAAATGTTGAGGTGTCGTTGCAAGGCCACAGCAGTCAGGGAATCCCACTGTTATATCAACGAAATACTGAATCTAGGCCATCAGAAAGAACACCAACTCCATCACCATCATCAACCCTCTCTCAGTCCGCCCTGTCCACCGCTACTTCCACCATATGCAGCTCTCAAGTCCAGCTCACCCTCCCAGACACTATGAGTAGGTCAAGAAAGTACTCAGTCTCTCATCCGCGTACACTGGGTTTGAACGCCCACATTGCCAAACTAATCTCGTTTGAGATGATGCCCTATCAGTTGGTGGAAAGCGCAGCTTTCCGCGAACTCATGGCCTATGCAGTACCACGCTATGACCTACCCAGTCGCCACTTCTTCTCTCGCAAAGCCATCCCAGCCCTCCACCATCATGTAAAAGACCACATTGTCCATGCACTCAAGCAGTCAGTGAGTGGAAAGGTGCACCTCACAACTGATGCATGGTCCAGTCGGCATGGCCAGGGCCGTTACGTGTCCATCACTGCGCACTGGGTTAATGTGGTGGATGCAGGGTCCACAGGGGACAGCGGTGGTGGGACAGTGCTGCCTAGCCCACAGTATAGGAAACAGTTGGCTGTAGGCGTTCGACCCTCCTCCTCCTCCTCCTCCAGAAGCGAAAGCTCGTCCACAGAGCGCAGTCGTACGAACACTCCATCTGCAGCTGCCACTGTTGCACACGAGGTGTCCCCCTATCGAGCAGCTAGTGGAAAGCGTCAGCAGGCTGTGTTGCAGATTATGTGTTTGAGACTGCCCTTCCCGTGGTTGTTCCTTCCCGGACAAAGACCTGGCTGGTCATTGCTTGCGTTGAGAAACACGTGATGGTGTCTCCGCGGCTTCTGTTTTGCATGTTTTGCATATTTCCCATAAGGGATGGGGGCAGTGCTCTAGAATCACTGCGTTGAGAAACACGTGATGGTGTCTCCGCAGTGTCGGATGTTGATCTCCATGAGTTCATTCATCCTCCTCTTCATAGTCTTTTTACCAGGCATTACTCCTACCAGCCAGTTTCCTACTCCACACTGATGAGGGGCAATACCCTGAAACAGCTGTATGTGGATGGATACCATGTTTTGGCATAGGTGGTTTCCTTCATTGGAGACTGCCCTTCCCGTGGTTGTTCCTTCCCGGACAAAGACCTGGCTGGTCATTGCTTGCGTTGAGAAACACGTGATGGTGTCTCCGCGGCTTCTGTTTTGCATATTTCCCATAAGGGATGGGGGCAGTGCTCTAGAATCACTGCGTTGAGAAACACGTGATGGTGTCTCCGCAGTGTCGGATGTTGATCTCCATGAGTTCATTCATCCTCCTCTTCATAGTCTTTTTACTAGGCATTGCTCCTACCAGCCAGTTTCCTACTCCACACTGATGAGGGGCAATACCCCGAAACAGCTGTATGGGGATGGATACCATGTTTTGGCATAGGTGGTTTCCTTCATTGGAGACTGCCCTTCCCGTGGTTGTTCCTTCCCGGACAAAGACCTGGCTGGTCATTGCTTGCGTTGAGAAACACGTGATGGTGTCTCTGCGGCTTCTGTTTTGCATGTTTTGCATATTTCCCATAAGGGATGGGGGCAGTGCTCTAGAATCACTGCGTTGAGAAACACGTGATGGTGTCTCCGCAGTGTCGGATGTTGATCTCCATGAGTTCATTCATCCTCCTCTTCATAGTCTTTTTACTAGGCATTGCTCCTACCAGCCAGTTTCCTACTCCACACTGATGAGGGGCAATACCCCGAAACAGCTGTATGTGGATGGATACCATGTTTTGGCATAGGTGGTTTCCTTCATTGGAGACTGCCCTTCCCGTGGTTGTTCCTTCCCGGACAAAGACCTGGCAGGTCATTGCTTGCGTTGAGAAACACGTGATGGTGTCTCCGCGGCTTCTGTTTTGCATGTTTTGCATATTTCCCATAAGGGATGGGGGCAGTGCTCTAGAATCACTGCGTTGAGAAACACGTGATGGTGTCTCCGCAGTGTCGGATGTTGATCTCCATGAGTTCATTCATCCTCCTCTTCATAGTCTTTTTACTAGGCATTGCTCCTACCAGCCAGTTTCCTACTCCACACTGATGAGGGGCAATACCCCGAAACAGCTGTATGTGGATGGAGACCATGTTTTGGCATAGGTGGTTTCCTTCATTGGAGACTGCCCTTCCCGTGGTTGTTCCTTCCCGGACAAAGACCTGGCTGGTCATTGCTTGCGTTGAGAAACACGTGATGGTGTCTCCGCGGCTTCTGTTTTGCATGTTTTGCATATTTCCCATAAGGGATGGGGGCAGTGCTCTAGAATCACTGCGTTGAGAAACACGTGATGGTGTCTCCGCAGTGTCGGATGTTGATCTCCATGAGTTCATTCATCCTCCTCTTCATAGTCTTTTTACTAGGCATTGCTCCTACCAGCCAGTTTCCTACTCCACACTGATGAGGGGCAATACCCCGAAACAGCTGTATGTGGATGGATACCATGTTTTGGCATAGGTGGTTTCCTTCATTGGAGACTGCCCTTCCCGTGGTTGTTCCTTCCCGGACAAAGACCTGGCTGGTCATTGCTTGCGTTGAGAAACACATGATGGTGTTTCCGCGGCTTCTGTTTTGCATGTTTTGCATATTTCCCATAAGGGATGGGGGCAGTGCTCTAGAATCACTGCGTTGAGAAACACGTGATGGTGTCTCCGCAGTGTCGGATGTTGATCTCCATGAGTTCATTCATCCTCCTCTTCATAGTCTTTTTACTAGGCATTGCTCCTACCAGCCAGTTTCCTACTCCACACTGATGAGGGGCAATACCCCGAAACAGCTGTATGTGGATGGATACCATGACATCACGCCAGCCTTTCTAGAAAACACTGGCGATTGTCTAAACGCTGTGTCTAATATCATGTCCTCACTATATCTGAAACTGAACCTGTCAAAGACTGAACTCCTTGTGTTTCCTCCCGCTACTAATGTACCTACATCCGACATTGCCATTTCCGTCTGTGGTTCCACTATTACTCCCCAGCAACATGCCCGCTGTCTTGGGGTCATACTTGATTCCGAGCTTTCCTTTGCCCCCCACATTCGATCACTGGCTCGCTCTTGTGATCTGCACCTCAAAAACATTTCTAGAATTCGACCTTTTCTTACTTTTGACTCTGCAAAAACTCTTACTGTTTCTCTTATTCATTCTCGTCTCAACTATTGTAACTCTCTTCTAATCGGTCTCCCTCTTACAAAACTCTCCCCTCTCCAATCTGTCTTGAATGCTGCAGCCAGGATCATATTCCTCACCAATCGTTACACCGATGCCTCTACCTTGTGCCAGTCATTACACTGGCTACCCATCCACTCCAGAATTCAGTATAAACTTATTACCCTCACCCACAAAGCCCTCCATGGCTCAGCACCACCCTACATCTCCTCCCTTGTTTCAGTATACCACCCTACCCGCGCCCTCCGCTCTGCTGATGACCTGAGGTTAGTATCCTCAATAGTCAGAACCTCCCACTCCCGTCTCCAAGACTTTACACGTGCCGCGCCAATTCTTTGGAATGCACTTCCCAGGTCAATACGATTAGTCCCCAATCCCCACAATTTTAAGCGTGTCCTGAAAACGCATTTATTCAGACTGGCCTATCGCCTCAACACATTAACCTAACCTATCCCTGTGTGGCAGAGCCAAAAGTTTTACCATAACCAGGTTCCCAGCATCATGTTCCCACATGCTTTATGCATCCATTAGCCCTCTGTGTCTGTACTGTTACACACTTAACATTATGGCTGGTCCATACAATCAGGGCAACTGTTACCACCCACCTTTCGTGTCTACCTCTTTCCTCATAGACTGTAAGCTTGCGAGCAGGGCCCTCACTCCTCTTGGTATTTGTTATAATCTACTGTATGTGATTATTGTTATGCTGTAATGTCTATTGTCTGTACAAATCCCCTCTGAAATGTAAAGTGCTGCGGAATATGTCGGCGCTATAAAAATAAAATTTATTATTATTATTATATTATTATGTTTTGGCATAGGTGGTTTCCTTCATTGGAGACTGCCCTTCCCGTGGTTGTTCCTTCCCGGACAAAGACCTGGCTGGTCATTGCTTGCGTTGAGAAACACGTGATGGTGTCTCCGCGGCTTCTGTTTTGCATGTTTTGCATATTTCCCATAAGGGATGGGGGCAGTGCTCTAGAATCACTGCGTTGAGAAACACGTGATGGTGTCTCCGCAGTGTCGGATGTTGATCTCCATGAGTTCATTCATCCTCCTCTTCATAGTCTTTTTACTAGGCATTGCTCCTACCAGCCAGTTTCCTACTCCACACTGATGAGGGGCAATTCCCCGAAACAGCTGTATGTGGATGGATACCATGTTTTGGCATAGGTGGTTTCCTTCATTGGAGACTGCCCTTCCCGTGGTTGTTCCTTCCTGGACAAAGACCTGGCTGGTCATTGCTTGCGTTGAGAAACACGTGATGGTGTCTCCGCGGCTTCTGTTTTGCATGTTTTGCATATTTCCCATAAGTGATGGGGGCAGTGCTCTAGAATCACTGCGTTGAGAAACACGTGATGGTGTCTCCGCAGTGTCGGATGTTGATCTCCATGAGTTCATTCATCCTCCTCTTCATAGTGTTTGGGCGACAGACACACCGCCGAGGTGCTGGCCGAGTACTTGAAGCGACAAACTGAGTCATGGCTGGGCAGTGTACATCTTGAGGCAGGCAAGGTAGTTAGTGATAACGGCCGTAATTTTGTGGCAGCCATAGCCCTTTCAAAACTCAGCCACGTACCTTGCTTGGCTCACACCTTGAACCTGGTGGTGCAGTGCTTCCTCAAAAATTATCCGGAGTTAACAGCCCTGGTCCAGAAGGTGCGAAGACTGTGCGCGCACATCCGCCGGTCGCCTGTACACTCCGTTCATATGCAGAAGCTGCAGCGATTGCTCCACCTTCCCAACCACCGCCTCATTATCGACATTGCAACAAGGTGGAACTCCACCCTGCACATGGTGGAGCGGCTGTGCGAGCAGAGGCAGGCCATAATGCATTTGTGGGAGGATACACGGCCAGGCACTTTGAGAGCAGACATGGAGTTGACAGGTGTACAGTGGTCGAAGCTGAAAGACCTCTGTAAAGTCCTTCAGTGTTTTGAGGAATGCACACGGCTGGTAAGCGCAGACGACGCCATCCTAAGCATGAGCATCCCACTTATGTGTCTGCTCATGCAAACTTTGACGCACCTTAAGGAGCAGGCGTCTGCAGCCAATGTTGATGAGGAGGAAGAAGAGGAGGGAATCCTTGATGACATTCAGCCATTGTCTGCTCAGGGACCTCTCCTGGACGAGGTGGAGGAAGAAGAGGAGGAGGATGATGATGGGGATGATTACTTAGGGGAGGAGGATGCATCTCGTGGGGCAAGTGAAAATGTTGGCGTGGCAAGGTCTGGTACAGGGTTTGTGCATGACTGGAGGGATGTGGATTTGCCAGAAAGTGCTCCTCCAACCAGCACTCGCAGTGCATCATTGACACCGGGAACATTGGCCCACATGTCAGATTATGCCTTGCAGATCCTAAAAAGGGACCCCCGCATTGCCAAAATGATGAACGACGACGACTACTGGTTGGCCAGCATCCTGGATCAACGCTATAAAGGCAAATTACAAAACATCATGCCACAGGAGAACCTTGACCTAATATTGGCTAATAAACAAGCAACTCTGGTAAATCGGTTGCTTGAGGCATTCCCAGCACACAGCAGCGGTGATGGTTCTCACACGAGCCGTACGGGCCGGGGGCAGCTTGGCAGAGGTGTTCATGGTGCACACAGCAGAAGTGGCGTTGGAGACAGGGGTTTCATGACAATGTTGTGGACTGATTTTTCAAGTACCGCTCGCACAACTGGTAATACTGCATCGATGGAAAGTGACAGGAGACAGCAGTTGTCAACTATGGTTACAAACTACTTTTCCTCCCATATCGATGTTCTCCCACACAGGTCATTCCCCTTTGACTATTGGGCCGCTAAACTGGACACCTGGCCTGAATTGGCACAATATGCCTTACAGGAGCTCGCTTGCCCAGCTGCAAGTGTGCTATCGGAAAGAGTCTTCAGTGCAGCTGGATCAATCCTGACAGAAAAAAGGACCCGTCTGTCAACCCAAAATGTGGATGATCTAACCTTCATTAAAATGAACCATGCATGGGTTTCCAAGGATTTTGTCCCACCTTCCCCTGATGACACATAGGGTGACAGAAAAATGGCTTGCTTTGGTCCACCTCTTCCTGGGACTTGACCTATTTCGCCTTTTGCATCAGCTGAATGTCCAACATCAACATATGCCACTTTCTAAAACTCCCTAACTGTGCTGCCTCCCCCCCATGGCCGGGGTCACCACCTAGCGCACAACACCGTGCGAGTGCCGTTGCCCTGGACAGGTGGGTAGGCCGACTCTTGGGCGCGGGCACTGGCACAGGGTCCCTCATAGTGCAATCAAGTGTCTCTGACGGTGGTGGTGCACACCCGCCGTCAGACACACCGCTGTACTATGAGGGGCCCAGTGCCAGTACCGACGCCCACGAGTGGGCCCCCCTTGCTTGGGCAGGGCCCCAGCATTTGCAATCTTTACCTCTCCCTGCTCCTCCGCTGTGTAGTCTGGGCCGTCAAATCCATACTGTGCCTGACACCGTCTGAGCCTGCCTCCTGATGTATAGACATATATTTTGAATGTGTACGCTATCCATACATGTTACCCGGGGATACGGTACCCTTTCTCACCTTTGTGCAATCACGTGCAAGCCATACTGGGCCTAACACTGTCTGAGCCTGCCTCCTGATGTATAGACATATATTTTGAATGTGTACGCTATCCATACATGTTATCCGGGGATACGGTACCCTTTCTCACCTTTGTGCAATCACGTGCAATCCATACTGGGCCTAACACCGTCTGAGCCTGCCTCCTGATGTATAGACATATATTTTGAATGTGTATGCTATCCATACATGTTATCCGGGGATACGGTACCCTTTCTCACCTTTGTGCCATCACGTGCAAGCCATACTGGGCCTAACACCGTCTGAGCCTGCCTCCTGATGTATAGACATATATTTTGAATGTGTACGCTATCCATACATGTTATCCGGGGATACGGTACCCTTTCTCACCTTTGTGCAATCACGTGCAATCCATACTGGGCCTAACACCGTCTGAGCCTGCCTCCTGATGTATAGACATATATTTTGAATGTGTACGCTATCCATACATGTTATCCGGGGATACGGTACCCTTTCTCACCTTTGTGCAATCACGTGCAAGCCATACTGGGCCTAACACCGTCTGAGCCTGCCTCCTGATGTATAGACATATATTTTGAATGTGTACGCTATCCATACATGTTATCCGGGGATATGGTACCCTTTCTCACCTTTGTGCAATCACGTGCAAGCCATACTGGGCCTAACACCGTCTGAGCCTGCCTCCTGATGTATAGACATATATTTTGAATGAGTACGCTATCCATACATGTTATCTGGGGATACGGTACCCTTTCTCACCTTTGTGCAATCACTTGCAAGCCATACTGGGCCTAACACCGTCTGAGCCTGCCTCCTGATGTATAGATATATATTTTGAATGTGTACGCTATCCATACATGTTATCTGGGGATACGGTACCCTTTCTCACCTTTGTGCAATCACTTGCAAGCCATACTGGGCCTAACACCGTCTGAGCCTGCCTCCTGATGTATAGACATATATTTTGAATGTGTACGCTATCCATACATGTTATCCGGGGATACGGTACCCTTTCTCACCTTTGTGCAATCACGTGTAATCCATACTGGGCGTGAGAACGGCTGGCGAGCTGTTAAGCAAGCTACAGCACCTGTGGTTTGCACACGTAAGTTTTTCATTTTTTCAGGAATGACGGTTAGGCCTAAATCCGGAACTGTGGTTGACCTGCACTTACTGAGAAATCATCGTTCGCGGGTAATAATTGTAATCAGTGATCCCCATCACTAACGTTGTTCAGCGGGTTATCTGCACCTGTAAGCGACAAACGCTGGCCTTTTCAGTGTAGCGCACATGCAGCCACGGACATGTAAGGGCATGACACACCAGTTATTGGCCAATCTCATGTGCCAGAGCCTCACATGTCCCTCTAGTAAGCCGGACTCGGACCGCGGGCATGACGGAGTCTCGTTCGTTAACGGAATTAAGCTTGCAATGTGTGCATCTGTTCTGTAGCTGGCATGGTCGAGGTTTCCCAGGTGGAGTCGAATTTAACCGTAGGCTCCACTCCTGGTGGTGCCCTTCTGGACATTCCTTTAAGGTTCAGCTTTGCAACCATACTGCCCACGTAAAACAAACACATTGCCTTCATGAACGCTGTTTGGAGGGTCATGACTCGTGGGAATAACGCTGCCCAATCAGTTAACCTGCTAGAGAGATCCTTCGTTGCTCCCAAGCATGACATCACACTCCCTAGGAGGAAGGTAATGCCACTGGATCACAGCACTTGCAAGGTTGAAATACTGTGCAGTGAGATGGAAGATGGGGACGACGAGGAGTCCAGACTAGTACAGGGATTCCCTAGCGAGGAGACTTATTTCATTGTTTTCAATGTTGGGACAGCAATTTTTGGGGAGCACTATACTCTGGAGAATGATAGATGGGGCCCACCATACACTGGAACAATCCAAAGGTGGACATCAGACACTGGAGCAGCATTTACAGGGCCCATTATACACTAGAGCATTAGAAATGGGGCCCATTATGTTTGGAGCATTATTTGGGCCCATAAGACAGTGGAGCTTCATCCATGGGGACCAACATATACTGTAGCATTATGTGGAGCTCATTATATACTGTTTCAAACATTATATGGAACCAATGATTCTGTATGGAGAAATAGATGGGCCTCGTCATGAGATGTAAAAAGTGAAGTATTTTTCATTGTACTATACCGCTATTTCTCTGCCGTATCGGAGCATGATGAGTTGTGGTATGTGTTAAAGGGGTGCTCTTTCGCCCAGGGCACATGAAAACCTGGAGCCAGCCCTACCCCCCCACAACTTTAGCCAAATAACCCCCATTTTTCAGTGCGTAACTTGTATTGTGAAGTTAATTAAGGTTGACAAGCTTAAGTAAGAAGAATTGATGCTTTTGGCATTCAAATGGGCACTGTAGGTGTGTTTCCTGTCCTCCTCTCACTGCCGACTTTTATTCCCCATTGACTTACATTGGGTTTCGTGTTTCGGGACGACCCCGACTTTTCCCTATAATCGTCCGATCTTGCTCGACCCGACTTTGGAAAAGTCGGGTTTCACGAAACGAAACTCGACCCTAAAAAACCAAAAGTCGCTCAACTCTAGTCTTATGCTTAATGTTCTTCTGCTTTCTGTTCCTCTGCTTTTGCTTCTTCTGCTTCTTGTTCTTCTGTCTTTTGTTCTGTATCTTGGTGTTTGTCTTCATGTTCTTTGTCCTCTTGGTCTTATTATTTAGGGTCATATTTCTGGTCTTCTTTGGTGTGGTCTTCAGGGTCATCGTCATCAGGGTCGTCATCATGGAGATCAATAAGGATTACCAAAGACAATTTCAAAAAGCTTCATCTTGAAAATGTAGCAGAAGGTACAAGAAGGCTGAGAAACTGGCGAGAACCAGCTGACAGTACTGGAACCCGTAGTGGCAGCAGAAGGAACAATAGCCAATGGCACTACTGAGGAACAGCTGACGGTGCTGGACCCCGGTTACTATGCAGGAGGTACCTGTGCTAGAAACCACTACCAAGGACCAGCTGACGTTCCTGGACCTCGGATACCGAGATGGAGGCACCTAGGCCAAAGGCTCTGGCGAGAACCAGCAGACAGTGCTGGCACCCGGATGGGTAGCAGAAGGAACAGGAGCCAATGGCACTACCGAGGACCAACTGACGGTGCTGGACCACGGTTAATAAGCAGAAGGTACCTGTGCTAAAAAGCACTACCAAGGACCAGCTGATGGTGGTGGACTTTGGATACCGAGATGGAGGCACCTAGGCCAAAGGCTCTGGCGAGAACCAGCAGACAGTGCTGGCACCCGGATGGGTAGCAGAAGGAACAAGAGCCAATGGCACTACCGAGGACCAACTGACGGTGCTGGACCACGGTTACTAAGCAGAAGGTACCTGTGCTAAAAAGCACTACCAAGGACCAGCTGACGGTGCTGGACTTCGGATACCGAGATGGAGGCACCTAGGCCAAAGGCTCTGGCGAGAACCAGCAGACAGTGCTGGCACCCGGATGGGTAGCAGAAGGAACAAGAGCCAATGGCACTACCGAGGACCAACTGACGGTGCTGGACCACGGTTACTAAGCAGAAGGTACCTGTGCTAAAAAGCACTACCAAGGACCAGCTGACGGTGCTGGACTTCGGATACCGAGATGGAGGCACCTAGGCCAAAGGCTCTGGCGAGAACCAGCAGACAGTGCTGGCACCTGGATGGGTAGCAGAATGGAACAAGAGCCAATGGCACTACCGAGGACCAACTGACGTGCTGGACCACGGTTACTAAGCAGAAGGTACCTGTGCTAAAAAGCACTACCAAGGACCAGCTGACGGTGCTGGACTTCAGATACCGAGATGGAGGCACCTAGGCCAAAGGCTCTGGCGAGAACCAGCAGACAGTGCTGGCACCAGGATGGGAAGCAGAAGGAACAAGAGCCAATGGCACTACCGAGGACCAACTGATGGTGCTGGACCACGGTTACTAAGCAGAAGGTACCTGTGCTAAAAAGCACTACCAAGGACCAGCTGACGGTGCTGGACTTCGGATACCGAGATAGAGGCACCTAGGCCAAAGGCTCTGGCGAGAACCAGCTGACAGTGCTGGAACCCGGGTGGGTAGCAGAAGGTACCCATCCAAAGCAAAGTAGCCAGGCCGCAAGCCGGCCGCAGTTACCGAAACCCACAGTCCTACAGGGGGTCCATGTCCCATTGGCACTATGGATCCAGCCTTCAGTGCCAGTTCCCGCAGCCCACATAGGAGTCACCTAAACTGCAGGCACCGTAGAGTCGGCTAACCCGGCCGCAAGACGACAGGACAACGGATTGGTGGCATAGTGACCTTGACACTACCCGGAAACAGCTGGCGTGCTGGAACCAGGCTGGGCAACAGGGAGTACCCATGCCAAAGACACTGCCGAGAACTAGCTGACGGTGCTGGAACCCAGATGGGTAGCAAAAGCTACAAGAGCCAATGGCACTACCGAGGAACAGCTGACGGTGCTGGACCACGGTTACTAGGCAGGAGGTACCTGTGCTAGAAAGCACTACCAAGGACCAGCTGACGGTGCTGGACTTCGGATACCGAGATGGAGGCACCTAGGCCAAAGGCTCTGGCGAGAACCAGCTGACAGTGCTGGAACCTGGGTGGGTAGCAGAAGGTACCCATCCAAAGCAAAGTAGCCAGGCCGCAAGCCGGCCGCAGTTACCGAAACCCACAGTCCTACAGGGGGTCCATGTCCCATTGGCACTGCGGATCCAGCCTTCAGTGCCAGTTCCCGCAGCCCACATAGGAGTCACCTAAACTGCAGGCACCGTAGAGTCGGCTAACCCGGCCGCAAGACGACAGGACAACGGATTGGTGGCATAGTGACCTTGACACTACCCGGAAACAGCTGGCGTGCTGGAACCAGGCTGGGCAACAGGGAGTACCCGTGCCAAAGACACTGCCGAGAACCAGCTGACGGTGCTGGAACCCAGATGGGTAGCAAAAGCTACAAGAGCCAGTGGCACTACCGAGGAACAGCTGACAATGCTGGACCACGGTTACTAGGCAGGAGGTACCTGTGCTAGAAAGCACTACCAAGGACCAGCTGACGGTGCTGGACTTCAGATACCGAGATGGAGGCACCTAGGCCAAAGGCTCTGGCGAGAACCAGCTGACAGTGCTGGAACCCGGGTGGGTAGCAGAAGGTACCCATCCAAAGCAAAGTAGCCAGGCCGCAAGCCAGCCGCAGTTACCGAAACCCACAGTCCTACAGGGGGTCCATGTCCCATTGGCACTACGGATCCAGCCTTCAGTGCCAGTTCCCGCAGCCCACATAGGAGTCACCTAAACTGCAGGCACCGTAGAGTCGGCTAACCCGGCCGCAAGACGACAGGACAACGGATTGGTGGCATAGTGACCTTGACACTACTCGGAAACAGCTGGCGTGCTGGAACCAGGCTGGGCAACAGGCAGTACCCGTGCCAAAGACACTGCCGAGCACCAACTGGCGTTGTTGGAGCCCAGGGACAATCAGGGTGCAGGCCGAGGCCTACTTGGTGGCAGTTTTATATTGTTTGTAGGCTACAACAGACTGTCAACGTGCTCCAATTAGGCATCTGTCTCCACTCTGTTTCCAGGATTTCACGTGACCACCAACACTGCCAGTTTATGCGTACAGCAGCCGTCTGCCCAATCCACACGTGTTCCTGGGTTACTGGGGTTCTGTAATGTCAGCAGATCCCCTGATGTGTGTCTGCCACTGTCTCCTGCTCTGTCCACCTTCCCACCGCTTGCAGTGGGAAGGTGGACAGCACAGGAGACAGTGCCGGACACACATTGGGGGATCTGCTCACGTAACAGAACACCAGGAACACGTGTGGAATGCGTGGACGGCAACTGTGAGCAGGAACTGGCGGTGTTGGAGGTCAGGGGAAATACTAGAGACAGAGTGGAGACAGAGGCCAAATCAGAGAATGTTTAAATCTGAAATAGTTACAATTTGGAGGCAGCAGCAGTTTGCCCTCAACACAGCAGGGGATCAGCTGACGTTACCGAACCCCACTTTCACATGAACGAGTGTGTTTTTCTGTGTGGACAGCACTTCCGAGCACCAACTGGCGTTGTTGGAGCCCAGGGACAATCAGGGTGCAGGCCGAGGCCTACTAGGAGCCAAGTGTAAATCGGAGTTATTTTGACTTTGGAGGCAGCAGGAGAGTTTGCCGTACACACAGCAAGGGATCAGCCGACGTTACCGAACCCCACTTTCACATGAACGAGTGTGTTTTTCTGTGTGGACAGCACTTCCGAGCACCAAAAGGCGTTGTTGGAGCTCAGGGACAATAAGGGTGCAGGCCGAGGCCTACTAGGAGCCAGGTGTAAATCGGAGTTATTTTGACTTTGGAGGCAGCAGGAGAGTTTGCCGTACACACAGCAGGGGATCAGCCGACGTTACCGAACCCCACTTTCACATGAATGAGTGTGTTTTTCTGTGTGGACAGCACTTCCGAGCACCAACTAGCGTTGTTGGAGCCCAGGGACAATCAGGGTGCAGGCCGAGGCCTACTAGGAGCCAGGTGTAAAGCTGAGGTATTTTGACTTTGGAGGGAGCAGGACACTTTGCCCTCCACACAGCAGGGGATCAGCTGACGTTACCGAACCCCACTTTCACATGAATGAGTGTGTTTTTCTGTGTGGACAGCACTTCCGAGCACCAACTAGCATTGTTGGAGCCCAGGGACAATCAGGGTGCAGGCTGAGGCCTACTAGGAGCCAGGTGTAAAGCTGAGGTATTTTGACTTTGGAGGGAGCAGGACACTTTGCCCTCCACACAGCAGGGGACAGCTGACGTTACCGAACCCCACTTACACATGAGCGAGTGTTTTGTCTGTGCGGACAGCACTTCTGAGCAACAACTGGCAGTGTCGGAGCCCAGAGAAAATCAGGTAGTAGGCCGAGGCCTACTTGGTGGCAGTTTGCGATTGTTTCTAGACTACTACTAACTGTCAACGTACTCCAATTAGGCCTCTGTCTTCACTCTGTTTCGAGTATTTCCTATGGCTTCCAACCACGCCAGTTGCTGCTCTGAAATGCCGTCTGCACAACCCACACTCGTTTCTGTGTTACTGGGGTTCTGTAACAGCAGCTTCTCCCTAGAGGTGAGTCAGGCAATGTCTCCTGCTCTGTCCACATTTCCACTACAAGTAGTGGGAATGTAGACAAAGCAGGAGACATTGCTGTGCTCATCTCTGGAGATGAGCAGATGTTACAGGACCCAGGTAACACAGGAACAAGTGTGGATTGTGCAGACAGCACTTGAGAGCAGAAACAGGCGGTGTTGTAGGCCGGAGGAAATACTCAAAACAGAGTGGAGACAGAGGGCAAATCAGAGAACATATTAAATCAGAGGTAGTCAGAAGTTGTAGGCAGCAGGAGAGTTTGCCGTACACACAGCAGGGGATCAGCTGACGTTACCGAACCCCACTTACACATGAGCGAGTGTTTTGTCTGTGCGGACAGCACTTCTGAGCAACAACGGGCGTTGCTGTAGCCCAGGAAATAAAGTTCAGGTCATAGAAACATGAACACAACAGGAGACCTGGATCCTGTTGCCAGCCAATTATTTATTCTGGAAGAGGACTGGCAAATTCAGGTGAGATCCAGGCCTTGTTCATATTCAGAAAAGTAAGCCGGTCAACATTATCGGCCGATAGTCGCGTGCGACGGTCTGTTACCACACCACCTGCAGCACTAAAGACATGTTCCGATAATACACTGGCAGCAGGGCAAGCCAGCACCTCCAATGCATACTGGCTAAGCTCTGGCCATGTATCCAGCTTAGATACCCAATACTTGAACGGGGAAGAGCCGTCTGGGAGTACACTAACAGGGCAAGACAAGTAGTCTGTCACCATCTGACGGAAACGTTGCCTCCTGCTGACTGGAGCCGTCTGTGATGGTGTAGCCGTTTGTGGCAGTCCCACAAAACTTTTCCACATTTGGGCCATACTGGCCTTGCCTTGTCCTGCGGCACTGCCTCTGCTACCTCTTTGTGCAGAGCTTCCTCCACTGCCTCTACCCACATGGCTGCTTTGAAAAGCACTACCAGCAACACTTGCGGGGGGAATGGAGAACATGATGGCCTGCACAAGTGTTTCTTGGTACTCCCGCATTTTTCGCTCCCGGTTCAACTGTGGTATGAGGCTTTGTAAGTTGTCCCGGTAGCGAGGATCTAGGAGGGTGTACACCCAATAATCAGCCGTGTGGAGAATGTTGGCGATGCGGCGGTCATTTAACAAGCACTGCAGCATGAAATCAACCATGTGCTGCAGACTGCCAACTAGACCAGAAACGTTGTCCCCAGCTTGAGGCAGCATCTCTGCCTGCTCAGCATCACCCCACCCTCGCTGTACACACTGACTACTAGAGCCTTGTGTACCTCTACTCTGGAGAGATGTGTTCCTCCTCCTCTATTGACTCCTCGTCATCCTCCTCACTAAGTGTCCCCTGCCTGGGCCTTTGTGTGGAAGCACGTTGCGCAGACTTGCCAGAAGCAGATGGCATTTCTGACTGCTCATCCTCGACCTCTTCAAAAACCTCCTCACTTAGTGCTTGTAAGGTTTTTTGAAGCAGACAGATGAGGGGGACAGTCATGCTGATTAGTGCATCATCTGCACTGGCCATCCGCGTGGAGTCATCGAAGGCACACAAAACTTGGCAGATGTCCCTCATAGTGGCCCACTCAGTGATGGTGAAGTGTGTCCGGCTCACAGTGCGACTTGTTTGTACCTGATGCAGCTGGTACTCCATTACTGCTGCCTGCTGCTCACACAACCGCTCCAACATATGTAACGTTGAATTCCACCTGGTGGGGAGGTCACATATGATGCGATGTTCTGGCAGGCGGAATCGGCGTTGCAGAGATGCAATGCGCGATCTTGCCATGCTGGAACGCCGCAAGTGAGCACACTCTAGGCGAACCTTGTGCAGCAGTGCATCAAGATCTAGATAGTCCCTCAGAAAGCTCTGCACGACCAAATTGAGCACGTGTGCCAGACATGGTATGTGAGTGAGGTTGCCTAGGCCCAGAGCTGCCACTAGATTTCGGCCACTGTCACTGACTACCAAACCTGGCTGGAGATTCGCTGGCACAAACCACACATCGCTCTCCTGCTTGATGGCATTCCAGAGCTCCTGTGCTGTGTGGCTCCGACTCCCGAAAGAAATTAATTTAAGGACGGCCTGTTGACGTTTGGCCACACCTGTGCTCATATCTGGCCTAACAGGCTCATGCAGTGCTGATTCCGAGGAACTAGAGTAGGAGGAGGACTCAATATGTACAGACTGCATTCCTGCAATCCTTGGAGTTGGCAGAATACGTACAGAGCCACTCTCCAGATCTGTACCCGGCTCCACAACATTGACCCAATGGGCAGTGAGGGAAAGGTATCGTCCCTGTCCATGGCTACTGGTCCACGCATCGGTGGTCAGGTGGACCTTGCTACTGACGGCGTTTAGTAGCGCATTTTTAATTTTTCCCTCCACATGCTTTTGCAGGGCAGGGACGGCTTGCCTGCTGAAATAAAAGCGGCTGGGCACATTGTATTGTGGAACTGCCAATGACATAAAGTTCCGGAAGGTGTCAGTCTCCACCAGCCTGAATGACAGCATCTCAAGGGCCAGTAGTTTGGCAATGCCGGCATTCAGAGACTGTGCTCGGGGATGGTTTGCCGAGTATGGCCGCTTTTTCTCCCATGCCTGTGCTACCGATTGCTGGTGAGTGGCCTGGGAGTGTGCTGATGACTGCGAACGTGGTTCAGTGGGTGGAATTTCACTGGGTCTCTGGACAACAGTGGCAGTGGTTCTTCCATGGCGTTCCAGTGAGGAAGCCGAACCAGTTGTGTGTGAGCTGGAGGAAGAGGCCCCAACACGAGCTGAAGAGGTGGTAGGTGCTGCTGAAGGTTGGCCTACATCTTCAGTGTGTCTGTGTAACTCCACCTCGTGCTTGGTACGCACATGATTCCACATATTTGTGGTATTGAGGTTGCTCACATTTTTCCCTCGTTTCACTTTCTGATGACACAGCTTGCATTTGACAAAGCAAATGTCATCTGCAACTGTGTCAAAAAAAGACCACGCACTGCAAGTCCTGGGAGCGCCCGTTTTGTGTTTTGGAAGAGGATTGCTCCTCACGGGTGCCAAAGTGGAGGCTACAGGCAACCAAGTCTGCCCCCGCCCTCTCCCTCCTCTTTTGGCCGTTGGTGGAATCTCTTCCTCAGAGCTGCTTCCACCACCTTCCTGTGGCTGACGCCATGATGGGTCAAGGACCTCATCATCTCCACTCCCCTCTTCAAGCACCGGCTGGTCCTGGGTTGTCTCGCCAGCACCGTACGCACCAGAAATTGGCAACTGAGTCTCATCATCATCAGATGAGCACTGAGGTGTGCTGACAATAGGCACTGGCCCACCCGCCTCTTCTGATTCAGAGGGACAAAGCAGTTGCGCATCACTGCATACTCCCTCTTCTTCACGCTCTAGAATGCTGCTTGGCTGGCCACCTCTTTCCAAGCCAACAGATTCTGAGAACAGAAGTAAAGATTGAGATGGCTCCTGTCCAGGGCTCTCAGACTGCCTGGGCAATTTGGCAGGTGGTGAAGAGACAGATGGTGCTCTGATTCAAAGTCCAAAACATGTAGCCTTTCAATTGTGGATTTATTCAACGCGTTTCGAATTACACGACTTCTTCATCAGGAACACCACACCACAATGACCTTGACATTGTGGTGTTCCTGATGAGGTCGTGTACTTTGAAACGCGTTGAATAAATCCACAATTGAATGGCTACATGTTTTGGACCTTGAATCATTCAGCAGCGCAGATTAAATCCACAATCTACCCATTTTTTTTTTTATGATTGAGGATAATGTCACATTTGCTTGTAGCTGAAAAGTGGGGTCCTGGTTACTGGTGGGCCCTTGGAACCCCAGTCCGGCGCTGCAAAATATATAGGCTGAGCTGTCATGTGCATGTAGGGCAACATTAAAGTTACATTTTAGTAGTCCTGGATCCCCAAGGATGCCATGACTAAGTAGCCTTTGCAGTCCAACACATAGCTATGTCCTCCGCATCCTTTCAATTAAATGGATCTAACCTTTACAATACCTGGTCATGTACATACAAGCATGATCATAAAATCGCTAGTGAGACAGTCGCCCTACTGTAAACTTGCTTTTAATAAACCCTCCCTTGTGATTTTAGCCATAGTAACGTTTGGAGTGGGTTTTTTTTGCTGACTTTTGCAAAAGTTCTAGGAAACCTTTTCAATGAACTTTCTTGGAAATTAAAAAAAAAATGACCAAATGCACTACGACCATAATTTAGTTTTTGCTGCTTTGTAAACTTTATCTGTTACTTTGTGTGGCCCATTTCCAGCAATTGTAATAACTGGCTATAACCCTGTGCCCCTTCCTAACACAAAGGAAATGTGTAGTTTCCTGTGTTTTTTTTATGTACCTTTTGGAGCACTAGAAGCAGATCTCACTAGCCGCCTCTGTGCAGAACCATCACCATGTGGCCACTGATCCTCTTCACTATCTACTTTCTGGGAGTTTCATCAGCCTGTGATTTTACTCCATCATCCACCCAAGAGACTGGCATCGTCTGCAGGGTGACAAAGCCAGCCGCATTAGTGTGTAAGTTCTTGCGTCATCTTCGGGAACCTTTTCATGCTCCACTCCATCACATTATGTAAAGCTGATTATTCTCTTAATATAATTTTTGCTTAGATGTTTTACATAACTAAATGTGCTACCAATTGGTGTGGAATCGACTCCTGTCACCACCAATAGCTCAAAATATTGCATTGATACTCTCTTCTGCATGCAGCAGCACTCAGTTCTCGGATGAGCATGCACGCCTGAAAAACCTTTTTTAAATAAAATGCGTTAAATAGATGAGGGGGGGAATAATGCCATATTGCGGATAGAAGATGGGGACAGTAAATGATCTATTGAGGGTGGGGGACGGGGGACAGTAAATGATGATGTAGTGAGGGTCGGAGATGGGGATAATCAGCAAATTATGATGAATTTAGGGGGGGAGCAAATGATGAATTGAGGGTGGGGGACAGAGGACAGAAAATGATGAAGTGAAGATGGGGGTGGGAGCAAATAAGGATGAATTGAGGTGACAATCAGCAAATGATGATGCAATGATGTGTTGAGGGTGAGGGACGGGGACAGTCAGCAAATGATTTGATGGTATATTGAGTGTGAGAGACAGAGGACAGTCAGCAAATGATGATGTGATGATGTATTGCGGGTGAGGGATGGAGACAGTCAGCAAATGTTCGTGAATTGAGGCTGGAGGATGGGGAAAGTCAGCAAATGATGATACATTGAGGGTGGGCGTTGGGGAGAGCAAATAATGAATTTAGAGTGGGGAATGATGGACAGCAAATGATGAGTTAATGGTAGGGGTGGGGAGAGCAAATGATAAATTGAGTGTGGGGTGAGGAGAGAAAGTGATGAATTGAGGGTGGGGGACAAGGGACAGCATATGATGAAATGAGGGTGGAGGACAGGGGACAGCAAATGATGAAATGAGGGTGGAGGACAGGGGACAGCAAATGATGAATTGAGGGTGGAGGATGGGGACAGCAATGATGATAAACTGAGGATGGGGACAGGGGGACAGTTGGCAAATGATGATGAATTGAGGGTGGGGAACTGGGGGCAGTCAGCAAGTGATTGAGAGTGGGGAAGAGCAAATATTGATGAATGGGGATGTGGGAGAGCAAATACTGATGAATTGGGGGTGGGAGATGGCAAGTGATGATGAATTGAAGAAGGGGATAGAAAATGATGAATTTAGGGGGATCCTGTTACTGTGCAGGGTGGCACTATGTCACTATTTTCTTCATCTAATGTAGAAGTTGGGGAGAAAGTTGGGAATGTGCTCTGGAATGGATAACTGTGTGTTATTTTCTGCAGAGACGAGTCCTGGCCAGAAGAAATTATAGTGGTCTGTGCTGGATGAAGAAGAAAAATGAAGATGAAGGACTTCAATAAGAGACATCACTGGTGAGTCACGGTTTTACCTGCACACTTACATTATACACTGTATACTATGTACAGAGCTCCTGTGTATAATGTCACCAGTGATCCCTGTATTACCTGTACACTGATACTATTTACAGAGCTCCTGTGTATAATGTCACTGGTGATCACTGTATTACCTGTACACTAAACACTATATACAGAGGTACTGTGTATAATGTCACTGGTGATCACTGTATTACCTGTACACTATATACTATATATAAAGCTCCTATGGATGATGTCACCAGTGATCCCAGTATTACCTATACACTGACACTAAATACAGAGCTCTTGCGTATATTGTCACTGGTGATCACTGTATTACCTGTACACTATATACTATATATAGAGCTCCTGTTGGAAAGAAACAAGAGAATGCTGGAGTCCAGATCTATCTAAAGCAGTATAAAATTTTATTGGCAAAAAACAGGCACATATAGAGTAACAGAACAATCATGATAGTATAATAAAAAGGATTTATTAATGCCCGGAGCACACTGAAACAGACAAATCAGCAACAAATAAATTTGTTATAATGTGAAAAGCACTCAGGCCCTTTGTAAGGGAAATGAATTAGTGCAGGTAAAAAGTGCTGGGGAGTCTGCACTGAAAAGAGTTAATCCAAAAAAAATATATTGCACTAGACCCTGGCAGTATGAATCTATAATGCTGTGGCAATGAGTATGACCCCCCCCCCACTGATATCTAATTCGCTGTGGACAATATAATCTGAAAATGCAGCATATCAGAAAGGGGGCAATAAGACATCACCACCGGACCAGCGTCCCTGCAGTTGCGAGTACAGTACCATCCAGGCAGAAAAACGACCAGCACTATATATTATATCTATTGCACAGATGCCCAAACGAAGGGGAAGAAAAATATTGTATGTACATACCCATCATGTCCTGGTGCAAAGAGAGTGCTTATTTGTGCACCCATTTGTGCACCACTGGTAGAAGCACTTCCCTCTTATGCCTGTGACACGAAGGACATCCTGGCACAGATTGATGGTATGTCCTTGGAATCTGACATGCTCCTTGTTACTGCAGACATCGAGTCTATATACATGTATTCGCCATCAAGATGGCATTGATGCATTCAGGTTTTTTCTTAGGAGCAGCAACTGGGATGGCCCTATATGTGATCTGATATTGGAACTTCTTGAGTATATCCTTACACACAATTTTTTTGTGTTCAGGAATGTGTTCTATCTGCAGCAGTGCGGCACTGCCATGGGCGCGGCCTGTGCCCCCTCTTTCGCTGGCCTCTTCTTGGGATACTGGGAGTGGGAGGTCTTTGCGGGGGAGGGGGGTGGGCCATGGACCATGTGCAGCGCTGGCTGCGATACATTGACGATCTGTTCGTGGTGTCGCAGGGATCTCAACAACAACTACAGGGGTTTATGGAGAGTTTAAACGTTAACAGATTTAACATCGAGTTGACATATACTTTCAGTAATACCGAGGTGGATTTTCTGGATATCAAGATACAGGTTGACTCACAATCGTACCTACAGACTGATGTGTACAGAAAACCCACCTCGGTTAACTCCCTTCTACATGCTCAATCCTGCCACCCATGTACAACCATTAGGGCCATCCCAGTTGGACAGTTTCTACATATCAGATGTATCTGTTCATCAGAAACTAAATTCCAACATCAGGTGGATGAACTTGGGGATCGTTTTATAAGCCGGGGATACAGCCATCGCTGTGTTAAGAGAGATCTTAATAGAGCTAGGAAGACCAACCAACAAAGCCTTTTACGTTCAAACCCCAAAAAAATAACAGCAGCAGGGTAGCGGTAGGTTGATTTCAACTTTTAATGAGGGGTGGGATGTGATGAGGGACATCCTTAACAGACATTGGAACATCCTTAAAACTGAACCCTCACTGGCTAACGTGGTCTCTGAGTACCCTTTAATAACATATAGGAGAAGTCCCAATTTGAGGGATATGTTGGTACGCTCTCACTACGTCCCATCAATCAGGAGCCCCTTTGGTACTTGTGGCCCCCCGCTGGGATGTTTTCCTTGTGGAAACTGTGTGGCATGCAGAAATGTCGCACAGATATCATCGTTTCAATCAGCTGACGGTACAAAAACTTTCCATATACGACAACACATAACCTGTAACACCAGTCAGGTGATCTACTACGCAACCTGTGGTTGCTCTAAAATTTATGTTGGTTTAAAAAGCCATCAGCTTAAAGTACGTGTTCGAGAACACGTCCGTGACATTGAGGCAGCCAGGACAGTTTCCGATATAACACAACTTAAAACAATACCCAGGCATTATAGGATGGTGCACAATTGTGACCCCAAGTCTTTTTCTGTAAGGGGTATCCAACATGTTAAAAGTGGTATCAGAGGTGGCGATATTAAACGCTTCCTTGCTCAGAAGGAATGCAGGTGGATCATGGTCCTTAGGACCATGACACCACACGGTTTAAATGAGTCGCTTTTCACCTTTTTTATAGACTTTTCAGTTCTGCCTTCTAAATTTAGGTGTCTCCCCCTTTTTTAATTTTATTTTCCCTGTTTTAATATTTTAACATTTTTCTGATTGTATGTTTTTTGTT
Organism: Dendrobates tinctorius; assembly: GCF_039654945.1. NCBI lineage: Eukaryota > Metazoa > Chordata > Amphibia > Anura > Dendrobatidae > Dendrobates > Dendrobates tinctorius. The sequence continues at coordinate 10,163,874 of NW_027361715.1, forward strand.
TATTCTATTTATCCTCTATCCGGCTTTAGATACAGCGGCGCATGTTGTCTGAGTTGTGACCCTGTTCTTCAGTGGCGCCATCCATCATGATCACAGTGAAGAACTAACGGAGATTAATTAACCAAGACTCATGACGAAATACATCATCTAATTATTCATTTTTTTATGTATGATATATACCTTTGTAATATATTTGGTCAATGTTCTTATGTCGCTTATTTGCTTTTTTCATACTTTCCAGTTGTGAAATTATTACATTTAATTGCACCTGTGATATGTAAATTTATATAGGTGGTAAAGGGGATTTCTTCTTTTTTCTTCTTTCCACCTATGTTTATTCATCCCTTTGGGATTCATCATGCTCCCATAGATCCTAGCTGCTTACATGTGCATTTTTGTGAGATATTTACCCCTTTGGGACTTATCATGTCCCTATAGATCTTAGCTGCTTGCATATGTGCACTGCTGTGTGAGAACTTTTTCATTTAATGGATGTGATATGTTACTAACACTGCTGGGGGCGGGGGCTGGTGTTGCCTGGTAAACAGTCTAGCGCCGGCCGCTCCCACGTGAGATCAGCTTACTGCCCTTTTCCCCTTCAGTGTTCTGGCTGATGCCCCGGTGACGACTCAGTGCTCACCGCCCCCTGGGTGACATCAGAACACTCTGCAGCAGCCTTTAACAAGTGCTCCCATTCGCCAGCAGTGCACATGTGTGATACAGGCTCTCTGATTGGCTGTTATCCATCACATGACCGTTTCTGGCCGGATATTTAACTAGGGCCTATTTACATTCTAGCCACGCCCCCCGAGGCAGCGGTATTTTTACTGCGAAACACGTGTTGGGGTGCACAAATCAGCGCTTCTCTTTGCACCAGGACATGATGGGTATGTACACACAATGATATTTCTCTTCCCCTTCGTTTGGGCATCTGTGCAATAGATATAATATATGGTGCTGGTCGTTTTTCTGCCTGGATGGTACTGCACTCGCTACTGCGGGGACGCTGGTCCGGTGGTGATGTCTTATTGTCCCCCCTATGATATGCTGCATTTACAGATTATATTGTCCACAGCGAATTAGATATCAGTGGGGGTCATACTCATTGCCACAGCACTATAGATTCATACTGCCAGGGTCTAGTGCAGTATACTTTTTTTGGATTAACTCTTTTTAGTGCAGACTCCCCAGCACTTTTTACCTGCCCTAATTCATTTCCCTTACAAAGGGCCTGAGTGCTTTTCACATGATAACAAATTTATTTGTTGCTGTTTTGTCTGTTTCAGTGGGCTCCGGGCGTTCATTTATTGCCCTTTTATTATACTATCATGATTGTTCTGTTACTCTATATGTTCCTGTTTTTTTGTCAATAAAATTTTGCACTGCTTTAGATAGATCTGGATTCCAGCATTCTCTTGTTTCTTTCCAATTTAGTGGGAGTCGTCTCTGTTGATTGAGACTACATGAGGCATAATTCTTGTACTTACAGTAATGGACTAAAAATGCTTCTTTGGAGAATTTTCTTTATATAGAGCTCCTGTGTATAATGTAACTCGCATTACCTGTACACTGACACAATATACAGAGCCCTTTGCATAATGTCACTGGTGATTACTGTATTACCTGCACACTTACACTATATACATGCAATGGTTTACTGGGTTCTCGGGTCAGGTAGTTGCAGGGTTAATTTGGATGGCCTCTTTCTGGGTCCTGGGAGGCTTTTTATAGCCTCACTGTGAGGCCAATCTTTGTCGTTTATACTCTGATCCTTGGCTGAATGTGTCTGACCCTGGTGTGCCTCTGCTTCATGTATGTACTACTGTCTGTTTGTTTGGTTTCTGATCTGGTTCCTTCCCCGTTGTGAGTCTTGCCTGCCATTTCTGTACCGTCTATTGCCCGTTCTGGTTTACTGATTTTATTAAATATTTTGGAAAGAAGCAGAAGGACAGAGAACATTATTACAGGAAGGAGCCCAGGATGGGGGAAGTTATTACATCCCAAGATGGGAAAGCCTATTACTGGAAGAGGCTCAGGATAGGGAACATTATAGCAGGAAGGGGCCCAGAATGGGACACATTTTTACAAGAAGGGCTGCAGGTTGAGGGACATTATTACTGGAAGGAGCCCTGGATGGTGGACATTATTAAAGGAAGGGGCCTAGGATGGTGTACACAGCATGGAACAGACACCAGGAGACAGGCCATTATCCCAGGAGACTGACAACATAGCAGCAGGATCGCTACCTTCTCCTTTGTGCAAGGAGGAACAGGAGGAGCAGTGCGAGAGTCCTGCAAAATGACCACCAGCAGGCCACTAATATCCATGTGTCTGCTCAATCTGTCAGAAACAGACTCCACAAGGGTAGTATGAGGGTCCCATGTCCACAAGTCGGTATTGTGCTTATATCTATATATATATACAGTGGGGAAAATAAGTATTTGATACAATTACAATTTTGCAAATGTTCACACCTACAAATAATGGATAGGTCTGCAATGTTTATTGCAGGTACACTTCAACTGTGAGAGACAGTATCTACAAATTAAAAAAGAAAAAAAAATCACATTGTATGATTTTTAAATAATTAAATGGCATTTTATTGCATGAAATAAGTATTTGAGCACTTACCAACCAGCAAGAATTCTGTCTCTCACAGACCTGTAGGTTTTCTTTAAGAAAGCCCTCCTGCTCTACTTTCATTAATTATATTAATTGCACCTGTTTGAAAGTGTTCGAAATCGTTACTTGTATAAAAGACATCTGTCCATACACTCGATCATTCACATTCCTACTTCTCCACCATGGCCAAGAAAAAAGAGCTGTCTAATGACATCAGAGACAAAATTGTAGACCTGTACAATGCTGAGATGGGCTACAGTACAATAGGCAAGCAGATTGGCGAGAAAGCAACAACTGTTAGCATAATTATTATAAAAAGGAAGAAACACAAGATGAATGTCAATCTTCCTCAGTCTGGGGCTCCATGCAAGATCTCACCTCGTGGGGTATGGAAGATTCTGAGAAAAGTCAGCAATAAGCATGAAACTACATGGGAGAACTTGGTTTATTACCTGAAGAGGGCTGCGACCACAGTCTCAAACATTACCATTAGTAACACACTAAAATCCTGTAGGTCCTCCTACTCACGTCAGCACATGTCCAGGCCCATTTGAAGTTCGCCAATGACCATCTTGATGATCCAGAGGAGGCATGGGAGAAGGCCATGTGGTCAGATGAGACCAAAATAGAACTTTTTTGTATCAACTCCACTCGCCGTGTTTGGAGGAAAAATTAAAATGAATACAATACCAAGAACCATGAAGCATTGTGGAGGAAACATACTTTGGGGGTTCTTTTCTTCAAAGGGGACAAGACACCTGCACCGTATTGAAAGGAGAATGGATGGGGTCATGTATCCAACAACCTCCCTCCCTTGGTAAGAGCATTAAAGATGGGTTACCACTGGGTCTTCCAGCCTGACAATGACCCAAAATAACACAGCCAGGGCAACTAAGGAGTGGCTCCGTAAGAAGCATTTCAAGGTCCTGGAGTGGCCTAGTCAGTCTCCAGACTTGAACCCAATAGAAAATATTTGGAGGGAGCTGAAAATCAATGTTGCCTAGTGACAGCTCCAAAACCTGAAAGATCTGGAGAAGATCTGTATGGAGGAGAGGGACAAAATCCCTGCTGCAGTGTGAGCAAACTTGGTCAAGAACAACAGGAAATGTCTGATCTCTGTAAATGAAAACAAAGGTTTCTGTACCAAATATTAAGTTCTGTTTTTCTATTGTATCAAATACTTATTTCATGCAATAAAATGCAAAATAATTATGTAAAAATCATACAATGAGATTTTCTGGATTTTTTTAGATTCTGTCTCTCACAGTTGAAGTCTACCTAAGATAAAAATTACAGATCTCTCCATTCTTTGTAGGTGGGAAAACTTGCAAAATCGACAGTGTATCAAATACATATTTTCCCCACTGTATGTGCTTATATATATATATATATATATACACACACACACACATACATATACTGTATATAGTTGTGTGAAAAAGTGTTTGCCACTTTCCTTATTTCCTATTTTTTTTGCACGTTTGTCGTACTTAAATGTTTAAGGTCACCAAACACATTTAAATATTAACTATAAAACGATAACACAAGTAAACACAAAATGCAAAATTTAAAAAGAAATCTAAACCTACAGGACCCCGTTTGAAAAAGTAATCCCTTCCTTTAAAATTTAAATTAACTGTGGTTTATCACATCTTTGGGAAGCTGAGTTCAAATTCCCTAGCCAGACCCAGGCTTGATTACTGCCACACCTGTTCTCAATCAAGAAATCACTTAAATAGGACCTGCCTGACAAAGTGAAGGAGACCAAAAAACCACAAAAGCTAGACATCATGCCACGATTCAAAGAAATTCTAGCACAAATGAAAAACAAAGTAATCGAGATCTATGAATCTGGAAAAAGTTATAAAGCCATTTCTAAGGCTTCAGAACCTCAGTGATCTACAGTGAGAGCCATTAGCCACAAATGGTGAAAACATGGAACAGTGGTGAGCCTTCTCAGGAGTGGCCAGCTGACCAAAATTACCCCAAGAGTGCAGCGTCGACTCATCCAATAGGTTCACAAATGACCCCACAACAACATCTAAAGGACTGCAGGCCTCACTTGCCTCAGTTAACGTCAGTTTTCATAACTCCACCATATGAAAGAGACTGGGCAAAAATGGCCTGCATGGCACAGTTCTAAGATGAAACCCACTGATGAGCAAAAAGAACATAAAGGCTCATCTCAGTTTTGCCCGAAAAAACATCTTTATGATCTTGAAGACTTTTGGGATAATACTCAGTAGACTGACGAGACAAAAGTTAAACTTTTTGGAAGGTGTATGTCCCATTACATCTGGCGTAGAAGTAACACAGCATTTCAGAAAAGGAATATAATAGTTGCTTACAACTTTATCTTTCAAAAGGTAGAAGAGAAAACAAAAGTATCTGCAATCTTGGACCTAATTTTTACCAACAGGGAGGAAATGGTTGAGGAAGGAACGTGAAAGTGTGAAAAAGACTTGGGCATACTAATAGATGACAGACTGCACATGAATCAACAGTGTGATTGATGCAGAAGCAAAAAAGGCAAACACAGTTCTGGGATGTATTAATAAAATCATATATAATCTATATAACATGAAGTAATTTATCCCCCTCTTCTCCTCCTTGGTCAGGCCTCATCTGGAATACTCTGTCCTGTTCTGGTAACCCATTTTAAAAAAGACATTGAAAAAATGGAGCAAGTTCAGACAAAAGCTACGAGGATGGTGAGCGGAAAAACAAAGAAAAGGCAATCAAAGAGATCCAATATAATATTAAAGTAGTATATTTTATTATAAATCTTACATCAAAAAATTAGGAGAAAAGGGAGAACAAAGTGCATAAGTGTGTAAATGAAAAAAAACAGCATCCGAAAAAGGTGCAGATAAGCATACGGTAGATGTATAGTCAAGGAGTAATACAAATGCAGATCACTCGTACACAAAAAGTAATATTACCTACATGGGTAACGAAGTACAGATTGCATGGTTTCCAACAAATATTAAGCTCAAAAAGAGCACACAGTCGTAAGATCATATATAATAAATCTTATCCAAGTAGTTACACCCAGGGTGGGTGCAGGTGCTGCGGTGTAACTACTTGGGTAAGATTTATTATACATGATCTTATGACTGTGTGCTCTTTACCTGAGTGGATTTGCCCTGACTTCCATACCAATGATCCCTTTAATAGAAGCCTGGGGTTAAAATCAGAGCGCTGAGGGATTTACCCTAACTCCATACCGGAGATCCCTTTAAGAGAAGTCTGGGCTCAGTACCAAAGCGCAGAGTGGATTTGCCCTCACTTCCATACCGGAGATCCCTTTAAGAGGCCCTGTGGTCAGAACCACAGTGCTGAGTGAAACGGTCCTAAGTTCCATACCAGTGATCCCTTTAAGAGACCCTGGGGTCAGAACCACAGCGCTGAGTGGAACGGTCCTAATTCCATACCGGGGATCCCTTTAAGAGAGGCCTGGGGTCAAAACCAAAGCGTTGAATGGATTTGCCCTGACTTCCAAACCAATGATCCCTTTTAAGAGAGGCCTGGGGCCAGTATCAGAGCGCTGAGGGATTTGCCCTAACTTCCATACCGGAGATCCCTTTAAGAGGGAAGATGTGCCTATGGGATGGAGGATGTGTGATGGGGATATGGGCACAGAAGGAGGTGATTAATTTCTGTCATGTGCTCTCTGCTCCTGTTCCTGGGGATGCTAGATTTCTCTCACCCAGTCAGTGTCTGCTGAGGTGTTGTCGAGTGAGAAAACTGTTGCTCATAGCAACCATTCACAGCTCAACTTCTTTTAAACAGTTCTGGTGAAATGAAAGATGCTTAGGGATTGGTTGCAAAGAAAACTGCTGCTCATAGCAGCCAATCACAGCTCAGCTTCTTTTAAACAGCGCTGGTGAAATGAAAGATGCTTCGTGATTGGTTGGTGATACACACACACACACACATTCTATTTTATATATAGATATACTACTTTAATACTATATTGGATCTGTTTGATTGTGTTTTCTTTGTTTTTCCATATGCTAGTGCTGCGATTGGTCCTTAATTCTGTCCTTCTGATATTGGCACTAAAAATGCTTTATGCATTTTATACATTGGAACTACTGTGATAAAAATGGTGCATTATCTATTGATGAATGTTATGTTTATGAGGATGGTGAGTGGACAGCAAAGTATGTGTTACAAGGAATGGTTAATAGATCTGCGAATATTTAGCTTGCAAAACAGAAGGCTAAGAGGAGACTTAAACAGGTTGTCCACTACTTTAAATTAACCCCCCAATGTATCCCCCTGGGGCCCCTAATGAATTTTGTAAATATCTTACGTTGCCTATACTGCCTGTAAGCGGCGCTATTGCTGGTGGCTCACAGACATCACGTGACTCCCGGCTGCAGCTGGCTCTTGCATCCTGTCAAGTGCTGGCAGCAGCCGGGAGTCCCTCTTCCTCCTTCCGCACTGGCTTCCAGGCTCTGGGTGGGGTTATCCCACCTGCGTCACACCCGGCATCCACTGCGCACCCATTCATTGAGAAAGCGCGCGGTGGATGCTGGGTGTGATGTGGGAAAACCCCGCCCACAACCCAGCAGCCACTGCGGGGACCTATCACTGAGTCACGCCTCACTTGATGAGTTGTCAGTGCTGGATCTCGTGCTGCCTGTGAGGGGCCATGGATAGCACCGCTCAGAGGCAGTATAGGCAACATAAGGTAGTTACAAAATTCATTAGGGGCTCCAGGGGGATACATGGGGGGGTTAATTTAAAGTAGTTGACAACCCCTTTAATAGCTGTCTATAAATATCTGAAGGGACATCACAGTGTAGAGGGACCATTCTTATTCTAATTTGCACATGGAAGCATGAGAAGCAATGGAATTAAGCTGAAAGTGAGAAGATACAGATCTGATATTAGAAAATACTTTTTGACAGTGAGGGTGATATATGAGTGGAACAGGCAGCCGTGAGAATTGGTGAGTTCTCCTTCAATGGAAGTCTTCAAACAGGGGCTGGACAGAAATCTGTCTGAGATGGTTTAGTGAACCCTCCATTGAGCAGGGGGTTGGACACAATGACCCTGGAGGTCCCTTCCAACTCTAACATTGTGTGATTCTATGCCAACAGTAAAATATGGCAGTGGTAGTGTGATGGTCTGGGGCTGTTTTGCTGCTTCAGGACCTGGAAGACTTGCTGTGGTAAATAGAACCATGAATTCTACTCTCTATCAAAAAATCTTCAAGGAGAATGTCCGGCCGTCTGTTCATGACTTCAAGCTGAAGTGCACTTGGAATATGCAGCAGGACAGTGATCCCAAACACACCACTAACCCACCTCTAAATGGTTTGAGAAAAACAAAATTAAGACTTTGGAGTGGCCTAGTCAAAGTCCTGACCTTAATCTGATTGAGATGCTGTTGCACGACCTTAAAAAGGCGGTTCATGTTCGGAAACCCTCCAATGTGGTTGAATTACAACAATTCTGAAAGATCAGTGGGTCAATATTCCTTCAGAGTGTTGTAAAAGACTCATTGTCAGTTATCGCAAATGCTTGATTGTAGTTGTGGCTACTAAGGGTGGCCCAACCAGTTGTTAGGTTAAGAGGGCAATCACTTTTTCACACGGGGCCCTGTAGGTTTGGATTTATTTAATAATAAAGACCTTCATTTCAAAACTGCATTTGGTGGTTACTTGTGTTATTTTTGCCTAATATTTACATTTGTTTTGTGATCCGAAACATCTAAGTGTTACAAAACATGCAAAAGAATAGGAAATCAGGAAGGGGGCAAACACTTTTTTCACAGAACTGTATATCTATATTAACAGTATATACTGTATAATATCCTTATAGTATCCTCTTTTTCCATCTGTCTATGTAATGTGTGCATTTGCCTATAACCTGTCTATAGTCAGAGATTTAGATATTATTCATCTGCATATATAGAGTAATTGCCTGTGCCATGGAACCAATTAGACTATTTATAAAGCTGTTGTTCTTAATATACAGTGTGTCCGTAAAGTCATGGTGCACTTTTGACCAGTCACTGGAAAGCAACAAAAAACAATAGAAATGTGAAATCTACTCCAAATAAAAGAAAAACTCTGCCAGTTTCATACCTATTCAGTGCAGTTTGATGTGGGCTCCATTTGTTGCCCTACACACATCCAAACAATAGTGAAGTTCTTGCCACACACGGGTAAGGACGTCTGGTGTAACAGAGTGAATAACGTCTGTGATTCTCTGTTTTAAGTGATTAATGTCATTGATACATTCAATGTACACATGTTGCTTCACATAACCCCAAAAGTAAAAGTCTAAGGGCGTCAAATCCGGGGTTCGTGGTATACTTGTATACTTTCCTGTGACTGGTCAAAAGTGCACCATGACTTTACGGACACACTTTATATACAGCTCTGGCAAAAATTAAGAGACCACCACATCAAAACCCCATCATGGGGCAGCCCAATCTCCAGACCTGAACCCCATTGAAAACCTCTGGAATGTAATCAGGAGGATGATGGATAGTCACAAGCCATCAAACAAAGAACTGCTTAAATTTTGGCACCAGAAGCAGTGTTAAAGACTGGTGGCAAGCATGTCAAGACGCATGAAAGCTGTGATTAAAAATCATGGTTATTCCACAAAATATTGATTTCTGAACTCTTCCTGAGTTAAAACATTAGTATTGTTGTTTCTAAATGATTATGAACTTGTTTTCTTAGCATTAGAAAACCTGCCTGAGAGCACTGTTTTTTTTAATTTTGACAATTTTTCTTTGTCAGGAAAAAAACACAAAATTTATTGCTTGGAAATTCGGAGACGTGTTGTCAGAAGTTTATAGACTAAAAGAACAATTAACATTTTACTCCAAAATATACCTATAAAGAGAAAAATCAGACAACCTGAACATTTGAAAGTGTTCTCTTAATTTTTGGCATAATTACAGTATACAGTATCATATGGATTTGAAAATTGCACCCACAACTTTTTTCTATAACTCGTGTTTGTTCTTCAAGGGCCCAAGAACTATGATCATTTAGACAAAAGATCGGTGTTAGGGGAGAAAGTATCATTTATTATTGTATTCTATTATCTTCATTCATCTACATCCTAAATAGTTCAATAGCCTCATAATAATTTGTACATATTGTCATAGTTAGCAATTTTTGTGACGCCTTGTCAGCTATGCGATACATTGAGTATAACATCAATTACACATTACTTTTGCATGAAACTTAGTGTTATCTCAATAGACATCTACACACCTAACAAGCCAATAGTTAATATCAAAAGCCCTTAAAACTAATGGAAATTAGAAATTAAATTAGAAAAAAAATAAAAGCTATTGACATATATAACAGCCAGAAGAAGAATAAAGCAACAATTAGTTTCTAAGGTAGCCAATATAATAACAGACTAATATGATGACATTGAGAATCTTAGCTATTACACGCAATCACATGGACATAAATCTGAATTCCACACATGATCTTATATTTAAAAAAGTTAGAAATTTGTTTGCCATTCTAAGTGACTCATCGCTAGTTAAGACATTGCATTGGATAGAAATTGGATATGTCACTGTCAAATATACACATTTATCGAAAGTATCGAAAGTTGGCCATAGAATGTTTAGTTGAGAGGAATCCTCTCTTCCCCTCTCCCGATTTTCGATTATACAGTTAACTTACGGTACATAACATGACAAAATCTGAATGAAGAAAAAACACACAAATTATATTTTGCAGACTTGGCATTTTCAGAATTTGCTAATGCTTACAGTAACTCGTCTTTGAAGGACTAAAAGTGAGATGTGTCCATAGACAACTGGGACCAAAATTCTTCTACGTTGATTCAAAAGTCCATCAGCTTTATATTCAGTGCGTGAGTGGAGCGGCTTATACGCAAGTCGTTGGAAGGTCTTCATACGGACGATCTTCTTTGCTGGATGGTCCTCTGCTGAAGATGTTGGAAGGCAATTGTTGTTGTCCAGAAGACCAGTTTCAGCGTTCTTCATTGATGATTTTGCTGATGGATGTGAAAATTGATACGCAGTCTTATGGGGAAGGAAATGAAGGGTAAATCACTAAGTTCTTCGATGCATCCAAGTAAGCATAAATACGTTGGCATCTTCAAGATCATTTTTAGTGGGGCATTTTGAGCCTTAGCTCTTCTTGCCATCATGATCATTGCTTGCTGAATGCTGAGCAGCCCCAGGCGTTGTGTCATTAGTATGTTCATTGGTTTCTCCTTCTCCTTTGGCTTGTTCTCCTGGCTTCTGAGAAGTATCTACAGCAGTTGTGCTCTTGCTAGAGTTACAACCCATGTCGGCTGTCTGTGCAGCTGTCCGGTGTGCGCTGGCTCAGAGGCAGCAGTGCTATGAGCTGTTCATTCTACTTTCCTCCAAGTTAAATATCCCAGCAATGTGGACTAGGTTTGTAACCCAGGAAACACAAACGTGAGAACTGAGATGTAGAAGGAAGTCGGCACAGTCAGGTCACAGGTAGTTTCTAATAGCACTTGTTCTGGTCTAATAATCTCCTACATCATTGCAACAAAACTCTGTTGAATTTTAACCCGCATTATTTATTAAGCCTGAGCTGAAAGTATTTGTGGTCTGAGAAGTATCACGTCTAACCTCCACGAAGTTCCTTCACAGATTTACTACTACAGGACAGCTCTATTGTCTTGACTTTTTTTCTTTTTTTTTTTTTTGCTAAGCAAATAATTATGTTATGTGTACAGGACGCCTTTTTCAGACGCCACAAGAAATGAACAATGTAAAAAAAAACAATGCTGTGTGCATGTTCTGCCTATTTCACATATTTATTATAGTTGCTGATATACAGTAGCACCATCATATTCTACAGCACTTTACAGACATCATGATTACTGTCGCCATTGGGGCTCACAATCTAGATTCCCTATCAGTATGTCTTTGGAGCGTGGGAGAAAACCGGAGAACCCAGACAAAGCCAACGCAAAACGGGGAGAACATACAAACTCCTTGCAGATGTTGTTCTAGGTGAAATTTTAACCCTGAACCCAAGCAGTGCAAGGCTACAGTGCTAACCACTGAGTCACCATGCTGCCAGCTTCTTTTAACTGCTTTAGGGTTTGGAAACCATGAAGTGCTAAAAAGATATAACATGTTCCTTATACTGTATATAGTTAAATAAAGAGAAAATATGCTGGCGGTAGAGCCGCCGAAAAAAAAAGAGAAGCCGCCAGCGAAACTGCCTCATGAGAAAGACCACCTGCATTTTCCTGAACAGGCTTTGTCTGGGACATTTCAGCAGCCCCACTGCTGGAAATAGATCGTTATGTGCGCATGCTCATAGTCCTAATAATAGTTTAAAAAACTCTTTTAAAAGAGAGTTCCTCAGAAACCCAGGATTTCACAACAAGAGGTTATACGGGCAGCACGGTGGCTCAGTGGTTAGCACTGTTGCTTTGCAGCACCGCAATCCTGGGTTCAAATACCACCAAGGGCAACAGCAGCATGGAGCTTGTACTGTATGTGCTCCCCATGTTTGTGTGGGTTTTCACTCACACTCCAAAGACATACTGAATTTTGATTGTGAGCGCTTATGGGGTCAGCAGTTATAACGTCTGCAAAGTGCTGTGGACTATGCTGGTGCTATAAAAGCAAAGATTAATAGATAAAAATAATAATATACTGTATGTTACTCTACATTTATGGAAGTTGCTTATACATGCACAATCTGAATTGTAAAGTGTTGTGGAATATGTTGGTTCTGTATAAATAAAATAATAACAATGCTAAGTATTTTTGTCACAATTTTTTGTCTGATAACACAGGGTCGGGGGCTCTTAATTTTTACCTGATGCCGGGGGTGACCTAGCTATCCCTGATCCCCAGGTTACTTCTGATGGTGAAAATGCTGGGCACATGTACCTTGCTGTACTCCTAAATCAGCCCTTATCTATCCCCTCACTCTCCAAGGGAAGTGGGGAGGAATAGTGTATGTATATCCACAAACCAGACAAACAAGGAAGAACATACAGGGATAAATGAATATAGCATCATACAAATATGCACTCACACACAACAGAGGGGAACACTGGGTAGAAAAGGTAGAGAAACTAAATAGGAAAGGATGGGGGATTGCACACAGCCGAAACACCTAGCAACAGTTACAGAACAACTCTCCAAAAATGCCTCTACCAAACCCTGAATCCTCCACTCCTTCACCAACCAGTACAAGACTTAACACTGGCAATCCTGATTTCCAGAGGTGAGAATATATAGGAATGGGGAGTGGCTGATACTACACAGCTGAGATCATCCAAGCTGAAAGCCACAGGTACTCCAAGCTGAACAGTTTAACCCCTGCACTGCTGAAAGACATCTACACCTAAAATGAGGGAGAAGTGCTTCTATTCAGTACCGGAGTATGAGAACTCAGATGCTGTGGTGTTCTGGCTCCTCTCTGCTGTGGCAAAACACATGACAATTTTGACCTGAAGTAGCCTGAAGCAATAATGAGTCAGAGATCGTGTCTCAGACTCCTTGTAGCCACTGTGGCTAGGCTGTAGTCAAATATTAGAGCCCTAATGAAGATCAGATACGAGGCTAAAAAATATAATAAATAAAACCTTCATCAATAAAAAGCAGGTAATCATTCTCTGCAGGAACTGACTTTTGTTATATTTTTATTCTCCTGGCTAGACAATTCATTTAATTTGTGCTGGTTATTTAATTTTACATGCATAAAGTCCAAAAATGAGATTATTGGACACTACATGGAAAATACTGTTCTTTTCACATTTCTGCCACCTTCTTATGATATGACCTACAATATGAAAAAAAGAATGTGAAAAATTAAGATAAGTAATTGAACAGTTGGCAGGGGCTGACATATCGACCAGAGGTGGAGGGGGACCCGCCAACTTCAGCTGGATGTGCATCCAAGGACGTACATTCAACTGAAATGCAATGCCGGGCAGGGAATCTGACGTCTCCCTGTGCTGCAAAACACACCGCCAGCCAATCAGATATGAAATGGCAGGATGGGGGACAAATAGATGAGGATGATTATACCTGGATGCGGCACATATATAACAGTATGGGGCACATACAGTATATATACTCTACATGTATACAGTGGAGGAAATAAGTACCGTAATCCCTTGCTGATTTTGTACGTTTGCCCACTGACAAAAACAGGATCAGTCTATAATTTTAAGGGTAGGTTAATTTTAACATTGAGAGACAAAATATCAAAAATAAAATCCAGAAAATCACATTGTATAAATTATATAAATGCAATTACATTTTGCAGTGATAAATATGTATTTGATCCCTCTGGCAAACAAGACTTAATACTTGGTGGAAAAACCCTTGTTGGCAAGCACAGCAGTCAGACGTTTTTGTAGTTGATGATAAGGTTTGCGCACATGTCAGGAGGAATTTTGGTCCACTCCTCTTTGCAGATCATCTCTAATTCATTAAGATTTTGAGGCTGTCACTTGGCAACTCAGAGCTTCAACTCTCTCCATAAGATTTCTATTGGATTCAGGTCTGGAGACTGGCTAGGCCACTATATGACCTTAATGTGCTTCTTTTTGAGCTACTCCTTTGTTGCCTTGGCTGTATGTTTTGGGTCACAGTCTTGCTGGAAGATCCAGCCACAACCCATTTTTAATGTCCTGGCGAAGGGAAGGAGGTTGTTACTCAGGACGTACTGTACATGGCTCCCTCCAGTTTCCCATTGATGTGGTGAAGTAGTCCTCTGCACTTAGCAGAGAAACACCCTCAAAACATAATTTTCACCTCCATGCTTGACAGTGGGGATGGTGTTCATTGGGTCATAGGCAGCTTAATGCCAAAGAGCTCAATTTTTGTCTCATCTGACCACAGCACCTTCTCCCAATCACTCACAGAATCATCCATGTGCCTTCTTGAGCAGGGGGCAGTGCGGGCACTGAAGGATTTTAAACCTTTATGGCGTAATGTGTTAGCAATGGTTTCCTTGGTGATTGTGGTCCCAACTGCCTTGAGATCATTAACAAGTTCCCCCCGTGTAGTTTCAGGCTGATCTGTCAATTTCCTCATGATCAAGGATATCCCTTGAGGTGAAATATTGCATGAAGCCCCAGGTCGATATCGATTGAAAGCCATTTTGTATTTCTTCCATTTTCTTACTACTGCCCCAACAGTTTTCTCCTTCTCACCCAGCATCTTACTTATGGTTTTGTAGCCCACTCCAGTTTTGTGCAGATCTATGATCTTGTCCCTGACATCCTCATTTAGCTCTTTGGCCTTGCCCATGTTGTAGAGGTTTGAGTCTGACTGACTGAGTCTGTGGACAGGAGTCTTTTATAAAGGTGACAATGTAAGACAGCTGTCTTTAACGCAGGTAGCGAGTTGATAAGATGTATTATATCTGATTACATATACATAACTTCCTTCTCACCCCTCAATGGGGATGGTCTTTGTTGTCCTTTCTCATTCTTGGGTCCTCTACCAGAGGCCTGGGAGTTTGAGGGTTCTGCGCAGGATCTTAGTTGTTCCCAGTATTGTGCTTTTCTAGACAGAGAGCTCAGATGTTGCTCCTGGGATCTGGTGTAGCCATTCTTCCAACTTAGGGGTCACTGCTCCAAGTGCTCCTATCACCACTGGAATCACTGTTGCCTTCACCTTCCCCAGTTCTCCTTTGAGGCCCTGGTATTTCTCCAGCTTCTCAAATTCCTTCTTTCTGATGTTGCTGTCACTTGGCACTGCCACATCTATTATCATTGCTGTCTTCTGATCCTTGTCTACTATGACAATGTCTGATTGGTTAGCCAACACCTGCTTATCTGTCTGGATCTTGAAGTCCCACAGGATTTTAACCCTTTCACTTTCCACCACTTTTTCTGTGGTCTCCCACCTGGACTTAGCCTATATGCTGTGCAAATATTCCTGTGTACAATTCCCGCTACTTTGTTGTGGCATTCGGTATACCTGTTTGCATCCTGCCACTATGTGTTTGATGGTTTCTGAGGTTTCTTTGCATAGTCTGCACCTTGGGTCTTGTCTTGTGTGGTAGATTCCTGCTTCTATGGATCTGGTACTTAGTGCTTGCTCTTGTGCCGCTATGATTATGTGCTGTCTCAGAGTCCAGCTTTCTCCAGCCATTAGTAGTATTTCTCCATGTCAGCCACTTCCATTATCTGCCGGTGGTACATCCCATGCTTGTCTTGCCATGGCGTTTCATGTTCCTGTTCTTCCTTCCAGAACTGTTGTTGTTGCTGCCTAAGGCTTTCTCTCAGCATCTCATCTTCTGGCACCATTCTTCTGATGTATTCCTGGATACTCCTTATTTCATCCATGATGGGGGCTTGGACGCTTATCAAGCCTCGACCACCCTCATTTCAGTTGGTATACAATCTTTGGGTGCTAGGTGGAGACCTCCATGCATTGTGAGGAGCTTTCGTGTCTTCACATCTGCAGCTTCTTTTGGCCAGCACACTATGCCAGCAGGGGGTCTGATAACTGGCAGGCATATGTATTGATGACACAGATTTTATTCTTCCCATTGAGCTGGCTCTTCAGGACTTGTCTTACCCTTTGATGGTATTTGGATGTTGCTGCTTTCCTTGCATCCTCATCATGGTTACCATATCCCTGTGGGATACTGAAGTACTTGTAGCATGTCTGTATGTTTTCTATGTGTCCTGCTGGTAAATCCACTCCATGAGTCTTGACTACCTTGCCTCTCTTTATTACCAACCGGTCGCTCTTCTCCAGTCCGAAGGACATCCCGATGTCTTCACTGTAGATCCTTGTCAGGGGGATCAGTGAATCGATGTCTCGTTCGTTTTTCGCATACAGCTTGAAATCATCCATGTAGAGGAGGTGGCTGAACTTGCATCCATAGCCAGATTCTGTAATTATCTGATTGAGCGGGTTCAAGCCTACGCGGAACAGCATCACAGTGGTATATGCCGCATATCATGGTCACTTGTGCTAGTCTTGAGTTGACTTGTTGTTCTCCATAGCCCCATTGAGTTTCTGAGGAAGGCTCTTAATTTCCTGTTGACATTGTAGAGAGCCAAATATTCACAGATTCATTGAGCCATAGTCAATCCAGGCTGTGCTGAGATTGCTGAGATTGGTCTGTCTGGATCTTGAGGCTGATCTATCTACTAGAAGCTGGTGCTTACACTGGGTGCAGAATTATTAGGCAAATTAGTATTTTGATCACATCATCCTATATATACATGTTGTCCTACTCCAAGCTGTATAGGCTTGAAAGCCAACTGCCAATTATGTAAATCAGGTGATTTGCATCTCTGTAATGAGGAGGGATGTGGTCTAATGACATCAACACCCTATATAAGGTGTGCTTAATTATTAGGCAACTTCCTTTCCTTTGGCAAAATGGGTCCGAAGAAAGATTTGACGGACTCTGAAAAGTCAAAAATTGTGAGATGTCTTGCAGAGGGATGCAGCAGTCTTGAAATTGCCAAACTTTTGAAGTGTGATCACCGAACAATCAAGCGTTTCATGGCAAATATCCAACAGGGTCGCAAGAAGCATGTTGATAAAAAAGGTGCAAAATAACTGCCCATGAATTGAGGAAAATCAAGCGTGAAGCTGCCAAGATGCCATTTGCCACCAGTTTTGCCATATTTCAGAGCTGCAACGTTACTGGAGTATCAAAAAGCTCAAGGTGTGCCATACTCAGGGACATGGCCAAGCTAAGGAAGGCTGAAAAACGACCACCTTTCAACAAGAAACATAAGATAAAACGTCAAGACTGGGCCAAGAAATATCTTAAGACTGATTTTTCTAAGGTTTTATGGACTGATGAAATGAGAGCGACTCTTGATTGGCCAGATGGATGGGCCCAAGGCTGGATCAGTAATGGGCTCAATTCCCAGACCTACTGGCAGTTTCTGGAAGACACCTTCTTCAAGCAGTGGTACAGGAAGAAGTCGGTATCGTTCAAGAAAAACATGATTTTTATGCAGGACAATGCTCCATCACATGCATCCTAAAACTCCACAGCGTGGCTGGCCAGTAAAGGTCTAAAAGAAGAAAAAATAAGGACATGGCCCCCTTGTTCACCTGATCTGAACCACATAGAGAACCTGTGGTCCCTCATAAAATGTGATATCTACAGGGAGTGAAAACATTACACCTCTCCGAACAGTGTCTGGGAGGCTGTGGTGGCTGCGGCACGCAATGTTAATCGTAAACAGATCAAGCAACTGACAGAAACTATGGATGGAAGGCTTTTGAGTGTCATCGTAAAGAAAGGTGGCTATATTGGTCACTGATTTTTTTTGTTTTGTTTTTGAATATTTCTAAATTTTGTGTTGCTCTGTTGGTTTACCTGGTGAAAATAAACAAGTGAGATGGGTATATATTTGATTTTTATTAAGATGCCTAATAATTCTGCACTGAAAAAGTTACGTGCATAAACAGATATCCTCCTAAGATAGCCAAATCTAAAAAAAAACCACTCCAACTTCCAAAAATATTAAGCTTTGATATCTATGAGTCTTTTGGGTTGATTGAGAAAATAGTTGTTATTTAATAATAAAAAGAATCCTCTCAAATACAACTTGCCTAATAATTCTGCACACGGTGTAGCGTCTCTGGTGTCGATCCCGATGCCTTTCTGAGCTGGATTCGTGTACTGGTTCATATGGTTCTGTAGCTTGGTGGCTATGATGCCTGACAGGAGTTTCCATGTTGTTGTGAGGCAGGTTATTGGGTGGTAGTTGGATGGAACTGTTCCTTTATGAGGATCCTTCAAGATCAGCACTGTTGTACCTTGTGTTAAGCTGGAGTCACACATAGCGACTTACCAGCGATACCGACACCGATATCAAGGTGTCAGGATCACTGGTAAGTCGCTATGTGATCGCTGGTGAGCTGTCACACAGACATCTTCACCAGCGATCAGCACAGCGATGCCGAGCACCCGGCATCGCTTGCCATCCCTGTAAAAAATAGAATTAAAATAAAAAATATTGTTATTCTCACTTTCTGACGTCCCGCGCAGCCTTCCTCTCTCCACGCTGCGGTCCCAGTAATCCTTTGCGAGAATGACCGCGAGAGTCACGGTCTCGCGGGAGCGCGAAGTCTCGCGGTCATTCGTGCAAAGGATCACTGGGACCGGAGTGTGGAGAGAGGCAGGATGGCTGCGCGGGACATCGGAAGGTGAGAATAACAATATTTTTTATTTTAATTCTATTTTTTACAGCTGATCGCTGGTCTCCCGCCTGTCACACGCAGCGATGCGTGCTGGCCAGTGGGAGCCCAGCGACCAAAAAAATGTCCAGAGGTTTCTTACAGCGATCAGCGGTACCGGCAGCGATCTCGCTAGCGTTCATGTACTGCTGTTAATTTCTTTAGCCAGTAGGTGTGGATCTTCATGTTCTTGACCTGTTGTTGAATGTCTGCTTCTGTAATGGTGACTGGCTCTTACAACCACATTGCACTGGTGTTGTAAGTATTGTTATCCAGTATTGTTCAGTCTCTGACATTGGTGGAGTTGCTGCCTTTGTGCTGTTGTTCTGTAGTTGGGAGTACACTTTGGAGGGTTCTTTGGAGAACAGGGCATTTATCTTCTCTAGTCAGCACTTGCAGGGTTTCAGCTGGGGTCATGTCTTTGTACATTGGCTGGCTTGATTTTTTTTTATTTGTTTGAGTTATAGTGGAGGTAGGGCAAGTGCTCTGGCGATGTTTCTTTGCAGTCGATCTCTGGTATTGTTGGATCAGGATCTTCATGTGGTGTGGATCTGCATGTGTGCAGTTGATCCATTGAAACATTGAGGTCTGCTGTTATAGTAACATTTCATCAGATCCAGGTTCTCTTGCCTTGTCCATGAATGGTTTGTTCCAGTAGCTCATGACACTATAGTGTTAGTGGTCTTGTCCAAGGACCACTACTGGTATATTATCTATGAACCCCACCACGATGGTGGTTATGCACTATTAACAGGCACCTAAGGTAGCATTATAGTGTCAGGAGCCCTAGTATATACAGTAATGTAGGCGCCTTAGTATGTAAGGTAACTTATTTTCAATTTATTTTTCACAGGTCAGAGCCAGGATTTGAACCCCAGTCTCCCATGTCATAGACTGTGCACTTATCCACTACATTATACACTTTATACATGAAGAAGTCTCCTTGGTCATCCACATATTTTCATATACATTTTTACATTTCAACCCAATAGACCACCATTTATATCACAAAACTCAGATGGCATCAGTGACGGTGTACCACTCGTAGATGTCCCCACAGTGCTTACTATGTCCTAGCTCATCAACAGGGATACATTTGCAGAGCAGCCGTGAGGGTCTAGTGATATCTAGTGATTGCATGTTTGAGTCTCTAGTGGAACAGACTACACATTTAAAAAAAAAAAAAAGCTGTCAAAAGTTTTGGCTTTCAGAATACAGTGACACTAAAACAAAAATTGATTTTCTTTTATCACAACAACCAGTAGAATAAAGATTTTATTTATATCGTATGGCGAATGCTGCAATAGTAAAACACAAGAAAAAAAAAGTTTTCTATTCCTCTTAAAAAAATGTTCTTTAATTCATTGTATGTATTTTTAAAAAACTGACTGGGTTAAATATTATTTAATGAGTATGCATGCCTTGTAAGTCTCCTCACTCTGACATGCCAGACTTAACTTGTCACTCTTCACAAGGAGAAACGTTACCCCTTAGACCTTAATTTAAAAAAAAACTTTTGTCATGCTATAGTGACGGAGCCCTCATCACCCAGATCCCAGCCAATAAAACCTTTTGCCATGCCATAGTGACGGAGCCCTCATCACCCAGATCCCAGCCAATAAAACCTTTTGCCATGCCATAGTGACGGAGCCCTCATCATCCAGATCCCAGCCAATAAAACCTTTTGCCATACCATAGTGACGAGCCCTCATCACCCTGATCCCAGCCAATAAAACCTTTTGCCATGCCATAGTGACAGAGCCCTCATCACCCAGATCCCAGCCACTAAAAACTTTTGCTGTGCCATAGTGACGGAGCCCTCATCACCCTGATCCCAGCCAATAAAACCTTTTGCCATGCCATAGTGACAGAGCCCTCATCACCCAGATCCCAGCCACTAAAAACTTTTGCTGTGCCATAGTGACGGAGCCCTCATCACCCAGATCCCAGCCAATAAAAACTTTTGCTGTGCCATAGTGACGGAGCCCTCATCATCCAGATCCCAGCCAATAAAACCTTTTGCCATACTATAGTGATGGCACCCTCATCACCAAGATCCCAGCCAATAAAACCTTTTGCCACGTCATAGTGACGGAGCCCTCATCATCCAGATCCCAGTCAATAAAACCTTTTGCCATGCCATAGTGACGGAGCCCTCATCACCCAGATCCCAACCAATAAAACCTTTTGCCATACCATAGTGACAGAGCCCTCATCACCCTGATCCCAGCCAATAAAACCTTTTGCCATGCCATAGTGACGGAGCCCTGATCACCAAGATCCCAGCCAATAAAAATGTTTGCCATGTCATAGTGATGGAGCCCTCCTCATCCAGATCCCACCCAATAAAACCTTTTGCCATGCCATAGTGACGTAGCCCTCCTCATCCAGTTCGCAACCAATAAAACCTTTTGCCATGCCATAGTGATGGAGCCTTCGTCATCCAGATGCCGGCCAATAAAAAAATGTTTTTCTTGTTAAGGTTTATTTTGAAATAACAAGTAGAGTGGAAATATACAGTGGCAGTAGCCAACAGATTATTGTACAGTATATGCCGCAAAGGGAAAAAGTTCTTCTCTGTGACCCCAAGTCGTAAGAGGTTAGAGTTACCCGAGTTATATTAAAGACCATAAATATTACCATTTTGATTGTGTGATGATGAATATAAAAGATTTGTGTTACACTAGGTGAAGATTATGCATAAACCGCTGGTTAACCACAATCACCTTAGAAGCATCTGAAACAGTTTTGTTTGCCATTTTTTTAGGCATGGAAACCCTTTAACAACAACCTAGTAACTAGGAATAGCCTGGCTGTTGTGTGTCATGGACAACTGTTCTGACTTGCTGCAGAATGCCTCGAGGCTGGTTGGGTAGATTTTGGCTTTATAAATGTATACGGTAAATATTTTATTTACCGTACGCAGAAAAAATAATGAGAGATTAGTAACGGCCTTAAGGCCCAGGTAAAAGATTTCAGCACAGAAGAATGCAATGTTTGCTGGTATGGATTTCACTCTGCGGGAGGCCATTCTGCAAAACCGTGTGGTTTTATAGATCAATTACTGCTTTGTTGGTTGACTTCCTCCTCCTTCCCTGTAATGTTCTTTTCAGGTTAGTGAGTGGATTAGAACAGTATATGTAACTATGATTCTATGTACATTACAACAATACCTTATAAATATCCAAAGACACCTACATAGTACATGCTGGCAAAAAAGCATGGAAACAAAAAAATGAAAGTTAAAAAAAATAATTTATTAATTTGTACAAAAATCTCAAGAATCATATAAAAAGGCAACCCTACATAAGAATAGAAGATGATGGTCACTACCTTTTAGGGTCTGTGCACACGGTGCGTTTTTGTGTTGTTGTTTTTTCTGCCAGGTTTATCACAGAACCTGAAGGATTTCCTAGCATCAGAAAAGTGAATGCAGCTCCTGAAGTCTCATGTACACTTTGCTTATTTTTTCTTGCTAATTTTCAGCAGACTTAAATCAGGTCAATTCAGTGTTTTTGCAGCAGATTTCACTAATACTAATTAATTGGAAAAATCCAAAAAAAATGTAAAAAAAAACACATATTTTATGCTGCGTTTTTCCTGCCAACACATCAGTATTTGCAGCAGATTTTTCTTCTGGAAATACCAAACATGATTAAATACCTTTAAGGGCGGGCCTGGGCAAAGTGCGACCCACAGACCAGGACAACTAAAGGGCTGGAAACAGTGATGACCTGCACCACACACCTGTCTCCTGCCCAGCATCACAATGTCACCAGTATCTGTACCGTCTGGATGCAGATACTGGTGAGCACAATGATGGAACAGGGAGCTATAAGCTCCCTCTTCTACCATTGAGCCTCTGCGTCTGAGTGCAGCAGACAAGATGACCTCCCTTGATCACGCCGGCTGTACTGATCCTCAGTCCACAGAACAGATTAGGGAAACTGTGTGGACATCATACTGTGTAGTAACTGTGGGGACAGCATAAGGTGCTTTGTTGGGACATCATACTGTGCGTGCAGCTTTGTGAAGACATCACACTGTGTGAGGGAATTTGTGGGGACATCCTACTGTGAAGGGAGCCAAGAGGACATCATACTTTGTGAGGAGCTTTGTAGGGACATCATACTGTGTGAGTGGCAAGCTAAGGCTAGAGAGTCAGAGTGCACCTAGCCTAAGTCATAAGTGATCAGGTAGACAGTTAAGTGCAGACCACTGTCTTAAACTGATGGCGTTACTGCCAGAGGTAACATCATCACAATGTGACTGAGACGAGTTATGTGCCCTATATTCTATAATACCCTCCACTTTTTCCCCACTAACATCGTATGAATGCCGGAAAGAAAGGAGCCAAATTGTGGCCTGATATACAAGGTATTATGGGGAAGCCAGCATGGTCATGCCTTCAGTCAAGTGATCCTTCAGTGGCTGATATAATCTTCTGAAATGTGTAAAATTGTGGTGTGTATTTTTTGGCAATTCACCTGAATCAAATTGCTATTATAATTTGCTGGGACCTGCGAATTTCATAAAATTTAACACAAAACTGATTTGCATTGAATCAATGTATATTCTCCTCTCTGATACCTATAACTATACGTGGGTAGGTAAAGTCACAATGTTACTAATACTTTCAAACATTTATAGCTGTGCCCCTGAAGGAGACGCTACATCTTGACTCAGGTTTCACAAGTGATTGGTTTTGTCAGGAGAATTTTGTGGGACATTATGGAAATAAAAAAAAACATATGATATACAAATTACACAGAACATTTTATCATTAAGTTATATGGTAATTCAAAGTCCCCTGTGTGAATTTAGTGGTCATGAACAGATGAGATCTCTGCTCCATACACTGTCTGTAGGAACTTGTGAGTATATTCTCCATTCACACAGGGGACTTTAGGGTTCCCAAATTTAAGATAAGGATCTCAGCAGCTGAATCATCCATAGTGCCAAGATGGTAAGTGTAAGATAATCGTTGACCGGCTGTGGATAATTTAGACATGTTTCTTATGGAACAACCTCTTTAAGCACCTGAGATTTATGTATTTCAGTTGTAGGTACAGAATGACTAAAAACAACATTTCGAATTTCTTTTCTTAGCTGTTTAGAAATCTCTTGCAATGTTATAGGAAACTCATTTATCATGTCACGTTATCCTTAATAAGGAGCCATGTGTGGCAAGAGTAGTCCTGGAAACACTTTAACAACATGAAGTGAATGATCGCAATGGGTCAAATCTGTGCCAATGAAGCATTAGACCAGCTCAAGCACTACCTTAACCATTAACTTCCCTATGAGTAAAGAGTTTCCTGCAGATTAACTTCATACATACTTAGTAACCATTCTAATACTGATTTCAAACACTTACGTCTCTTCATCAGAAGTTGTGGTTTGAAGCCGCTAAAGAGTTTGAATGTGGGTTGCCCGTTTAGCCGTTACCTAATATGTTATCATGGGATTCCCCGCTTAATAGACAGTCCAATAAGAAATCCAGGGATTCACAGGATTGTCAGAACCCCAACGGCAAAATCAAGGAACAATTGAAAGAGGCATGCCCCATTGATGTGATGAGAACAAGAGCAGGGTTACTGGAGCTGAAACTGGTATATGGCCATTTGTGACATTATGGTACAGATCAGGGCCGGAATGGCCATCTAGCAATTCTGTGAAATGCCAGAAGGGCCTGTCTGGTCGTGAGCCGCCTTGTCTGCTACGTTGTTAACAAAATTGGTGTTCTCAAGACGCCCATACTGTTAAGAGTAGGCCATGGGCATCATTAGAAATATTGGTCTTGTAGAAAATCTACATTTCCTCCATCCAGAGTATTATTAGTAATATATCCCATCTGGTTCATGGGGACGGGGACTACATGGGCCTGTGTGATTTCAAATGCCAGGGCTGAATTCCAGCCCCAGTCTGTACCTGGTACAGATACAAAGGTTAAAAAAAAATCTAGTTCAACATATTATATTACAATGTCGACCAAGAGGAAGGGAAAAAAACAAGAAGAAGACAATTTTTTCCCAGAATTGTTGAAGAACTTGTCCTTCAGAATAAACTCCAGAATGAATGACCGATCTCAAGTCATCTAGTACATATTAGGTCAGTTTCACACATTAGTTTTGGGTTTTCTTATCTCTTATGGGAAAAATGGAGTGTCACATTAGCTGGATGGCTTTTTGGTCCTTGCATTAGTTTTTACAATCATTGTTGAATCTGTTTTTCTTGTATGAATATAAATATTTCTTGGACTTTCCTAAACATTAAATGGTGATTTTTTTTCATTATGCCATTGGCAGCACGGATCAAAGTGGGACATTTCTTCATTCTTTTTCTTAAGACAAAGACACAAATACGGTAAGTCACGCTGGTCGTAATAGATCTGTGATCTATCCACAAAAATTAACAGATAGCCTCATACCAAAAAACTAATGTTTGGAAGAGCCCTCACTTCTAATAGTATTACACACTAGAAAGACATCCAGGCCACACTAAACATTACAATTACATTGCACAATTATTTGCTTTTTCCAAACTAAATGACCTTAATTTTGATTATTAATCTTCTTGGTCTTCTTTTTGATCCCCTGCAATATTCAGGACTTCATATAAGACCCAAAGGTATGGTCATTTCTTTAGATACAGATGCATCTGGGGTTGGGTGGGGGTGGTGGACACCTCAACCTACACTCCATATTCTTCTGCGAAAAATTGTTTAGATTTTTCTTCTCCTGTAAGGAGTTGCAAGCTTGTGCATACCTATGACTGTGGGTGTTAATGGAGGAAACCAACACTATGAAAAAGGTATTGTCGGAGCGCTTGTTGGAGCCTAACTATCGCGAAGGCAACTTTCTAAAATAGATTTCTACTTTGAAAAATACACTTTATTTTGTGATTCATTACTGAAATGTAAAGGAAAGATGCAAAGAGCACAGAGTAAAAATCCAATAGTAAAGACGCTGCACTCCAGTCCAAAGCTGATGGACATTTCTTCTCTATAACCAAAACTGGTCATACGTGTTAGATAAGTGTTGGTTGATATCATCAGGATTCAACGTGCCCAATCATTTTGTTCTTTGGGAGATGCACTTCTTATAGTGCAGTGGATTTGTTGTTGCAGACATAGGCCCCGAAACTTCAAACCAAATTTTGCTAGAATTCTTGTGTAATTTGCTTTGGAAATTAGAAAAATTTTGGAGCAACTAGTGCAAAAATTTTGGGACTTTAGGTGTTTTCTTTGACGTTTCTCCCAGCTCCACCAGAACTGGGATGAAACGAGGTGTGAGACCACAGGTAGTCAGTTCAGATCAGCTTTAGTGCTCCCTGACTGGAGTAAGGTCTGTAGATGCTCCTGATTCATTAAGAGGCATGCACCTCCCCATGAGTCAGGGGCTTCTGACTCCACCGCACCACCTAATCAATACCAGCAAGAACAATGCCGGTCTTGATGTATCAGGTCTATTGTGCAGTCAATCCATGCATTACACTCTCTGCAACGCAAGCGATACAAAATGCTGCAACATCTGCAGTATAAATTATGCTCTGGGTTTCAGTTTGGCAGCACCTGCCGATATTCTCGCCAGCATGCGAATTAGATTTCTTAAAGAGGTTCCAACAATGATTTTGATGACCTATCCCTACTCCTCCATAAGTCAGTTGGCCAGATGTAAAAAAACGTGAAGAGCGGAACACTACCATTTCATCACACTGTTCAGTGGCAGCTCCCGGATGCTGCAAGTCAATTCTTTTTCAGTTTTTTTAGGAGATGATCTACATGGGGGCAGACACATCTTTTCCTTAAAGGCAAGCTATTTTCAGAAAATAACCTGTTATGTAAATCAGGTTGTGGTGTTCCGAAAAAAATATTTGCCAATTTTTTTTTCATAAAATAATTTTTATTTGAAAAATAAAAAAAGAATAATCTTGCAATTCTCACACTGGCCACTGGGGCAACTTACTTAAACTTATTCTGCTTGTGTTTTCAGAAAGTGTTTTCAGCAGGTTCTTATCACCAGAGGCAGGATGTCAATGACAGATAACAGCTCTATACACAGCTGATTACACAGACTCCAGCAATCACAACAGACAATGTCACAGCTGACCCTGCTGACCCTCCATCCACAATGACCCTTGCACATGCTCATTAGACACCTTAGTACAAAAGATATGGCCAAGGCCTTACCATTGTGACTATGCACATATGTGGTTTCCTGAAACAATAGAAAGTTAGAGTCTAAAAAAAAACACAACTGCCAATATGAAAAATGCAAGATTTATATCTTTTATTTTTAATAAAGCCTCTGTTTTGTTAAAAAGAAAAAAATTTAGTGAATATTTTTTTAAATACTTGATTAAAACAATAAGTAATTTTCTGATGTTAGCTTGCCTTGTAAAAGTCTGTGCACTTTCAATAGTTGTTGGCCATGATCACTGAGCGATAGGCATTTCTCTAGACAACCCATTACTCAACTTAGCCAAAAGTGGATAAGTACTAATTCAAAAGGAGATACCTTGTTCTGAAGAGACTTGTGGCCTCTTTATTCTACCCATCTACGTGGTCTCAGTAGTTAAACAGATCCCCTGCCGTAATGTCAGTATTGTCTTTTGCTTCCTCCCCTGCCCAGGAGATGTGGTATGCTCCGTACACGGTCAGACACAGACAATTTTTTAAATGAACTTTCATTCATGGGAAAACCCCTTTAATGTGACCGGCTTCCTCTGCCTGTAGACACATTGCGCATCTGCCGTCAGGATCAGCTGAATTATTCACTGCTCCTGGGTGGAATTCGCGGAGGTGCAGTAAATCAGACTGCAGTCATCTTTGTGCAGACAGATAGTGGCGGTCACATTAAAACTGCGCATGTGCTCCTCCTGTACAAAGATGGCGGCAGTTAGTGAATCATTCGGCTCGTCCCGGCGGCGGCGCGTTCGCGACTGTGTTCCGCTGGTGGTACCGCGCAAGAGGCTTCGCACGGCGTATACAGGTATACAGTGTGTGTGTATGTGTGTGTGTGGTGCGTATGGCATATACAGAGTGAGTGTGTGTGTGTGTGTGTGTGTGTGTGTGGTGCATACGGCGTATACAGTGTGTGTGTGTGGTGCGTACGGCATATACAGTGTATGTTTGTGTGTGTCTGCTGTGTACGGCTCATACAGTATGTGTGTGTGTGGTGCGACAGTGTTCCCCTGGTAGTACCGTGCAAGAGTCTGGTACCATCAGCAGTTTCATATTGAGACACCCATCACTTGGGTGTCCCAATATGGCAGTCGGTGAACTTCCGCCGCTTGGAATTCTGGGATCCGGAGACATCTGGATGGAACAGGATGTGAAGACATTACAAGGTAATTATATATTAGATTTTATTACCCAAACTCAAACCTAATGTTAGCACTATTGCTAATCCTAATCTTTACCCTAACTCTAGTTAGGGCTAGAAAGTGTTAGGGACGGCGGAACGCACTAAATATAAAATAATAGAAAGTGTGTTCGCCGCCCGGGGTCCACCGTGCAGAGGTGTTAAACTGCTGCTATATAATGGCAGATGCACAATATGGCGGTATATCGCACACGGGTTGAACGTCACCCGGTGTGCACTGGGCATACTCTGTTATATTCACAGAGTCGCCTTAAGGCATAAACATAAATGCTGAGGCTGTTGACCTCACAGGTCTCAGCGGTGTGCAGGCACGGTATATGGTCACAGGACTCGGGCCCAAGACACAGGGTCGGCGTCCGTCTAGACCTACCGTGTGTGCGGCGTCGCTACCGCGGACACCCACAAGTTCTGCTGACCGCAGCGCGGCAACTGACTCAGCCGCTATACGACAATGCCCAGGAGGGGTGCACTGTCGGACGCTAGCTCTGTGGAGATGAGCTCTGTGGCTTGTAGCATGCCACTGACTGGCGCTGACTCTAAGGCTAAGTCCCTATCCACACACGTAATATCAGAGGGAGGGGATCTTAATGAGTCATTCGCAGATTCATGCATCCATCATCATTCACACAGTAGCAATTAGAGACTACACTAGCACATGGCCGAACGGCCATGCGGACCATTTATAGCCGTGCGGGACCTTCCAGATCTCTGGGATGGACCAATCAGATCAGGAGAAGGACCTGAGGACGTGACTCCCGATCTCCAACGGGAGATCGTTTCTTGAGCATGCCCAGTAGCCCGACGAGAGGACTTAGCCACTGGAGTGGCTTGCTGCAGGAGAGCCTGCGCTGCTATTGCTGACCCAGAGGTGGCAGGAGCAGCAACCAGTCCTACAGAGCTGGTCTGCGCAGAGTGTCTGAGATTGCTGTGCAGGCTCCTGAGTGGTCAGAGAAGAATGGGAGACTGCAGGATGCAAGGCTCTGGATTCCCGCTGTGCAGCTGCAGGAACCTGATGCCTAACAAGAAAGTATGTAAAAACTTGTAATTTCTTCTACTGTTAATGTTTTGGTTTTTTTACATGGGATGTTTTTTAAACTTTAAACAGCTCCCCCAGCAGGTCTCTGTCTGTCCTCTACCAAAATTACAAATGAAAGAGAGGCATAGAGCTGTGAGAGAGGATGGTGTCATATGCAGAGTGCAGCAGTCAAGGTGAGATGGTCATAGGCTGCCGCTCTCTGCATAGGCAACCACTGAAATGACAATCCTTATTTCAATATACTGAGAACTTTGTTATCTTGGTTACTGCCTATGCAGAGCACAGCAGCTGCTGACAGAACCATTTTGACTGCTGTGCTTTAAGTAGGAATCTGTGGCATTGACATAGATGTCAAAGCAGCCTCCGGATGCCTTATTCATCTAGTTTGCTGCATTAAGAAGTGACAGAGGGCAAAATCTTGTGCTCCTTCAGAACTTGGCGTCCCAGGCTACTTACTACCTCTGTGGCTCTGTGCACACTATGCCACTGCTCAGAAAACAGCAATAGTATAAATGGTGAGAGCCCTTTTCCAGATCTTGCACCTATGATGAGCCGCTTGAAGCTTCGCCTTTGGCCTGGGGCCCAAAACACACTTTCCACACGGATTGAAGCTTGTACCAAGACTAAGACGTAGCTCTTTGAGAAGCGCCTTGTGTAATCAATTATATAACTACAGATTATCAATGTTTTATAAACAGTCGTCCGGACAATTGTTGTCATGTCTCCTAGAATCAATGCAAGTTTTGGCATCTGAATCACAGCTGACCTGAAAAACAAGTTGTGAATGAGCATTCAGTATTGTATGCGGTCCAGATGACTTTTCGACTTTTGGATGTAACTGGAAAATTACTGTAACGTGGTTGAAGAAGAAAGTCTGGAAGGACAATGGTATATCGGGGAAAATATTTTAAGTTGTGCACAATAATGAAATAAAATAAGTATAATCATGATTACGTGTTGTGTATGTGAGATGGAATTTTTTGTATTATTTTTTATGTTTTTATATTATTTTTTATTATTATTTTATTTCATTTTTATTATTATTTTATTATTTTGTTTTTTTATGTTATTATTTTTTTATTATTATTTTTTTAATTTATCTGATTTATAGTAAACAGCATAAAAATGTAAGGGCATGTAAACGTGAGATTTATCTGCCTGTGCTTGTTCCACAAATTTAATATCTGTAGAAAAATTGGAAGAGGGGAAAATCCATTAAGTTATGGTAAAATCATTTACTTTTCTCCTTTTTATAGGGGGTTGTTTGGTCTTCTGACAAAAGTCTGCAGTTACTCTACGCGACTGCAGACTTCTGAGTATTCACAGCGTGCGCACCACGCGCTGTCAGGATTCTCCGGTGCTGGCGGCAAAGTGCATACGTCCAGCCACATTCCTACTAAACGTGCACAGCCTCTCTCAATGTAAGTGAATTGAGTGAGGGCATGCATGTCTAGTCGGAAAGTGGCTGGAAGTTTACATATCACATACTTGCCGACAATGGTGAATCCTGACAGCGTGTGGGGTGCACACTGTGAGGGTTCAAAAGTCTTCAGTCACATAGAGAGACTGCAGGCTTTTAGAAAATAACTGGAAAACCCCTTTAAGGCATGGTGAGTGTGACTGTAATTCCAAAGAAATCTGGCTTGATAATTGCACTTTGCCAATTTTTGCATAACGATATGTTGGTGTTTTTATTGTGTCTATTTTATTTTACCTTTTGGTGCATTATAACAATATTCATATTTTTTTTTTTTTTTAATATGATGCATCTTTGTGGGTGTATGCGGTACTGTGAAAAAGTTTGAGGCAGGTGTGGAAAACATGTTGCAAGAATAGTGAGAATCGTTTCAGAAATATAAGTAGAAATAGAATAGAAATAGAATATTTTTATCAATTAGCTAAATGCAAACTGAATGAACAAAAGGGAAATATAAAATCAATGTTGATCCTACCCTTGAATCAAAATTGGACATGTCTCCAATATTTTCCACAGACCACTCAGTCCGAAAAAAAAATTGTACAGTTGCACAGCATAAAAACCACAGATAGCACTAGTATGAGAAAACTGGACGTGTGAACGAGCCCTTATAGTCAGGTTTAAGAGTAACCAATTTTACCAAATAGGTGGTAATTAGGGATGAGCGAGGACTAAAATGATCGAATGCTCGTTACTCGAACCAATCAATTCCGAATGCTCGGGTGTTCGTTTCGAGTGACAAGTATAACGGAAGTCAAGGGGAAATCCATGCATTTTTCTGGCAGACCCTACAAGAAGGTCTATGGGGGGAGTGAACATGTTGAAATGGATGGATAAAGTGCTGAATGGAAGGAGAACAGCATTGGGAAGACCCCTGGAAGCATCTCTGACTCCCAGATCCCTGTTGAGAGCAATGGTCACACTTTTACTCCACTTTAAGGACTGACAATAAAACATTAAAAATCAAAGAGAAATTGGAGTTTAAGGGAGAAAAATGTTAAGAAACATTCTTTCATGTATATTTATTTGTATATAAGGCAAAATTTAAAAAGGAGTTAAAAAATAATAACTTAAGTAAATCAAAATTTATTTTTTTTAACAAATTGGTAACATTAGTGTAATTTATGGTGGAAGCAAAAACTGCCAAAAATTAGATGGAAGAGGGACTCAGATACATCCTGAAGTAGACATAAAGGAAGGCCTCACACACATTCTGTTCAAATTGTCATGTAGTCCTACTCCTAGACTCATAAATGATATGCACTAAGTGCAAAGCCTTCCAAAAATTACAAGCAGGGTTATCAACACACCCTTTAAGGATGCAACTGTAGTGCCTCATTCAAATATTGTGAACTAAGTGTAGTTGTGGTACTCCTAGACTCATAAAAGCCCTGTACACAGTGCAAAGCCAGACAAAAATTACAAGCAAGGCCACCCATAGACCTATGAAGGCAACAACTGGAGGGCCTCATTTAAATATTGAGAAGAAATTGTAGTTGTGTTACTCCTACACTAATCAAAGTGCTGCACACAGTGCAAATCCTGCCATCAATTACAATCAGGATCATCTATAGACCCTTTAGGGCACCAAGTATATTGCCTCATTAAAGTATTGTGAGCAAAGTATAGTTGTGGTACTCCTATTCTCATAAAAGCTCTGTACACAGTGCAAAGCTAGTCAAAAATTACAAGCAGGGTGATCCATACACCCTTGAAGACACCAACTGTAGTGCTTATTTCAAATATTTTGAACAAAACGTAGTTGTGGCAGCTCTACACTCATAAAAACTCTGCACACAGCGCAAAGCTTGCCAAAAATTACAAGCAGAGTCTTCCATATACCCTTGAAGTCACCAACTGTAGTGCCTCATTCAAATATTATGAATAAATTGCAGTTTGGGTACTTCTACATTCATTAAAGCTCTGCGCACAGTGAAAAGCCTGCCAAAAATTACAAGCAGTCATCCATATACCCTTGAAAGCACCAACTGTAGTACCTCATTCAAATATTGTGAGCAAAGTGTAGTTGTGGCATTCCTACACTCATAAAAGCTCTGAACACAGTGAAAAGCCTGCCAAAGATTAAAAATACTTTGCTGCTGTCATCTGATGGTGTGGAAAAGTGTGGGCTAATCGAGGCTTTGCTCATTTTTATCAGAATGAGCCTTTCACCATTTTCTGATTCAGGAGGCATCTGCCCCAGTGCCATGGAAAGGGGATTGGCAAGCACGTAGAACAGGGGAAGAGGCAGTGGTGTCTCCTCCTGGCACCAATTGTGGACCCAGGCATTTGGCCAACCAAATTGGGTGCTTAGTAAGATACAAGTGAGATTTCTAATATAAGGATCATCTGCACACTTTCCTCCTCCCCCGGAAGGGACGCAGACTCATTCACTGCCTTGGCCCTGTACTGCACCTCCACCTCTTGCTGCTGCCTGGGGTTTGCACATGGCTCACAGATACCCTGTGTTAGGGTTAGCGGATCGCACCAAATATAAAATATAAGGAAGTGCGATCGCAACCTGGGGTCTACCGTGCAGAGATGGAAAACTGCTGCTTAGTAATGGTGGAGCACTAACTAAGCAGCGGCGGGTTAACCACTGACCCAGTGTGAACAGGGGCAAACTCTGTTACCTCACAAATCCGCTGGAACACATGCCAGAGCCTGTTTATCCTCACAGGACTCGGCAGGGGAGCGCTAGTGCAAAGGCACAGGACTCTGCCCCAAGGACACAGGGTTAGAGTCCCTCTAGCCGCACTAGCGTTCAGCACAGCAACAGCGATGCCAGGACAGATGCTTATAGAATGCTGTGCCCTGTTAACAGACACAGGGCGCAGCTGAAATTCGCCTGCGTACAGCACAGCTCTGGCGGACACCACTAACCAGCCTAAGGTTAAGACTGGAAAGCGCATAAGACGCGCACGGCGCCGCTCTAATGGGTGCTGCGGTACCGAAGTGCCATGTGCTGAATGACACCCACAGGCGCTAATGTATGAGAGGAGCTGGGAGCACTGCGGTACTAGGCAGTGCCAGTACTCAGCGCTGACTCCAAACCCTAGACCCTACAAACATGCGTATCAAAGGGAGGGGAATTGTAATGAGTCTTTCACCAGTCCCAGACATCCATCATCATACACACAACTTCAGCAATAAGTCTGTGTACTAGCGCATGTCCATGTGGCCATGCGACTCTTTTATAGCAGCATCCTTCCAGGACCTTCCAAATGGTCCAATTGGAGCAGCAATAGGACCTGAGCATGTGACCTCAGACCTCCAATGAGAGGACTTCCCATGGGCATGCTCAGTGGGCCGAAAGAAGGACTTACTCCCAAGAGCTGCTTGCTGCTGGCTATTGCAGATTACTATAGCTGGACCCTGATTGGCAGCAGTAACCAAGCTAACAGTAGAAGACTGAGCAAGATGCTGGGAATGACGCCTTTGCTGAGCAGGCTCCTCTGCGGCCAGAGAGGAATGGGAGACCGCAGAAGGCAAGGCTCGAGATTCTTGCTGTGTGGAGACAGGACCCTGATGCCTAACACCTGGGCACTGTGCTTAGGGCGCATACACAAGCTCCCAGTTAAAGGGCCAAAGAGTGTCATCCAAAAGTGTCACCAGCCAATGGCTGGGAGATGCTTATTATTTAAGGCATCTCCACCTGTTGGGAGGTACCTTAGCTAAGTATTCACACTGCCTTGTTGCACGCTTGCTAGTTCTCAGGTTTCTTGTATCTGCATTAACCTACCAGTACCTGTCAGTACGTGCCTGTCCCTGTTGCACCTGCTATTAGCTGTCAGCTCCTACCTGTACCTATCTTCCCAGGCCTGCTGTGTATTCCTGCCATACTCGTCAGCACCTGCCTTCCTACATATCAACCATCCCCACTAGTGCCTGCTGTGCCAGTCTGTTTATCAGCCTTACCTGCTTGCACCTGTCATGCTTGCTTGTGCACCAGCCGTACCTGTTTGCAACTGTCATGCCCGCCTGTTTACCAGCCATACCTGCCTGCATCTACCATGCCAGTCTGTATTCTATTAGTACCTGCTGTGCCTCTATCAGCCCAGTCTACCCATTACTAGTCGTGCCAGCTACTTGCCCCTTTGTGTGTCCGAGGTCTGCCCTGGAGTAGCACCTAGCATCATTCGAAGTTAAGTTCAACCCCGCCATTAGGGGATCTAGCAAAGTGTTGGGTGTTTGCTTAGTCATGCCCCTCCAGGCTCTCCTCGGGCTATGGCACAGTGGATCCACCACGTCACAGGTCGTCATGAATTAGGCAAGCTGTGGTGTCGCGCCCCATCCCATCTATTTTGGCAGAGCTGAGAGTAACGGGTTTGAATGTCAACAGCTGCAGATTTTTTGTGCAAAAAATTTAGCAATTTTATATAAAAATTCTGGCAAAATTGCTTTAAAGAATCATCCCCTACCATGAGTGGTGTAAATGTGCACTCACAACAAAATATGCTAAAATAAATAAGGACACAATGAAAAATGGTAAAAATAATGTAAAGGCTGCCTCCTGCAAAGCTGACACTAAAAATAACTAACATGAAAACTTCCTTCTTTTGTGTGATAATGAAACAATAGTGCAAAAATGCTATATCTCTATCTGTCAGCAGGGGGCAGCCAAGCTCTACTAAAAGAAGCAGTTTGTGCTTAATGAAGGACTCACACAACTCCAAGGCCAATATCTGACAATTAGTAATAATAATAATATCTTTATTTATATAGCACCAACATATTCCGCAGCGCTTTACAGTTTAACAGTTTCAAAACACAAGTCATAAGTAACAACATTAACAATACAATAATTAAAGCAAAATAAGACGACCCTGCTCGTGAGAGCTTACAATCTACAATGAGGTGGGAGAGATACAAAGTACAGGTGTGTATTTACAATGATGGTCCAGCCATCTTGAGGGAGTGAGGGATGACTGGAGATAGGGAATGGGCTACACATGCACACTTACACATAGAATGACTGTGATTAGTGAACGTGATAGGCTGCTCTGAACAGATGCGTTTTGAGGGAGCGCCTGAAACTATGCAAATTGTGGATAGTCCTAATTTCTTGGGGGTAGAGCATTCCAGAGGATTGGCGCAGCGCGGGAGAAGTCTTGGAGTCGGGAGTGGGAGGTGCGGATTAGAGCAGAGGTTAGTGGAAAGTCTAGGCTAGGTTCAGCATTTTCGTGGCTTTGCATACGCATGCTGCATATTTTAGTGCAGTGGTCTGCAATATTAAAAGAAAAATAGAATGATTATATTCCCCTTAGGCTGGAGACACACTAACGATTTTAAAATCGGTCCGATTTTGTTCCTGCAAAGTCGTAAGAGTGTAATGCAGGCGTCATGCGTTTTTCGTGCCATTAAAATCCGATGTTTCACACCTAGCATCCAACTGAAAGATTAGTTCAGAGATCCTGATATTAACTCCCGCTGGTCCTGAAAGGAAAAAAAGCTACATTTAAAACATAGTGGAACTAGAGCTGCCATGAATCCAAAAATGGATTGTGACAATCACACTACCAGGAAGCAGAGGTTAAGTGCACCCTGGCGTCACAAACTTTCTTTTCTTTTTTTTTGTCAATGCTATGGCAGAGTGTTAACTTCCGCACACCACATGGCATATTGAACACGACACCTGCACAATCAGACGCGGCCATTACACAGTCATAGCAGGGGCACGTTTATAAGATAATCTCGGCACAGGAACATTATTTTTTAACACGTCCAATTGCGGGAATTATTATTATTCAAAGACCTATTAATTAAAATGTTGATTAAAATTTACTTTGTTCATGGGAAAACCTGTGAAAGCTGTGTCACGAGCAGTGGCTTCAAAACAGCAGCAGTCCTGACTCACTGCAAACTTTTAATGGCTCCTGACATAATCCATTAATTTTTCAGAGGAAACAGCTGTTTCTCTGCAAAATTATTGCATATTGTGTCAGGAGCCATTAAAAGATTGCAACAGCCCTGAGCCGCTGTGAATGAACACAGCCTAAGGCTGTGTACCCACGTAACGTAAAATCTGCATTTTATTCATGCAGAAAGTCTGCTACATTTTAGGCTGGAGTCACACTAACCTGCGCAAAATACGCTCCGTATTTTACATGCGTAATACGGATCAATGACCACAAAATAGTGGTCCGTAGGTCATCCGTAAGCAAGGTGAGGTCGCGTATTTTGCGCATGTGTGTCTCCGTATGCAATCAGTATGCAATCCGTATGGCGAGATTTTCTCGCAGCCTTGCAAAATGGACATTTAACGGTTTTGAGGCCTGCTAACAATTTAAATCATTAGCCTGCATCCTATTTAGACACTCAGAAACAGGTGGCTGCCTCCATTCTGTACATTTGTCACCTTGCTTTCACGAGGTGTGTTGGTGTTCTTTGTGCAGCATGGCAGAGGGTCTGACATTCAATACAACCGAGCAGGTTCTCTTTACCTGGCTTTTGTCACGGCGCTTTGGCCAACCATATCCTGTGAAAGTGGATCCGCGGAGGAGGAGACGCATGTGGGTACATCCACTTTTGAGGCAACGACTCACAAGAGGGCATTTTCACCACCTCTATTCGTCTCTGCGGGAGCATCCGGAAAAATTTTACCAGTACTGTCGAATGAGCATTTCCACATTTGATCGCCTCTTGGAGACAGTGCGCCCTGGGATCACATTTCAGGACACAAGGATGCGCAAAGCCATATCTGCAGAGGAGCGACTTCTACTCACAATACGGTATGTACTCCACAACCACATTCTCTATGTTCATAATGTGTGTGTTAATTTATGTTTTTTGGCCTTCTTGGACAATGTTTAATACCCTCATCTTACTCAAAATATGTTTCACCTGACACAGCAGAATGTTACATCTAATATGTACTGCATATCACTTAGTCATTGTGCCACCAAATATGTGTGTGTTGTTCTCTCTCATTTCCTACCAAGTTTGGTCGGCATGTAA
Organism: Dendrobates tinctorius; assembly: GCF_039654945.1. Classification (NCBI taxonomy): domain Eukaryota; kingdom Metazoa; phylum Chordata; class Amphibia; order Anura; family Dendrobatidae; genus Dendrobates; species Dendrobates tinctorius. Next base: position 10,201,546 of record NW_027361715.1, read on the forward strand.
CTGATTTTTTTTTACTTTAGCCATTCTAACCTGGACTATTTCTGTTGTTCTACAGCTTCCTGTCCACTGGCCTGTCTTATGCCGCCCTCCACCATGAGTTTCTCATTGGAAAGTCCACCAATTCAGGCATAGTGAGGTCTACATGTGCACAAATCTGGACAAGACTCCATCAGGTGGTCCTACCCGAGCCCAGGATGGAAGACTGGTTAAGGATTTCAAGGGACTTTGAGGAGGACTGCCAGTTTCCAAATTGTATTGGGGCCCTGGATGGCAAACATATCAGGGTGCGTAAGCGGCCGAACTCAGGGTCCCAATTCTTCAATTATAAGCAATACTTTTCTGTTGTATTGTTGGCTCTGGTAGACCCTCAATACAAGTTTATAATTGTGGACATTGGGGCCTATGGAAGGACGGGAGACTCTAGAGTCTTCAATACTTCCATAATGGGTCGGCGGCTACGCACCAACCAGTTGGATCTACCACCACCACGCCAGCTACCAGGCTCCCCCGAACAATCAGTCCCTTATGTCCTTGTGGCAGATTAGGCCTTTCAGTTATCACGTAATGTCATGAGGCCATATCCCCGGCGCAACCTTGACCACAGGCGCAGAATTTTGAACTTGCGCCTATCACGTGCTAGGCGACTGGTGGAGTGTTCCTTTGGGATTCTTTGTGCCAAATGGCGGGTACTCCAGTCTGCCATTCAGTTGAGTGAGCAAAATGTGAATGAAGTTGTGAAAGCCTGTGTTGTTCTGCATAACTTCACCAGGATACATGATTGCTCCTCCTCTGATGGTGTTGTGCGTAGGCCGGACAATGTGCGCAGGGTGAGACCACCTATGAACCCTCAACGTAGACCGCTCTCTGGCCTCAAAGTGCGTGATATTTTCACTAATTACTTTATCTCACCTGAGGGGGCTACTTCTTGGCAAGAGAATGCTGTGTCTATGTTCTAATTATTTTTGGTTCAAAGTTTGTCTAAATATATATTACTCAAGCCTTGTTATGATTCTATGAGTGTTTCTTTGCATTGGTTGGTGTCTGTTAGTATGTTGTGAGGGATAGTGAGAAATCACACAGAGACGTTAACTAGAGTAAACAAATTTTTAGTTTTGCCTTTTTGTTTTTTGGGTTTTGCTTAAAGGCAAACATAATTTTGCCATAACACAAATTTGGCAATGGCCAAAATGACCCTTTGGGCCTTCGTTAACTTGATGTAACATTAACATTACAGAAAAAAACTGCAACAAACATTATGCAATAACAACATTGCTGCATGCCTACATTAACCTGGATTAGGCAACAAAGGGTGAGCTCCATCACCAAAATAAAGTCAATAAGATAACACTCACATTTCCTCATAATGTTTTCCAATCATAGAAAGCTTCCACCATGACAGGCAAGGCTACCTCACATCTTTCACACAGATATTACCTGCCTGTAGAACAGACAATATTTAAGCATGCTATACTGGAAAGGATGAAAATACAAAACTCACTTGTTAAGACATAGAGAGAGCGTGATATTGTGAATGCTGGTCGCCTCAAATTGGTTTACTAGAGATTGCTAATAACAAAGGTGACTACTTAACTAAAGGCAAGCACGCCTTTCCTATGCATTAGCAAGTGATTAGTGTATTTTCATCCTTTCAGGTAACAGTATAGCGCATTTAAATATTCTCTTTTATACACACATGTAATATCTGTGTGAAAGGCGTGAGGTAGCGTTGCCTGTCATGATGGATTGTTTCATATGTTTGGAAAACATTGTTTACAAATGTGAGTGTTAAATTATGTTCTAAATGTTGGTGAAGGAGAACACCTGTTTTTTTGTCTAGATTAGAAGCACCAGTTACATGTCACTGGACATCTCCAAAGTTTGGATTCATAAATCCTCATATGTAGGGGAAGGGGATCGGGGAGGAACAGCCTGGGGGTGCTGCTGGACATTGTGGCCAACATCGCCCTGTGTGGGGCCATACTGTTGCCCATGATGCTGTTGTTGTCCAGCCTCCTGGGCCTGTTGGTGATACTGCCCAGAGTAATAATGATGATGGTGAGGGGCTTCTTGTTGGCTATGGTAGGCCCGTGGATCATACCCACCAAGATAGCAAGATCGTCCCCAATCAGGTTGGGACCAGCCTCCAACACTGGGTGGGTACAAGTGGCCATATTGGTGGGGTTGGCTTGCTGAAGACATTTGGGGCTGCGGAATAGAAGGATGGGTAGGGGGAGGAAGGGGTTGAGGTGTTGGCCCACGTATTAGGGGCTGTTCAGACCCTGCTTGAGCAAGCATCTGTGTTGATGGTCTCATGCGCATTAAATTTCTTGGTGAGAGCTGCCACCTCTCCAGAAATTCAAACACCTCATATGGGGTATTGGGGGGGTGCTTGCATCAAGCAGGATCTGAATACACCCCCTAATACGGAGCCTGACCTCACGGGTAAGGGCACGGAGATAAAGGGTGAGGCTACGTGCATAGGCCTCCTCACCATCATCTGTAGTGACTCTGGACAGGTAATTCAGCACCCCAGTGTCCACATTGGTCCTGCTCTCTTGAATGGCGACCTGGCGCCTTCTTCTTATTCGCCGTGTTGCTAGAGCAGCCTGTGGGGAGGGCCTGATCTGGGCAGTTGGGCTGCTGCTCAAGTTGCCCATCTCTTCCAGGATGGGTGAGGTTGCAGCTGCAGACCGTCCTGGTGGTGTGTTGTGTCGGGCAGCCATTGTGTGCTCTTGTGATGCCTCCTCTTCAGACATCCTTCTTGTAGGGGGAGAAGATGGGCCAGCCACCTCATCCCCTACAGGATCAATAACGGGCTCTGCCTCTGAGGCCGTTCCTCGATCCGTAAGGTTGGATTGAGTTCTGTTATGAAATAGAACAGAGGCAAAAATACATCAATATTTTTGTCCCTGTAAAGTATTTGTGTAATGTTTTTGTGTAATGTGGTGTGAGGTATGTACTTACGGTCTCAGAGCCAGAATTGGGGCGAGGAAGTTCAGCCGGTCATAATATATATATTTCCGCTTGACATGGCCAGCATCCCCACTCCTGGACCGCTGCTGGCGTTCCCGGCGGTATTGGTCCCGGATGCTTCTCCACCGTTTCATCACATCTTCCACTGCAATGTGACAGGAAAGATTGTCAAAATCACATATTTGAGTGGTCACATTTTCAAACAGTAGTCTAGGCATGGGGCCTTATGGGGTGTGCGTTCTACCCATGGTGGCATATGTAATTGGGCCGATACCCAGGGTCTCATTAGCTCCCCTGAAAATAATTTTTGTGGCTAGGAGGATGAGGAGCTTGTGGCCTAACCCCTAATTATGGCTGTGTGAAGCCACGTGTCACATCCTAATGTAACGGCCTCATGAGGCTAAAATTACATGCCCAGGAAGGGGGGGGGCTGATTGTAGAGTCATTTTATAGCGCGCGCTAACGTTAATTATATTTTTATGGTTGCACTTACGAATTTTATGCTGCTCCTCACGTGGTCTGTCACCAAAGTCATGGTACATCTGGCGACAGATGCGCCTCCATGACGCCTCCTTTCGTGTGCGGTTTGCATAGTTTGCGTCGCGTGGGTCCCATATTTCTGGACGCTCCTGCACCAGCACAATTAGCATCTCCACATTTATGTAAGTGGACGCCATGCTGCTGCTGTACTCCGTGGAGGCGTACTTCCTGGATGTCTGGAGCGCTTTTTGAGCTCATTTGCATGTCTACGCTTCCTGATGATGGATTGGCCCATTTCCTGTTCACCAGCCAAAAGACCTGCGTATTGCTCGCAGGTCACACGTGTGGTCAGTGTGTAATCCGTATTTTTTGCGCACCCATTGACTTGCATTGGCGTGCTACGGGCGTAGTATGCTGACAATCGCAGCATGCTGCGAGTGGCACGGAGCATAGGATACGGAGGAGAAATATACGGCTGGTGCGAGGGACCCCATAGAGAATCATTGGTCCGTGTCTAATGCGTGCTTTTTGCGCCTCTCACGCACCCGTATTCCTCGCCAGTGTGACTCCGGCCTAACAGTTCGCGGAAAGTAGATTTGATTTCACAAAAATTTATGTCGACTGTGCATTTAAAGATGCTGACGAACTGGAAAAAAGAGGCTAGAAAAATTCTTCTGGCTGCAGGGTGGCTCAGTGGTTACCACTGTAGCTCTGTAGTGCTGGGGTCTTAGGCTGGAGTCACACTGGCGAGGAATACGGGAAAGTGAGAGGCGCTAAAAGCACGTATTAGACACGGACAAATGATTCTCTATGGGGTCACTTGCACCAGGCGTATATTTCTCCTCCATATCCTACGCTCCGTGCCACTCGCAGCATGCTGCGATTGTCAGCGTACTATGCCCGTAGTACGCCAATGCAAGTCTATGGGTGAGCAAAAAATATGTATTACACACGGAACACACGTGTGACCTGCGAGAAGTACGCAGGTCTTTTGGCTGGTGACAGGAAATGGGCCAATCCATCATCAGGAAGCGTAGACATGCAAATGAGCTCAAAAAGCGCTCCAGACATCCAGGAAGTCAGCCTCCACGGAGTACAGCAGCAGCATGGCGTCCACATATACTAATGTAGAGATGCTCATTGTGCTGGTGCAGGAGTGTCCAGAAATATGGGACCCACGCGACGCAAACTATGCGAACCGCACAAGAAAGGAGGCGTCATGGAGGCGCATCTGTCGCCAGATGTACCATGACTTTGGTGACAGACCACGTGATGAGCAGCATAAAATTCGTAAGTGCAACCATAAAAATATAATTAACGTTAGCACGCGCTATAAAATGAATCTACGATCAGCACCCCCCCTTCCTGTGCATGTACTTTTATTAGCCTCATGAGGCCGTTACATTAGGATGTGACACATGGCTTCACACAGCCATAATTAGGGGTTAGGCCACAAGCTCCTCATCCTCCTAGCCACTAAAATTAGTTTCAGGGGAGCTAATGAGACCCTGGGTATCGGCCCAATTACATATGCCACCATGGGTAGAACGCACACCCCATAAGGCCCCATGCCTAGACTACTGTTTGAAAATGTGACCTCTCAAATATGTGATTTTGACAATCTTTCCTGTCACATTGCAGTGGAAGATGTGATGAAACGGTGGTTAAGCATCCGGGACCAGTACCGCCGGGAACGCCAGCAGCGGTCCAGGAGTGGGGATGCTGGCCATGTAAAGCGCAAATATATCTACTATGACCGGCTGAACTTCCTCGCCCCAATTCTGGCTCTGAGACCGTAAGTACATACCTCACACCACATGACACAAAAACATTACACAAATACTTTACAGAGACAAAAATATTGATGTATTTTTGCCTCTGTTCTATTTCATAACAGAACTCAATCCAACCTTACGGATCGAGGAACGGCCTCAGAGGCAGAGCCCATTATAGATCCTGTAGGGGATGAGGTGGCTGACCCATCTTCTCCCCCTACAAGAAGGATGGCTGAAGAGGAGGCATCACCAGAACACACAATGGCTGCCCTACACAACACACCACCAGGACGGTCTGCAGCTGCAACCTCACCCATCCTGGAAGAGCTGGGCAACTTGAGCAGCAGCCCATCTGCCCAGATCAGGCCCTCCCCACAGGCTGCTCTAGCATCACGGCGAATAAGAAGAAGGCGCCAGGTCACCATTCAAAAGAGCAGGACCAATGTGGACACTGGGGTGCTGAATTACTTGTCCAGAGTCACTACAGATGATGGTGAGGAGGCCTATGCACGTAGCCTCACGCTTTATCTCCGTGCCCTTACCTGTGAGGTCAGGCTCTGTATTAGGGGTTGTATTCAGATCCTGCTTGATGCAAGCACCCCCCCCAATACCCCATATGAGGTGTTTGAATTTCTGGAGAGGTGGCAGCTCTCACCAAGAAATTTAATGCGCATGAGACCATCAACACAGATGCTTGCTCAAGCAGGGTCTGAACAGCCCCTAATACATGGGCCAACACCTCAAGCCCTTCCTCCCCCTACCCATCCTTCTATTCCGCAGCCCCAAATGTCTTCCTCAAGCCAACCCGACCAATATGGCCACTTGTACCCACCCAGTGTTGGAGGCTGGTCCCAACCTGGTTGGGGACGATCTGGCTATCTTGGTGGGTATGAGCCACGGGCCTACCATAGCCAACAAGAAGCCCCTCACCATCATCATTACTCTGGCCAGTATCACAAACAGGCCCAGGAGGCTGGACAACAACAGCATCATGGGCAACAGTAAGGCCCCACACAGGGCGATGTTGCCCACAATGTCCAGCAGCACCCACAGGCTGTTCCTCCCCGTTCCCCTTCCCCTACATATGAGGATTTATGAATCAAAAATTTGGAGATGTCCAGTTACATGTAACTGGTGCTTCTAATCTAGACAAAAAAACAGGTGTTCTCCTTCACCAACATTTAGAACATAATTTAACACTCACATTTTTAAACAATGTTTTCCAAACATATGAAACAATCCATCATGACAGGCAACGCTACCTCACGCCTTTCACACAGATATTACATGTGTGTATAAAAGAGAATATTTAAATGCGCTATACTGTTACCTGAAAGGATGAAAATACACTAATCACTTGCTAATGCATAGGAAAGGTGTGCTTGCCTTTAGTTAAGTAGTCAACTTTGTTATTAGCAATCTCTAGTAAAACAATTTGAGGCGACCAGCATTCACAATATCACGCTCTCTCTATGTCTTAACAAGTGAGTTTTGTATTTTCATCCTTTCCAGTATAGCATGCTTAAATATTGTCTGTTCTACAGACAGGTAATATCTGTGTGAAAGATGTGAGGTAGCCTTGCCTGTCATGGTGGAATCATTCTATGATTGGAAAACATTATGAGGAAATGTGAGTGTTATCTTATTGACTTTATTTTGGTGATGGAGCTCACCCTTTGTTGCCTAATCAAGGTTAATGTAGGCATGCAGCAATGTTGTTATTGCATAATGTTTGTTGCAGTTTTTTTCTGTAATGTTAATGTTACACCAAGTTAAAGAAGGCACAAAGGGTCATTTTTTCGCCATTGCCAAATTTGTGTTATGGCAAAATTATGTTTGCCCTTAAGCAAAACAAAAAAAAAAGGCAAAACTAAAAATTTGTCTACTCTAGTTAACGTCTCTGTGTGATTTTTCACTATCCCTCACAACATACTAACAGACACCAACCAATGCAAAGAAACACTCATAGAATCATAAAAAGGCTTGAGTAATATATATTTAGACACACTTTTAAAAAAACAAATTATAACATAGACACAGCATTCTCTTGCCAAGAAGTTGCCCCCTCAGGTGAGATAAAGTAATTCGTGAATATATCACGCACTTTGAGGCCAGAGAGCGGTCTACGTTGAGGGATGATAGGTGGTCTCACCCTGCGCACATTGTCCGGCCTACGCACAACACCATCAGAGGAGGAACAATCATGTATCCTGGTGGTTATGCAGAACAACACAGGCTTTGACAACTTCATTCACATTTTGCTCACTCAACTGAATGGCAGACTGGAGTACCCGCCATTTGGCACAAAGAATCCCAAAGGAACACTCCACCAGTCGCCTAGCACGTGATAGGCGCAAGTTAAAAATTCTGCGCCTGTGGTCAAGGTTGCGCCGGGGATATGGCCTCATGACATTACGTGATAACTGAAAGGCCTCATCTGCCACAAGGACATAAGGGACTGATTGTTCGGGGGAGCCTGGCAGCTGGCGTGGTGGTGGTAGATCCAACTGGTTGGTGCGTAGCCGCCGACCCATTATGGAAGTATTGAAGACTCTAGAGTCTCCCGTCCTTCCATAGGCCCCAATGTCAACAATTATAAACTTGTATTGAGGGTCTACCAGAGCCAACAATACAACAGAAAAGTATTGTTTATAATTGAAGAATTGGGAGCCTGAGTTCGGCGGCTTACGCACCCTGATATGTTTGCCATCCAGGGCCCCAATACAATTTGGAAACTGGCAGTCCTCCTCAAAGTCCCTTGAAATCCTTAACCAGTCTTCCATCCTGGGCTCGGGTAGGACCACCTGATGGAGTCTTGTCCAGATTTCTGCACATGTAGACCTCACTATGCCTGAAATGGTTGACTTTCCAATGAGAAACTCATGGTGGAGGGCGGCATAAGACAGGCCAGTGGACAGGAAGCTGTAGAACAACAGAAATAGTACAGGTTAGAATGGCTAAAGTAAAAAAAAATCAGTTACATGCCGACCAAACTTGGTAGGAAATGAGAGAGAACAACACACACATATTTGGTGGCACAATGACTAAGTGATATGCAGTACATATTAGATGTAACATTCTGCTGTGTCAGGTGAAACATATTTTGAGTAAGATGAGGGTATTAAACTTTGTCAAAGAAGGCCAAAAAACATAAATTAACACACACATTATGAACATAGAGAATGTGGTTGTGTAGTACATACCGTATTGTGTGTAGAAGTCGCTCCTCTGCAGATATGGCTTTGCGCATCCTAGTGTCCTGAAAGGTGATCCCAGGGCGCACTGTCTCCAAGAGGCGATCAAATGTGGAAATGCTCATTCGACAGTACTGGTAAAATTTCTCCGGATGCTCCCGCAGAGACGAATAGAGGCGGTGAAAATGACCTCTTGTGAGTCGTTGCCTCAAAAGTGGATGTACCCACATGCGTCTCCTCCTCCGCGGATCCACTATCACAGGATATGGTTGGCCAAAGCGCCGTGACAAAAGCCAGGTAAAGAGAACCTGCTCGGTTGTATTGAATGTCAGACCCTCGGCCATGCTGCACAAAGAACACCAACACACCTCGTGAAAGCAAGGTGACAAATGTACAGAATGTAGGCAGCCACCTATTTCTGAGTGTCTAAATAGGGTGCAGGCTAATGATTTAAATTGTTTGCAGGCCTCAAAACCGTTAAATGTCCATTTTGCAAGGCTGCGAGAAAATCTCGCCATACGGATTGCATACGGATTACATACGGATACACACATGCGCAAAATACGCGACCTCACCTTGCTTACGGATGACCTACGGACCACTATTTAGTGGTCATTGATCCGTATTACGCATGTAAAATACGGAGCGTATTTTGCGCAGGTTAGTGTGACTCCAGCCTTAGGCACAAATCCCAACAAGGCGTTTGCATGTTCTCCATATGTTTGTGTGGGTTTCCTCTCATGCTCCAAAGTCATGCTGGAGAGCTTAGCTGGTGAGCCGCAAAAGGAGACGGTTATGGCTGTACAACTTTAACCCCTTCACTACCAAGGGTGGTTTGCACGTTAACTACCGGGCCAATTTTTACAATTCTGACCACTGTCCCTTTATGAGGTCATAACTCTGAAATGCTTCCGTGGATCCCGGTGATTCTGACACTGTTTTCTCGTGACATATTGTACTTCATGTTAGTGGTAAAATTTCATTCATATAACTTGCGTTTATTTATGAGAAAAACGGAAATTTGGCGAAAATTTTGAAAATTCCGCAATTTTCCAACTTTGAATTTTTATGCCCTTAAATCACAGAGATATGGCACACAAAAAAGTTAATAAGTAACATTTGCCACATGTTTACTTTACATCAGCACAATTTTGGAACCAAAATTTTTATTTGTTAGTAAGATATAAAGGTTAAAAGTTGACCAGCGATCTCTCATTTTTGCAACACCATTTTATTTTTACGGACCACATCACATTTGAAGCCACTTTGAGGGGTCTATATGATAGAAAATACCCAAAAGTGACACCATTCTAAAAACTGCACCCCTTAAGGTGCTTAAAACCACATTCAAGGAGTTTATTAACCCTTCAGGTGCGTCACAGGAATTTTTTGAATATTTAAAAAAAATTAACATTTAACTTTTTTTCACAAAAAAAATTACTTCAGGTTCAATTTTTTTTATTTTACCAAGTGTAACAGGAGAAATTGGACTGCAAAAATTATTGTGCAATTTGTCCTGAGCACGCTGATACCTGATATGTGAGGGGGAACCACTGTTTCGGCGCATGGCAGAGCTCAAAAGGGAAGGAGCGCCGTTTGACTTTTTCAATGCAAAATTGGCTGGAATTCTGATCGGACGCCATTCGCCTTTGGAGAGCCCCTGATGTACCTAAACAGTGGAAACCCCCCACAAGTGACCCCATTTTTGAAACTAGACCCCCTAAGGAACTTATCTAGATATGTGGTGAGAACTTTGAACCCACAAGGGCTTCACAGAAGTTTATAATGTACAGCGGTACAATTAAAAAATCATATTTTTTCCACAAAATGATCTTTTCACCCCCAATTTTTATTTTCCCAAGGGTAACAGGACCCTAAAAGTTATTGTGCAATTTGTCCTGAGTATGCTGATACCCCATATGTGGGTGTAAATGACTATTTGGGCACATGGCAGAGCTCGGAAGGCAAGCAGCGCCATTTGACTTTTTTGGCTGGAATTGAGATCAGACACCATGTCGCGTTTGGAAAGCCCCTGATGTACCAAAACAGTGGAAACCCCCACAAATGACCCCATTTTGGAAACTAGACCCCCCAAGGAACTTATCTAGATGTGTGGTGAGAACTTTGAACCCCCAAGTGCTTCACAGAAGTTTATAACGCCCAGGCGTGAAAATAACAAAAACATTTTTTTCCACAAAAATGATATTTTTGCCCCAAAATTTTTATTTTCCTAAGGGCAACAGGAGAAATAGGACCCCAAAAGTTGTTTTGCAAATTGTCCTGAGTAGGCTGATACCCCATATGAGGGGGTAAAACACTGTTTGGGTGCATGGCAGAGCTTGGAAGGGAAGGAGCACCATTTGACTTTTTCAACGCAGAATTGGCTGAAATTGAGATCAGATGCCATGTTGCGTTTGGAGAGCACCTGATGTGCGCAAATAGTGGAAACCCCCAATTCTAACCCTAACCCTAGCCCTAACCCTAATCCTAACCCTAATGGGAAAATGGAAATAAATACATTTTTTTAATTTTATTATTTTTCCCTAACTAAGAGGGTGATAACGGGGGTTTTGATTTACTATTTATGGTGGTTTTTATGTTTGACAGCTGTCGCACGTTAAAAGAAGCTTTTTATTGTAAAAATAGTTTTTGCATCACCACATATTGAGAGCTATAATTTTTCCATATTTTGACCCACCGAGTCATGTGAGGTCTTATTTTTTGCAGGACGAGTTGACGCTTTTATTGGTATCATGTTCGGGCATGTGACATTTTTTGATCGCTTTTTATTTCGTTTTTTGGGACGCAGAATTTACAAAAACCAGCGTTTCATGAATTTCTTTTGGGTGGTGCGTTTACGCCGTTCCGGGTGCGGTAAAATATATAAGGCGGTTTTATTCTTCGGGTCAGTACGGTTACAGCAATACCTCATTTAGGTCGTTTTTTTGTTTTGGCGCTTTTATGCAATGAAAACAATTTTATATAAAAAATAATTATTTTTGCATCACTTTATTCTGCGAGCTATAACTTTTTTATTTTTTCGCTGATGATGCTGTATGTTGGCTCGTTTTTTGCAGGACAAGATGACGTTTTCAGCGGTACCATGGATATTTATATGTGTCTTTTTGATCGCGCGTTATTGCACTTTTTGTTCGGCGGTATGATAATAAATCTTTATTTTTTGCTTCGTTTTTTATTTTTATTTTTTAAGGGGTTCGCTTAAGGGGTTAACTATTGGGACAGTTTTATAGGGCGGGTCGTTACGGACGCGGCGATACCAAATATGTGTACTTTTATTGTTTTGTTTTTTTTATTTCCAAAAAATGAATTTATTGGGGAATATTTTTTTTTTTTTTTTAATTTATTTGGCGATTTTTTTTTAATTATTTTTACACTTTTTTTGATTTTTTTTTTACTTTATTACAATGTCCCAGGTGGGACTTCACTGTCCTGCGATCTGTCACAGCACTGCACAGGCTTCCTCATGCCAGCGCTTTGCAGGCACTGAGGAAGCCAGCTTCCTGCAGGCCCCCGGAGGTCCCCGTCGCCATATTGGATCCGGGGGCCTGGAGGAAAGAAGTCCCCCGCAGCAGCGCTGCACATTGCGCTGCCGTGGGGGGCTCAGGGAAGCAAGGAGGGAGCCCCCTCCCTGCCGATGCTTCCCTTTAACCCCCGGTACACCGCGATCGTGTTTGATCGCGGTGTGCAAGGGGTTAACGTGTCAGGGCGGACACATTGTGCCGGGTGTCAGCTATGATAATTAGCTGACACTCGGCCGCGATCAGCGGCGCTCACCACGTGGGCGCCGCTTATCGCGATGACGTAATATTCTGTCCATGGTAATTAGGTCCATGGTCACATGGACGGAATATTACGTCATTTGTAGGTAAGGGGTTAACCCCTTGTACTAGGTACTAACTACATCCAAGATCGTCTCCCTGCCTTTGATGCGGGCTCCGATGCTAAGCCTGAATCTTTCCCCACACATGACAGCTGATCTGATCAGCTGTCATGTGCCTCTAAGGCTGAGTTCACACGTGGCGTTTTTTTTTGCCTTTCCGCGGCGGCTTTAACAGCGCGATTTTGCCGCGAAAGCACGAAAAATAAGCATCCCATGCATTCCTATCGGATTCCGCAATGCTGTGCTAATGCTGCGGTTTTTACCGCGGCGGAATCGCTTTGCGGTAAAAAAACGCAGCATGCTCATTAATTTTGCGGAATCACAGCGATCCCGCATCCATTGGAATGTATTGTTCTGCTTACTTTCCGCATGTGGCTGTGCACACCATGCGAAAAGTAAGCAGAACATTTGCGGATGGTACCCACGGTCCGGAGGAGAGGAGACTGTCCTCCGGGCTTTGGGTACCATATCCCTGTAAAAATTAGAATTTAAAATAAAAAAATATTGTTACTCTATCCTTCCGACGTCCCGCACAGCCTTCCCGCCTCTCTCCACGCTCCCGGTCCGAGTAAGCCTTTGCGAGCGATGACGTCCGCTCTCGCGGGATCGCGAAGTCTCACGGTCATTCGCGCGACGTCATCGCGAATGACCACGAGACGTCGCTATCCCGTGAGAACAGACGTCATCGCAGTAATTGTCGCAAAGGATTACTGGGACTGGGAGTGTGGAGAGAGGCGGGAAGGCTGCGCGGGACGTCGGAAGGTGAGAATAACAATATTTTTTTTTTTATTATTATTTTTTACATTCTATCTTTTACTATTGAGGCCGCATAGGCGGCCTCAATAGTAAAAAGTTGGTCACACTCGTCAAACACTATGTTTGACGAGTGTGACCAACCTGTCAATCAGTTCTCCAAGCGATGCTCCAGATCGCTTGAGAAACGCTAGCAATTCTGCAAGCTAATTACGCTTGCAAAATGCTAGTTTTTCCACGGGAAAATCGCGGGAATTTAAAATGCGATTTTCCCGCGGAATGGAATGCCGGAATTCTCGCGGTAATTTCCGTGAGAGTTCCGCTACGTGTGAACCCAGCCTAACAGACGTGGGTGGATCAGAGATCTACCAGTTGCTGTTAGGAAGTTAAATGTCGCTGTCAATCACTGACTGCAGCATTTAACATGTGCTTGCCAGAAGAGAATCACAAGTTTGGCCCTTCGGTGTCCCTGTCACATGATCGCGGGGTGCCGATGAATTTTGATGAGAGTCAGAGGTCTGCAGAAGACCCCCGTGCCTGTCATTGTGAATCAACTGTGAATGCCGGCTCGTGGCTGGCGTTCATAGGAGATCGTGAATTTTGCAATATATAGCAGGGTTGAAGCACTGCTATGTATAGCACAGGGGATTGGATGATCACTGTCACGGAGTGACTGACCCAGTGTGACACGACCCAACGGTTGGTCGGTCACCAATCGGCACAGCAACACAACGCTGATGGAATAGGGGAGAGGAAGGCCCTGACAATATGGAATCAGGGATGGTCACCTCCTGAGCTCCACCCTGTGCCTGTTCTCACCTAACACCCTATGCAGGTCCTCCCCCCTGCCGATGTCAGGATACCCCGTCCCTATTTGTCACCCAGATCTGCCCCGGCCAGTGCACCGGCCGGCAAGGAGCACCAGCCTGACCCCTGCAGATAAAATACACAGGGGGAAGTGACAGACACCAAAGGGACAATGCATCAAAAATTGCAACACTTAGCTTTCTCTGCTGCAAAGCACCGCACAGCAAAAAAAAGACACCAGATACAGTTTAAAGCTGAAGCACCACTGCACCCAGGAAGCTCCTGTCTCCAGCTCGGTCACTGCAGATTGCTCTAACACCGACTGTCAGCTGATGCATCAGGTGACCTTTTAAAGGATGGTGGGAGTGGTCACCGCCCACATCAGCTGACCCAACAGCAATGCAATTACACTAAATTGCCAGCTGGGAAAAAATTTCATTAACCCCCCGCTGGCCTGAAAGGAAAAAAGTTTTAAGTTAAAGAAACCAGATCTGCCACAAACCCAAAAATGGATCATGACAATCACACCTTCAAGTTTCATAAGGAGACTATTGAAGATTATTGACGTCAGTAAAAAGTAAAAAATAAAAGTTTTTTAAAATATTAAAAAATGCAAAAAAAAAAACCACGTTAAAATCACCCCCCTTTTGCCCCATTCAAAATAAAACAATAAAAAAATGCACAAATTTGAAATTGCTGCATTCAGAAATGTCCAATCTTTCAAAATATAAAGTACATTAATCCGACTGGTAAATGAAGTAACGAGAAAAAAATCAACACGCCAGAATTAAACATTTCTGGCCTCCGCAACATTGCAATAAAATGCAATAATAGGTGACCAAAACATCGTATCTACCCCAAAACAGTATCAATAAAAACGTCAGCTCAGGGTGAAAAAAATTAAGCCTTCACTCAGCCCCAAATCCAAAAAAATGGAAACGCTTCGGGTCTCTGATAATGGTGACATAAACAATTTTTTTTTTCTTTACAAATTTCAGATTTTTTTTTTTACCACGTCAATAAAAAAGAACCTGTACAAGTTAGGTATCTGCATACTTGTACTGACCTCGTGAATCATATTGCCTGGTAAGTTTTAGCATTTAGTGAACATGCTAAATAAAAAAATTCAAAAAACAATTGTGGAGTTGCACTTTTTGTGCAATTTTACCGCATTTGGAGTTTTTTTCCTGTTTTCCAGTACACTATATGGTAATATCATGTCGACATTCAAAAGTACAACTCATCCCGCAAAAAATAAGCTCTCATACGGCCATATTGATGGAAAAATAAAAAGTTATGGCTCTGGGAAGAAGGGGAGCAGAAAACGAAAAAGCAAAAATAGAAAATCGCAAGGTGGTGAGGGGTTAAAAACAAATTGCTTGACCATTGGGCATCGTTGCATGTCAGATGCTGCATGAGGACCCCAACACACAGATTTTTGAGTGAAAAGATAACTAAACAGGTAATAAAACCTTGAGAAACCTCAGTGGCTTTGCTGGACCCATGTACACGCTGGAGTTTTTCTGGCGGTCATTTCTTGAGTAAGGCGTTCGTCAGAGGACACAGATTACCACGGTAAAAGCAAAGGCCTGCATCTTGTGTCTTCATCCTGGATGGAGAGGGTGCTCCAAACTGCAAATATTCCTTACCTAGCAAGAAGAGAACAAGCCAGGATCTGTTCATGGCGACAGTCACACAATCGCCTACTTCACCTGATATGCAAAGTTATGGTGGACTCCAGACAGTCAGAAAAAAATATGCACTATCATATGTATGTGAATTTCAGGATTGCTGAAGGCTGACTCTGCTTGCATCCCAGACATTGCCTGCACCTCCCTGACACTGCCTTTCCCCCCCTGACTCTGCCTGCAACCCTTGACTCTGCCTGCACCTCCCTGACACTGCCTGCACCCTCTCTGACAATGCCTGCACCCCAGGATCTCTTCACATCTCCATTAGGACCTTCTATTTGTCTGTTCCATCTCAGGAACAAACAGACTACGTGATCAGTTGCATCAGTTACACAAATGGAAGTTTCCACTAATAATTATGGGCTACATAATTAGCAATGTTGGAGGGTTGAAAAGGGGCAATAATGCCACTAGTAGGGGTATTGCGGCAAAGGGAACAACAGTGCACTGTGGTATTTGGTGATGCTTAGGAGCTGCTCAGTGCTGCACTGTTTTATTTGGCTCTTTTGGGGTGGTACTTGGCACAATTTATGAGGTCCTTGGTGTTGCACTGTAGTATTTGGCTCTTGTGGGGTGGTATTGGTTGTAGCTTAGGAGGTGCTCAGTGCTGCACTGTGGTATTTGCCTCTTCTGGGGTGGTACTTGGCGCTGTTTAGGAGGTGTTTAGTGCTGCATTGTGGTATTTGGCTACTTTGGGGTGGTATTGGTTGTAGCTTAAGAGATGCTCAGTGCTGCACTGTGGTATTTGGCTTTTCTGGGGTGGTATTTGGCACAGCCTAGGAAGTGCTCAGTGCTGCATGTGGTATTTGGCTCTTCTGGGGTGGTATTTGGCACAGCCTAGGAGGTGCTCAGTGCTGCATGTGGTTTTTGGCTCTTCTAGGGTGGTATTTGGCACAGCCTAGGAGGTGCTCAGTGCTGCACTTTAGTATTTGGCTCTTCTGTGGTGGTATTGGTCGTAGCTTAAGAGATGTTTAGTGCTGCACTGTGGTTTTTGGCTCTTCTGGGGTGGTATTTGGCATAGCCTAGGAAGTGCTCAGTGCGGCACTTTAGTATTTGGCTCTTCTGTGGTGGTATTGGTCGTAGCTTAAGAGATGCTCATTGCTGCACTGTGGTTTTTGGCTCTTCTAGGGTGGTATTTGGCACAGCCTAGGAGGTGCTCAGTGCGGCACTTTAGTATTTGGCTCTTCTGTGGTGGTATTGGTCGTAGCTTAAGAGATGCTCATTGCTGCACTGTGGTTTTTGGCTCTTCTGGGGTGGTATTTGGCATAGCCTAGGAAGTGCTCAGTGCTGCACTTTAGTATTTGGCTCTTCTGTGGTGGTATTGGTCGTAGCTTAAGAGATGCTCATTGCTGCACTGTGGTTTTTGGCTCTTCTAGGGTGGTATTTGGCACAGCCTAGGAGGTGCTCAGTGCTGCACTTTAGTATTTGGCTCTTCTGTGGTGGTATTGGTCGTAGCTTAAGAGATGCTTAGTGCTGCACTGTGGTTTTTGGCTCTTCTGGGGTGGTATTTGGCATAGCCTAGGAAGTGCTCAGTGCTGCACTTTAGTATTTGGCTCTTCTGGGGTGGTATTTGGTAGTTTAGAAGGTGCTTAGTGCGGCACTGTGGTATTTGGCTCTTCTGGGGTGGTATTTGGCACAGCCTAGGAGGTGCTCAGTGCTGCACTGTAGTATTTGGCTCTTCTGGAGTGATATTTGGTACAGCTTAGGAGGTGCTCAGTGCTGTACTTTGGTATTTTCTAGGATTGACACAATGGAGAAGATGGAGAAACCTGTTCTTTTCCCTCCAACTGATGAGAGTCTGAACAGTATAATTGACAATTTTTCTTGGATGGAGAGGAATCGGCTGTGTGCACCTGCCCTAAAGTGTGTGAAGCTGTGATGCTCTGGCTCCATATACTATATAATTCCAGGGGCGGCATCAGGCGTCAGTTACTCATGTTCGGGTGCAGGGGTGTGATCGTCAATTATGTGAAATCTCAGTCCCAGACAGCACCTTTGACTAAAGGACAATATTCTACAGGTTGTTATGCAACATGCAATGCTCATGCTGTTCAATTCCAACATGTTTTTTGCGAAATATGGAAAAACATTGTACAGTTGTGTGAAAAAGTGTTTGTTCCCTTCCTGATTTCCTATTCTTTTGTATGTTTGTTCCCTTAAATGTTTCAGATCACCAAACAAACTTAAATATTAGACAAAGATAACACAAGTAATCACAAAATGCAGTTTATAAATGAAGGTCTTTATTATCAAGGAAAAAAGAAATCCAAACCTACAAAGTCCTGTGTGAAAAAGTGGGGTGACCAACAAAGCAAACAAAATCGTACAGTTGTAATGCAATCCACCCAGATTCTAAACGATCCCACATAAATGATCAAATCTCTAACTCTATAACTTCTGATCTACTTTTATCTTATAAAACTCCCAGCTTCTTGGTTGCTAATTTGGGGGGTGATCTGTATACAGTTGTATATAGCTTGTCCTGGCAGATACAGATCTGTCCATTGGTAGCAAAAAAAATCCTTATAATTGATAGTTTCTTCTAAACAGGGTTCCTTGGCTTTATCACATATAGGCAAAAATGCTTGCAAATGTTGCTTGTTTCTCAAATGGGAAATATGTAAGAGTAGAAGTTACTGAACTTTTATGCCAGTCACGTTAGACATATATTGTGATAGTAAAAGCTATTTTGGAGAGGAGGCAAATGCTAGATAAATAAACCACAATGAGTACAAGAGAAACTAAGAAAACTTCATTCACTGCATCTTAATTTTTCCATCAATCTCTTTTCTGAGTGCATCTTGTGAGGGTTTCACATTCAGATGATTGATATCGCTCGTTATGACGATCTGTCACAATGAACAAAGCTGACATTCTGAAATAGTAGTTTTACAGCGGGAGGTGGGGGCATAATGCTGCTAATGGTGCTCGCCCGCTTTATTCACTTGTCAAATATTCCCCAACAGCCAGAGCTTGGCACAAAAGTTGCTCTGGCATCAGTAGTGTTTTCTAGCAAATTATATAGCATGCACTGATCTGTCACAATATTAGTGTCTGCTTTATGTCTACCATTTAAAGAATGATCCCATCAAAACCTACAATCCTCCACAAAGTTTACAGTGAAAATGAAATTGTTTTCTTACATCTCTAAACTATAGAAAAAAAGGCAGAGATTCCTATAATCTGGCATTAATGGAAAAAGTTTGATGATAGATTGTCAAGAATTCCTGTTTATAGGACAAAAAGTAATTAAACTATGGTCTTGATTTGCCATATATAGCAGGCACTTTAATTGCCTCCAGATTGGTGGGGTTGCGAATCCTGAGACCCCCTGTCATGGGTTTGCCGTGACGGAGAGGAGCCAGAAGACGGCAGCATCTGAGTTCCCCTACTCCTGTGCTGAATAGAAGCACTTCACCTTCTTATTAAATAGTGTAAATTTCTTTGGCAGTACAGGGGTTAATCTGCTCTGTTGAGAGCTCCAGGAGATAAGGCTCTCAGCTGAGCACTGTTAGCCACTCCCATCCCCTATATAATCTGGGTCCTGACTAACACACATCATCAGAGGAGCTAGCTTATGCTGCATGGCTGGGAGGATAGGTGTTGGTGGTTATTTGAGTAAGCAGTAGGTGGATTTATCTGTGACAGTTCATTGGTTTTGTGAGTGTGATAATTAAATTTCTTCCCCTACTTTGGTTTAACCCCATTCTCCACTCCCCGGTGCATACCTTTGCTATATGTGAGTGTATATTTGTATGCTTGGTATTTTCTATTACCCCTGTTTGTATTACTTTGTTAGTCTGGTTGGTGCACTATGGTGCACTACTACTCCCCTCTACCATGGGTGGGGGAAGGATACAGACTGAGGGCGGATTCAGGAGGTAAAGCAAGGTACATGGCCCCGGCATATTCACCTTCAGAAGTAACCCAGGGAACAGAGCGAGCTAGAGCGCCCCCTACAGTTAGGAACAAGGAAGGAACCCCTGGTCTCGGGAAACCCAATAACACAGTCTTCACAACCCCACTGATCACAAAATAGACCCCCTAGAAGTGTGCGCTGAGCAGACTGGGAAGCACACAGAGTGGAGCGCTGATTATAGGAAGAATAGGCTATGAAGACCATGCTTTCTCCTGAATTCATACCTAGTCTGTGTGGGCTTCTGTGCACGTCTATGGTGTCTATTGCACAACCGGTGGGGTCTCAGGACCCAGACCACCACCAATCTGCAAGCAATTCAAGTGACTTCAAAACGTGAAAACTCAGGAAGATTGTACAGTTACTTTTTAGGCTAAATTCCCACCATAAGTATTTGTTGCGTAGTTTCCACTGTGTATATTCGTGCACAAAAATGCTGCATCTTACAGTTCCAGCAACGTGGATGGGATTTATAAAAATCTAATGACCACTGTGCTTTATGAAATCCACAACTTGTCAATCTTGCTTGCAGTAAATAGGAGCCTTATTTGTGAATGTTCCCATAGACCTGAATAAGAAGAGATCTTGGAGATCTGGGGGTAGAAGATCACTGTGTATTGTGAATCACAGATCTTCCTTTGGATCCCATATTAAATGAATTTGGTTTCCTTTGGTGCTGAAGAGGTTAATGGCCCTTTCTATGCTGGTCAGAAACTTGCAGCTCCATTTCAGCTGCTTCTTATCTGGTTGTTAACTCCTTCAATAAAACTTGGCCAGACCCTCTCTGTCTTGCCAGTGAAAGCTCTGCTTCCTTGCTCTTAGGAGAGGCTGTGCTGAAGAGGAGTTCATTGTTGCTATTGGAGATTGATATTCCGATGCTGTGTGCTTAAGCTAAGTGTTTTGGAGAGAAGTGGTTGTAGAGGTGTTCTGTTGTATGTGTGTGTTTATCTTCAGGTCCCTCTTTCCTGTTCAGTTTATTCCTCCCTGTCCCTATCCTCCTCCCTATCATTGGTTGGTAATTTTGTATGGTAAAGGGTTTCTGTTATCCCTGTTTTGTCTTGTGTGTCTTGTTCACATTACATTTCTGTCCCATATCTCATGGGTTGGGGAAGGGGACAGACCAGGGATTAAAAGGAGCATAGTGAGGTTGGAGGCTCTGGCTTCTCCACCATCAAGAGTACTCCCGGGATACGGATAGTTAGGGTCCCAGTTCTAGGGACAGTTTGAGTCCCCCTCCCCTGCCTAAAACCGTCACAGTGTGACAAGCTGATACATGATACGTGATCCAGGAATGTTTGAATCTCAATCGATGCAGATTTAGAGAAAAACATAGTTTAAAAGCTGACGACCAGCACGGGAGACTTGTTGGCAGGTCCCTAGCAGCTTCTCCCTGCTCTCACTCCTTGAGTGACAGGTCTCTAAGTCTCTTCCTGAGTGACTGCCTAGTGAGAGACCTGTGAGTCATTGGCAGTGAGTGGGGAGAACTGTCAGATTAGTCTCCTGTGTGGCTTGGTCACGGATGCATCTTTTAAAGTATGTTTTGCTCTGAAACGCAACAGTGACTCAAAGTCAAACACCCCTGGCTTAAATCATACAGTCAGTGTCTGATACATGCTGCCCGTGGATCGCGCAGCATGTGTTAAGTTCACTTTAAATAGAGAGTAATAGGGCACAGTATACTTTTGTCTTTACTGTTTTCTACCCAGTCAGCGCCAGGTCTGACCCAGTAACCAAATCCACATTTACCTGTAAATTGTGTCCTACTGATGAAAGTGTAGCATGCAGTGGAGGGTGTGGTGAGGAGACGGAACTGGTGCATTGGCATTAGTAGAGTTTATCTATGACTGAAAACAGGAACTCCAACCCTAACAAAGACCTGTCTTATAATAAGGGAAACTATAGGACGCCCAAGCCGCCACCATGACCGTACTGTTCTTCTGCATACTTCCTAAAGTTGTGCTTTGTAGCCCCCGCAGATGCCGAATTTTCATTTCACAATATAAACTTTATATAGATTTCTTAGACCTGATTAGGCTGGAGCTGGATTCATAAAACGTTGGCTTTAATATAAGGCAAGACAATTTATAACATGGATTACACAGCCAATCAGACAGGAGTTGCAGGCCTAGCTTTAAAGCCTCATTCACATGTCAGTGTTTTTTGCATACTCAAAAAAAATTCATCAGTGTTTTGGCTCATGGTGAGTTTAAGCATATAGGGTGCACAGCCCAAACAATTTATTGGGATGCCACATAAATATATAGAAACTGAACCAACAAAAGGAAAAACAATACAATAGGAATGAGCACACCTAAAATCAATATGTTTTTCTTTGGAAAACAATCCAAAAACACAATAATTAAAGCGATTTTCCCACAAAGTTCAATTTTATTCGATAGATCTTGGAATAATAATCATTTCCACCATTGGATGTGTTTACAAAAAATGTTCCTGTGCCAAGATAATCATATACATGTGCTCCTGCTGTGTACTGTGTAATGGCTGTGTCTGACCATACAGGAACATGCCCTGATCATAGCACATCTCCTGGGCAGGGGGGAGGCTGCATAGTATAACCCTGGGCCGAGTGCTGTCCGAGAAGACATCAGGGGGCACTCTGCGTGTCATACGCCAGTGTAAGTGTACCTTAGGCTTATTTCTGATGATGAGTATTTGATGTGTTGTTCAAGCTGCATTTTTGCAGTATGTGGGATTTACAGAAATCTCATGCCCACTGCAAATTTTATTTTCAGCTGCTGAAACTGCCCTGCGGAGTGACTTTGATGGATGAACATATCTATTGATCCTGTGATTGCCATAACTCCATGACTTTTCCTTCTTGGTGTTGCAGTTTCATTTTTGAAGCGTATATATTATTAGACAGTATTGCCATTGGTCGGTGGGGCACACATACTATATTACCCCGAGGCTCCCACTGCCACCGACCAATGCTAGGCCTGACAATGCATTTATTTTGCGTTAGAAGTTTTATAAATCGTTCAGCTTTGCATCTCCCTTTAACTTCAAAATTCAATTATTGCTAATTTAACATTATTTAGGGAGTGAAGTGTTTTTGGAAAAACTTTAAAAAAAAAATTGGCAATTTTACTTATAATATTGGAAATGCAGCACAACAGTCACAGCCGTGGTTAGCAAATGTGACCAGGAACCTGCGCTTTTTCTCTAGACTCGCCAGATGTTTATTGGATTTGAACGATGAAACAAGTTTTACCGCAAGGCTAGAGGCAGCGATTACCCTCTGGGTCGCCCGTATGTTTGCGCCAACTGACTTCTGTACTGATGACTGGCACAGTTGGTTTCTAACGGCGTGTGCCATGTGATTATCCCGCCACGCCATTCCTCCACGTACAGGATGCAGTCACAGCAAAAGGACTGACAAGGAAAGCATTTTTCCAAAGCTTTTTAGATAATAAATAGGTTCTTCTCATTGTTCTGGAAATGTATTGTGTTCTCTATCGTTTGTTTTTAGCATAAATATTCCCAATTTTTTACAACCACACACTGTATTTCCCCATGTAATAGATTTTTTGTGAATTTTTTGAGACTGTGTGACATATAACTAACTACCGGTATATAGTATCTCACAAACGTGAGTACACTCCTCACATTTTTGTTAAAGGGAATTTTTTACCCACTGGGATACTTTTAACCTATTACTATGGGCGTATAGGTAATAGAATGGTTAAAATAGTCGTACCTGTATGTCTCATGAGTTGAGTTTTAATCTTTTAGGCGGTGCAGTAACCAGAAGAAATCTCTGCCTCCTGTCTTTATTATCATACCACGTGACACTACCCTGCGAAGTGCAGTTGTGGCGCTGTAATCCCGCGCCTGCGCCCTGCACTTGTGCGATTATCGAACCTTGTCCGCCCTTTTATTGAGAGTGTCTTCATCGTTCTTCTGCGCAGGCAGCAGCGGGTCACTGCGAAGTAGCATCTGTAATTTGGGCGCACAAAATGTCTATGATACCCTCGCCTGCTTGATTGAACCCAGCCTAATGTACTAAAATATTGCAAAGCCTCAAATGTAGGAAAAGCTGTAATGTGTGAATTCAGCATAGTTGTTCATTTGTTCTGGGGGTTGCATTCAGCGGAACAAGTGTTGTGGCCACAAGAGGGCGCATCTGCTGACACATCTTCCAGGTATTCTGCATAAAGAAGGGATTCAGAAGATAGACAGATATTTCTATGTGCAGCACTTCAGTGCAAAAACACAAAATAATGATTAGAAGAAACAAAATTCAACATGCGGTTAAAATGAAGGAAATGTCTAAAATTAAGGGAAGGTTTGATCAGAGCAGTAAAATGTTCAGGGAGCAGTTGTCCTGTCCTACCTGGGAACCATAATGCACTTACTATGCGGTAAAACAAAAAGACACACTGATGACTATGTGTCAGATGACCCTCTTATGGCATCTAAATGGGGCCCTATGGATACATTCAATAAAATGTGAAAGTCCAGGGGTGGACGAACTATTGGTGTAAACTGAGCAGCCGCACAGGGGCCACCTCTACCTCCAAAGCAGGTGGGATTGTGCATTCTGAGGAGCTACTGCACTGCAGCGGGCCCATATGGTGAACAGGGACCCAAGAGGTCAGGGGGCCACCTCTACCTCCAAAGCAGGTGGGATTGTGCATTTGAGGAGCTACCGGACTGCAGAGGGTCCATATGGTGTACAGGGGCCCAAGAGGTCAGGGTGCCACCTCTACATCCAAAGCAGGTGGGATTGTGCATTTTGAGCAGCTTCCGGACTGCAGAGGGCCCATATGGTGTACAGGAGTCCAAGAGGTGAGGTGGCCACCTCTACCTCCAAAACAGGTGGGATTGTGGATTCTGAGGAGCCACCGGACTGCAGAAAGCCCATATAGTGTACAGGGGCCCAAGATGTCAGGGGGCCACCTCTACCTTCAAAGCAGGTGGGATTGTGCATTCTGAGGAGCTACCGGACTGCAGAGGGTCCATATGGTGTACAGGGGCCCAAGAGGTCTGGGGGCCACCTCTACATCCAAAGCAGGTGGGATGGTGGATTCTGAGGAGCAACCGGACTGCAGAGGGCCCATATAGTGTACAGGGGCCCTCTCCTGTTTGTGCCCCTTCGCATGAAAGTCTATCGATTCTCTGTAATGACAAGCAACTCTCTGTAAACAGGAAGCTGTCAGAACAGATTTTTTCATTTTAGGAAGGCAAATTTTTTTTATCCACTGACATCAAGCAGAGATCTTTAAATTCCTGAACAGCGCACTGTGCAGTGCCCACATAAAAAAATTGGTAATGAGCTGTGGATTGCAGCAGTAAAAGGGTTTTTTATCATTGGGGCATGTGCACACATTGTTTTCATGCGAGCAGACTCTTCAGGAAATGTCTTAAAGGCAGGCAAAATGCTTAAAAAAAAACTCCCGGGCGTATTCCAGGCATCATTTCAGCTTTTCCATTGACTTGTATTATAATGTACGGAGAGTGGAAAACGCCAGAAGAATGTACTGGTCACTTCCTTTAACCGCTTGGTGTTTTTGGAGGCCTCAAGCGGTTAAATGACTGAAAGCCGGTGGCTCCTGAGAGGAAATGAGTTCCCTTTCTCCCAGTAGCCGCACTTTCGGTAAGTCGCCTGGGCAGCATTGCAGCACGATTTACCTACAAACTAACCTTATATCTGCATGTAGATAGTGGTTCCCTTTAACGTGTAATATATACTATATTGTTGCTCGGGTAAGATATGGCCTCCATTCTAATTCTATGTGTGACAGGACCTGGATAAAAAAGCAAAAAGATGTATCCTCGTCTATTTACACCACGTCATTTCAGTGTCCTGTCCCTGGTCCTTCCTACTTCTGTTTACCTGTCTGTATGTATACCACATGTAATCGCTGCAGCCAGTCACTGGCTTGAATATTTTCAGGCAGTATACTGGCAAGAACAGTGATTGGCTGCAGCGATCACAGGACATAGACACAACATCAATGCTGCAGTCAGGTAAAGAGAAAATGTACAGGGAGGACTCGAGGTGCAGAGCTGGAGCCGCAAGGACTAAATAAGTGAGAATACATTTTTTGTAATTTTATCATTATAGAACATGGAAAATTCCTTTAAATCTAAAAGGAACAAGGTTGGTGAACCATTTCTCCCTTGTGTGTGAACCTGCCAGGTGGAGAAGCTATAGGATCCTGCAAGATGGAGGAGCTACAGGATCCTGCCCCAGTTGGAGAAGCTACAGGATCCTGCCAGGTGGAGAAGCTGTAGGAGCCTGTAAGGTGGAGAAGCTACAGGATCCTACCAGGTAGAGATGCTGCAGAAACAGACCAGGTGGAGAAGCTATAGGATCCAACCAGGTGGAGAAGCTTCAGGAGCCTGCCAGGTGGAGAAGCTTCAGGAGCCTGTCAGGTGGAGAAGCTGCAGGAGCCTGCCAGGTGGAGAAGCAATAGGAGTCTGCCAGATGGAGAAGCAGCAGAAGTCTGCCATGTGGAGAAGCTGCAGGAGCCTGCCAGGTGGAGAAGCTTTAGGAGCCTGCCAGGTGGAGAAGCTGCAGGAGCCTGCCAGGTGGAGAAGCTTCAGGAGCCTGCCAGGTGGAGAAGCTGCAGGAGCCTACCAGGTGGAGAAGCAATAGGAGTCTGCCAGATGGAGAAGCAGCAGAAGTCTGCCATGTGGAGAAGCTGCAGGAGCCTGCCAGGTGGAGAAGCTTTAGGAGCCTGCCAGGTGGAGAAGTTGCAGGAGCCTGCCAGATGGAGAAGCTGCAGGAGCCTGCCAGGTGGAGAAGCTGCAGGCGCCTGCCAGGTGGAGAAGCTGCAGGAGCCTGCCAGTTGGAGAAGCAGCAGGAGTCTGCCAGGTCGAGAAGCTGCAGGAGCCTGCCAGGTGGAGAAGATAGAGGAACCTGCCAGGTGAAGAAGCAGAAGGAGCCTGCCAGGTGGAGAAGCTGCAGGAGCCTGCCAGGTGGAGAAGCAGCAGGAGTCTGCCAGGTGGAGAAGCAGCAGGAACCTGCCAGGTGGAGAAGATAGGGGAACCTGCCAGGTGAAGCAGCAGGAGCCTGCCAGGTGGAGAAGCAGCAGGAGCCTGCCAGATGGAGAAGCTGCAGGAGCCTGCCAGATGGAGAAGCTGCAGAAGCCTGCCAGATGGAGAAGCTGCAGGAGCCTGCCAGATGAAGCTTCTGGAGCCTGCCAGGTGGAGAAGCTGCAGGAGCCTGCCAGGTGGAGAAGATAGAGGAACCTGCCAGGTGAAGAAGCTACAGGAGCCTGCCAGGTGGAGAAGTTGCAGGAGCCTGCCAGGTGGAGAAGCAGCAGGAGCCTGTCTAGGTGAATAAGAGAGGGCACTGCAGGGCTGACTTCCTAAGTTAAACACTGCCAACACCAGACATGGCATCTACGCTGATAGACTGGACAGTCGCTTTAGTCAAATCTGGTGTAATTTTGTTCATCTGCTGGAACATCATCTCCGCATAGTCACGTAGTCAGTTTTACATCCTGTGACAACAAACAATTCTGTTGCAAAATAATAATTAAAACGATTTCTTCATGCTAATGACTTTTCCAAAGGCTCAATAGGTGTATTTTGGTTAGTAATAATGGGGAAAAAACAGTATAGTTACTTTTATAATGACTTATCCAGAAAAGCATGTAATATAACAATACATATTCATTAGTAACTTTCTAGGAAATGGAATGTGACTCTGATACTTGTTAAATCACGAAATTAGTTAAGTGTATGAAAGTGAAACGACCGGGACATGAATATGATGATTTAATGTTTATACGGAAAAAGAACATTTCCGAGTCTTGTTATCTTCTTAGGTTATAAAAAACATGTATTATATTACAGGAATTATATGGAAAAATTTTCTTGTCAGAGTTTTGACAGTATTTTGCTTTGAAATAAAAAAAATTTATTTCCAAATATATTTCTTTCCAGTATATATACTGTGTATATATAAACTTTTTAATACATCGTACCTGAGAAATCTTCTTCCTTTCCCACTTTTTGAGCCACTTCATCCCCTCCTTCTGCTAATCCGTGAAGTTACCATTAAGGGTATTTGCACATGATGTCTTTTAAACTGGGTCTTTCAAAAACATAATGCTTCAGGAAAGTATGGTGTTTTGCTTTTTTTTCCTGAAGTGTCTCTTGTATCATTTTTTGGTGGGTCGTTTAGTGAACAACTTTCCAGCAGATTTTGCCACTGGCGGATTTTTGGTGGGTTTTCCTATGGCTTTCCTGTCTATATAAGACCCCACAGCTCACAGTGCATGTCAGACTAAATGAGAATCATGAGGTCAAAGGAACTGGCCAAGAAGCTCAGAGACAGAATTTTGGCAAGGCACAGATCTGGCCAAGGTTACAAAACAATTTCTGCAGTACTCAAGGTTCCTAAGAGCACAGTGGCCTTCTTAATCTTTATATGGAAGAAGTTTGGGACCACCAGAAGTCTTCCTAAACCTGGCCGTCCAGCCAAACTGAGCAATCGTGGGAGAAGAGTCTTGGTGATAGAATAAAGAAGAACCCCGAGATCACTGTGGCTGAGCTCCACAGATGCAGAAGTGAGATGGGAGAAAGTTCCACAAAGTGAACTATCACTGCAGCCCTCCACCAGTCGGGCCTTTATTGCAGAGTGGACCAACGGAAGCCTCTCCTCAGTGCCAGACATATGAAAGCCTGCATAGAGTTTGCTAAAAACACATGAAGGATTCCCAGACTATGTGAAATAAGATTCTCTGGTCTGATGAGACGAAGATAGAATGTTTTGGTGTTAATTCTAAGTGGTATGTGTGGAGGAAACCAGGCCCTGCTCATCACCTGCCCAATACAATCCCAACAGTGAAACATGGTGGTGGCAGCATAATGGTATGGGGGTGTTTTTCAGCTGCAGGGACAGAACGACTGGTTACAATTGAAGGAAACATGAATGTTGCCAGGTACAGAGATATCCTGGATGAAAACCTATTCCAGAGTGCTCTGGACCTCAGACTTGGCAGAAGGTTCACATTCCAACAAGACAATGACCCTAAGCACACAGCTAAAA
This sequence comes from Dendrobates tinctorius, assembly GCF_039654945.1. Classification (NCBI taxonomy): domain Eukaryota; kingdom Metazoa; phylum Chordata; class Amphibia; order Anura; family Dendrobatidae; genus Dendrobates; species Dendrobates tinctorius. Next base: position 10,230,061 of record NW_027361715.1, read on the forward strand.
TAACAAAGGAGTGGCTTCAGAACAACTCTGTGACCATTCTTGACTGGCCCAGCCAGAGCCCTGACCTTAACCCAATTGAGCATCTCTGGAGAGACCTGAAAATGGCTGTCAACAAACGTTCACCATCCAACCTGACGGAACTGGAGCAGATCTGCAAGGAAGAATGGCAGAGTATCCCCAAGTCAAGGTGTGAAAAACTTGTTGCATCATTCCCAAGAAGACGCATGGCTGTAGTAGCTCAAAAGGGTGCTTCTACTCAATACTGAGCAAAGGGTCTGAATACTTATGACCATGCGATATTTCAGTTTTTCTTTTTTAATAAATTTGCAAAAATTTATACATTTCTGTTTTTTTCCATCAAGATGGGGTGCAGAGCGCACATTAATGAGAAAAAAAAGGAACTTTTTTGAATTTACCAAAAGGCTGCAATAAAACAAAGAGTGAAAAATTTAAAGGGGTCTGAATACTTTCTGTACCCACTGTATTATCTGGCGGAGAAGTCCTTGAAGGATGTTGGAGTGGTCCTCCATTGCTTCCAGTTTTACAAGCAGCATTGCGCTCCTGATCACCTGGCTGTAACGATAACTGCGTACGCATGGATAGGGCCACGCCGTTGTCCACTTCTGCACAGCAGGTCTTGACCACTTTGCTGTTTAGGAGAAAACTAGTGCCAGGGATGCAGGGATACTTGATAAAGTAAGCTGGGTATACCTGGTGATTTAGAAACCCTAAATTCTAGAATATTGTTAAAAGGAGTACTGGAAGTGAGAAGATAAAGTATGAGGCCTGACTAGTTTTAATTTTACTGTATGCATCCTATATTTGTATTTATACAGCACATATAGCATTGCCTGCATTATCCATGCTGCTATTAAATGTCCCATCCTATAAAATTATAGCGTTGTGTGACTTCATAGTGTTCACTGTTTTTGTGTAAGGCTGGTGGTTGTGGACACACTGCGCTACGGGCCCGGTTTACCCTGTAGGAGCGTGGCTAAGCAGGGGAGGGATTCAAATTTTTAACAACAGTTTCTGTGTTTGTGTGTAGGAAAACTACACCCATTTTTAAGCCCCACCCATTATTAAGCCACACCCATTTACACACACCTTTTCATATGGGCACAGTCAAACAGTTGAAAAAAAATAAATTTGAATGAGATCAGAACAGTGCAACCTTCTGGCCAGCGGCTCTCCTGACCCCAGTGTGACAGCTGCATATATTTCTATGCAGCTGTCTCACTTGACTGACCAGCTGGCCAGGCTGTGCACTACATTCTGATTCATACGACAGTCTGTCTGCGTTCTAACGATAATTAAAAGTCCCAATAGGCAGCACAGGTCCCCAATAGGAAGGCACAGGTCCCCAATAGGCAGCATTGTTCCCTATAGGCAGCACAGGTCCCTTATAGGCAGCATTGTTCCCTATAGGCAGCACAGGTCCCCAATAGGCAGCACAGGTCCCCAATAGACAGCACAGGTCCACAGTAGGCAGCATTGTTCCCTATAGGCAGCATTGGTCCCCAATAGGCAGCACAGGTCCCCAATAGGCAGCATTATTCCCTATAGGCAGCAAATATCACCAATATGCAGGCACAGGTCCCCAATAGTGAGAATTGTTTCCTATAGGCAGCACAGGTCCCCAATAGGAAGCACAGGTCCCCAATAGGCAGCACAGGTCCCCAATAGGCAGGCACAGGTCCCTAATAGGCAGTACAGGTCCCCAATAGGCAGGCACAGGTCACCAATAGGCAGCACAGGTCGATAGTAGGCAGCACAGGTCCCTAATAGGCAGCACAGGTCCCCAATAGGCAGACACAGGTCCCCAATAGGCAGCATTTGTCCCAATAGGCAGCACAGATCCTCAATAGGCAGCATTGTTCCCTATAGGAAGCACAGGTCCCCAATAGGCAGCACAGGTCCCCAATAGGCAGCACAGGTCATCAATAGGCAGCACAGGTCCCCAATAGGCAGTACAGGTCCCCCAATAGGCAGGCACAGGTCCCTAATAGGCAGTACAGGTCCCCAATAGGCAGCACAGGTCCCCAATAGGCAGCACAGGTCCCCAATAAACAGCACATACAATAACTCACCTGGCGTTGGCCTGTACCATACACAGGCTGAACTGAAGACTGAAGTAATCCCGCGGTTGAGGCCTCCTGGATGGCCAGGCCCCGTGCCGCCCGTCCTGCTCCTCCGAGTGTGCACAGTGCACAGAAAGCAAATCACGCTGCTGCACCGCCGGTGACCGGGCCGCCGGGGATAGAAATTCTGGCACACAGGCAGCAATGGCAGGCCACACACAGACAACGAGTGTCCAGGCTCAGGCTCAACTCACATTGACTGGGCAGCGGCGGTGACTCCTCCAGCGAGCTCCAGACTAGTTACCCGCCAATAGCCGCATTGCGCCGCAGGAATCAGTGCGCGGGGGCCGCCAGGGTGTGCTGTGCTCTGTCCAGTAGTCAGTCAGACAGAGCAGCAGAGCACGTATCAATGCGCGGTATCCGGCGGGAAGCAGAGCAAAAGTCCTCCTCTGCTCCTTGCCTGCAGACAGCAACATCAAAGTACCGGATCGTGGCTCTCGATCTCCCCGGTTCGGGGAACCGGCTGCTTTTTTAACAACCGGTTCCACCGAACCGGGGAGAACCGGCTGAATCCACCCCTGTGACTAAGTGTCTACCAGGTAGCCACTAGAGTCTCTGATAGTGAGGATAGGCTGGGCCGCCGGTAGCAACAGTGTACCACTCCAGGACAATACCCCGGGACTGCAACAGCTGATCGGGGGGGGGGTCTAAAACTTGGGTACAGGGTACAGGTGGGTGAGACAAAAACATTGTCAGACATCCCTGAGGACAACTCATTTGACTATCCCAAAGCGTCATCAAAGAGGAAATAGAAAAAAATATATAAAGCAGTTAGACATTGTAGTGAGGGAATGGCAGGGACTTTTTAATTACAGTATATTACAAAACAGATTAGATAATGACATTAAATATATAAAGCATTTAGGACTAAAATATATTTTTGTTTCGGACCACCCCTTTATGGCTGCATTCACACATCCAACAGTCCTTTTTTTCATGTGTTTCATCCATATTTTTATCATCTGTTCTTTTTCAGTGATGCGGGTAGACCAGCTGATGTTTTTATCCATTGAATATGACTCTTAGTAATAGACCAGTTAAAAATGGATGAAACTCGGATAAAATACTGAAAGTATGTCTGTCCTGTTAGATTTTAATGGCCCGATTTGATCCACAAAATGAATGAGAACAGGAGATGTCACGAGTCTCACAAACCAGAGACACGGACCCATTTTTAAAACTAATATGGCTTAATGACTCTCTATGGATCCGAGAAAAAAACAGAAAGTACAGGGATGTGTCACATGCATGCAGCCTAAATAAGACTCTGACAAACTAACAGGAACTTTTCCAAAGGTAGAAGGTGTAGAAAGTATTCTTTGATATAGACACCAACCATCACATGCGTTGAGTCCCTGGCCGCAGTGGTGCAGAGATAGATGTCCACCGCCCTGGTAGGTGCTGCATCCGGCTTCCTAAGTTCTCTGCTGCCTGTCATGATCCCAGTGCAGGTTTTTGAGCTGCACGTCAGGGGTTAACGTCTGGAGCTCAGTGCAGGTTTTGACCTGCACACCTCGGGTTAATGATTGTGGCCTCTTTTTGGTTCTGGGAGAGCTTCTTAAAGCCCTGGGAAGCTCCAACCCCTGTCAGTTATACTTTTGCCTTTGGCCGAGTGTGGTGATCCCTGTGTGCCTGTTCGTTGTTATAGCTTGTTTATATGGTTCTGACCCGGTTCTGTTCCCCGTTGTGAGTTTGCCTGTTGATTCTGTACTGCGCTACCCTCTCTGTGTATGACTCATAGCCTGTGATCTGACTACTCTCTGCTCGCCCCTCTTGTACCTTGCAGCTATCTCTGTGTATGACTCATTGGCTACGTCCTGACTATCCTCCCTGTCTATGCCCCTTGGTAACTTGGTCTCGCAGTTACCCTGCTAGGAGTTCTCTTGCAGCTCCTAGCTCTCTGGAGTTTAGGCCACGCCCCCAGCAGTCACGTGCTTCAGGTCCTGCTGTTCTGAAGTATGCACCTACTCGGCTGCTGCCCGCTCCACAGGTATCTTTGAGCACAGTTTGCTTTACTCAGGACACACGCACTGGCTCAGTGAGCAAGTTCAGTGCGGTGTTCCTGACACTGCCAACACCTTTTTTCGGTCAATGAGGTAAAATTACTGCTCCTCTAATTTGACAGCCATTGAGTATTCCTTTCCCCTTGTAATAGTGATCTTCAGAGAAGAACACAGGCTCTTACTGCTTGGTGTTGGGAAAGCAGCAAATTACCACCAGAGGTTTTAATAAAGATACTTGAAATCAGCCTGTTTGGCCCCTTTCACATTGTGTTCCAGCACCAGTTCAGTGGCCCCTTGGTGACTTACGTCTGAATCCCTGCAAAACGGGATTCAGACGTATGTGCCATAGACTATAATGGTGTCGACAGAGTCAAACGTGTGCTCTACTATGCATCATTTTCGAGCATGTACGCCTACTGTAGGTGGACAATAAGACGAAGTAGACTGCATCTGAGTGTCCGCCTACGGTAGGCGTGTACGCTCGAAAATGATACACCTTAGAGCACATGTTGACTCATTTGGCACCGTTATAGTCTGTGGACCTGTCGGTGCATAGGTCCGAATCCTGTTTTGCGGGGGGTTGGAACGTAAGCCCCGACAGGGCCACTGAACGGGTGCCTAAATGCAATGTGAAAGCATCCTAGGGTGCATACAAGCATCATTTCGCAGCCCATAATACACAGGGTTTACAGGTGAGACCACCCTTCTCTTGAATTGCATTAAGACACTTCGTCATGGTACCTATGTAATACAATCGTATAATGTTTACATCTTTTTTTTTAACATTGAGGTCTATGAAAAACACATGGCTGATAGATAGTACGTATATGATATTTTTCAATTATGTTTCTTTAAAGGGGTTTTCCAATACTAGGATATTGATGATTTATGCTTAGGATAGACTGACCAGTGACCAGTGGTGGTTCGAAACCCAGCATGCTCACTAATCAGCATTGTACGAAGTGGAACACCATCAATCTACCTTACTGTGTAGTGGCTGCTCCAGGGTACTGCAGATCAGCTGAGACCAGTCACCAGGGATCCTACTCTAAATGATTTACAATCAGCCTTGGACACATGGAAGTGATCAGCTGATATGGAGGAAGGGGCTTGGCCCAAATATAAAGTAACAGGCGAGCACCTCCTAGCATTTATTTCATTTTACAAAGAGGAGCTTGTCAGTTTCTGTTTTTTATTAAAACTGGATCCAACTTTCCCTATAAAATTGTAGGTCTAGGACCAGGAAAAGTAAGCCCACTAATGTAGGTTCTCATCTGCATAAATCAACTTGTGATAGGCAAATGACATCCAAACTGTATGCTAAGTATCTCAATATTAAAGTATTTTAGATACAGCAGTAATGCAGTTCGAGATTCATGGATTCAATGTTTGCATAGACTTGTACGGTTGTGTTTGGATGGATGCTATAGCAATGCATTCACAGCCCGCACCGGCATGGATGGATGGATGCTAAAGCAATGCAGTCACAACCCGCACCGGCATGGGTGGATGGATGCTATAGCAATGCATCACAATCCGCACCGGCATGGGTGGATGGATGCTATAGCAATGCATCACAACTCGTACCGGCATGGGTGGATGGATGCTATAGCAATGCATCACAACCCGCACCGGCATGGGTGGATGGATGCTATAGCAATGCATCACAACCCGCACCGGCAAGGATGGATGCATGCTATAGCAATGCATCACAATCCGCACCGGCATGGATGGATGGATGTTATAGCAATGCATCACAAGCCACACGGGCATGGGTGGATGGATGCTATAGCAATGCATCACAACCCGCACCGGCAAGGATGGATGTATGCTATAGCAATGCATCACAATCCGCACCGGCATGGGTGGATGGATGCTATAGCAATGCATCACAACCCGCACCGGCATGGGTGGATGGATGCTATAGCAATGCATCACAATCCGCACCGGCATGGGTGGATGGATGCTATAGCAATGCATCACAATCCGCACCGGCATGGGTGGATGGATGCTATAGCAATGCATCACAACCCGCACCGGCATGGGTGGATGGATGCTATAGCAATGCATCACAACCTGCACAGGCATAGATGGATGGATGCTATAGCAATACAGTCACAACCCGCACCGGCAATTTTATTCCATTTTACTAAAAGGTGCTCGTCAGGTTTGTATTTTACCGCCACAACTTTTGTCAGTGATACATTATAATTATCCCCTTTACAAGTCAAGGCAGGGATAGTAGTCATGGTGGTAATTTATACACCCCAAAAATTCAAAATGACTTTCAGTCCCTGAGGCAAGAGCCAGCAAAGGACTGAAGAAAGTTTCTGAGGGTATACAGTACTCAAACAGCCTATTCATAAGAAAACCTTAAAAAAAAATTAAAATTGTATTGTGGTAGATCGGCTCACTCAGCTGCACACAGACGTAGACACTGAAACCGTTTCTATTTAAAGTCCGCCTGGTCTATTGCAGTCCTCATAAACCACGTCACTAGAAAACAGAAATACAGCCTTTGGCCGGCATAAGGTAAAGGAAAAAGTAACAAGTCCATACAATAATGCAGGTTATCCCACCTGGCTTAGAGTCCACCTTCCTAGTCATTTTAGCAAAGGATAATCAATCCAGGAGATCTGCAACCTCAACACACACAGGTCTGGAGTTCACAACTCCAGGCACACCCACCATCGAATGACTCAGTAAGCTGATTATTTACCTTCTAAACCTCAGCCTGGGGAGGAGATATGCTAAACAGCCTCCAACCTGCTCTTCAGCTGTTCTCTTAAAAACCTAGCCCTGAAAATGGCTGATTAACCCCTATCAGTACTTAGTGTGCTGGAGCAATTTCCCTAAGTTCATGTCACTGAAGCTAACAACCACAGTGCTACATATCTCCCATCCAGTACTTTACCAGTGACTTTGTCACAGTATGTGCTGAAGCTCATTGTATTTGGGTACTGGGTAACTGAAGATCCAGAGAGAAAGAATAGGATGTTGTGTGAATATACAACCACTAATGGAGGGAAGGTCTTGATAAATGTTTCTAATGAAACACTTGAAGACTATGGGGTATTCCACAGACGACAAATGCTAAAGTACTAAATGATGATTTTCATTTGTCACCCTTGTGTATGCGAATCAACTACCCTTACGTTTAATTTTGTAAAGATCTTAAGCTCATCATATACACTAAATGGTTGTTGGTCGGTTGTTCGGCTGGTATGTCTCGGCTGGTTTCCCCATATAACGGAGAGCTTGTGCGGCTAAGTACTCCTGTGTTCTCTATGAGAGAGTCATCTCCAGACACGTATGGTGGTGTCTTATCTCTGGGGGAACAAAATAGGACATAACCTATCGATATTTTCCCCAAAAATAAATTGTTTGGGGCTCCCATACACATTGCAGTGTTGACCAAATGCATAAATATCGGCAGGTTCAACCGACATTAGTCTAATCATGTGCATGGGGGGGCTTTAAGCTCTGCAGACAATCAACCATTAATAAGATGGGTGGTTTAGATATCTGCTTAGTGCAGAAATGGGTGTTGGGTGAAAATGCAGAGACCAGGGCTTCAACATACATATCCTGTAACTACAACATCACTATGTATTGGGGGGGAGGTGATGCCACTTCGATTTCAGCTTCAGGCTGCAGAAAAGTTAAAGATGGCCCTTACCCCATTACTGCGTTGTTTACCCCAGTTACCTCCTCCAGTGGTACTCTGTAATGTAAGGCAAACATGCCAAATTTCTCATTGCTATTTTCCTAAAGTGGTACAGTTTCCTCACACAACGTCCTCACTATATAGGTCGAGCAGGTGCACTGAGGAGCAGAGAGCTGTCTTCAAAACAATAAGGTAACTGCTCTGTAGCGCAAGCTGTACCTTTTCACCTCAGTACATTTCCCACAGGAGCCGCCAAAGAATCAGCTGTATCTTAATATTAAATTACATGTGCATGAAACTAGCCAAAAGAGAAAATGATTGAGAATGTTTCTACTAATAGTGCACAGGGTAATGCACAGGGCAGTGCACAGGGTAATGCACAGGGCAGTGCACAGGGTAATGCACATGGCAGTGCACAGGGTAATGCACAGGGCAGTGCACAGGGAAATGCACATGGCAGTACACAGAATAATGCACATGGCAGTTTACAGGGTAATGCACATGGTAGTGCACAGGGAAATGCACATGGCAGTGCACAGAATAATGCACATGGCAGTGCACAGGGTAGTGCACATGGCAGTGCACAGGGTAATGCACATGGCAGTGCACAGGGTAATGCACATGGCAGTGCACAGGATAATGCACAGGGCAGTGCACAGAGTAATGCACATGGCAGTGCACAGGGTAATGCACATGGCAGTGCACAGGATAATGCACAGGGTAATGCACAGGGCAATGCACAGGGTAGTGCACAGGAGCACAGGGTAGTGCCCAGAGCAGTGCACAGGGCAATGCATAGGATTGGGCACAAGGCAGAGCACAGTGTAGTGCACACAGTAGTGGACAGGACAATGCATAGGTTAGTGCACAGGACAGTGCACAGGGTAATGCATAGGGTAGTACACAGGGTAATGCATAGGGTAGTGCACAGGGTAATGCACAGGGCAATGCATAGGGAAGTGTACAGGGCAGTGCACAGCTCAGTGCACAGGATAGTACACAGGGTAGTGCACAGGGTAGTGCACAGGATAGAGCACAGGACTGTTCCAGAGCTACAAGGGGTTAGTAAGGGCAGCAGAACCTTTCATCAGGGAAATGGCTGTAATGTGGTAGACTGAAATACCAGCATAGGAAGGAAGGATCCAGCGATGTCAAATAGCGGTTAAAATTATGTTTATTCCAAAGAATATTTAAAAAATATTCTGGCACATAATGTCAGGCAAAACTGCATTGGTGGACAGATCAACGCGTTTCGACCGAGGACATTTTCAAGATCTAACTACAAACGTGCTGAACGACAACACTGAAGGAGCTCCAAAGATCCACAGCTGAAGTGAAAGTGTCTCTCCACAGGTCCACTATAAGCTGTGCACTCCACAGCCTAGGAGTTTATTGAAGAGCAGCCAGAAAAATAAGGTTCTTGTGTCAGATAAACTAAAGTTTAACTTTTGGACATTATGGGAAAAGTTATGGGTGACACAAACAGAACATTTCCCATTAGCCCAAGAACACCATTCCTACAGTAAAGCATGGTGGTGGCAACATCATACAGTGGTAGGGCAGGATTGAAAGAAAAATGGATTGCAGTAAGTACATGCAAACAAATGCACTTCTTGAGAAAAACCTGTTTCAGTCTGCAAGAGATTTCAGAACAAAAGTTCCACTTCCACCAGGGCAATCACCATAAATATAGTGGTAATCTATAAGGAAATGTTTAAGGGTCTTGGGATGGCCTAGTCAAAGCCCAGGCCTCGATCCAAGTGAGAATCTGTGGTGTGACCGCTGTACACCAATACAACCCAGAATAACTAACAGACACCTCCCCCCGAGAGACTTGCATCTGGAAAAGCTGCCTTCACAAAGTATTGACTTTCGGGGAATGACTACTTAAGCACATAAAATATTTTTTGGTCTTAGTTATTATTAAGGCGGTGTGTATATTTTCACAAGACACTGTAACAAACTGTTGTGATATCACAAAGTGCAGGGCCCTTCCTTTTTTGTAGCTTTTTATCAGTGTTGTGCCTTGTTATCACTGTTTTATGACTGTGTTGACATGTGTCAACACAACTGTGACATCATCACATGCAGCATTTTTCCATTTTCCTATTTTTGTTTGCAGCACTTTTTAACCACTTCCTGACATTGAATATACAGTGGGGAAAAAAAGTATTTAGTCAGCCACCAATTGTGTAAGTTTTCCCACTTAAAAAGATAGGAGAGGCCTGTAATTGACATCATAGGTAGACCACAACTATGAGAGTCAAAATGAGAAAACAAATCCAGAAAATCACCTTTTCTGAGTTGGCAAGTTTTATTTTGCAAATTATGGTGGAAAATAAGTAATTGGTCGCGTAAAAACATGCAAGATTTCTGGCTCTCACAGACCTGTAACTTCTTTTTTAAGAGGCTCCTCTGTCCCCCACTCATTACCTGTAGCAATGGTACCTGTTTGAACTTGTTATCAGTATAAAAGAGACACCTGTCCACAACCTCAAACAGTCACACTCCAAACTCCCCTATGGTGAAGACCAAAGAGCTGCCGAAGGACACAAGAAACAAAATTGTAGCCCTGCACCAGGCTGGGAAGACTGAATCTGCAATAGGCAAGCAGCTTGGTGTGATGAAATCAACTGTGGGAGCAATAATAAGAAAATGGAAGACATACAAGACCACTGATAATCTCCATTGTTCTGTGGCTCTACGCAAGATCTCACCCCGTGGGGTCAAAATGATCACAAGAACGGTGAGCAAAAATCCCAGAACCACATGGGGGGACCTAATGAATAACCTTCATAGAGCTGGGACCACCTAACAAAGACTACCCTCAGTAACACACTGCACCGCCATGGACTCAGAACCTGCAGTGCCAGATGTGTCCCCCTGCTTAATCCAGTACATGTCCGTACCCGTCTGAAGCTTACTAGAGAGCATTTGGATTATCCAAAAGAGTATTGGGAGAATGTCATATGGTCTGATGAAACCAAAGTAGAACTGTTTGGTAGAAACAAAACTTGCCATGTTTGGAGGAGACAGAATGCTGAGTTGAATCCAAAGAACACCATACCTACTGTGAAGCATGGAGGTGGCAACATCATGCTTTGGGGCTGTTTCTTTGCATAGGGACCAAGACGACTGATCAGTGTACATGAAAGAATGAATGGGGCCATGTATTGTGAGATTTTGAGTGCAAACCTCCTTCCATCAGCAATGGCATTGAAGATGAAACGTGAATGGGTCTTTCAGCATGATAATGATCCCAAGCATACTGCCAGTGAAATGAAGAAATGGTTTCGTAAGAAGCATAAGAAGGTCCATAACTCCTTTCAGCAGATGAAAATTTCCAGGAGAAAAATGCACATGGACACAAGTTGGTTAAAGTTTTGGAACTTTGAGACAAAATAGCCACCACCCCAACCTCGGAGGCATCCACTTCTACAATGAATGGTTTAAGGAGATCAGGTTGAATCAAAACTGAAGCGGACATGAAACACTCCTTTAATTTATTAAAGGAGCCAACAGCATCCAACAACCAAACCTTAAGATCTGCCCCCTTTTGTGTGAGGTCAGTAAGGGGTTCCAGGATCTGAGAAAAACCCTTAATAAACTTTCTGTAGTAATTAGCGAACCCTGCAATGCTTTCAGATCACGAGGATGAAACCAATCAATTATAGCCTGCACCTTCCCAGGGTCCATATTAAACTCTTCAGCTGACACAATGAAGCCCAGGAATGATATTTCCTGAACAGAAAAAGTAAATTTTTCCAATTTAGCAAACAAAGAATTTTTTCTGAGTTTGTGTAAAACAAATCGAACGTGCTCGTAGTGAGAATTCAGATCAGGCTAAAAAATTAGAATGTCATCCAGGTATACCACAACAAACTTTCCAATAACATCAGAGAAAATGTAATTCATAAAGTTCTGAAAGACTGCAAGTGCATTGGTTAGCCCAAAAGGCATTACAAGATTTTCAAATGAACCCTCCGACGTTAAAAACGCCGTTTTCCATTCATCACCTTCCCGAACACGTGAAAGATTAAATGCCCCCTCAAAGTTCAAGCTTAGAAAACCATTTCGCCCCCGTAAGCTAATTATATAGGATAGGGATAAGAGGAAGCGGGTATGTATTCTTAACCTTAATTTTGTTCAGTTCATGGAAATCTAGGTAAGGATGGAGGCCACCATCTTTTTTTTAAGAAAAATAGAACCCCACTATAGGTGAGGAGGAAGGATGGATATCACCCTTCCGTAAACTTTCACTTACATATTCTTTCACGGCGGTCTGTTCAGGTCCCAACAAATTATACAGCCGAGCTTTAGGTAATTTGGAATTAGGAAAAAGATTTATAACACAGTTGTAAGGACAATGAGCGGTAGTATCTCAGCCTCTTTCTCCGAGAACACATCCCCAAAGTCTTTCAGGTAAGCCGGTAGACACTCCAGACTAGCGGAGCAAATTTGTACAGAGGTAAGACATTTCTTATGACAGTAAGAACTCCATTTAACAATATCCTTCCGACACCAATCAATAACAGGATTATGGATTTGCGGCCATGGAAATCCCAACACCAACCCAGCAGGTAAATTATCCAACACATAGCAGGAGATGAACTCTAAGTGTGAATTCCACCGTTATCAGCTCGACAAAGTTCTGGAGTAACAATGTTTTGTCAATAGCAACAATCTGAATAGGTCTTTCCAATCTAACCTTCCCTCATCCTAATTTAAGAACCAGTCCAAAATCAATGAAATTGGCGGCAGATTCACAGTCAATGAAAGCAAGAGCAGATATCGACAGGTTCTGAAAACAAAGTTCCTCATTCAGCAATACTTTATCTGAGGAGTAAACGGGTACCTGGAAGTCTGGGTGACCTCCTCAAATATCACCCAGACTTAAACATTTCCCCGACGGCTTGCTGACTTGAGAGCATATCGAGCAGTCTTTGAGGAAATGTCCAGCATGAAGACAATAAAGGTAGAGTCCAAGATCACGCTGACACCACCTCTATTGGTTCCGTCTCTGGCAAATGAACAGACTTGGGCAGGATGACTGAAACCCCCTGTCGTTCACCAAGTCTCTCACGATCCATTCGAATGACCTGGGTCTTGGCCTCCCCCAGGGAACAGGGTGGAGTATGCAAAGCCAGAGCATCCTTTAGAGTAATCGAAAGTCCACGGTGAAACTGACACCTGAGAGCTGCATCATTCCACAAAACCTCAGAGAACCATTGCCGGAACTCAGAGCTATAGTCTCTGCAATGCGGCCCCCCTGCATCAGGTTCATGATCTTAGCTTCTGTGACCTGGGCCCTGTCAGGTTTGTGATAGATCATCCCTAAGGCATCAATGGAAGACTGTTCTGGGTCTAGCGGGGACAAAGATAATGCCCAACTCTCAGGACCACCTCGTAATAGGGACATGATTATTCCCACCCACTGAGACTCATCCCCTGAAGACCGGGGTCATAAGGTAAAAAATATATTGCAGCTCTCCCTAAACACTCTAAACTGATCCTTCTTCCCAAAAAATTTGTCAGGAAGTGCCACTACAGGTTCAGGAGAGACCAACTGCACGTCAGAAGGTACAGGAGTCATAGCTACAGTCGATGGTGGCGAGCTCTGGGAAGCATCCATAATGCTAGAAACCTGATCCTGCAGCTGGGACTGTGAAGTTTCTAGTCTTTGGTGTTCCCTTGCCAGATACTAAACCATATGGGTTAGATTCGCCACCTGATCACAGAGTGCATGAATGGGATACATTGGTAGAGAAAAAAAAAAAGTACTTTTGAGTCCAGTCAAAATGTGACGCTAGTCAAAACCCACAGACAGGCCATGAGTCAGCGAAGTCAGATGTTCTGGGGTCAATGCCAAAAAGCATGTAGTAAACCAAGGGAAAATACGAAGTCATAAGTCAGGTCACATGCCAGGGTCAGAATACCAGAGAAATAGAGGATAAGAAAAGGGGCAATAACAAGTGGGTATTCAGAACACGGTCCAAAGGTCAGCAGCAGAATATGAGATGCAAACGGGCAAATAAACGGGTAGTCTGAACATGGGACAAAGGTCATCAGCAGCAGATCAGAACTTACTGCACAGGGTACAGGCGAACACACCAGAGAGAACAAGCTTTTGAGTGAATCATAGAATCATAGAATCGTAGAGTTGGAAGGGACCTCCTGGGCCATCTGGTCCAACCCCCTGCTGAAAGCAGGATTCGCTAAATCATCCCAGTCAGATGTCTGTCCAGCCTCTGTTTGAAGACTTCCATTATAGAATCATAGAATCGTAGAGTGGCAGTGATCTGGGCCAGACAGCTGTCTATCACCGAGTTCCAGACACTCTGAGTAGAGGAATTGTGACAGCTAGATCCTTTATAATTGGTTTGTCCAGGACTAACTTATCATAGATCTATCCACAAGAAAGGTCAGTAATATCAGATGGGTGGGAGTCTGACATCCGGCAGCTCCATTGACCAGCCCCCTCAACACGAGGTAGATGCTGGCTATCCTATACACCCAGCTTTTGCCTCTAACACCAGGAGACGGAGCTGGGCGCTGATGATGGCTGTTAACCTGATCTTTCTTAGCATTCACTACTACATGGGGCATAGTGGGCTATTTCTCCAAGATGACTTGTTTTGTTCCAATTTCAGGTCTTCCATCTGCTCCACAGTGAGCTCAAGGATATTCTTGTAAAGAAATGTTCCAGTTCTATAAACTCCAAGCTCTTACAGTCTATGATCTTGGTGTGCAATTTGTTTCGCAGTTTTGGAGGATGTTCTGCAAGAACTTAAATATCTCCTTGGACTTCTTAGCTTATCACCCCCAAAGTAATGGGCAGACTGAGAGAATCATGGATCATCAGTCCATGGATCAATATTTTCAAATTTTCTCCAACTTCCATCAAGGTAATATGTCTGGATTTGTGCTGAATTCGCCCAAAACAATTCGGTTTCAGAGCCTTCTTGGAAATTCCCATTTCTTACAGTGTATGGTTGAGAACCTCATCTTCCTACTGTGAACGCCATCTCTCAGAATATTCATAACAATCAGGATGGAGTCTCAATCCAATTGGGTTGCACTGGAGCAAAATAAAGACGTTCTCAGAGAGGAGGATTGGCTTGTCACCAAAACATCAGTATGAAGACCTGTTGCAAATACTTGACTCCTAAATTCATTGGCCCATTACAACCTTCTCTTCAAACTAATCTGGTCATTTTCCGTGTAAAACTATCTCTTGCCCTAAAAAACCCTTAATACTTTTCATGACCATTTGCTATGTCCTCTGGTCCGAAATGCATTCTGTTACTGTCAAAACAGCACCTGCTTCTGCATCTGACCCAGGCAGGGAGTATAAGATTAACCAAATTCTGGAATGTAAAAAAGTTGAAGGGAATCTTTTCCACTTGATTGACTGGAAGGGATATGGCGGTGAGGAGAGATGCTGGGTGTCACGTCGCCGTCGAACTCGGGGGCTGGTGTTCCTGCCTGTGCCACTGGGAGGTGCCAGACTGTCACGTCGCCGTCGGACTCGGGGGCTAGTGTACCTGTCTCAGCCACTGGGAGGCGCCGGACTCCTACTGGTGGTGCCGGCGATAGGAGGGCTATGTCCTCATGTGGTCCCGCTCCTTTGACGCATGCCTCTGTCATTGGGCATCACCGTGTTTCTACTGTGGGTGATGGTAGTGACAGAGAAGGTGCGCAGGCTTCGCTCTTCAGTCAGAGGTGAAGGGGTTGGTGCATCGCCATCTGGCCTGGTTCTGGGGGCGGTCCAGATTAGGTCATCAGGCTGTGAGCCTGTGAGGGATAGCCGTATCCTTCAAATACTTTAGAGCCTGTCCTGCAGGCCGCCAGATATAGTCTTGGTTTCCCCAGTGTGCTAGTGTTTAAATTGCTATTTTGACTCTGAGCTCAACCTGGATTCCTGACCCTTCTACAGCCTGCCGATTTTGTACCTCTGCTGCTCTCCTGGTTTTTGACTCTGACCTTAGCCTGGATTTCTGACCCTTCTACAGCTTGCCGATTTTGCACCTCTGCTGCTCTTCCGGTTTTTTGACTCCGACCTTGGCCTGGATTTTGACTGTGCTTCAGCCTGCCGATTTTGTCCATCTGCTGCCTGCCCAGTATTGACTTGGACTCCTGACTACGCTTTAGGTCCCTTTTATTAATCCCTTCCTGGTGACCGTCCTGCTCCGGCCCGCTGCTCTCATAGGCAGCTACCCCTTGGGCTCCGCTGTAATTCCAGATCCCTGTATAGGGGTAAAGGGTCTCAGGGTTTCTCGGGGTGCTGTCTTATTTGCAGCTCAGACTCGCACCAGACGAACGTCACACTGGGTACCCAAAAAGGAAATTAATGCTCCAGTCTTGCTCCCAAGATTTCATGCTTAGCATCCTCATTCTTCTATTACTGACTCTTTTTGAGAGGCTCTAAAAGAGAGGATACTGTTACACACCTGTCCCAGCTACATTGGGCTTGGCACTCTTCCCCTACTGCCACTGCCCTTTGCTGTGCTCCATGTCAGGTTTTACAAGTTACCTGGCATCGGGGGGCGTGGCCTGGACTGCAATGGAGTAAGAGGTGCAGCCCGAGAGCTCCTGATACAGCCTTTCTAAATCAACATCCATCAACCAGGAAAGACCCATCCTGACCAATTCTACATTGAAAGAATACTCAACGGCTATCACAGACCTACTTTGAAACCCCCATTGATTGTAATTCAGGAGAAATTAGAACTGCAAGGCCTGACCTCATTTCTGAGGCCTACTGAGGCCTACTAGGCCTACCGGTCCTATCTCTACCAAGACTGTCCCCTCCAAGATTATCCGTGGACTAATCTATCCCCACAGAATTCCCTGACGGGTGCCTTTCACAGAAGGGCTCATCTGGCCCAGGAAAAACTATTATAGCCCCTGTCTCCCTGTTCCTGTCAGCCCACCTCTCCGGCCCGCACCGCGGCTCCTTCAAGTTACATCGCAGCAAAGAACAGAGAAAGAGGGGCCCCCGGTGCTCCCCGAGAAGGTGCCGGTACTCAAATTTACTCCTACTACTATCCCCGGTAAGAACCGCCGCGGCCGTTTCTTTTATTACATTGCCGCCTCAGCCAAACGAGTTTCCTTCCTACTGCGCATGTGCAACAGCCCCACACCCGGGCTGATAACTCCGAGGCGACAGGGACAATAGCAGCAACCGGAGTACTGTTATTAATTCCTCCACAACCTCCGCTGACTTCGAAAAACCCCGTGGCCCCTACCCGCACTCAAAAACATTTCCTCCTACTAACCGGGACCCCCCACTGACCATCGGGAGTGAGGAGGAAATAAGGAGAATCTGCTGCCACGGCTAGGAGGCTAATTATACAAGCCGGCGCACAGGCGCATTAGGCACAACCCCGCCTGTCATCCCCGTCTGCCGCGGGTAATTGTAATAAAAAGGAGGCTAAAACATTACCGCTCCCAACTCCTTCAGATCCCGGGGGATCCTTCCCTCCTCGCTGGACATCAGTGGAGAGCCACCCGGGTTGTCTGCAGCCTCCAGTGTCCCGACATCAGAGCGGAGTTCACCGCTGACTAAGAGATACCTCAGTGCGCAGGCGCGCACACTCCTTATGCCAATTGCGTAGCTTACATTACCCGGCTGCGCAAAAAACGTAGCTTAGGAAAAGAAAAAAAAAAAAAAAAAAATGAGCCAGAATAAATCAAATAATGTTAAACAAACCAAAATTCCGGCCCCCTCGGCCTCCTTATCCCCTAAAGGGGGTGGAGACAAGGGGGGCAAATCTCATCCGGCCTCGGACAAAGTCAACACGATCAGCCCCACTAGATCCAGGACCCCACATAAAATCGCTCCCAATATGGACACTTCTGTCTCCACAAAAAGAAGGAACCCAGGAGCCCGAAACGAGAGATTCGCACCTCTAATCGACCATAAAGAAGACTCCGATAATGATTCATGGGCCTCATCTCCGAATTCCAGCCCAGCAAAATCCAAACCAAAACTGGACTCCCTTGACAAAGCAAACCTTGACTCTATTGAGCTATATATGACCTCCTTGGCTGAAAAAATAAATAATAATCTCAAAATTACCCTGGAAGCCACCCTCGAATCTCAAATGAAAATCTTCCAATCTACATTTGAATCTTTTAACAAAAAATTAGAAACCCTCGAATCCAGGATTGTCACAGTAGAAAAGAAATCCGAGGAGTCAACTAACGAGAGTCACCAAATCAGAACAGAGATCACCCAATTGAAACACAAGCTGGCAGACCTAGAAGATCGCAGCAGAAGAAACAATATAAAAATAAGAGGGATTCCAGAATCCGTTACCTCTTCCAAACTAGAAGACTATGTCCAAAAAGTCTTCAAAAAAATCGAACCGACTCTCTCAACCCATGATACTATCATTGACAGAATACACAGACTACCAAAACCGGCTCACCTACCTAAAGACACCCCAAGAGACACAATCCTTCGAATCCATTTTTTCCACTCCAAAGAACGAATCCAAAATAACATCAGAGATAATGGAGGCTTCCCAGACCCATATTCCCATCTCAAGATCTTCACAGACCTCTCAAAGCACACCATAGAAGGAAGAAAAGCTTTTCAAGATATCACCATCCCCTTGAGAGACAATAATATTCAATTCAAATGGGGCTTCCCCCTTAAACTCCTGGTCCTCCACAATGGCAAAACCACAGTCCTTTCCTCCATAGAAGAAGGCCACAGATTTTTGAAATCAATGAACATCAAGCCCAGGAACAGACCAGCTTCATCCCAAAACTTCAAGACTCCGACCTGATCACCCGAGCGGTCTTAACCACCACAAGACTTTTTTCTTTCTTCCTCTTATTTAGTAGGCCACACAGTATTTACCTTTTGGGCCACTAATTTTGTCATCATCATTTAAATTGCAAAGATGGACTGCAGATTCTTTTTTCCTGTCAAGTGCCCTACTTGGCTGGGATGTTGGTTTATTCCTTTTAAAGGTTGTTTTCGGGATTTTCTCCCACGGACTTTCCACCGAGTTAGAGAAGAGTTTGCCTAGGCAACCTTCTCCTGGTGGTCCCCCCCTGAGTTGAGCAGAGTTCGTCGCAGAAATCTGCTCCTGTTGGTCCATATAAGATAATTCTGACCAAATTTGCTACAAATTTGTCTAATTTGTCTTGTTTTTTCCATTATATTGTGTTTCAGTTGCAGCCAATTCAACCTCAACTTTATCCATCCGTGCCTAAACTTCTTCGTCAGCCACAACCCAACCGAGTTTAACAGCATCACAGGTACCTTCACAACCACAAAACACCACTCTGACAATGAAAATAAACCTGGCCACGTACAACGTCAGGGGTTTGAACAGCCCTAGGAAGCGCCATGTAATACATTACGAGGCCAACAGGCTGGGCTGTTGTATGTCTTCAGGAAACGAAATTTAAGAGAGAGGCCCACCCCAACTTTTCCCACAAAAACTTTCCCCACATATATGAATCTTCGGGAGTTAAAAAAAAGGCAGGAGTTCTTACTATGATAAAAAATTCCATCAACTTTAAATTCATAGAAGAACTAAGAGATGAGAAAGGCCATTACCACATTCTAGTTTGCAATATCAATAACTCAACTGTCACTATTGTGAACGTCTATGTCCCCACCACAGGTCAAATCAGATTCTTAAACAAACTTCTAAAGAAAATCAACCTAATAAAAAAGGGTTCTTTAATATTCGCGGGAGATTTTAACATGGTCCCAAACGGAAAACTGGATTCCTCAGCCCCCAATAGACACAAGGCAGAAACACTAAACAACTGGATATATCACAATGAATTCTTCGACACATTTTGTTCCATAAACACGACTTCAATTGAGTACACTCACTTTTCAGATGTCCATCACACTGCTTCTCGTATTGACCTAATTTTAACCGATGTCTTTTCACTCCCCAAATTTACTTCCATTTCTATCCGCCCTAAAACGATCTCTGATCACGCTCCAGTAGTAGCTACATTCACCCTCGGCCCTGCTACCAACCAACAATTTTTATGGAAGTGTAACTCTTCTTTAATTAATATCCCACATTATAATGCAGAGATTACTACAGCCCTCCTAAATTACTTCAAAGAGAACAATACTGAACTTTCTAACTCTTTTACCATGTGGAATGACCACAAAGCTGTTCTAAGAGGCATCCTAATTAGAATATCCTCGAGACACAAAAGGGCAAATAGAGAGAAAATAACAGATCTCCAGAATCAAATCAAAACTAAAGAATCAATGATAACTGACAACACAAATTCGGGTTCAGTTGTACGTTCGGAACTCCTCAAATTACGACAAGAGCTTAAAGCCCTGATATTCTCGTTCCATGACTCAGCAGTTAAAAACAACCGCTTTAGACTATATAAAAATCTAAATCGTCCATCGCGTTACATGACTAACATCTTGAAAAACCATAGACGGAAAAACAGAATCGACACCATTCTTTCCCCTAAAGCTATCCCTCTGTCCCACCCACAAGATATTGCTAACTCCTTTGCCACATTTTACGAAAATCTCTACAATATCAATCAAAACTCACCCCTCCCCCATCCTAATCCTCTAGATATCACTTCTTTTCTGGCCAAAATTAACCTCCTGAAACTAGATGAGGATGACAGATCTTTTCTGTCATCCCCCTTTTCCGAAAAAGAAACTCTAGAAGCCATAAAACACCTCAAATCCTTCAAGGCCCCTGGCCCCGACGGATTTACGAATAATTACTATAAAACTTTTGCCGAAATCCTCACTCCTCACTTGACGAAAATCTTTAACACAGCCTCTACTGTGGGTTACTCCCCTAAGGAAATGCTTGAGGCCACCCTAATCCTTATTCCCAAACCCAATTCAGATACCACTCTTATGAAAAATTTTAGGCCAATTTCGCTAATAAACACAGATATCAAACTTTATGCAAAACTACTATCAAACAGACTGAATTCCATACTCCCCAAACTGATCAATAAAGATCAAATCGGGTTCATAATCAATAGACAATCTACAGACGGCACCAGAAGATTGATCAATCTTATAAAACTCATCAATACACACAAAACCAAATCCGTCATAGCTTCTCTTGACGCCGAAAAGGCTTTCGACACATTAAATTGGGATTACCTCTTCGCCACCCTACATAAATTCGGCTTTCACCATGAACTAATTACGAGCATTAGAGCATTATACACCGACCCAACGGCCAAAATATATGTTAATAACCACCTTTCAAAAGTTTTCCAAATATCCAACGGCACCAGACAAGGATGCCCACTTTCCCCTCTTCTCTTTGCCCTAGCAATTGAACCCCTAGCTCAATCTATTAGAGACAACCCAGATATCCAAGGCATCAAAGTAGGGGATAAAGAATATAAAATTTGCCTTTTCGCTGACGACATTATTCTCACTTTATCAAACCCAATTAAATCAATTGTTAGAGTCCAAGAACTTCTGCAGAAGTTTTCGGACATCTCCCATTTCAAAATCAACATAACAAAATCCAAAATGCTAGCATTTAATCTGGACAACACTCTAACCAACTCTATTAGTTGCTCATGCCCATGGAGCTGGACTACAGATTACATCACATATTTGGGAATCAAATTCACAAATAAAGTCCCTTCCCTCATACCTCTAAATTTAAAATCCCTCACAGAGTCCATCTCTAAAGACCTAAACACATACGGGGAGAAAAACCTCTCCTGGTGGGGTAAAATTCTAATTTTTAAAGCCTATATCCTCCCCAAAATAATCTATTTCTTTAGATCTCTCCCTCTACCCATTTCCACCTCTGCCCTTACCAATCTTCAACTCATGACCAACAATTTCGTTTGGAACGGAAAAAAAGCCAGAATTGCGAAAAATGTTTTATATGGCAACAGGAGATTTGGAGGAGCTGGCCTTCCAAATATTTCGGCCTACTACTCCACATTCCTTGTCAAAAACAGTCTCCACTGGTGGTCAACCGTGGATCCTCCGGCATGGGCCGACATTGAAAAGGCTCTAAACAACAACAGATCTCCTTCTTTTCTCGTTCTGGAATCCATCCTTCTTAAAAAGGTTCTCTCCACTACTCATCCAATCTTTCAAGCTACCCTGGAAGCTTGGAGACTCCTAGCTAAACAAAAAAGTAGCGTCAAGAATACTGCCCCATTAGGGTCTCTATCTCTCGTTGTTATAGCGTCTCTTTTTGAGTCAGATCTACCCTCAATCTGGTCTGACCACGGTATCAAAAAATTCAGAGACATTTACGGACACAACCACATCTATCCCTTTAGCGATTTGAAAAATAAGTTCAATATCCCATCATCATCATTTCTTGACTATATTCAACTAAAAGAAATAGCAACCAAACTTAAAAAGAAAGACGCAAAACCCTCTAAGCCTTTCTCCAATCTCATTAATAACATAAACCACTGCCTTTTCTGGAAGATTTCATATATTTATATGTGGCTCAATAAGTGCCACGAATTTACCAAAACAAATAATATAATCAAGTGGGAGACGGAACTTGGGATAAATCCAGGAATAGAGGACTGGGAACAGGCATGCTCCTCCTCCATGTCCGCCACGTTATCCATGTCTCTCTTGGAAACCCACCAGAAAATTATTTCACGTTGGTACTACACACCAGCCAGACTAGCCAAGATATACCCTGAGATCTCCCCATTGTGCTGGAGAGGATGTGGACATCACGGGAATCTTTTTCACATATTTTGGCACTGCCCAGT
Organism: Dendrobates tinctorius; assembly: GCF_039654945.1. Classification (NCBI taxonomy): domain Eukaryota; kingdom Metazoa; phylum Chordata; class Amphibia; order Anura; family Dendrobatidae; genus Dendrobates; species Dendrobates tinctorius. Next base: position 10,252,617 of record NW_027361715.1, read on the forward strand.
GATCAAACCTCTCTGGAGAAATATTTCTCTCCTAATAAACTCCCTTCTTCAAAAACCCATCACCCTCTCTCCCCAATTGGCCTTGTTTTCTATTACCTCACAAGAATCACTCCAAACACTTTCACCTCTAATAATTCTCATCCTCCTTATTACCAAAAGCTCCATAGCTTTTAATTGGAAAAGACAGGATATTCCAACAATTGAAGATATAAAGGAAAAAATCTCCTTACACAAATCTTTCGAACTAAAACTAGCCACTATTAATGATAATATTAGCCTCTTCACTCATAAATGGCACAGATGGATTACATTATTTCCTACAAGCTAATTTTATAGCAATTGCTGCACTGATATTTTGTTGTTTGTTCTTTGCTCCAGAGACAATCTGGCTTGTATTAAACATATTATTATAGCATGGTTATGGTTATAAAATAACCTAGTCAATTATATCTCACAAATATTGTTCTATTAATAAAAACCTGTTCGGACCAACTGGTCCTTCCCCCCTTTCTTCCCTTCCCTTCCCATTCCTCCCACCCTCCCCCTGAGACCTTCCTCACTATTGTAAAACTCTCAATAAAATTGGTTTGAAAAACAAGTTACCTGGCATCTCTGTGACATCATCTCCCTAGGCCTTTTCAGGCCAGATAAAAACACAGATGTGTCTTAGTATTAAGACTCTCCCGTCCAGTTGTTTGGATTGCTTCACCATCCATTCACCTTGCAATTCTCCTGTGATTCTTGCACACCCCCAGTCCTGCAGATTAACCCTCTGCTAGCCTCCTTCTGGATTAATGCATTGGTTGTAGTAGGCAAAAAAACTGCTATTGGACTCTGTTCGTATTGTGCATTCATTCCTTACAAAACACCAGTGGTTTCTCTGCCTTCCTATGAGTGGTGCTTTGGACTTGCCTTTTCCCCCTGGTTTGTCGTCTTCACTCTGTGATTTCAAGTGTACCCAAGTCCTTGCTCTCCCATGTGCCCTCCAGACGACTGTGCCAATGCCCTGGGTCCGTGTGTCCATTCTGACCTGCGACTTTGTGAATACACCTCACCAGGTGAGCCAACAATAGGAAACTTCCTACTGAAAGGGAGTACATGACTGCCAACTAGGCTAGACAATATTGCACCATCCAGCAAAAATATATATATATTTAGCATTTTTAATGGTAACCTGTCGATTCATGCTGCCCAAACCACAGGCACCACAAATCAGAACCTGACTGTGCGACTCCAGCCAGAAATGTTTTCCTCTGAAACACTTTGTTCTTTCAGAGAAAGCATAATTTGAAGACCGGGGACCATAGGAATAGGCCTGAGTAGTCCTGCAATGCCACTAGCCAGCTTCTCACCGCACCGCTATGATTGATTGACAGGTCTCCATGTATACATGAAGCGGTGCTTAGGGCTGGTGAGGTGGGCCTGCTGCTTCTTCTCTTTACCCTGACACCCCACTTACATGCAGTGTCTCCTTCCCTCCATGTTGTGCTGTGCCTCATGTTCAGGCCTGAGGCCTCCGCTGCACCAGGTCCATGGATCCAGGATCAGTCACACACATCAAGAGACACTTGGTTCATTTCAACAAAGTTCACTTTACTGAACAGTTCATATACAGCAGTATGTGATATGCGGTACCGGGCACAGCACCCTCCAATTAAGGTTCCATTCACACAGTAGATTGTGAGGTGCAGCCCCTGTTCCACACGGACTGTCCCTGTCTCAAAAGACTGTGCTGGTCCTAGTGACTCCTCATTCAACAACACAGCTTCTCTGACGCTCGCCGCCGTTTCCTCTCGCTTTTCCCTGTCAGACCTCTTCTGCATCAAAGAGAATGGTGCACATGTTCCAGTGCCCACTCTGGGCCACAGTCATCACAGGGATTTCCGCAAGACTTCTGGTGTGTCATGCTGTCAGAATGATATGAACTTGTGTCCGCTGCAGACTGCACCCAATTTTCCACTTGTACCCCTTACTGTGTTAGACACTCTCTCTTACTCTAAGGTCCTTTGCACAGGTCTGTTTTTTGTGTCTGTATGCGGTCCATTTTTTAAGGACACCAAATGGGGATACATGCACTCTCATTGTATTCAATGGTGGTGCGCATGTCAGGTTTTTCACATGGACTATGTGTCTGTGTGAAAAACCAGCAGACATGTCAGTTTTATACACGTACCACGGACAACAACAAAATGCCTGCCGCACATGTGTACTCTGATGACACACGGTTGTGTGCCTGAGAAAGTACCGGTGCCTGAGAAAAGCATCGATGCCTGGGAAAAGCGGTACAGCTCGTGCTGTTCCCAGGCGTCGGGAGTTGAAGGCTGCTCTCATCATTGTCACCTCCTCTCCCTGAGATAAGCGTGACTAGATGACAATGATGGGAGTTGTATTCAGAGCCCACTGTGTACATCATGTGTAAAATAAAGAATTAAATAAAGATATTGGCATGGGCTCCCATGTAATTTTAATAACCAACGGCTGAGGTCTGATGGTAATAATCTGGGAAGGGGTACAATATCCCAAAAGGTTTCCAGGCTATTAATAACAGCCCCCAGCTGTTGGCTTAGCCCTTACTGGTTAGTTTACGGGAGACCCCCCAAAAAATAGTAATGTGTCCCCTACAAATTCTAACTAGCAAAGGCTTAGCAGACAGCTGTAGGCTGATTAATAGCTTGGGAAGGGGTTAGGGATATTGTCCCCCCACCGGGCTAGCAACATCAGCACTCAGCCGACCCAGAAATGGTGCATCCATTAGATACGTCAAATCTGGCACTTAGCCTCACACTCTTTCCACATGCCCTGGTGCAGTGATAAGTTTGGTAATATGGTTGGGTTTAATTTCAGATTTGTGTTGTTAGTTGACACCAAGCTCAGGGGTTAGTAATGGAGAGGTATCTATAAGACATTACTAACTCGATAGCCATATTGTAAAAAAGACACAGCCAGAACAAAGTCCTTTAATTGAAATAAAGACACCCCACCCTCACTTTCCCATTTATTACTGCAAAATGTAAATAACAGAAAACCATATTCCTCCATTTGTCACTCGAAGAAGTACAGCTCTGCAGCACCTGGATTACATGGCTGAGATATGGCATGAAGTAACCGCAAAGCCATGAATCCAGGGGACACTGAGCTGAGCTTGGGGCGCAGTTTCAGTGTCAAGTGATAATGGCATAGAGGTTACCGCCAGTCACAGCCAGCTGTTCCGACACTCAGTTCAGTGTGAGCCTGCCGATAAACTGCAATAACTATCATGATGTAATTGAAAATTTTCACGGTGCTATCGGTGTTCTCATTGAGGTCACTGCTTGACATCAGGCCACTCACAATGAACTGCCTGTGGGAACCGCAGCTTCAGGAACCTGTGTAACCTCAATGACATCACCACAGAGCTCTGAAGCTGCGCTTTGACTCCTCAGCTCAGTGTCTCCTGGATGACAGGTTGAATGATCGCATAATGTCACCATTCAGCAAGGCACCCAGGTGAAGCAGAGATGGATTACAGTGTGGGAAAAATGGATTATCGTCGGATAGGTGAGGAAAAAGATGTTTTTTTTACTTTACACTAATAAATAAGTAAAAGATGATGGGTAGTGTTTATTTCAAATGAAGGAGTATGTGTCTTTCTTTCATTTAAAGGACTTTATTTTGGCTGCGCATTTTATACAGTATGACTATGGGGTTAGTAATGGGGCGTCTTAAAGATGTCTCTCCATTACTAACCTCTGGGTTTGATGTCAGTGAACATAAACCAGCTGACATCAATCCCAACTCTATTACCCCACTTGCCACCGCACCAGAACAAGTGGGAAAAGCGAGACTAAGTGCCAGATTTGACGCATCTTATTGATGCGCCATTTCTGGGGCCATTGTCCTTGGCCCTTTCCCTAGCTATTAATATCAGCCCACAGCTGTCTATTTAGCCTTTGCTGGTTAGAATTTATAGGGGGACCCTACGTCAATTTTTTTCTGGGATCCCCCTGTGAACTCCACAGCCACCCACACAGATGGACATACATTAGACCTCATCTTCACCCACCTCTGTTCCCTATCTAATCTCACAACCTCTCCCTTCCCCCTAAATGACCACCATCTACTCACCTTCTCATCCTTGTCCTTCTCACCTGCCCCCATGTCCAGCCACTAGCACATCTAGACATTCACAGACTCTCAAACTCTCTTCTACCTCTGTCCTCCATATCTTCACTCCACAACATGGACAGTGCCACTGCTTTCTACAACGCCACCCTCACATCAGCCATAGACTCAGTCACTCCTCTCATGCATGGCAAAGTGCGATAAAAACCAATAGGCAACCCTGGCAAAACAACCTCACCAAAAAACTGCGACAAGCATCCAGGGTCGCGGAGCCGCGTTGGAAGAAAACACGCCTGCCAGACGACTTCACTGCTTTCAAACAAGCTACACTTGCCTTCAAATCAGCCCTCACCTCTGCTAAACTGACCTATTTCACAAACTTTGTATCTTCATTATCCCACAAACCAAAACAACTGTTCAGCACATTTAACTCTCTCCTCCGCCCATCACTGCCACCTCCAACTCCCCTCATCTCTGCTGAGGACTTTGTCACCTACTTCAAAAAGAAGATCGACCAAACAAGGCAAATCTTTACAGTTCCACCACCTCAACCACTCCACATACCAGACCTCTGCCCTTCCCTAATAACCTCCCTCTCCAACATCACTGAAGGAGAGCTTACTCATCTCCTTTCCAAATCACACCTCACCACCTGTGCACTTGACCCCATCCCTTCCCACCTGCTCCCCAACCTCCCTAACTTGATCATTCCAGCCCTAACCCATCTCTTAAACCTATCCCTAACGTCTGGTACCTTCCCCTCTGCCTTCAAACATGCCACCATAACACCCATCCTCAAAAAAATCAAACCTTGACCCAACTGCTATGCCCAGTTATCACCCCATATCACTGCTCCCGTTTGCTTCCAAACTCCTTGAACAGCATGTCCATGCTCAACTTTCCTCCCACCTCTCATCTAACTCCTTCCTTGACATCCTGCAATCTGGCTTCCACCCCCACCACTCCACTGAAACTGCCCTGACCAAAATTACTAATGACTTACTCACAGCCAAAGCTAACAGACAGTTCTCCATCCTCCTCCTTCTCGACCTGTCCTCTGCCTTTGACACAGTTGACCACTGCCTACTGCCTACTGCTACAGATCCTTTCTTCCCTTGGCATCAAAGACCTTGCCCTGTCCTGGATTTCCTCATACCTTTCTGACAGCATATTCAGCATTTCCCACTCCCACACTACCTCCTCATCCCGCCCCCTCTCTGTTGGAGTCCCCCAAGGCTCTGTCCTGGGGCCCCTACTTTTTTCCATCTATACTCTTGGCCTAGGACAACTCATAAAGTCCCATGGCTTCCAGTGCCACCTGTATGCAGATGACACTCAGATCTACCTCTCTGGCCCAGATGTCACCTCTCTGCTGTCCAGAATCCCGGAGTGTCTATCAGCCTTATCCTCCTTTTTCACCTCTCGCTTCCTAAAACTCAATGTAGACAAAACTGAACTCATTATCTTTCCTCCATCTCACGTATCTTCCCTACCCGATCTATCTATTATGGTAAACGGCATCACGCTCTCTCCTGCACCTGAAATCCGCTGCCTCGGAGTAACTCTCGACTCTGCCCTGTCCTTCAAACCACACGTCCAAACTCTTGCCACCTCCTGTCACCTCCAACTCAAAAATATTTCCAGAATACGTCCCTTCCTCAGCCCTCAATCTACTAAAACTAAAACTCTTGTACATGCTCTCATCATCTCCCGCCTTGACTACTGCAACACTCTCCTCTGTGGCCTCCCTGCAAACTCTCTTGCACCACTCCAGACTGTCCTCAATTCTGCTGCCTGACGAATCCACCTCTCTCCTCGCTACTCCCCTGTCCCTCCCCTCTGCAAATCCCTCCATTGGCTCCCAATTCCCCATCAAATCCAGTTCAAACTACTAACACTGACCTACAAAGCCATCCACAACCTTCCCCCTCCCTATATCTCTGAACTAATCTCCCAATATCTTCCCTCACGTAATCTTCGATCTTCCGAAGACCTCCTACTCTCCTTCACACTTATTCGTTCCTCACACAACCGCCTCCAAGATTTCTCCCGAATATCCCCTATCCTCTGGAATTCCATGCCTCAACACGTCCGATTATCCACCACCCTCGGATCCTTCAAACGGAACCTGAAAACTCATCTTTTCAGGAAAGCTTACAGCCTGCAAAAACCATTCTGCCGCCTCAACACCGCCTGAGCTGCTGCCTCACCACCACCAGAGCTGCTGCACCCTCGACCTTCTGTCTCTTCCCATTATCCCGTAGAATGTAAGTCCACAAGGACAGGGTCCTCTCCCCTCTGTATCAGTCTGTCATTGTAAATTTGCTTACTGTTAACGATATCTATAACTTTGTATGTAACCCCCCTTCTCATGTACAGCAACATGGAATTAATGGCGCTATATAAATAAATAATAATAATAATAACTAACCAGCAAAGACTAAGCAAACAGCTGTGAGCTGTTATTAATAGCCTGGGAACATTTAGGGCAAATGGCCTATTTCCCAGATGATTAATATCAGCCCCAGCCGTGGGCTTTCGCTGTGCTGGTTATGAAAATTATGTGGGAGTCCAAGCGGCTTTTTTTTAGTTAATTGATTTAAAAAAAAAAACAAGTACAGAAAATAACACACAAAACACTGATTACATAGCACACTGACAAATTTCTATCTATCATGTTCCTCATCAGTATCGCTATCTTTGAACATCTTTAATATGTAATACTTTTTAATTTCCATGCTGCATTTCATTCCATACATGCCATACTGACAGCACACTGACAGATGGACACGGACAGCACACAGACACACGGATGTCACACGGACATTGCACACGGACATACTGATATCACATGGACACAGACATGCATCACACGGCCATGGATCAGACCGGTACAGGTTTTTTATGTACAGTAATCACCAGGGAGTACGAAGGAGGCCTAACTGCCTAAACTAGGAAATCCTCTCTCTTTTCAACAGGCTCCACCCCCATGCAGGACTAGTCCCAAATACATTAACCGTACCTTGTCTTACTTTACCTACAGTAACTGTCTATCTCTAGTCTAAACACTGCTTTCTATTCTACCCCAACTGTATAGTTCCCTGTTCATTAAGCATAAATAACCTTGCACATCAATCACATAACATTGGTGCCTATAAGGTACTATGCACCTCTATATTTCACATAAAAATACAATAAAACCACAGTTATGCAAATGCAATATAGTCACATGTCCAAACATTACTTAACAATTGTCTTACAGGAGAACAGGCACGTGACCATCACAAGGACCCCCTTACACATATACACATGAGAGACCTGTCAATCAATTACAGGGGCTAGCAGACTAGTCAGGTCACTGTTGCTAAAAACAGGATTACATTTACTCTACTGTAATGTTGAAACATGTACGACCATAATGGACAGCAGGCACAGTGATTGATACTTCCCACACCTGACAATGACAGAGGTTTAAAAGGGGTTGTCTGGGACATTTACGTTAATGGTCTATCAAATAAATAGGGGACAGATTTGCAGTACCCGGCCACGGCCACTTTACCATTGATGGAGCTGTAATTTGCAGCTCTGCAACTGAGCACATCCGGCACCAGAAACAACTGATCAGCGGGGGTGTTGCATCCCCACCGATCAGATATTGATGACGAATCCTATAGATTTTACATTGGCATAAAAATTCAAGACAAGCCATTCAAGATTTATGTCTCCAAGTGTCGGCACACCACAGTTTCCTCTTCACACTCTCACATTGATATATATCCGGTAATCCGGATACTCCTTGATGGTCCTAACAATCAAGACTCAGCAGCTACTCCCCCAGATCTTCTCATGAAGCAAGATTCAGACTCTTTCTCTAAAAATCCACACTAGACTGGCACCTATCAGTCCACCACTGTAACGGGGCAACACTCTCAACCCACAGCAGTCTCAAGACTCTCTTCCACCGATGCTCCAATTAATGATTCACTTGGGGCCTCTCTTTAATTTTTACTTAAAGGGTTTATCCAGGACTTAGTTGTAGGCCCATAGTAAAAAGAAAGAAAAAAAACAGGCAGGTAATTGCTAACTAACTGCTTGTTCTACCTGACGCCGGCTCAGTCAATGACTGCTCCTGCTAGTGATTTCAACAGCTCAACATCCACAGAGCAGCTCTTCCTCTTCTGCTCTGTTGAGGCGTGGCTGCCGACGTCATGCCGATTGACAGCTGGCTTCCAGCAGTTAATCAGTAGGGAGTTGGCTGACAATCAGCATGACGTCAGCCGTTCCACCCTGTCAACAGAGCAGAGTGGAAAAGAAGCCATGGCTCTGTCGTCGTGACGTCAGCAGAAGCCGATGAACTGTGATCCATGACCGCTACGTTCCGGCAGAGATCGGCACCAGGTACGACAGGCAGGTATTTAGCAAATACTTGCCTGTTAGCTCTTAGGCCAATAGTGAAAAAATGAAATAGTCTTGGATAACCCCTTTAAGCTTTACTCTCTATATTTTTTCATCTGGTCTTCTGCCTCTCTGAATCTCACGGCTCTCTACTTCAATAAATCTAAAGTTACTTCCCAAGGTTTTACTTCTCATCTATTAATTTACTCTTGATCTAAAACCTGTTCTTAAAGGTGCGATGTGCAGTAACAATCAGGTATTATACACAAAGGCTAGCCAAGGAACCATACTACTTCACAGTGCAATCAAGAGGCAATAACAATAGTACAACTCAGCATATGGAAAATACATGAAAGCCTCAATTACGGTCTTCAGAGGATGTTTCCACTCTCTTACCGTCACACCTGCAGAGTTTCACCATACATACATCTCTTCTGCTAGTCTCTGGATTAATGGCATGTAGGCCGGTTTCACACGTCAGGTCTTATATCTCAAACGTGAAATTGGTCCATGTTTTTTCAGCGTGCTGGACACATCGTCGTTGTTATGTGCATCAGTTCCTACCTTCCGTGATGCACCCATTTTCCTCGTATGAACAAATCAATTTCTTGGCTTCTCCTAACCCCACAGATGACGTCTATGATCATTTTTTTTTACACAGGGCTATTGACTTGCATTGGAGAGTTGGATCCAAAGTATGGGTCAAAGTAGGACATGTCTATGTTTTTTGGTTTTTTTGTGAGGACAATCACCCTGCAAAAAAAGACACGTGAGAAGGAGCAATAATTGGAATGTGTCCGTGATCTATCCACAAAAATAACGGATAGCACATGTACCAAACAGATTGATGTGTGAAGCAGCCCTAAATGAAGGAGGACTAGGGTGCTCTCACAATGTGTTCTTGCCCTCATTCAGTGGTCCTGTCGGGGTTTGCGTCCAAACCCCCGCGCAAAACAAGATTCGCATGTATGCACCCACAGGACCATTGCCTATAATGGTGCCAACAGAGTCAACGTCTGCTCCGCCATGTATCATTTTCAGGTGTATATACCTACTGGAGGTGGATAGTCAGACTTAGTAGACTGAATCTGAGTGTCCACCTCTAGGTGGCACATACATTTATTCTGTCAGTACTATTATCATCAATGGCCCTATCGGCGCATACACCCAAATCCCGTTTTGTGCGGGGTTCGGACGGACGTAAGTCCTCATGGGACCACTGAACATGACCAAGAACGCAATGTGCAAGTTGCCTTAGATCCACGTGATTAAACCATGGAGTGGTAGCTGGCTGCATGGCAAAACTGTGAATTTATAGGGGTTTCATAGTAAAGACATAAAAAGCTCTACTTGCTGGAAATCCACAGAAATTTGCAGTAGTTTTGCCACATGGTTCTCAGACTCACATTACCTCTCTGTGACCACAACATGTGAAACCAGCCAAACGATTGTGTCTGACAGCAATAGGGGAACCTTGGGCTCACTGGAGGAAATGACTCAAGCATTAATTACATAGTAAAATACAGTGTTATCATCACACACAAGCTGCAACAATAGGATATTAGTGAAAGAAGACAAAAAGAGATAGACCCCAGCAACATGGGCTTCACTTCACGGACTGTCCCTGGATCTTCCTAGGTGGGCCAGTCTAGTGAGGAGCTTCAATTCTCGGCATTGGTTTTCAGACCTTTTTGACAATTACAACAACTTATAATTTGTGATTACTAAAGTGAATTTTTGGAGGATTTTTGTTTGCTTATATAGCGCCATTAATTCCACAGCGCTTTACAAACATTATCATCACTGTCACCAATGGGGCTCACAATCTAAATTCTCTCTCAGTATATTTTTGGGGGGCTACTGATGGCTGTCATAGAGTGTGGAGGGAATACTGGGGGAATGCCATCCAGTGTGGGGGACTACTGGGAGCCATCATAAAGTGAGGGGGGAATACTCAGGGTTATCATACAGTGAGGGGGAAATACTCGGGGTTATCATGCAGTGAGGGGGGAATACTCGGGGTTATCATACAGTGAGGGTGAAATATGGGGGTTATCATTTATCATACAGTGAGGGGGGAATACTTGGGGTTATCATACAGTGAGGGGGGAATACTCGGGGTCATCATACAGTTTGGGGGGAATACTGGGGGGCATCATACAGTGTGAGGGGAATACTCGGGGGCCATCATACAGTGTTGGCGTGCTACTGATGGCCACCGTACAGTGTGGAGGGAATACTGAGGATCCATCATGTTTTGTGGGGGGACTACTGGGAACCATCATACAGTGTGGGAGGCTACTGATGACCATCATATAGTGTGGGAGGAATACTCAGGGCCATCACACAGTGTAAGGGAACTATTTAGGGCCATTATATAGTGGGGGGCTACTGACAGCTGTGATACGGTCATACAGTGAGAGGGGGCTACTGCGTGGCCCATCACCCTGTGTATGTGGGAACTGTGGGTGGCATCATGCAGTGTACAGGGGAACTATATAGTGGGGATTCGGGACATTATTAAATGTTAAGTGGACACTTAAGCATAAATCTTATAGGGACACTCAGTGTATTGTGACTGTAATATGGGCATACTGGGTGCATTATTATTTTCTAGGGCAAAATGTGGGCACTGTTTTCTGGGGCACTTGAACAGGGCAGTAATACTTTTTAGCCACAACTTTGCCATCTAAAGTGAACAAAGAAGGCATTTTACTTTGTAAGATGCACAGTGGTGGGCATTATTATGTGGGATACTGGGAGGATCAGTAATAAGGTCACACACGGCAGCAGCATCTCAGCATTGGGGTATCAGCAGGATGAGGAGTTTGTGCAGGTTGGGAGCAGATGAAGACAGTGTTAGAATTGTGAAAAGTCGAATGTGTCTGTTGTAATCTCTGCAGACGAGTCGCGGCTGGAGAAGTCGTGATATTGGTCTGGACCAGATGGAAAAGTTGGGAAAAGTGAAGAACTCCATCAGAAAGAATGTCAGCTGTAAGTCACCATCTATATCTGTGCTGTAATTGTGGCGCCCCCAGGAGTATGGTCGCCACAGTGGCATTACCTTCCTCCTAGGGAGTGTGATGTCATGCTTGGAAGCAATGAAGGATCTCTCTATCAGGTAAACACAACACACAGCACAGTTCCCACTCCAGGCCAGCAGAGGGAGCTCTGAACCAAAACTGGGGGAAGAGCTGCTCTCTGGGGGCCAGGAAGGGGAAATTAGTTAGTTCATGTGAGGAGGGAAATGTGTGTGGATGTGAGGGGAAGAGCGGGAAGATTGAGCAGAGTTCAGGCTTACTTTTAGCTGTAGCACACGGTCTAGAGTCCGGTCTCCAAGGTTGTACGGATACTGATGTTCCTGCAGCAGAAACCGGAGGAATAACATAGTAACATAGCTTTGAAGGCTGAAGGAAGACCTTATGTCCATCTAGTTCAACCTATTTTTAGTGCAGCTGTTCTGCATTGTTGATTCTGGGGAAGGCAAAAAACCCACAGAGTAGAAGCTAATTTTCTCCATAGGGAAAAAAATTCCTTCCCCTAAGCTGGGTCAACCATCTACCTATAATATTATGTTATTCGTAACCTTCTATACTGTTACTCACAAGAAAAGCATCCATTCCTTTCTTAAATTCTTTCAGTGAGTTGGCTATCACCACTTCCTCAGGAAGAGAATTCCAGAGCCTCACTGCTCTTACCGTGAAGAACCCTCTTCTATGCTGGTGCAGAAATTGTCTTTCCTCCAAACGAAGAGAATGCCCCCTTGTTCTTGTCACCGTCCTTGGTACAAACAGTTCATTGGAGAGATCTCTGTATTGCCCTCTGATATACTTGTACATATATATTAAGTCTCCCCTAAGTCTTCTCTTTTCTAGAGTAAATAGACCTAATTTTGATAACCTTTCTGGGTATTGTAGTGAACCAACTCCATTTATCATTTTAGTAGCCCGCCTTTGAACCCTTTCAAGTTCAGTAATGTCTTTCTTGAGCACCGGCGTTCAAAATTGCACACAATACTCCAAGTGTGGTCTGACGAGTGATTTGTACAGAGGGAGAATTATGTTTTCATCTCGTGTCCCCAGACCTCTTCTAATGCATCCCATGACCCTATTTGCTTTGGTGGCAGCTGCCTGACACTGGGCACTCCAATTTAGCTTCTTATTGTCTAAGGCTGGTTTCACATTTGCGTTTTTTTGCGCTGGAAAAAAACGCATACGTGCGCATGCGTTTTTTCCCCTATATTTAACATGGGTGCGCATACCTGCGCGCTGGCATGCGCACGTATGCGATTTTCATGCGCTGCGTTTTTTTGGGGTGTGCGTTTGTATTTTCCAGACGCAGCATGTTGCATTTTTTGGCCCTGCAAAAAAGCGCATGCGCACGTATGCGCACGTTTTGCGCTAAAAATGGCCATTATAGCCTATGGATGCGCATACGTGCGCATTGGCATGCTTATGTATGCGTTTTTTTGCACATGCGTTTTTTTTTTAACATTAATTTAGACAATGGAATTTAGGGGTTTGGGTTAGAGTTAGGGTTAGTTAAGGGGTTTAGGGTTAGGGTTAGGGTTAGGGTCAGGGTTAGGGTTAGGATCAGGGTATGGTTTGGTTAAGGGTTAGGGTTAGGGTCAGGGTTAGGGTATGGTTTGGTTAAGGGTTAGGGTCAGGGTTAGGGTATGGTTTGGTTAAGGGTTAGGGTTAGGGTATGGTTTGGTTAAGGGTTAGGGTTAGGGTATGGTTTGGTTAAGGGTTAGGGTTAGGGTCAGGGTTAGGGTTAGGGTCAGGGTTAGGGTATGGTTTGGTTAAGGGTTAGGGTATGGTTTGGTTAAGGGTTAGGGTTTGGGTTAGGGTCAGGGTTAGGGTATGGTTTGGTTAAGGGTTATGGTTAGGGTATGGTTTGGTTAAGGGTTAGGGTCAGGGTTAGGGTTAGGGTATGGTTTGGTTAAGGGTTAGGGTTAGGGTTAGGGTCAGGGTTAGGGTTAGGGTCAGGGTTAGGGTATGGTTTGGTTAAGGGTTAGGGTTAGGGTATGGTTTGGTTAAGGGTTAGGGTCAGGGTTAGGGTTAGGGTTAGGGTATGGTTTGGTTAAGGGTTAGGGTTAGGGTATGGTTTGGTTAAGGGTTAGGGTTTGGGTTAGGGTCAGGGTTAGGGTTAGGGTATGGTTTGGTTAAGGGTTAGGGTTAGGGTATGGTTTGGTTAAGGGTTAGGGTCAGGGTTAGGGTATGGTTTGGTTAAGGGTTAGGGTCAGGGTTAGGGTTAGGGTCAGGGTTAGGGTATGGTTTGGTTAAGGGTTAGGGTTAGGGTTAGGGTATGGTTTGGTTAAGGGTTAGGGTTTGGGTTAGGGTTAGGGTATGGTTTGGTTAAGGGTTAGGGTTAGGGTTAGTAAAGTCATGGTTTGGGTTAGTGTGAGGGGCCACCTAATGTTTGGAAAAAACGCAAACGCGGTAAAAACGCACTAAAAACGCTTACAAACGCATAAAAACGCTGCGTTTTTTTCATGCATGCTCATAAAAATGCTTGAAAAAAACGCAGCAGTTGTATGCTTTTGTATGCGTTTTTTCAATGCGTTTTTTTGCGGGAAAAACGCGCTGCAAAAAAAAGCAAGTGTGAAACTAGCCTAAGATGCCCAAGTCTTTTTCCATGTCTGATTTCCTCAGCAGTTTCCCATTTAGTTAGTAATTGTAGCATCTGTTTCTCCTTCCCATGTGCATAACCTTACACTTATCTGTGTTATACCTCATTTGCCATTTTTCAGCCCAATTCTCCAATTTACTCAAATCTGTCTGTAGTTGCAAACTGTCCTCCTTTGTGTTAACTACCTTACATAGTTTTGTATCATCTGCAAATGCTGATATTTTACTGTGTAAGCCATCTGGGTTGCCCTCCCAGGGCTGTGGGGTCCTCGGTACCGGGCCGGTGTCAGGGGAATCTGTCACAGCAGCGGTGACCCGGACCGTGGCCCTCGGCGCCCAACTAATGGGGGTTGTAGTTAATGGAATGGAATAGTTTGTGACGCCACCTGTGGTGCTCGGCAAGGGAGATGTTAAGCCGACGCTGCAGACAGCTTTGCTGGGACAGATGGTGTGGTGAAGCAGTGATGGTATAGCCCTCCACAGGCTAATGTTCCAGGGCAGTGTAGAGGTGGTTGGCACGGTGAAGTAGCAGTGCCGTAAGGGTAGGAAGCAGACAAGACAAAGCGGGGTGCAATTTCTGTACCTTTACTTGATAACTGCAGTCCAGGGTCCTGATTACAGATGGTATTGGAGCAGGCTAGCCTGGAAGCAACTCAGGGATTCTCTCTCACAGACGGGCTGTGCAGTCTCCTTCCTAGCGCCTTGTGGTGTGAAGTACTCCAGTACTTAGTTACTCTAGAGTTCCTCCTGTCAGATGTTCCCAAGAACCTCACTTGCACGGCAGACAGCTGTAGCCTCTCTCGGGGACTCCTCTCTAGTCCTGGCTCTCTATCCAAGCTGCTGTTGTGCCTCAAGTCTTAGATGGGAGTAGGGCATTCACAGCCTCCTACTCCTCTGGTATCTGCTGTAGGACCTTTAGTATCCGTACAGCCGTGGAGACCAGGCTCCAGTTCGTGCGCTCTCAGCTGAGGGAGCTCTCCTTCCTAGCTCAACCTCCAGCTTCTTTCCACACGTCTGCACACTTCACCCTCCGCAGACTATCTGACCACTTCTTCCTCTTGGCCCTCGGAGGGCACCCCTCCCCTCCATCCTGGTTCAGAGTTCCCCCTGGTGGCCTGGAGTGGAACTGTGTTGCATGTATGGATTGACTGCGAGAGAGACCCATCATTGCCTCCAAGCCTGGCATTACCCTCCCCTGGAGGAAGGCAAAGCCACTGTGGAGACAAGTCCTGTGGTTCCGTGTCCACAAACCAAAACTGGTAACTTCAAAAAGAGAACTCTTACTGGTTACCTGTAGGCACAAAACTTGAAAAACAGTTACATATTTACACAATTTCAACAATTACATTACTTTATATGCGGAACCTAACTGGTAGTATTCCCTGTGTGGTGCTGGTAGACCTGCGTAACTCTACTGGTGTAGTGTGTACTGCACTGGATACACTACTGGGAGTTCTACCTGGCACAGGGACAGGTGATTGTCTAGTAACTCTTGAACTCACCAGGGACACAACAGGTTCACGGGGGCGTGGCCTAGCAGCATGTGAGGAGGACGTGGGTCTGCTGAGCTCCCACACACAGCTACTGATTACTGCCATTATATCCCCACAGCACGGTCAGTAACTAATCTGTGTGCATTCCTGAGACCTGCGGGTGCCGCTGGACAGAGACATTCAGCCTCCAGCCCTAAATCATGCGAAAAAAAGGTCAGAGAAGAGTGACTAATGAGCTGGGGCCTGGGTCCCAAGATGGAGCTGCTAACACAGTGCATGCTCTGGAGGAAGCAGCTGCAGACAGTGAGGCCAGGAACAGGGAGGTGGCAGCCCGGCTGAGATGCTCTGCCAGAGTGGAGGAGGCAGAGCGCGAGTCCCTCCAGGAGACAGATGAAGAGCTGGAGTCTGCAGGTGAAGGTATGGATCCGGAGGTGGGAGAGAGGGGAGAGGAGGAGGCCACAGGCTCTGGAGGTCGGGAGAAGCAGGACGCTGCAGCCAGCTGGGGAGAACTAGTGGAGCAAAACAAAAGCCAGCTCCAAGCACTGCAGCTGCAAATGCCAACTGAACCTACTATCAAAGATGTGCTGACGGCAGTTATGCAGTGTGGGTCTGCTATTTCTTCTGTGCTCACTCAGCTGGGTTATTTACAAGAATCCATGCAAAATGTGAGGCATGAACTGCACACCGTTAAAGACAGAACCGGGCAACTTGAGAAACGAGTCGGAGTTGTGGAGGGTACTGTGTCTAAGTCAGCGCAGCATCATAAAGAACTTAAAAGAGATATGGTTGCTGTGTGGGCCAAAACTGATGACCTAGAGAACAGGTCTAGACGGAACAAGGTCCGCATTGTTGGCATGCCTGAACGTTATGAAGGCAAAAATCCTACTGTTTTTATCGAAGCCTGGATTAAGGAGAAAATAGGAACTGATAATCTAACTCATTTATATGCTGTGGAACCCTCAATACAAGTTTATAATTGTTGACATTGGGGCCTATGGAAGGACGGGAGACTCTAGAGTCTTCAATACTTCCATAATGGCTCGGCGGCTACGCACCAACCAGTTGGATCTACCACCACCACGCCAGCTACCAGGCTCCCCCGAACAATCAGTCCCTTAAGTTCTTGTGGCAGATGAGGCCTTTCAGTTATCACGTAATGTCATGAGGCCATATCCCCGGCGCAACCTTGACCCCAGGCGCAGAATTTTTAACTTGCGCCTATCACGTGCTAGGCGACTGGTGGAGTGTTCCTTTGGGATTCTTTGTGCCAAATGGCGGGTACTCCAGTCTGCCATTCAGTTGAGTGAGCAAAATGTGAATGAAGTTGTCAAAGCCTGTGTTGTTCTGCATAACTTCACCAGGATACATGATTGTTCCTCCTCTGATGGTGTTGTGCATAGGCCGGACAATGTGCGCAGGGTGAGACCACCTATCATCCCTCAACGTAGACCGCTCTCTGGCCTCAAAGTGCGTGATATATTCACAAATTACTTTATCTCACCTGAGGGGGCAACTTCTTGGCAAGAGAATGCTGTGTCTATGTTATAATTTGTTTTTTTAAAAGTGTGTCTAAATATATATTACTCAAGCCTTTATGATTCTATGAGTGTTTCTTTGCATTGGTTGGTGTCTGTTAGTATGTTGTGAAGGATAGTGAAAAATCACACAGAGACGTTAACTAGAGTAGACAAATTTTTAGTTTTGCCTTTTTTTTTTTTGTTTTGCTTAAAGGCAAACATAATTTTGCCATAACACAAATTTGGCAATGGCCAAAATGACCCTTTGTGCCTTCTTTAACTTGTTGTAAAATTAACATTACATAACAAAACAGCAACAAACATTAGGCAATAACAACATTGCTGCATGCCTACATTAACCTTGATTAGGCAACAAAGGGTGAGCTCCATCACCTAAATAAAGTCAATAAGATAACACTCACATTTCCTCATAATGTTTTCCAATCATAGAATGATTCCACCATGACAGGCAAGGCTACCTCACATCTTTCACACAGATATTACCTGTCTGTAGAACAGACAATATTTAAGCATGCTATACTGGAAAGGATGAAAATACAAAACTCACTTGTTAAGACATAGAGAGAGCGTGATATTGTGAATGCTGGTCGCCTCAAATTGTTTTACTCGAGATTGCTACTAACAAAGTTGACTACTTAACTAAAGGCAAGCACACCTTTCCTATGCATTAGCAAGTGATTAGTGTATTTTCATCCTTTCATGTAACAGTATAGCGCATTTAAATATTCTCTTTTATACACACATGTAATATCTGTGTGAAAGGCGTGAGGTAGCGTTGCCTGTCATGATGGATTGTTTCATATGTTTGGAAAACATTGTTTAAAAATGTGAGTGTTAAATTATGTTCTAAATGTTGGTGAAGGAGAACACCTGTTTTTTTGTCTAGATTAGAAGCACCAGTTACATGTAACTGGACATCTCCAAATTTTTGATTCATAAATCCTCATATGTAGGGGAAGGGGAACGGGGAGGAACAGCCTGTGGGTGCTGCTGGACATTGTGGGCAACATCGCCCTGTGTGGGGCCATACTGTTGCCCATGATGCTGTTGTTGTCCAGCCTCCTGGGCCTGTTGGTGATACTGGCCAGAGTAATGATGATGGTGAGGGGCTTCTTGTTGGCTCTGGTAGGCCCGTGGCTCATACCCACCAAGATAGCCAGATCGTCCCCAACCAGGTTGGGACCAGCCTCCAACACTGGGTGGGTACAAGTGGCCATATTGGTGGGGTTGGCTTGAGGAAGACATTTGGGGCTGCGGAATAGAAGGATGGGTAGGGGGAGGAAGGGCTTGAGGTGTTGGCCCACGTATTAGGGGCTGTTCAGACCCTGCTTGAGCAAGCATCTGTGTGGATGGTCTCATGCGCATTAAATTTCTTGGTGAGAGCTGCCACCTCTCCAGAAATTCAAACACCTCATATGGGGTATTGGGGGGGTGCTTGCATCAAGCAGGATCTGAATACATCCCCTAATACGAAGCCTGACCTCACGGGTAAGGGCACGGAGATAAAGGGTGAGGCTACGTGCATAGGCCTCCTCACCATCATCTGTAGTGACTCTGGACAAGTAATTCAGCACCCCAGTGTCCACATTGGTCCTGCTCTCTTGAATGGTGACCTGGCGCCTTCTTCTTATTCGCCGTGATGCTAGAGCAGCCTGTGGGGAGGGCCTGATCTGGGCAGTTGGGCTGCTGCTCAAGTTGCCCAGCTCTTCCAGGATGGGTGAGGTTGCAGCTGCAGACCGTCCTGGTGGTGTGTTGTGTAGGGCAGCCATTGTGTGTTCTGGTGATGCCTCCTCTTCAGCCATCCTTCTTGTAGGGGGAAAAGATGGGCCAGCCACCTCATCCCCTACAGGATCTATAATGGGCTCTGCCTCTGAGGCCGTTCCTCGATCCGTAAGGTTGGATTGAGTTCTGTTATGAAATAGAACAGAGGCAAAAATACATCAATATTTTTGTCCCTGTAAAGTATTTGTGTAATGTTTTTGTGTCATGTGGTGTGAGGTATGTACTTACGGTCTCAGAGCCAGAATTGGGGCGAGGAAGTTCAGCCGGTCATAGTAGATATATTTGCGCTTTACATGGCCAGCATCCCCACTCCTGGACCGCTGCTGGCGTTCTCGGCGGTACTGGTCCCGGATACTTCTCCACCGTTTCATCACATCTTCCACTGCAATGTGACAGGAAAGATTGTCAAAATCACATATTTGAGAGGTCACATTTTCAAACAGTAGTCTAGGCATGGGGCCTTATGGGGTGTGCGTTCTACCCATGGTGGCATATGTAATTGGGCCGATACCCAGGGTCTCATTAGCTCCCCTGAAAATAATTTTTGTGGCTAGGAGGATGAGGAGCTTGTGGCCTAACCCCTAATTATGGCTGTGTGAAGCCACGTGTCACATCCTAATGTAACGGCCTCTTGAGGCTAATAAAAGTACATGCACAGGAAGGGGGGGGTGCTGATTGTAGATTCATTTTATAGCGCGCGCTAACGTTAATTATATTTTTATGGTTGCACTTACGAATTTTATGCTGCTCATCACGTGGTCTGTCACCAAAGTCATGGTACATCTGGCGACAGATGCGCCTCCATGACGTCTCCTTTCTTGTGCGGTTCGCATAATTTGCATCGCGTGGGTCCCATATTTCTGGACGCTCCTGCACCAGCACAATGAGCATCTCTACATTAGTATATGTGGACGCCATGCTGCTGCTGTACTCCGTGGAGGCTGACTTCCTGGATGTCTGGAGCGCTTTTTGAGCTCATTTGCATGTCTACGCTTCCTGATGATGGATTGGCCCATTTCCTGTTCACCAGCCAAAAGACCTGCGTATTTCTCGCAGGTCACACGTGTGGTCCGTGTGTAATGCGTATTTTTTGCGCACCCATAGACTTGCATTGGCGTACTACGGGCGTAGTATGCTGACAATCGCAGCATGGAGAAATATACGCCTGGTGCGAGTGACCCCATAGAGAATCATTTGTCCGTGTCTAATGCGTGCTTTTAGCGCCTCTCACTCTCCCGTATTCCTCGCCAGTGTGACTCCGGCCATAGTCTCAGTTCTGGAGCTCTCCCATCTTCTATGCGGGAAGCTATTATTACTGTGCTGCCAAAAAAGGACAAAGACCCGACACTCCCGGCGTCATATAGACCCATTTCCCTCCTGACGGTGGACATTAAGCTCCTGGCGAAGGTTTTGGCCACTCGACTTTCGAAGGTGGTGGAATCGTTAGTACATTCGGATCAGACGGGTTTCATGCCTCGTAAGTCTACGGCCATAAATATTAGGCGACTGTATTTGAACATGCAGGTGAGGGCGGATAATGCGTGGGGGAGGGTGGTCCTGTCTGGATGCCGCCAAGGCATTTGACAGTGTAGAGTGGACCTACCTCTGGGCTACACTTCGCTGTATGGGGTTTGGTCCGGGTTTTATTAGCTGGATCAGGCTCCTATATTCCGAACCAAAAGCACGAATACGAGCAAATGGATCACTGTCTGACCCTTTTCCTCTTTATAGAGGTATGAGGCAGGGCTGCCCTCTGTCCCCGCTACTCTTTGCTTTAGCGATAGAGCCTCTGGCCTCCAGAATAAGATATGATAAGGGCATCGAGGGGTTCAGATACGAAGGACAGGAGGAGAAGGTAGCACTCTATGCTGATGACTTGCTTATGTTCTTGACTGACCCTGATAGATAATTACATAATGTGATGCTGCTCCTTAATTCTTTTGGCGCTGTCTCGGGACTATTAACTGGGAAAAATCTGCGATTCTCCCTTTAGATCCGATCCCAATCAACGTCACACAGGTGCCGGTTGTAACGACTTGCAAATATCTGGGTATTATGATATCTAATAAACGAATGGATTTTGAATATTTGAATCTCTCGCCACTGATGGCCAGGATTAAGGGAAAGGTTAAGGCCTGGGCTAAGTTGCATCTTTCTGTGGTGGGGAGAGTGAACTTACTGAAAATGGTGATCATGCCGCAGCTTCTGTATGTTCTTCACAACTCCCCAGTCTGGCTCCCTCAAAGTAGGTTTTACAAAATTAATGCGATATTTAGAGAACTTATTTGGTTAAAAAATGGTGCAAGGATCAAATTGGAACATTTACAAAAATCTAAAGAGGAGGGGGGGCTGGCGCTGCCCAATCCATGGCTCTACTTTCTCTCCTCTCAATGTCAGCACATGGCGGGGGGAATGGAGGGCTTCCCAGTGGAGACAGCGGGGGGCCAGTTGATTTTCCGGTTTCTTGTGGGTCAGGGGTCGCTGTTATCCAACTTAGAGGCGCAGATTTAGACCTTGGGCGTCTAGATATCCTACGGTGCTTCTCATTATTAAAGTGTGGGATAAAATTAAACAGTTAAGAGGAATCACGGGTTTCACAAAATACTCCCCTATTTGGGATAACCTGTATTTGCCGCAAATGAGGTCGCTTAAAGGTTTTGCGCAATGGAGGCGAATAGGTATCTGGTGGCTGTCGCAATTAGTGGAGGATGGGGTTTTTAAGTCCTTTGACACACTGAGACGGGATTTTCCGCTCCAACACTCTATGTTCTTCCAGTATCTGCAGTTGCGGCATGCCTACACAGTGCAGGACCAAATGAATGGCATATCTATACACCAGGATGCTATTGTCAGCAGGCTCGGGCTACAGGCATCCACTAGGGGTTTAATCTCGTTTGTGTACGGTGGACTTCTTTCAATGGTTTTGGTGAAGCATCCGATAGGAGCGCTGGCGAAGTGGGGGCAACAGTTGGGCACCATTTCAGGGGATCAATGGGAATCTATTCTGCAGATGGTCCCCAGGCTGTCTCTTAGCGAACTCAATCGTTTGTCCCAATTGTATATTCTTTATAGAGTTTATAGAACCCCTAAATGGTTATTTGATATGGGGATGAGGAGGGATTCGCAGTGCCCTAAATGTACGCTCGAGAATGCTGATATCTTGCATATGTTGTGGACGTGCCCCTGCCTGCATGTATTTTGGA
Organism: Dendrobates tinctorius; assembly: GCF_039654945.1. Classification (NCBI taxonomy): domain Eukaryota; kingdom Metazoa; phylum Chordata; class Amphibia; order Anura; family Dendrobatidae; genus Dendrobates; species Dendrobates tinctorius. The sequence goes on from NW_027361715.1 coordinate 10,274,759, forward strand.
TTCTGGTCCTTAATTTGATCCATGTGACTACAGGACAGGATATCCCGAGAGATCCCGTTGTCTGTGTCTTGGGTTATGTGGAGGATGTGGGGGGAGATGAATACCTTCAAACCGCAGTTGCCAGAATGCTTTATGCTGCTAGGAAGCTGATAGCATACCATTGGATTTCAGATAATGTGCCATCTCGGACAGAATACATCAATAAATTAAACTATATACTCTATAGAGAAAAAGCCATATACCTTAAGAGGGGACGACCGAATAATTTTGAGCAAATTTTGGCTTGTTGGCTGGACATCCCGGGTCTGCCAGCAGCGAACCTATTCGTCTAATAGCTGATTTTGGTCGACATTGTTATCCACTGTGTCTATGTGCATGTATTTTATATTTTCATAAGATTTGTGCTTTTTGTGTATAATTTTCTTATTTCTTTTGTGGACCGGGCGGGGGTGTGGGGTGTTGGGGGGGGGGGGGGAGGGTGGGATGGATAGTGATACAGTTGTTTTTCACTTGTTAGTTTTAATTCACATTTTCATTATAACAATCTGATTAAAAAAAAAAAACACAACAGGTTCACCACTGGCAGGGCGAGGGTTCTCTGGCTTCACTGCTGGTGTGGCTTCTGCTACCTGATTTTCCTGATCCTCTCGAGTCACGTCCTCCTGTGCTTCCACTTGGGGAAATAACAAAACTGGCACCACTATTGCATCATTAATTCTAGTCCAATTCGCAGGGAATTCTCCAAGCACTGTGCTGACCTTCTCTTCTTCCACCATGGGTTGGATGTTATCTGGTTCTTCTTTCCTTTCTTTCAACTGGTCAGGGTATAACTTCAAATGATCCCTGGATACCGATGCTGAGGTCTCTCCTCCATCTTTATTAACAAGGCATACTTTAGTATTATCAAAGTTCGAGGGCAGAATGGTATAAGGTTCAGCCTCCCATTGATCATCCAGCTTGTGCAACCTCCTCTTCCTTTTGAGGACTTGTTCTCCCGGTGAAAAGGGAACAGCAGGTGCATTCTGATTGTAAAGCTTCTCCTGCTTTTGCCTTACTTGGGCCAGGCTCTTCTCCACACACTCCTGTACTCTTCTGTACTGTTTCTGCCTTTCTGTGTCCCAGTCAGCATCTGGGGACGTGGCTTCCGGCGTGAGGACTCACATGTCCAAGTCAATGGGCAGCTTACCAGGTCTTGCTCTCATTAGGTAGGCTGGAGTACAGTTGGTGGAGTTCACTGGGATATGGTTGTAGAGATCCACCAGATCTGGCAATTTCTCTGGCCACAGATTCCTCTCCTCCAAGGGCAGTGTCTTCAGTAGGTCCATCACTACCTAGTTCATCTTCTCATACATGCCATTGGTCTGTGGGTGATAAGGTGTTGTCCGGATCTTCTTACAACCATACAAGTTGCAGAACTCATGGAACACTTCTGCCTCGAAAGCTGGACCTTGATCAGTGAGTACAATTTCAGGATACCCATGTGGCATACAGAAGTGCTGTTGGAAGGCTCTCGCTGCTGTCCTGGCAATTAGATCTTTGACAGGCACAACTACCAGGAATCTTGAGTAGTGGTCCACAATGGTAAGAGCATAGATGTAGCCTGACCGGCTTGGAACCAGTTTCACATGGTCCAGGGCTACCAACTCGAGGGGCTGTTTGGTGATGATTGGTTGCAGGGGAGCTCTCTGGCTGTCTTGATCCTTTCTGCGCAGGTTACTGTTAGGAGTGGCGGAAGGCACCAAATAAAAATATAAATAAAGTGCCTTCGCCACTCGGGGTCCACTGTGCGGTGGATGGAAAAACCGCTGCTGGAGGAGGCAGAGCACTATGGCGGTAGTGTGCACAGGGTTAACTGCACCTAGTGCACTGTAGCAAATTCTGTTATATTTCACAGAGCTGCGGGCATAAAGCATACAAAACGCTGAGTCTGTTCTAGGTCACAGGTCACAGACAGCCAGCGAGACAGACACGGTATTAAGGGTCACAGGAGTAGCCATAGACAGCAGGACTACTCCATCTAGACCTACCGTAAACTGAGGTGCGTAGCGTCGCAACTGCGGACGCGGAGATAAACTGCAACTGCAGCGCGGCAAGAACAGAGCCGCTGGCAAGGCGCTGCAATAACGCTGGCGCAATGCAGACGCTAAGCTGCTGAGCAAGATGGAGCTAAGGTGCGCTGGCGCTGCTACTGGCTGAACCCAAACACTCACACAATCGTATTATCAGAGGGAAGGGGTTTCATAATGTCAGTCACCAGTCCAAGCATCCATCACCATACATACAGCAGCAAGTATGAAAAATACTAGCGCATGGCGGAACGGCCATGCACACTTTTTATAGCATACAGGACCTTCCGGAAGTCTCCATAACCCTGAGGTGGACCAATGGAATCAGGAGCAGGACCTGAGCACCTGACTCCTGAGCTCCAATGAGAGATTGTCCCACGAGCATGCTCAGAGGATGGGATGAAGGACTTAGCCTCCGGAGAGAGTTGCTGAAAAGCAATCTCCTCTGCAATCTCTCCTTTAGTGTACGGAGAGCAGGAGACTGCAGGATGTAAGGGTCTAGATCTCTGCGTAGACAGGGCAGAAATCTGACTCCTAACAGGTTACATTGTCCACACTCCCAGCACCACCTCTCAATGGCTTTCCTCATACCAGCCCAGTAGAACCTCTCTCGGAGCAATACTTCCAACTTCTTCCATCCGAAGTGTCCAGCTCCATTGTGGTATGCTTCCAGGACCATTGATGCCTTTCTCCTTGGGACTATCACCTGCCAGACCAGCTCATGAGAGCGGGCATTGATGCTCCTCCGACACAGCTTCCTTTCATAAATCAACAGCCGGCCTCTCTCCTTCCACAACTGCTGAGTTTCTTCAGGAGCATCCGATTCTGGACGTGAGTCAGCTCGTGTCAGCAGCTCCTTCACCAGGCGGACTGCAGGGTCACTATCTTGCGTTTCTGCCCAGTCATGATGGGGCAATGGATTCAGGGTGACCTCCTTCAAGCCAGACCGTCGGTTCCTCACTTCTTGAGCACGCTGGGCAGCAAGTGGCCGGTTGAAGGAAGGTAGCTCTATCTCTTCAAGAGCCTCAGGGTCTTCTCCTGCATCTGGTAGGTTAGGCATTCTGGACAGCGCATCAGCATTGGCATTCTTGTGCTCTGCCCGGTACTTGATGGTAAACTCATAGTTCGATAGCCGAGCCATCCATTGCTGTTCCAGTGCACCTAGTTTTGCAGTGTCCAAATGCGTCAACGGGTTGTTGTCCATGAAGATAGTGAAACTTGGCGGAGGCTAGGTAGTGCTTGAACCTTTCGGTGACAGCCCAGACTATGGCAAGGAACTCCAGCTTGAAAGAACTGTAATTATCAGGGTTCCTTTCGGTGGGGCGCAGCTTCCTGCTGGCATAGGAGATCACTCTTTCTTTCCCATTCTGTACCTGCGACAGTACTGCTCCTAGTCCCACGTTGCTGGCATCTGTGTACAGCACAAAGGGCTTGTCATAATCTGGGTAGGCCAGAACCTAGTCACCTGTGAGAGCCATCTTCAGCAGGGTGAAGGATCTCTCCAACTCTTCAGTACATTCAAAGGTGGAATTTTTCTGTTTGGTCTTCTTGGACTGCCCCACCAGGAGATTTTGCATAGGGGTGGCTATTTCAATAAAGCCCTTGATGAATCTTCGGTAGTAGCCTACCAGTCCAAGGAATTGGCGTACTTCATGAAGGTTACTGGGCTTCGGCCAGTCCCGGATGACTGTGACCTTATCAGGATCTGGTGCCACACTTTCTGCACTAACCACATGACCGAGGTACTGCACCTTGGGCTTCAGGAGGTGGCACTTGGAGGGCTTCACCTTCAGGCCAAAATTGGACAAAGCTTCAAACACTTCAGCCAGGTGTTCCAGATGATCTTCATAGGTTTTGGAGAAAACAATGACATCATCCAGGTACCACAGGACCGTCTCAAAGTTCATGTGTCCCAGGCAGCACTCCATCAGCCGTTGAAATGTTCCTGGAGCAGTGCAGAACCCAAATGGCATATAAGTGAACTCACAGAGACCCATTGGAGTGGTAAATGCTGTTTTCTCCTTGTCTGCCTCTGCCATGGGAACCTGCCAATACCCACTAGTGAGATCCAAGGTGAAAAAGTAATTAGCAGTTTTAAGTGCAGTCAATGATTCCTCAATTCTAGGTAATGGGTAGGCATCTTTATGTGTAATGCTGTTAATTTTCCTGTAATCAACACACATTCTCATGGTAACATCCTTTTTCTTTACAAACACTATTGGAGCTGCCCAGGGGCTACAACTGTCTCTGATAACCCCAGCCTCCTTCATCTCCCTCAACATACTCTTAGCACACTGGTACTGTGTTGGGGGTATAGGTCTGTACCTCTCCTTTATGGGTGGATGGTCTCCAGTGGGGATATGATGTTGAACCCCTTTTGCCTGCCCAAAATCTAGTGGGTGTTTGCTGAATACCCGCTCATACTCTTGTGTCACTCTGTAAACCCCATTTTTCTGGTATGAAGGTGTAGTCAGTTCCCACCTGCAGTTGCTGACACCACTCATCTGGCTGCTTCACAGAGCCATTGTCCTCCACCTGATCGGATGAGACCAAGGGTTCTGCTGCCTGCAAAGAGTTGTTATTGACAGTGAGCAGCTTGGCAACTGTGGCGTACCGAGGTATTGTGGCTTCCTCTTCCCCACAATTCAAAAGGCGTACAGGTACTCTCCCCTTTCGTACGTCAACCACCCCTCTGGCTGTCAGGCCAGTGGGCCTGCTCTCGGAGTATACTGGTTCTACCAACGCCTGGTAATCTCTCCCTCTAAGACCTATAGCTGCCCGACACCAAACCAACATTTCACATCTGGGGGGTATTGCAATGGGGAAGGCATCACTCACTCTGACGCTGCCAATCTCTCCGCCAGAGAGTTCCACCTGTTGTCTTTGCATCAGGGCTCGGATCTCCTTCTGCAGGACTCGTTGTTCTCCGGAGCTAGCAGTGTCAGACACCTGTTGCAACAAGACAATAACCTCGGACAGACAGTTTTCAATTACATTTGTACCAAGAATCATCATGGGAATACATTCACGTCGGTCAATATCAACAACTATTAAACCTTGAGACTTTAGCTCTACCCGTCCCACTTTGACAGTAATTTCTTTACATCCTATCTGCGGTAAAGACTGACCATTACTAGCAACTACTGTCAGTTCATCAGTTGGGCCACGGGTAAGCTCTGAATCAGCACAATATCTCTTGTACAGAATGTACGGCATCGTGGTCACCTGGGAGCCAGTGTCCAGCAAAGCGTTCATGGGGATACCGTCATTCACCACAGGAAGGATTGGTCTGCCTGCCACATACTTGGCTCTCCAGTTCCTTGGGCCTGGGGATCCTACTCCTGGGGGATGGCCCTCTGCCCCAGGGGTTGCTCGTTTAAAGGACAATATCTTGCCAGATGACCTGCCTTGTGACAGCGACGACAGATGGGACGTCCGTCCTGGTCATAGCGATCGTTGTTCCTTCCTCGAAGTGGCGGGGCTCTCCTCCTCCGGAGCCACGGGACATCCTCTGGACTGGAAGCAAGCTGGATCTTGTCTTTGGAGGACACCTGCAGGGACTGCACGCTTTTAGTGAGTGCAGCCATTCCTTTGGTCAACTCCTGGACCTGAAGACGCAGCTCCTCAGTTGGATCTTTGTCCAGAGTTTGGGCATCAGCCTCCACAGGGATGGAAGGGAAAGATGGGGCTTCCTGATGGTAGGGGGCGCTAGACGGCTGTCATTGGATTCCTGCAGTACCCGAATAGCCCTGTCCTTAAATTCAGCAAAGTCCAGATCAGGGTTTTGCAAGGTTATGATACGCAACTGTCCTCTGTTGGTACTGGACAGGAGTCCTTCAATGAACCTGTCCTTCAAGTTTATCTTCTTCCTTTACGCTGTCAGGATCAACTTGCTTAACTGCTCGCAGCGCCTCCTGCAGGTTGAGAGCATAGTCCCTGATACTGTCCTGCGCCTTCTGTTTACAGCCAAAGAACCTCATCTTGATTTCAGCTGCAGTGCGGGTGTCAAAAGTGCTCTTCAGCTTGGCCAGGACCTTTGCAACAGTCTCTTTATCGGTGTCCTGCCAGGCTTTCACCTCCCTCAGTGCTGCACCCGTTAGCTGTCCAATCAGGATATTCACTATCTGGCATTCAGACAGGGGGTAAACGTTAAACAAACTGCACAGTCTCTCTTTAAATTCACTCAGGGTATGTGACTCAGCCGAGTACTGCGGTAGCCAGGCCGCTCCTGGTATGTAGAGCATAGACAGCGGCATGATGGGGACCACTGCGGTGGGTGCTCCTCCTGGCGGGGCTGCGGGGTTGGCAACGGCGCCCGCCGCTGCACCGCCGCCTGGCGCAGACATTCTCTCTCACCCCTAGTTAACGTTGGCTAGGGCCGGGGGTTAAGGAAGCTCACCGGCGGCCGCTTCACAGGCCCGACGCTCCGGGCTGTAGGCCTCAGCTCCTCCTCCTCTCACGTGCTGTCCTCTCTTACCGCGCGGCACTTCACTGCTTTGCGCTCTGTGGCAGGCTCCGCCCACGAAGGCCTGCTCCCTTCTTCCAGGGCACGCGCCAAGCAGCGCGGCAATGGTGGCTACTGGCGCCAATTTCACACACAGTCTTTAAACACAGTCTATGGCACACAGGAGCCGGGGGGGGTACCGGGCTCCGTAATCCTGTTCGTGACGCCAAATTGGGTCGCCCTGCCAGGGCTGTGGGGTACTCGGTAGCGGGCGGGTGTCAGGGGAATGTGGCACAGCAGCGGTGACCCGGACCGTGGCCCTGGGCGCCCAAGTAATGGGGGTTGTAGTTAATGGAATGGAATAGTTCGCGTGATGCCACCTGTGGTGCTCGGCAAGGGAGATGTTAAGCCGATGCTGCAGACAGCTTTGCTGGGACAGATGGTGTGGTGCAGCAGTGATGGTATAGCCCTCCACAGGCTAATGTTCCAGGGCAGTGTAGAGGTGGTTGGCACTGTGATGTAGCAGTGCCGTAAGGGTAGGAAGCAGACAAGACAAAGCGGGGTGCAATTTCTGTACCTTTACTTGATAACTGCAGTCCAGGGTCCTGATTACAGATGGTATTGGAGCAGGCTAGCCTGGAAGCAACTCAGGGATTCTCTCTCACAGACGGGCTGTGCAGTCTCCTTCCTAGCGCCTTGTGGTGTGAAGTACTCCAGTACTTAGTTACTCTAGAGTTCCTCCTGTCAGATGTTCCCAAGAACCTCACTTGCACGGCAGACAGCTGTAGCCTCTCTCGGGGACTCCTCTCTAGTCCTGGCTCTCTATCCAAGCTGCTGTTGTGCCTCAAGTCTTAGATGGGAGTAGGGCATTCACAGCCTCCTACTCCTCTGGTATCTGCTGTAGGACCTTTAGTATCCGTACAGCCGTGGAGACCAGGCTCCAGTTCGTGCGCTCTCAGCTGAGGGAGCTCTCCTTCCTAGCTCAACCTCCAGCTTCTTTCCACACGTCTGCACACTTCACCCTCCGCAGACTATCTGACCATTCCTTCCTCTTGGCCCTCAGAGGGCACCCCTCCCCTCCATCCTGGTTCAGAGTTCCCCCTGGTGGCCTGGAGTGGAACTGTGTTGCATGTATGGATTGACTGCGAGAGAGACCCATCATTGCCTCCAAGCCTGGCATTACCCTCCCCTGGAGGAAGGCAAAGCCACTGTGGCGACCATACTCCTGGGGGCGCCACACATCCACTAGATCATTAATAAATATATTAAATAGTAGGGAGCCCAATACAGAACCCTGTGGTACCCCAATAGTAACCCTGGCCCAATCTGAGTATGCACCATTAATAACCACTCTTTGTTTTCTATCACTAAGCCAGCTACCTACCCATCTACACACATTTTCCCCTAGCCCAAGCTTTCTCATCTTACTTACCAATCTTTTATGTGGGACAGTGTCAAATGCTTTGGAGAAGTTGAGATAAATGACATCCAATGATTCTCCTTGGTCCATTTGAGAGCTTACATCCTCTTAGAAGCTGATCAGGTTAGTCTGACAGGAGCGATCCTTCATAAATCCATGTTGATATGGAGTTAAACATTTATTAACATTGAGATATTCCATAATGGTATCCCTTAGAAACACTTCAAAAATTTTACCCACAACAGATGTTAAGCTTACCGGCCTATAGTTTCCAGGTTCCCTTTTACACCCCTTTTTGAATATTGGTACCACATTTGCTTGCCGCCAAATCAAAAGGAACAGACCCTGTTTCTATAGACTTTAAATATAAGGAATAGAGGCCTGTCTATCACATTACTTAACTCCCTTAATACCCGAGGGTGAATGCCATCAGGGCCTGGTGATTTGTCAATTTTAATCTTACTAAGGCGGTTCTGCACTTCTTCCTGGGTTAGGCAGATAATACTTAATGGGGAGTTTACATTATCACTCTGCATTTGCAGGAAGCTGTAAATGCTCTGCTCCCACATAAGACTTGGAGGCACAACAGCAACGTGTGAGCCAGAAGAAGGAGGCTACGACTGTCTGCCATACGAGGGAGTTCTAAAAGAGAACAAGCAAGTGGAACTTCAGTGTAACACAGTACTGCAAGTACCTCAGATAAGCGCTAGAAAGGAGACTACACAACTCATCTGCATAGAGAGATTCCTTAGTTACTTCCAAGCTGGCCAGCCCCTGTTCCATCTGTAATCTGGATCCTGGACTCTGCACTTACAAAGCACAGTAAAGGTAACGGAAACTGCACCCTGTTGTGTCATTGCCTTCTTCCTGGAAACCCTCCAGCAGTGCTACATCTCTATGCCAGACACTACATCCTCTTCCTCAACACCTATTCTCACTGCCCTGGGACTACGCTCTACCTGTGGGGAGCTTTTACATCTTGCTGCCTTATACCATCTGTCCCAGAGGATCTGCCTGCAGCGTCGGCTTAACCCCTTCATTGCCGAGCACCACAGGTGGCGTCACGTATCATCCACTTATAAACTTTAACCAACCACTATTAACACTTTTTACATGGACGCCCAGGGCCATGGACCGGGTCCCAGCTACTGTGACACTTCCCTCTGAGATACCGGCCCGGTACCGAGTACCCCACTGCCCTGGCGGGTGATGCATAATCTCTTATGTGTTCTGCATCACTGATATCTACCACTATGATCACTATAAGGCAGTGATATCATGTCAGTCTTTGTATAGAGATTTTCGGTAACAGCATAGTTATCTGCAGAGGTTCCCCTATACCTATGATTAGGCTGTGCCACCATAGTTGTACTCACAGGTACCTGGTTAGGGGCCCACTCAAAAATTTCGCCCCCTCTGAGCTGAACCCCTGGCTACTAGTGATGAGCGAGTATACTTGTTGCTTGGGTTTTTTCCCGAGCAATACTTATTTTGGAGTGCTCGGAGATTTAGTTACTGTCGACGCAGCTGCATGATTTGCGGCTACTAGACAGCCTTAATACATGTGGAGATTCCCTAACAAACAGGCAAACCTCAAGTATTCAGGCTGTCCAGCAGCCACAAATCATGCAGCTGCGTCGACAGAAACTAAATCTCCGAGCACGCCAAAATACTCAGAGGACACCCAAGCATGCTCGGGAAAACCCGAGCAACGGGTATACTCGCTCATCACTACTAGCTACTCCTCTGCTTTGGAGTGAGAGAGGAAACCAGAGTACCAGGAGGAAAATTATACCGACATGGAGCACCCCTAGGGTCGTGGGTTACTCGGTATCAGACCGATGTCTTAAAGGGATGTGTCATGGCAGCAGTGACCCAGTCTGTGGCTCTGAGTGTCCATGAAAAAAATAAGAATTGATGAGGAATAAAGTCTATGAATAGATAAGTTCGTGACACCACCTGTGGTATCTTGTCAGAGGTGACCAGCGCTGCAGTGCAGATTCTCTGGGACTGATGGTGTGATGCAGCAGAGTTGGAATAGCTCTCCACAGGCAGAGCTTTTGTCCCAGGGCAGATGTATGTTGTAGAAGATAGTGGTGGTATAGTATTTGGCAAGAGATGTATCAGTGCTGAATAAGAGTTGCGGAAAGAATTCAGAGGACACAGCTGAATGCAGTTCCAAAGCTTTACTCACAGTTCTTGTGTGCACGAATGCCCGCTTGGTGCTGCGTCCTCCAGGTGAGGGGTCCAGCAAACTTCCAGGCAGACGGAGAACACCTTTCCAGAACTCCCTTCAGTGTGTTCCTCCTGGCCATCTCCCTGTGCTGATTTCCTCCCTCCTTTCCATCACCTTCACAAACAGTGTCCCAAGCCAGCAGACTCGGATCTTGGCGGGAATAACCTCTAGGTCCCTGGATCCTATATGTCTGCCTTTTCAGCAAGTAATTGTGGATTTGGCTGCAGAACTTGCAATGCTCAGAGCCTCTGGTTTATGTAGCTGAGTCCATTGTCTACTCCACTAGTTTTAGGCCCTGTCCCTATACTTCGACCTGATCCCTTCACCTGACGTCAACCAGTGTGGAACGAGCTCCACAGACAGTATGGTCGCTGTACCGTGCCTCTAGGATCCCTTCCCTCTTCAGGGAGCTTCCTTTCGTCTCTTTCCCTCCAAGCAGCTCCTCCTGATTGGGAGCTGCTTCAGCACATCTCTTTAGTTTCACTTTCTCCTCATGACTCACTAACTGAACTCTCTTCTCATCCCACTAGCTCCACCCACCTCCCAACACTCTTTAACACAAGACAGGGTTGAGATCATCCTCCCTTAGGGTACTTCCAGATGCCCTGCTGCTATAGGGTGTGTGTTGGGTGCAGGTGTTAGAGTCCTGTCAGGCGCCTCCACCTTACCTGGGAAGTGGGATACCACACCTCTAGATGAGGTGCAGTACTTCTGTGGCAACTGAACCCACCGGGGCGCCAGAGACATGTGGTGTCTGAGTCCTGAGTACTTAGTGTTGTGTTCAGTTGCCATTTGTCTGGGAATTTGCCAACACCCAGTTACTTTAGCTCAGGGGTGGGGAACCTTTTTTCTGCCGAGGGCCATTTGAAATTTTATAATAGCGTTCGGGGGCCGCATAAAATTATTAATAATGATGAGCGAGTATACTCGTTGCTCGGGTTTTTCCGAGCATGCTCAAGTGTCCTCTGAGTATTTTGGCGTGCTCAGAGATTTAGTCTCTGTTGACGCATTTGCATGATTTGCAGCTGCTGGACAGCCTGAATACAAGTGGGGATTCCTTAACAAACAGGCATTCCTCACATGTATTCAGGCTGTCCAGCAGCCACAAATCATGCAGTTGAGACGACGAAAACTAAATCTCCGAGGTCCCCAATAGGCAGCACAGGTCCCAAATAGGCAGGTAACTGTCCCCAATAGGCAGGAAAATGACCCCAATAGGCAGGTAAATGTCCCCATTAGGCAGCACAGGTCCCCATTAGACAGCATAGGTCCCCAATAGGCAGGAAAATGTCCCTAAAAGGCAGGCATATGTCACCATTAGGCAGCACAGGTCCCCATTAGACAGCATAGGTCCCCAATAGGCAGGAAAATGTCCCTAAAAGGCAGGCATATGTCACCATTAGGCAGCACAGGTCCCCAATAGGCAGCACAGGTTCCCAATAGGCAGGTAACTGTCCCCAATAGGCAGGCATATGTCACCATTAGGCAGCACAGGTCGCCATTAGGCAGCACAGGTCCCCATTAGGCAGCATAGGTCCCCAATAGGCAGGGAAATGTCACCATTAGGCAGCACAGGTCCCCATTAGGCAGCACAGGTCCCCAATAGGCAGCATAGGTCCCCAATAGGCACCATAGGTCCCCAATAAGCAGGTAAATGTCACCATTAGGCAGCACAGGTCCCCATTAGGCAGCACAGGTCCCCAATAGACAGCATAGGTCCCCAATAGGCGGCACAGGTCCCCAATAGGCAGGAAAATGTCCCCAATAGGCAGGAAAATGTCCCCATTAGGCAGCACAGGTCCCCATTAGGCAGCATAGGTCCCCAATAGGCAGGCAAATGTCCCCATTAGGCAGCACAGGTCCCCAATAGGCAGGTAACTGTCCCCAATAGGCAGGAAATGTCCCCATTAGGCAGCACAGGTCCCCATTAGGCAGCACAGGTCCCCAATAGGTAGGAAAATGTCCCCAATAGGCAGGTAAATGTCCCCATTAGGCAGCACAGGTCCCCAATAGGCAGGTAACTGTCCCCAATAGGCAGGAAAATGTCCCCATTAGGCAGCACAGGTCCCCATTAGGCAGCACAGGTCCCCAATAGGCTGTCAAATGTCACCATTAGGCAGCACAGGTCCCCATTAGGCAGCACATACTGACCTGGTGTTGGAGTGGTTCAGTGAGTACACAGTGACAGGCTGCATCTGAAGTAAGCCCCACTGACCAGGCCTCCTGGATGGCCCCCAGGCCCCGCACCGCACACCCAGCAGCACACGGTCACCACCGCACTGGTGACCGGGGTGATGAAGATGGCAGGCCGGGGTGATGAAGAAGGCAGGCCGCAGACAGAGTCCAGCGCACCTCACACTGGGTAGCGGCGCGGTGACTCCTTCAGCTCCAGATACCCATTAGCCGCACTGCACTGCCGCAGGTATCAGTGCGCGGGGGCCGCCGCGGTCCAGTGGGGTGTGCTCAGTGTGCGGTATCCGGCGGCAAGGGCTAGGAAACAGAGCAAGAGTCTTCCTCTGCTCCTCTGGCTCCTGCAACAAAGTACCGGATCGCGGCTCTGGAGTGCGGGCCGGACAAGATGATATGGTGGGCCGTATACGGCCCTCGGGCCGGACGTTCCCCACCCCTGCTTTAGCTGCACTCATCTTTGCAAACTCCTGTGGTCTCTACAACTTCCATCTACAGCTTCTTAAACCTTTTGTTTAACCAATTATCTGTTGCAAACATTATAATCTATTATTTAGAGAATGTTCACATTACACTGCAATAATCTCTGCAAGCTGATCTAGTTTCTCCAGCTTGCATCTACGGCTTCTCAGACCTGCTGATTAACCCATCATCTGCTGTATGCATTATGAGATGTTATTTTAGACTGTTAACATTACACTGCAATCATCTCTGCTAATGCCGCGGTCTATGCTCCTGGCTGTCGCTCACAGAATTTCCTGCTCTGCTTGCTTCCCGTCCAGCATAGTGCATTGTTCAGTATGTCATCACCCTCGGTCCTTATGTTCACATAGACCTGTAACCAGGGCCGGACTGGCCATCTGGCAATTCTGGCAAATGCCAGAAGGGCCTGTCTGGTTGTAAGCTGCCTTGTCTGCTACGTTGTTAACAGAATCAGTGTTCTCAAGACACCCATACTGTTAAAAGTTGTGACGGAGCAGAAAGTTACTGACTCCGTCACTTACCCCAGCAGGCCACAGGTATCATTAGAAACATTGGTCTTGTAGTAAATCATTCTTTCCTCCATCCAGGGTAATATTAGTATTATATTCCATATGGTTCTTGGGGACGTGGACAACATGGGCCTGTGTGATTCCAAATGCCAGGGCTAAATTTCAGTCTCCATCCGTACCTGCCTGTGACCTGCCACAGAGGACCAGACTGGACACTGGACCAGGGCAGCGTGAATCTTTCTGCTCCACTCTACCAGTCACACATCACTCACAATGAGAGGACCACGCACTGGACCAAAAATCCCAGAGAAAGCAGAAATCTAAATGATGAAAGCACAAATTATAATTTATCTTTTCTCTCAAAACTATATATCAATCTGCTCCGCTCTCCTGCTCTATAACATGGTGCCTACAGGTAGGACTGCATTTTCATGGTGACTTGTTCCCTTTAACTAAGAAATGGCTGTGCGGATATGAGAACATTCCATGCAGTAGGACATCCTCTATTACTGCCGATCACATCCGAAGGCTATGCTGGTCAGTAAATGTACTGGTCCCAGTGCTTAGCCGGGGCATGGTGCAGTAGCTGTATGGCACCGCCTGGATTGCCTGCAGTCTGGCTCTGCTGATGGCTGCACTGAGCTGACACTGCATCTGATTTGCAGCTGAACTGTCTCATGATGCTTGCGTGGGAAAGGAATCCTCTTCTCCAGCAGAACCTGGCACAGGCCCTGGGTGAAAAGCACAGTGGGAGGAGGAAGTCAGTGAGCTAATCCTGCCTGACTCTGACAGCCCTGACTGCTGTCATGCTGACTACTGACAACCTAACACTTCATGGCCTTTCCTTGTGCCCCAGAGACACCTATGCTAAGTCAATGCTCCTCGCCTTATTCCCACCGAGGTCGGAGAGTAGGACACTTGGTGACAGAGCGGTGTTCTTAATTGGGATGGGCTCCACTTGGGGAGGAGCAGAGGAAGCTCCAAAAGGAAAATGATCCATAGTGTGCATACCAAATGACTGTGAGAAAATGCTGGATTATGTATGCCTAGTCTACCTGAGGGCTAGGAGGCATCTGGCCCACATGCACCACACAGGGATATCCATCATGGTGACAACTGATTAGTTCGGAGCTACCGGTATACTTGTTAGAACCAATGGTGATCTATAAAGGAATTTCCATATATATTTTTACCTTTATAAATAGAAGGTTTATAGTAGAAGTCTATGTCTATTCTATGCGTATTTGGCTATATGCAGAATACAGTCATTTGTTTGATTCTTTGCATCCCTTAGAATTGCACAGAGTGGTCACCCTCATGATTACCCCCCGTACATCAACAGGTGGCCCCTTATCTGTATAAAGAGGTTGTCCACTACTTTAACATCTAAATCAATCACTACTAATAGATGGAGCAGCTACATAACTGAGCAGTTGCCATTGGCTCCAAGAACAGCTGATTGTCCGGGTGTTACGCCCACACCGATCAGACTGATGGCCTATCCTAATGCTACAGTAGTGGACAACCTCTTTGTGGCTATATGTGCACATACATCTCCTCCGTATCATGGCCGCCCTTGTTTAGAAGGACTGGGATTCCCACAGAACCAAAAGTACAGTGACATGCACCAACTTGAGAGGTGTCCAGTGAATAGAGGCACTGGAGCTGATAGGCCAATATTAGTACAGATTGTAACTTACTAGTTAACGATCATTTAGCCATAATAGCTTTTATAGGCCACAAAGACCACCAAGTGTTCAGTTTCTTGCAGCTTTTCCCCTTCCTCCGCCCCTAGACTTTAAGGTCTCTACCTAGACACGGAGAGAAACCTGTCAGTCATAGAGAACATGGCAGGAGAAGCTGTCGAGACCAGACACTTGGGCTAGTCATCTGTGACGCATCACCACAATCGGCTTTAAAAAAAAAGTTCCCTAAAATACACAAAAGTGCACTAATGCAGCCAGGGACTGAGTCATGGTGCCTGATGTTCATGGGCAGGAATCTCATGTCAGGTTTCCTTTAAGCCTACCAATAGGATGTACTATAAATGTATATAGAACGTTGAGTATATGGGATACACTATCAATGCATAGGGTTTTCCTACACAAGCCCTTTTTAAATGGTATACCCAGTGAAATTGAAAGAGAGCAAAAAAGGTATTTTTATGGGCCCTTTAAAAAAAAGTAAAATAATACAATTCTGGTCGACCGAAGCCGTCACTAGGGGAAGCTAGCTGTGTACTCTTTTTATAGTTCCTTCAAGACAGGGGAACTCTCTCCTGCACGATTCTTGGAGGCCCAACCTTATGGACGCTCATCGCAAGAATGAGGCTCCTGTGTCAGATTGGAAGAGGGGAATAGTGTATGTGTGACCACTTCATTCACTTCTATGGGGTCAGTATTCACGCTTCTTTCCTAGTTAATAGGCAATGGAATAATAGCAATCAAAGAGACAAGACATTAACATAAAGGAGGTGCCTTCAAAGCTTATTGGAATCCATGGAGTGCTACATTATAATTAGTAGACATATATGCTGAGCTGAAATGTCTACAAATTCCAGAATCTTTGTATTTTCATAAGACAAAGGCGACTAAAGACATACTCAGATTGTAAAGTAGTGGAAAAACAAACTATACAGTACAAATATCACACCTCTTATTATGATGCATAAAGGTCAAAGTGCTTCTTTGCGTTTTCTCTAAACAGGCACAAGCTAGGTACCCATGACTGTGCCTATAAAGTTGCAGAATTTTTGGGGTCTCTAAAAAAAATAAGTGTACCTAAAATACAATTTTTATGTATCTACATCAATAAATCAATGTAGTAAATAGCTGCACATTGACTGGTGGATAGATGCTACATGCTTGATCTCCTAAATGGGGCAAGTAAGCACTCCAAAATGTGAAGACCTGTGTAGTGAGCACTTAATGCGCAGTATTCTGACTTTGCTTAGACATCATTGCATCTAAAATGCTTCTGACAGTGGCACTTTATGATGTCATTGATTAGTATGTAGATGGAGTAACAGTACACAGCCATCAGATGGCCTTCAGCTGTTTGGTGCAGGTAATCACTGCTGGTTCTTGTCATCTCAGGGACACATGTGGCGCCCCTGAGGCTCAGTCGCCACAGAGGTACTGCACCTCCTCCTGAGGTGTGGTGCCCCACCATCCAGGTAAGTTGGAGGCTCCAGACCACGCTCCAACATCTGCATCCCACACAACAGAGTAGTTCAGCAAAGCCACATTGCGGCTCCCTGCTTGGAGTGTAGCAGAACACCTTTGGTGGCTCCCTGCTTGGAACACTAAACGTGCTGGGAGGCGGGTGGAGTTGAGAATACATAAAAGAGCGGGAAGGTTTAGAATTACAGGTCAGTCAGACAGTAGGTCAGTCTGAGAGAGGAAGCCACTCAGAGTCGAGGAAAGAAGATCCCGGAGAGAGGGATGGAGGAAGGAGGTGCTGCAGCAGACCTCAGTGAACTGGGTCTGCTGGCACGGGCATGGAAAGAAGGAGAAAGACATTGAACTGAAACCTGATCTTCCATAAGAGAGAGAGATGAGTACGGAATGGAGTAAAAGGGAACAGAGAGGACGTGGGTTAGGAGAGAACCTTGCCTAGAAGTTCTAAGCACAAGGCCGGGGCCCGGTCCCCGAGGTTGTATGGATGCTAATGGTCCTGCAGCAGACACCGGTGGAGTAGTGGGCTGTAAATGCACTACTCCCATCTAAGACTTGGGGGCACAACAGCAATTTGGATAGAGAGCCGGGACTCAGGAGTAGAGAGTCCCCGAAGCAGGGTACAGCTGTCTGCCGTACAAGTAGAGTTCTTGGGAACATCTGTCAGGAGGCACTCCAGTGTAACTCAGTACTAGGTGTACTTCACACTTAAAGGCGCTATAGAGGAGACGTTCAGAAAGGCACATGTTGGCGGAGTGTTGGAAGGGAGCATTCCATCTTGCCTGGAGGTTGACTGAGTCCCTGACCCGGAGGACACGGCACGGAGGCAGGCGCCTGTGTGTACTACAGACTGTGAGTAAAGCTTTGGAACTACAAGCCCTGGTGTCCTCCATTCATTCTTGTGCCAACGCACCCGGCACCGCTACATCTGGGTACCGGCTTCTACACCGATTGTGCCTCTCCTCTAATTCCACATCTACACTGCCCTGGGGCTACAGCTTCACCTGTGGGGAGCTTCACCATCTTGGCTGCAACACACCACCATCCCCAGAGGATCTGCAAGCAGCGTCGGCTTAACACCTCACTTGCCGAACACCACAGGTGGCGTCACGAACTATTAATTTAACTATTTTCCACCACCATTCAACTTCCCCCATTACTTGGGCGCCCAGGGCCACGGACCGGGTCACCGCTGCTGTGACACATCCCCCTGACACCGGCCCGGTACCGAGTACCCCACGGCCCTGGGAGGGTGACCCACACACCTGTCAGTGACTGCACCCAAGAGCAAAGGGAAGTGTCCAGGAGATTTGCTGCTTCTTCTGCAGGACACAATTTCTTCAGGGGGGTCTCCTGCACCCTCTGGGGGAGTTGGCAAGTAGAATTTTTTTCTGGTTGTTTGGCCATCATATGTCCAGAAGGCCCAATAATGACATAAAAAGTTAGAACATTCTGACTTCATACTATTTGTGGTCTACATCCAAACTGTCCTTTGTCTACATCCTTCCAGATGAATTCAATGAAAATCTGAAATGTTCCATCCACTTTCCTGTGGTGACCTCTGTGCAAAGAGTGAGGAAGGAACCAAGTTATATTAGGACTCATCGATTGATTCATGCTGCTCAAATCATGGGAAGCATAAATTATCACCTGGATTGCACCCAGGTATGTTAAACGTAATTTAAAGATACGGAAGGACCCCTAGGTAGAATAGTCCAAAGTAGGCCATGGCCAGCTTCTCCTTACACCACTCCAGGTGATTGACAGGGTTCTCGCACGTGTGTACTTAGCGCGAGTACTGTCAACTCCCTCTAGTCCTGCGGGGAGAAGCCGGCTGCCAGGGAAATCTTCACACCGTATCTAGTCTGAAATGCTCCAATTGTGACTTGGGCAGCACGATCATAGGTTCCGTTTAAAGGGGTTGTCGAGGCTTGGGATGAAAGTATGTAGATACTTCTGGTATGTGACAGCAGTTACGTGATTTGCATACTTCCGGTCACATACCAACTAGTCGTGCTCGTTTTCTCTGAATAGGAGTGCACTGAGAGAAGAGGAGCACGTCTGAGAGAGGAGGAGCACCTACATGACTGCGGCTCTCATCGGCAACACCGGAGAATCCTGAGAGTGCATATCGCAAGCTATTTTTTAACATAAGTGACAACAAATTCTAAACTAAAAATTAAAAAATTGGTTCGGCCGATACTTTTGTCCATGTAGTTCATCGCTCAGTAAGTTCATTATCTCAGTGTTATTTAGAGGGGAACTCCATGTTACTTCTGTAAGATTTTAGATACAAGAGCCATAGGGGCTTACACGCCCTGGCACAACCATGGGGTACAATGTGGTGCAGAGCACCCGACTGGATGCAACTCCTCAGAAAAAGAAATGGGTGTGGGGACCCCCGGCAGGGGGCCTATGATGGGTGCAGGGGGCCCCATTGGAGGCTCTTTGGACCATGAGGCCACCATTATACACACACTATGACGGTGCGTGTGCACCTGGAGCCCACACTGGAGGGGCTCGGTGTTGAGGACAAGGCCGTGTGAGGCTTTATGGTGACCCTGCCCACTCAGGGTGAGAGTTCAGCGGCCATCTGCTAGGTGTGGGTGACGTGTGGGACGCGGGGGCAGCCCGTGGTGTGCCGGGTGGGGGTAGCCCCTGCTGTGACAGCGGTAACCCCCCACAGACACGTCCTGCCTCCTCCTCCTCCACGCAGTCACTAAAAACCGAGCTGCGCACTTCTTTCAGATCAGCAGCCTGGGGCTCAGCGGGGCAGCCAATCAGCGGCCGGGACACAGATATGCAAATGAGGCGGGGGAAGATCTCACGCTCGCCGTGAGGGGTTGGAGTGGCCGCTTTATCACCATTGGGAAACTTGGCCTCATAGAGCCGCACCAGGGAGAGACCCCCTCCCTCCTCATCAGCATCGGCCCTTCCTGTGGGGGGATCGATAACTGGGATCGATCCATCGGCGATCAGCTTTGGGGAGGGGGTCCCCGCCTACAACTCCACCCCGCTCGGTCGTGTGTCGGGCGGGCTCCCGGTAAGCTCACATGTTGGTCGGGGCAGTAAGAGTTGGGTGAGGGTGGCACGGCGGGTGCTGGGCGGGGGGCAGCACTTGGGCTGAGTTCTCAGTGTGATGTCAGAGGGTGAGGGGCTCAGCCCTGGTGGCGCCCCCTGCCCTGGGCATGTGGCCTGGGAGGTGCAGGTGTGGGCACTGCCATGTGCTGGCCTCCTACCTGCCCTGTGGAGCGGTGCCCAGTGTCTGACCTCAGCCCTGGCACGCCTGACATGGAAGCAGCGAGGCCTACACCATGGTCTGGGGTACGGGGGGCATCCAGCGCCCCACCCCGCGCTCCCCGGCGCCGCTCCATGGTGCCGCCCAGTGTGGGGGCATCTCCGAGCCCCACGTCTCTGTGTCACAACTTTCCAACCTGGAGAAATGTTTTAACGCTTTGTTTCCAGGACTGGACAGAGTTTGGGTGTGCGGCTGGCTGAGCGCATGGGTGGCGGTGGTGTGTGCTGACGTTGGTGAACCAAGGCTGTCCCGTCACTCCATTACTTGGTGAAGCAGGAAAACAGACCGCTCCATGAGCTAATCCCTGTGCCAGGTGATGGTGGTTTAGTTCTAGATCTGGAAATGTGTGGCGTGGCTAAAATAGGACCATGGCTTGCTCGAAAGGTTGGAGTTAGCTATCTAGTACAAATCCCTCAGCTCCCCAGGTTCTGACGCTCTTTTCCGTTTTGCTCTGCGTCGCTCCGTCGCCGAGATATCAACGTTGTTTCTTCTACAGCGCAGCATGTGAAATCTCCACCGGTAGTGCAACCTAGAGGAGTCTTTCGTCGCTCCCTCACAACTGCTGAGACTGCTACGTCAGCTCACGGGCTGTGATTGGCAGCGTCTGGGAGGGGGTTAAATAGAGTGCACTCCCCTCAGGGAAGGCTGTAAAGAAACGCAGAGTTGGGCTTTAAGCAGAGATTTCACATGCTGCGCTACAGAAGAAACAAATGTGAATATCTCTGCAGTGGAATGACGCAGCACAAAACCGAAAAAAGTGGCAGGATCAGGAGAGCTCAGGGGATTTTTTTTTACAAGGTGTTTAACCTCTTTTATTTGGGCAAATGACAGGTCCTCTTTAAAAAGCGCCTGTCACCTTGTCAGAAGTGGTTAGTTTTTGCCCTTGACTATTACGTTTCTGTATTTTATAGGCCGCCCTAAGCTTCTTGAGATATGGGCCTTTTTATTTAGTGCTACTTTATATGGTCTTTACTCGCAGGTGTGGCTTAGTGGGTTCTCAGGCGGTTGCTCTGCATAATTATCCTGTCAGCCACACCCCTTTGGCAAAGAACATAAAAACGCACCAACGAAAATAACCCGAATCTCTGGAACTGTATTCTGGATCTTAGTCGGGGAGCAGTGGGAATAAGGTAAGGGCCAAAACTGGTCACAGGATCCCGGTGTAGGGGCCATGTCGGTGTTTTGGGACCGTTGGACAGTGTCCCTGCGGCGCCTCTTCTGCTTTGTAGACCAGCTCGTGGCGTGAAGTCCACATTACGTCACGCTGAGAATACTAATCAGACGCGGCGCCGAGGACGCTGACGAGTAGGAGGTGGTTCGCAGTGTTTGCGTGTCTCGGCGGCCTTTGGACAGGGGTCTGCAAATTGGTTGGTGCATGTCTACAGTAGGCACCTGCTGACCCAATGCTCCCTCAGCCAGCAACCATCTGCCCCGTCTTCCCATACACATGCATGCTCAGTAAGGGAGAGCATGCACATGTTGTGTATGGAGAAGGGGGTAAGCTGCTGCTAGATAACTGATTTTGCTTCTATACCCTGCAGCCGAAAGGATCGGATGGTGAAATTCCAAATGTTTGATTCTTTGATGTCGGAGGGGGGTCCGGAGGCCCATACTCATTAGTCACCATTAGTGTAACATCTATGAGTAAGATAAGGTGTAGCGGACCACCCAATATGTATGGGAACCTCCCGACTCTCTAAGGGGAGAGAAGGATCACTTACATTAAATTTCAAAACCTGATCATTTTGTTCTTCTATAGATTTCTCACTATTGAAAATTATGCATGCTCAGCCAACCTGAGCGTGCATGTATATTGGGGTCATTTAAGGCAAATAGATGTAATCCTCGTCCTAACGCCTTGAGGCAAACCCATCTGCTCTAACCCCCTCCACGTCAAGTGGTCTCCGGCAGGAGAGGAAGCCATGATGTCCCATTCCTTGGTCATCTGACCGCTGCAGCCTGTGATTGTGTGCAGCGGTTCAGTGCATCCCATAATCATAGTTTCAGCATTTTTTAAGGCAAGAATCACACACATACTGCATATAAATAATATAAAGGTGCTGCTCAGTGATTCATTGTCTGGCCCTGTCATCTTCCGGGCGATGGTGTGCGCTGTTGGCCTTGGACCAGATCACCACGCTCTCGTGAATATGTGTCGCCTACATTCAGACGTAGCGACGGCGGTGCTATCGATATGGGATATAGTGACTTCCGTGCAAGGAATTTATGAAAATATGTGTCGAGGGTTTGGAGGCATAGTCTCTGTTGGCTAGAGTTCTACTTTACGGGGCAGATTTATTCAAAATAGGCACATATTAGTAAATCAGCGGTCTGATTAGTAAATCAGCGGTCTGAGATATTGCCAGTTATCCTTCGCCGGTCCTTGGTCTTAGAAAATAAATCACAATGTGCGCTAGTTAGCATGTAAACGCAGGCAGCCTGTGCACCCATACGCCATGCCATATGCAGACCTGACTGAAGGGAAGGCCCTTTAAAAATGGACCTGTCACCAGGGACTAGAGTTCAGTATTTGCTCTTATATCTATTCCCGCTACTTTCATGAGTATTCCGGTTTTTGTTTTTTTAAAATCCGTCATGTGGTTTCAGAGATATGGGTATTTGTTTAGTGCCACTTTTTATGGACGTTTCCTAGGGGGCGTGGCTCGCAGGCTCCTCGGGGGAGTGGCTCTGCATAATTAATCCTGTGAGCCACACCCACTTGCTGACCACCATAAAAAAGAAGCACCAAATAAAAAGGTGAATATCTCTGGAACCATATGGAGGATTTGGAAAATACAAAAACTAGAGTACTCAGGGGACCGGCGGCAATAAGATAGGAAAAATGGACGCTCGATAACAGGTCCTTTTTAATGCAGTTGGGGCATAAATGCAAGACATCACCTATCCATTTTTTTACTGAAATGCGTGTACTTTGGGCTCAAAATCATTTTTGCAATGGAATTTCATAAAAAATGTTGCACTTTTTTGCATTTACAGGTTCTCTATTTTCTGTACACTTATCTTTGATGTATTCTTTGGTCATAAATCGGCTGAGAGGAGCATAGAAAAGAGCAGATAATAGAATTACAAAATTTCCCATTAGACCCTCAGAAGGAGCTCACTGACAGGTTCTCAGTAAATTCGTTCTACAGCCACCAATAGACTGTGCTATAGATGCAAAACATTTTACTGTATCCCAGTTACAAAAATGTTTTTTTAGCCAAAAATATGTGTATTTAAGTAAGAAAAAAACCTGTTTGTCAGTAGTCGTCAGTATGATCGGACATAACACCGCACCCGTAGTAGACTGGGAACCTGGAACTATAGAGGGGAATCGTCCTGCAGGCGACGGGTTACGGATTTAGCTAACAGACAGGATTAACGCTTCCTGCTTTCGGGTCTGGTGTAAAAACATGTTACCAGCTGGCGCTTCAGTTGCTGGACCCGTCCCTGAGGGACGCCGTTATTTTGAGGTTGCACATTATACCGGATGTTCGAAGCGTTCTAGCAAGGAGCGGACCACCATCGGTCCGGTCCTTGCCCGTCCCGCACTGGTGCTTGTGTAACGCAGAGGTTATCTGGGGAAAGGTGAATGTCCAGCTCTCCATCTCCTGTGGTCACGGCGTCAGGGCTGTGACCTTACTCTTATCAGCTCCACATGGACACCGGAGAGGACATTTAATCTATAACATTTTTACTAGGGGATCACTTCTTTTCTGTTGTTGTTTTTTTTTCCAGTTATTACAGCTGGAAACGGTGGATTAAATAGACCACCGGGTGATACCCTTCCCTCGGGGTCTCAGTACCTTGTCGACGCTACTAGCACTAATTGGGGATTGGTCATAATGGGTGTAAGGCCGTGGCATTGGTGTCTGGGTGGAAGTGAGGGTTGCTACCCAAGAACGTTCAACCTAAACGACTTTATTTTCCACCTTGCAACAAAACAAATCCAAAACGTTATCCTCCGGTTGGCAGCCAGAACGTCCACATCAGTCCGTTGCCCCACTGTAATTCACCTCTCCAACCTTTTCTCGGACATCGTGTGACCCTTGCCACTTGGCCATGAGCTTACTTTCTGTGGTGGGCACTTAGACTAATACCCGATCCCCTTGTTTAAAGGACCTGACCATGGCCTGTCTGTTATAAGCTCGGGCATCCATGAGATGTTCCTTTACTATAGGCGTGACCGCCGCGATCTAGTCCTCCATACTGGCCACGTGCCATATCACGCTTCTAAGGGGAGTAGGCTCTTGCCCCCACGTCTCTTCGGCTACGTCCAGTAGCCCCCTAGGATGCCTGCCGTATAATAGCTCAAAAGGTGAGACCCCCGTTGAAGTCTGCAGTACCTCGCAGATGGCAAACATTTCTTAGGGCAGTAACATGTCCCAATCCTTCCCATCTTAGGAGACCACTTTTTTAAGCATAGATTTAAGGGTTTTGTTAACTCTTTCAACTAAACCATCGGTCTGTGGATGGTACACAGACGTGTGAAACTTTAATCTGGAGCAGCTTGTACAGTTCCTTTGTCACCTTGGATATGAAAGGAGTCCCCTGATCAGTAAGGATCCCCTTAGGTAGCTCAAGGCGAGTGAACATGGCAAACAGCTCCCGGACAATAAGTTGTGCCGAGGTAGTGGATTAGCCTCCGGGTAATGGGTAGCATAGTCTACGACCACTAATGTGTTGGTGTCCACAAATTGACTTTACAGTAGACCATACCAGATCCATAGCAATCTGTTCAAAAGGTGCCTCTACAATAGGCAGAGGAACCAATGGACTTCGGAAACTTGCGGTGAGTGCGTTCAGCTGACACTCTGGGTAAGACTCACAATACCTCTACATCTCAGCATAAATCCCAGGCTAAAAGAACCGCTGCAGAATCTGCTTTTGTGTCTAGTTAACCCCTAGGTGACCACCCAGCATGTGTTTGTGGGCCATCTCGAGCACCACCCGACGTAACGACTAGGGCACTATCAGCTGTTCCACTACTTCATCCCGGATTTTGTCAACCCAATATAGCAACTCCTGGTTTACCGCCATACACGGAAGAAACGCCTCTGCCCCCGTTTGCTGAGCCACCACATTTACCTCTATCAGGGTGACTCAGGCTTGGGTCAGTGTCGGATCCTGAAGCTGAGCTGTCCCAAACGTTCCCTGGGATACTTGATGTGGTCTCCTCGACCTCTCTTGCTAACACCTCTATGGGAAACCTATCGAGTTTACAATCTTTGCCTATGAGGGTGACCCTCTTACGGCACGTAACCCCGACTCAGGATTTTCTAGTTCTGCGCCCGGACAGACCTTTACCCTGGGAGGATTAATTTTACTCTCCCACAGGGAAGAGAACAAGGGCAAGTCTATTCCTAATACAGTCCGTAAGGAAGGGTCTTCAAAACTCACACCACGGAGTGGAAAAGATAACCTCCATTGTCAGATACTCACAGAGTTCGCCATGTATACAAATTATCCCAACTTCTCCCCCCAGTGGGGTCTAACCCGGAGATCAGTGACCCATGTACGAGTGTCACTAGGCTCCTTGAGTCCAAGAGAGCCTCTGCCCAGTGTCCATTGACATGCACCTGGAACAGATAGGTTTCACCAGCTGGACTGACAGTGTCCACAGTGTAGACGGTCTGGGTATACATCGCCACCTGGCGAGTAAACCTGGAGTCCATGTGTTCAGCAGTCAGGGGGCAGTTGTCAGCCACATGTCCTGACCCTTGTCACTGACAGCACCTGGTAGCGATGGCACCGCTAGTCCACGAGACCGGTTTAGGGATAACTGATATTAGGCCACACTCACTCCGGGGTAACCCCTTATTATGAGCTCGATTCTGACTGACCCCAGCAGAGGGTCGGGTCCCTTTTCCAGACTCCTGGGCTTGCAGGGGCTAACCACCTGATCTAGGTTGGCCAAGTCCCCTTGCCTCACCCACCACTGTGTGGCAGAGTTCTCACCAACCGGTCGACTACTACCCTCAAGTTCTCAGGCAGGAGCCATTTTTTTTTCTAAATGCAATAAGTCATACGCCTGAGACCTAGTTGGTCGGTTCTCCACAAAGGACCACTGGTACACCCGTTGTGCCCAAACATACGTATTAACCCTCAGTCGAGCAAGGAGCTCACCTTTTGAATTTCCCATAGTTCTGGGCATCCTCCCGGCTGAGGTCAAAGATATCCTTCTGGGTGTCTCCCATCAGGAACGGGGCCACCACTTCAGCTCACTGGGAAATCTGCAAACTCTCTCGCTCCGCTGTGTGTTAAAACACGGTGAGGAAATCTTCCATGTTATCCTGCGGACTCATCCTCAGTGCTGACCTGACTTTGTTGCGGGCCTTGGAACGAACTGGGGTCGGTGGAGGGGGCATCTCTTGCTGGGCTGCAATCTGTTGCAGAATCAGGTTGTAGGTCTGCGGCTGCTGTTGGTGTTGCTCCTGCTGTTACCACTGCTGCTGCTTGTGCTGCTCCTGCTGTTGACGCTGTAACTGCAGCTGCTGCTTTTGGGTGAGGATCAACTGCTTTAGTAGCTCCTCCATGTTGAACATAATTGTGCAGGCTTAATCATGGACAGGCAGCATTTTCGGGGTACGCCTCAGTTCACACTGCCCGCATTCTCCGCTATGTTTAAAGCAGGGACTTTCATGTCTGTGCAACAATGAGGCGAGTGACCCCAAAAAGTTTAACTTGAATAACTTTATTTTCCAATTTACAAACAAATCCAAAACTTTATCCTCCGGTTTGCAGACGGATCTTCCGTATCAGTGCGTTGTCAAGGACGAATGCACCACCGTATGATCTGACACACCCAAACCAAACCTTAACTGGAAGTGTAAATGTGAATCGGGGACATGAGCCACTCCCAAGACCCGGAGTGGAGTGAGAGATCCGCCCCACTACCATTCTACAGATCTCTCCAAAAATAAAAGCCCATGTCAGGCTTTCTTAAATCTGACTTGGTAAAATAGTTTGACCAAGTCCACACTTTCTTTTGGGCCACTCCCAAGACCCGGAGTGGAGGGAGAGATCCGCCCAACTATCATTCTACAGATCTCCCCAAAAATAAAAGCCCATGTCAGGTTTTCTTAAATCTGACTTGATGAAATAGTTTGACCTAGCCTGAAGAAGGTCACTATGTGGACCAACAGGAGAACAGCTACACACGTTACAGGACATTACATTCTCAATCCAATATGGAGTTGGTCCCCACTCTCCCGGCTCCTCTGGGAAGGTTTCTACAAGATTTTGGGTAAGTTCACACTGGACGTTTTGTTTCAGTTTTTTTCAGTTTTTTTCAGTTGCAAAACCTGATCTCTTGGCAGGAAAGAAGCTGCAGAAAAAAACATGTTTTCTTTGGTTTTTTTGCTGCTTTTTTGTGCATTTTTGCTGCGGTTTTGACATGCTAGATTTGCCTCTTGTGCAAGTTTAGTGTTGAAAAAAAAAAGAATCAGGTTTTGGCACAAAAATCCAGCAAAACCTGCGTTTTTGGTGCGTTTTTGTCTGCATTTTTTCACCACCCATTCATTTCAGTGGGTGAAAAACGCTGAAAAAACCCCACCAAAAACGCTGCCAAAAGTGACTTGCTCCATTGTGCAGAAAACCAAGCGACGCACATAATCCTGATGACAAAAAAAACCCATTGTGTGTGCATGAGATTTCTGAAATGTCCTAGGCTTTGCTGGTATTGTAAAACGCAGCTAAAATTTGCATAAAAAAGCATAAAAAAAACACTGCAAAAAAGCCTAGTGTGAACTTCGCCTTTGGGTGTGTCTGTATGAGTTTTTGCTCACTCACCCAGAAGAGTATTTGTGAAGTCAGACATTCATCCACTCAATGACGACTTTTATTCCCCATTGACTTGCATTGGGGTCGGGTTTCGGGCGAAACTCCAACTTTTTTTGCCTTAGTCGGACCAGTTTCATCCGACTCAAATTTTGTTTCATGAAACCCGATCCGACCAAAGTCGCTCAACTCTAGTCGTAACCACTGGTTTTTGGAGAACGTTACTTGGCTCCTCTCGCCCTCGTCGCTCCTCGCTGGGCCATGTCGGCTGAGCCTACGGGTAACTTTCCCGGCACAATGCTGTGTTCAGTGGTAAAGACAGAATTAAAAAGGGTTTTTCTGCTTTCAGAAAAGTCGTCTCTTTTAAAAACAAACCATCCTTCTCCCCAGGTCCGACGCGGCGTCTCCACCGCTGCGCCTGGTGTCTGTTGTTGTCTGCAGCGCTGACGTCCTGTCGACAGCGCCAATAACTGAGCTCAGCCAGCGCCACCGAGCTCACTGATTAGCTGCAGTGCTGTCGATGTGACAGCAGCGCCTCAGATAAGAACAGACATTGGTGGCAGCGGTAGAGACTCAACATTGGACCCAAGGAGGGTGAGTAAAGCGTTAACTGCAGCCTGGGGAGATGTGTTTTCTGAAAGAAGAAACCCCCCTTGGTTGTCCAACATTTGGGACGCCCACTGATCTTGAGAATTAGCACCTCGTCCCTTTCTTGTTTTTTTTCCTTCAAGCGGAGGTGCCCCAACCGTGCAGGGAAATCCCGCCAGCCATAAATGCCCCTGTGAAGCGGGAGCAACAGTGCGGCCCCTTCAATCTCAGGATTGTGGGGTCAGATGGCACTTATTTAGCGATAGCATATCCTAGTGAGACGGGAATACGGTACCCCTTTATGAACACAGCGCGTAGATCAAGTCTATCAGGAGATGATTTGGGGCATTGGGAAGGCCAGGTTGGGTAATTGGGTGGCTCAGTGGGTAGCACAGTTGCTTTGCAGCACTGTGCCCCTGGGTTTAACCAACCAAGGACAACATCTGCCTAGAGTTCATATGTTTTTGGGTGGTTTCCTGGGCTTCTTCCAAGTAGTCTGGTGTCCTCAGCAGATTGTTCGCTGGCATTCTGTGAAATCGGTGGTTGTGTCTGGGATCCGATTGTGAGCCCCATTGGGCATCGGCAGAGGTGGATACAGGAATTAATAATAGCAAAAAGGCTGCGTTTATCAGAAAGGCTGGGAATCAGCAGCTTGGATATGTTCTCAGACACTGCAGAAATTACTTTTTTTTACTTTTTATCCATGAGGACACACTGAGTGGCATATTGTGGTTTACAAAGTCCTTAAAGTGTATGATGGTTCTTAACGAGGCCCTGTCACCTGGTCAGAAGTCCATTGTTTATTATTGAGCTTATTCCTGCTGCTCTCCTGAGCATTTCAGTTTTTTCTTTTTTTAAATCCTTTATACGGTCCCATAGATAAGGGCATTTTTATTTAGTGATTTTTTTTCTTAGGAGGTGGGGCTCACGGGATCCTCGGGGGTGTGTCATAGACTCATAGAATGGTAGAGTTGGAAGGGACCTCCTGGGTCATCTGGTCCAACCCCCTGCTCAAAGCAGGATTCACTAAATCATCCCAGACAGATGTCTGTCCAGCCTCTGTTTGAAGGCTTCCATTGAAGGAGAACTCACCACCTCTCGTGGCAGCCTGTTCCACTCATTTATCACACAGTGATAAAAAAAATTTCTGATATCTAATCTGCGTCTCCTCCCATTCAGTTTCATCCCATTGCTTCTAGTCTTTCCTTGTGCAAATGAGAATAAAGATGATCCTTCTACAATGTGGCAGCCCTTGAGATATTTGCCGACAGTGTCTGTTTAATAACTCTGTGAGCACCGCTCCCGTGTAAACACCCTAAAAATTAGCACTAAACATAAAGAGCCATATCTCTGGTGCCATATGGCGGATTTTAAAAAGGAAAACAGCGGAATACTCAGGGGAATAACCAAAGGGCAAAACTGGTTACATATGACCTGTTGACAAATCTTTACATCTAGGATACTAGGAAATTGCCTTTACTCCTATTAAAGTAATTCTAAATTGTATTTTTTTCCTTGCACAGCGTCCAGTCAGATCCTTGGTTTTACGTTTTCTTCACCGGAAAGTCTTAGCTGCATTAGAGTTGCTGGTAATACCAAGAGCGCTGTAGCCATGTCTTATCCTCCTCCTCCCCCATCCGGAGTCAGTCGCAGACTCGATGCCTCCTCCTCCCTCCTCGCTGAGTCTGTAGCAGACACCCCGAGCTTCCTCCTAGCTGGCAGATAGTAAATGCCTCATGTAGCTCCGTTTTCTGTCTCTGGATCAGTGTCACACACTGTTTGCTTCTTCCTTGCTGTGTTAATCAGCATTAAGCTCTGTCTGCGCTCCATATGTTTTCTCCCGTAAAGGGCACCTGCCAAAAAACACATGAGCCTCAGACCTGGTGCACCAGGCACCGCATGCAGGAGGCATCATGGTAATGGGTGTGCTGCAATGAGGCCTCATGCACATGATGCTTGGTGCACCAGGCCTGAGGATCATGCGTTTCTTTGCAGGTGGTCGGTCAAAAAGGACTCCATGCACTGTGACACATGGCACGACAAGGACTCCGTGCACTGTGACGCATGGCACGACAAGGACTCCGTGCACTGTGAAGCATGGCACGACAAGGACTCCGTGCACTGTGACGCATGGCACGACAAGGACTCCGTGCACTGTGACGCATGGCACGACAAGGACTCCGTGCACTGTGACGCATGGCACGACAAGGACTCCGTGTACTGTGACGCATGGCACGACAAGGACTCCGTGCACTGTGATGCATGGCATGACAAAGACTCCGTGCACTGTGATGCATGGCACGACAAGGACTCCATGCACTGTGACACATGGCACAACAAGGACTCCGTGCACTGTGACGCATGGCACGACAAGGACTCCGTGCACTGTGATGCATGGCATGACAAGGACTCCATGCACTGTGACACATGGCACGACAAGGACTCCATGCACTGTGATGCATGGCATGACAAGGACTCCATGCACTGTGATGCATGGCATGACAAGGACTCCGTGTACTGTGACGCATGGCATGACAAGGACTCCGTGCACTGTGATGCATGGCACGACAAGGACTCCGTGCACTGTGACGCATGGCACGACAAGGACTCCGTGCACTGTGACCCATGGCACGAAAAAGACTCCGTGCACTGTGATGCATGGCACGACAAGGACTCCGTGCACTGTGACACATGGCACAACAAGGACTCCGTGCACTGTGATGCATGGCACGACAAGGACTCCGTGCACTGTGACACATGGCACGACAAGGACTCCGTGCACTGTGACACATGGCACGACAAGGACTCCATGCACTGTGACGCATGGCACGACAAGGACTCCGTGCACTGTGATGCATGGCATGACAAAGACTCCGTGCACTGTGATGCATGGCACGACAAGGACTCCATGCACTGTGACACATGGCACAACAAGGACTCCGTGCACTGTGATGCATGGCACGACAAGGACTCCGTGCACTGTGATGCATGGCACGACAAGGACTCCATGCACTGTGACACATGGCACGACAAGGACTCCATGCACTGTGATGCATGGCACGACAAGGACTCCGTGCACTGTGATGCATGGCATGACAAAGACTCCGTGCACTGTGATGCATGGCACGACAAGGACTCCGTGCACTGTGATGCATGGCACGACAAGGACTCCGTACACTGTGACGCATGGCACGACAAGGACTCCGTGCACTGTGATGCATGGCACGACAAGGACTCCGTGCACTGTGATGCATGGCACGACAAGGACTCCGTGCACTGTGATGCATGGCATGACAAGGACTCCGTACACTGTGACGCATGGCACGACAAGGACTCCGTGCACTGTGACCCATGGCACGACAAGGACTCCGTGCACTGTGACACATGGCACGACAAGGACTCCGTGCACTGTGACGCATGGCACGACAAGGACTCCGTGCGCTGTGATGCATGGCATGACAAGGACTCCGTGCACTGTGATGCATGGCACGACAAGGACTCCGTGCACTGTGATGCATGGCATGACAAAGACTCCGTGCACTGTGATGCATGGCACGACAAGGACTCCGTGCACTGTGACACATGGCACGACAAGGACTCCGTGCACTGTGATGCATGGCACGACAAGGACTCCGTGCACTGTGATGCATGGCACGACAAGGACTCCGTGCACTGTGACGCATGGCACGACAAGGACTCCATGCACTGTGACACATGGCACGACAAGGACTCCGTGCACTGTGACGCATGGCACGACAAGGACTCCGTGCACTGTGACACATGGCACGACAAGGACTCCGTGCACTGTGATGCATGGCACGACAAGGACTCCGTGCACTGTGATGCATGGCACGACAAGGACTCCGTTCACTGTGACGCATGGCACGACAAGGACTCCATGCACTGTGACACATAGCACGACAAGGACTCCGTGAACTGTGACGCATGGCACGACAAGGACTCCATGCACTGTGACGTATGGCACGACAACTCCGTGCACTGTGACGCATGGCACGACAAGGACTCCGTGCACTGTGACGCATGGCACGACAAGGACTCCGTGCACTGTGATGCATGGCACGACAAGGACTCCGTGCACTGTGATGCATGGCACGACAAGGACTCCGTGCACTGTGACGCATGGCACGACAAGGACTCCGTGCACTGTGATGCATGGCATGACAAGGACTCTGTGTACTGTGACGCATGGCACGACAAGGACTCCGTGCACTGTGATGCATGGCACCACAAAGACTCCGTGCACTGTGATGCATGGCACGACAAGGACTCTGTGCACTGTGATGCATGGCATGACAAGGACTCCGTGCACTGTGACGCATGGCACGACAAGGACTCCGTGCACTGTGATGCATGGCAGCACAAAGACTCCGTGCACTGTGATGCATGGCATGACAAGGACTCCGTGCACTGTGACGCATGGCACGACAAGGACTCCGTGCACTGTGATGCATGGCACCACAAAGACTCCGTGCACTGTGATGCATGGCACGACAAGGACTCTGTGCACTGTGACACATGGCACGACAAGGACTCTGCACTGTGATGCATGGCACGACAAGGACTCTGTGTACTGTGACGTATGGCACCACAATGACTCCGTGCACTGTGACACATGGCACCACAAGGACTCTGTGCACTGTGACACATGGCACCACAAAGACTCCGCACTGTGACGCATGGCATGACAAGGACTCCGTGCACTGTGATGCATGGCACCACAAAGACTCCGTGCCCTATGACACATGGCATGACAAGGACTCCGTGCACTGTGATGCATGGCACGACAAGGACTCTGTGCACTGTGACACATGGCACGACAAGGACTCTGCACTGTGATGCATGGCATGACAAGGACTCTGTGTACTGTGACGTATGGCACCACAATGACTCCGTGCACTGTGACACATGGCACCACAAGGACTCTGTGCACTGTGACACATGGCACCACAAAGACTCCGCACTGTGACGCATGGCATGACAAGGACTCCGTGCACTGTGATGCATGGCACCACAAAGACTCCGTGCCCTATGACACATGGCACGACAAGGACTCCGTGCACTGTGATGCATGGCACCACAAAGACTCCGTGCCCTATGACACATGGCACGACAAGGACTCCGTGGTCTCGTGATCGATTATGTCAGGAGACCGGCGGGGGACACAGCTGTGAGTGGAGGAGCGGCACTGATCGGGGGGTAAGTATTGTATATTTTTAGCTTGTGCATCACTTTGGCGCCACTATTAAAGAGCTGTCACATAGTGGACTACCCAATGCTTCATAGCACATGCAATTCTCAGTGCTGCTTCCTGCAGTGATTTGTACAATCCAGTTGGACAGATGTGGAGCAATCGTAGCGGGATTTTATGCCCCGTGCCTTTTTGTGGTTTTGCAATCGATGCCCAGTTCTTGTGATGCTCATAGATTTGGTCCTTCAGCTCTTGGTTCGGGATGTCCCCCGTGCTGGATCTGGTTCCCCCTCTCTCCTTACCAGCGGCAGGAATAGACAAGGGCTCCTTTCTGCAGACCAGCTGCAGTTTGTGTGCTCCGTACTCCACCCATGCTCTCCTGCTGTAATGGACAAGGAGGCGCTTACTAGTGAGGGGGCGACATGGCCGGTGGATGGAAATCTAACAATCTAGCCATCCCGGCTTTCTTATTATCTTCAAATATGTAATAAAATAAAACCTGTAATTCTCTTGCATTTTTTGGCTATTTTTTACCAAACATGATTTAAAAAAAAATGAAAAAAATACATGAAAAGTGTTCCATATTTTCGTGCTGACCCATAGCCAATGTCTGGCCGCTGCATTTTGTTCCACCAGTAAAAAACACATGAAAAACACTCCATTTTCTATATTTCCAGCAGATTTTACTTGTGTTATCCACAACCTGACAATGGAGGGTTACAGGGATTTTCTACATTCCAACACTTGTAGCTTTTGTTATTTTTCTGGAAGAAAGAGGGATTGTGTTTTTTCTTAACAGGCCGAGGTTCTAGTTTTTGATGGAATTGTTTTGGTGTAGCTTTCACTCGGGACTGACCCCACCAGCAATAAAGAAAGATATGACTGAGCATATCGGCCCTGATTCATCACAGCCATCGCCTAAATCACTTTGAAAAGTCACAAAATTATTGTTCAGCTTTTGTCTTTTTCATGCTAGGATCATGGCAGATCAGTGCTTACTGATGGGCTGCAGTGCTCACATGGCAGGTCAGTGCTTACTGATGGGCTGCAGTGCTCACATGGCAGGTCAGTGCTTACTGATGGGCTGCAGTGCTCACATGGCAGGTCAGTGCTTACTGATGGGCTGCAGTGCTCACATGGCAGGTCAGTGCTTACTGATGGGCTGCAGTGCTCACATGGCAGGTCAGTGCTTACTGATGGGCTGCAGTGCTCACATGGCAGGTCAGTGCTTACTGATGGGCTGCAGTGCTCACATGGCAGATCAGTGCTTACTGATGGGCTGCAGTGCTCACATGGCAGATCAGTGCTTACTGATGGGCTGCAGTGCTCACATGACAGGTCAGTGCTTACTGATGGGCTGCAGTGCTCACATGACAGATCAGTGCTTACTGATGGGCTGCAGTGCCCACATGGCAGATCAGTGCTTACTGATGGGCTGCAGTGCTCACATGACAGATCAGTGCTTACTGATGGGCTGCAGTGCTCACATGACAGATCAGTGCTTACTGATGGGCTGCAGTGCCCACATGGCAGATCAGTGCTTACTGATGGGCTGCAGTGCTCACATGGCAGGTCAGTGCTTACTGATGGGCTGCAGTGCTCACATGGCAGATCAGTGCTTACTGATGGGCTGCAGTGTCCACATGACAGATCAGTGCTTACTGATGGGCTGCAGTGCTCACATGGCAGATCAGTGCTTACTGATGGGCTGCAGTGCTCACATGGCAGGTCAGTGCTTACTGATGGGCTGCAGTGCCCACATGGCAGGTCAGTGCTTACTGATGGGCTGCAGTGCTCACATGGCAGATCAGTGCTTACTGATGGGCTGCAGTGTCCACATGACAGATCAGTGCTTACTGATGGTCTGCAGTGCTCACATAACAGATCAGTGCTTACTGATGGGCTGCAGTGCTCACATGGCAGATCAGTGCTTACTGATGGGCTGCAGTGCTCACATGACAGATCAGTGCTTACTGATGGGCTGCAGTGCTCACATAACAGATCAGTGCTTACTGATGGGCTGCAGTGTCCACATGGCAGATCAGTGCTTACTGATGGGCTGCAGTGCTCACATGACAGATCAGTGCTTACTGATGGGCTGCAGTGCCCACATGGCAGATCAGTGCTTGCTGATGGGCTGCAGTGCCCACATGGCAGATCAGTGCTTACTGATGGACTGCAGTGCTCACTTGGCAGATCAGTGCTTACTGATGGGCTGCAGTGCCCACATGGCAGATCAGTGCTTGCTGATGGGCTGCAGTGCCCACATGGCAGATCAGTGCTTGCTGATGGGCTGCAGTGCCTACATGGTAGATCAGTGCTTACTGATGGACTACAGTGCCCACATGGTAGATCAGTGCTTGCTGATGGGCTTCAGTGCTCACATGGTAGATCAGTGCTTACTGATGGGCTGCAGTGCCCACATGGCAGATCAGTGCTTGCTGATGGGCTGCAGTGCTCACATGACAGATCAGTGATTACTGATGGGCTGCAGTGCTCACATGACAGATCAGTGATTACTGATGGGCTGCAGTGTTCACATGGCATATCAGTGCTTACTGATGGGCTGTAGTGCCCACATGGCAGATCAGTGCTTGCTGATGGGCTGCAGTGCTCACATGACAGATCAGTGCTTACTGATGGGCTGCAGTGCCCACATGGCAGATCAGTGCTTGCTGATGGGCTGCAGTGCTCACATGGTAGATCAGTGCTTACTGATGGGCTGCAGTGCCCACATGGCAGATCAGTGCTTACTGATGGGCTGTAGTGCCCACATGGCAGATCAGTGCTTGCTGATGGGCTGCAGTCCTCACATGACAGATCAGTGCTTACTGATGGGCTGCAGTGCCCACATGGTAGATCAGTGCTTACTGATGGGCTGCAGTGCTCACATGGCAGATCAGTGCTTACTGATGGGCTGCAGTGCCCACATGGTAGATCAGTGCTTACTGATGGGCTGCAGTGCCCACATGGCAGATCAGTGCTTGCTGATGGGCTGCAGTGCCCATATGGCAGATCAGTGCTTGCTGATGGGCTGCAGTGCTCACATGACAGACAGATCAGTGCTTACTGATGGGCTGCAGTGCCCACATGGCAGATCAGTGCTTGCTGATGGGCTGCAGTGCTCACTTGGCAGATCAGTGCTTACTGATGGGCTGCAGTGCCCATATGGCAGATCAGTGCTTGCTGATGGGCTGCAGTGCTCACATGGCAGGTCAGTGCTTACTGATGGGCTGCAGTGCTCACTTGGCAGATCAGTGCTTACTGATGGGCTGCAGTGCCCACATGGCAGATCAGTGCTTGCTGATGGGCTGCAGTGCCCATATGGCAGATCAGTGCTTGCTGATGGGTTGCACTGCTCACATGGCAGATCAGTGCTTACTGATGGGCTGCAGTGCCCACATGGTAGATCAGTGCTTACTGATGGGCTGCAGTGCCCACATGGCAGATCAGTGCTTGCTGATGGGCTGCAGTGCCCATATGGCAGATCAGTGCTTGCTGATGGGCTGCAGTGCTCACATGGCAGGTCAGTGCTTACTGATGGGCTGCAGTGCTCACTTGGCAGATCAGTGCTTACTGATGGGCTGCAGTGCCCATATGGCAGATCAGTGCTTACTGATGGGCTGCAGTGCTCACATGGCAGATCAGTGCTTACTGATGGGCTGCAGTGCCCACATGGTAGATCAGTGCTTACTGATGGGCTGCAGTGCCCACATGGCAGATCAGTGCTTGCTGATGGGCTGCAGTGCCCATATGGCAGATCAGTGCTTGCTGATGGGCTGCACTGCTCACATGGCAGATCAGTGCTTACTGATGGGCTGCAGTGCTCACTTGGCAGATCAGTGCTTACTGATGGGCTGCAGTGCCCATATGGCAGATCAGTGCTTACTGATGGGGTGCAGTGCCCATATGGCAGATCAGTGCTTGCTGATGGGCTGCAGTGCTCACATGGCAGATCAGTGCTTACTGATGGGCTGCAGTGCCCACATGGCAGATCAGTGCTTACTGATGGGCTGCAGTGCTCACATGGCAGATCAGTGCTTGCTGATGGGCTGCAGTGCTTACATGGCAGATCAGTAATTGCCGATGGGCCGCAGTGCTCACATCGCAGATCAGTGCTTGCTGATGGGCTGCAGTGCTCACTTCCTTCAAGCGCTGCAGCCCATCAGTGCCCACTCATGGGCTGCAGCGCTTACGTGGCATAACAGTGTTTTGCGCGCGCCGGGAAAGGTAGCGCCAACATCGCTTAGGATAACGTTATCTAATGCCATATGTGGGACTAGAGCATGTAAGATTGGGTTGTCCCAATGTACTGTGTATAATGGATCAAAACATAATTTTAAGCCAATTTTAATAAAATATTGTAAAATCATAATGGGGGCACATATATGAGCCATGTTTGGGCTTTCTATGGCCTCCTGGTTGGGCTTTACATGCTGCAGGCTCCTGTACAGATGAATGAATGGCCACACCCTGTATCTCCGTGCATGCCCCCATTACACAGGGCAGGCCGTATAGTTGGCCGGCACGATGAGCGCCCGGAGACTTGCCGTGCTGCACTGTGTCTCCTGCTCTGCTGTTTGATCCGCATTGATTATAAGATCTAGAACGTTTTGGTGTTTCTTACTGTCGGCTGTATTCCCGAGACCTAGAATGCAAACACAGCCGAGCTAATCCATACGTCTGCGTCTGCGGTGAATGCTGATGAGCTTAGGTTTGTACTGGAGCAGGCATGTGTGATAACCAGCTGTTCCCTGATGCTGTATACCCAGCTCCGTTGATTGTTACAAATTGCTGATTTCAAAAGGAGCTGATCTGTAGTTCCCGGGCTTCCAGAGCGTCTAACAGCTAAATTATGGAGGTGCCAGGTGTCGGCCTCCACTGATTTGATACTTATAACCTATCATTGTTATTATGAGCCTCTTCAGCCCCTTTAAAATCAACTCAAAACCTGTTCATCAGGAGCTTCATGGCATGGGTTTCCATTACTTAACATCATAAAAGCCTTACATCACCAAGCACAATGCCACTTGTCAGATGGAGTGGTGTAACGCTGCCACGACTGGAGCAGTGGACGTGTGTTCTGTGAAGTGACGGCTCCTACTTCTCTATCTGACAGTCAGATGGATGAATCTAGGTTTGGCGAATGTCAGAAAAACTGGCAGCCTAACAATAATATGGGTCTGTTTTACAAGGCTTGGTCTGGTCCCTTTAAACAGGTTCTCCACTACTTTTTCTTTGACCTATACTTAGGATAGGTCATCAGTGTGTGATTGGTTGGGGTCCGATACCCGGCACCCCTGCTGATCAGCTGTTCTCAGCCGCGGTGGCCTCCAGCCTGAACTTCTCAATTCTGGAGCTGTTCCCTCATCAAAGCAGCTCCACAATCGAGCAGTTCCGGCCACCGCGGCTGAGAGCAGCTGATCAGCGGGGGTCCCGGGTGTCAGACCCTGACCAATCAGACGTTGATGACCTGTCAAGTATAGATCAATGAAAAAGTAGTGGGCCACCTCTTTAAAAGGACCAGACCAAGCCTTCTAAAGCAGACCCATATTATTGTTAGAGAAGTGTGAGCCAGTGTTGGTGACTTTATACCACTCCATCTGACACGTGGCATTGTGCTTGGTGATGTAAGG
This sequence comes from Dendrobates tinctorius, assembly GCF_039654945.1. Lineage (NCBI taxonomy): Eukaryota > Metazoa > Chordata > Amphibia > Anura > Dendrobatidae > Dendrobates > Dendrobates tinctorius. The sequence goes on from NW_027361715.1 coordinate 10,313,790, forward strand.
CTTGCATGCTGTTAAAAAATGGAAACCCATGCCATGAAGCTCCCGACGCACAGGTTTTGAATTGATGTTAAACAGGCTGTCCGGGCTCCTAATAACAAAGATGGTTATCCGTATCAAATCAATAATGTTATTTGGGGTCGGGCACATGTCCGATTTTTCTTTTTCTTATCGGACCACTGGAAGCCCCCTGCTTCTTCTCCATGTTCCCTATGCTCTCCTGCGTACAGCTGGTATTACATGTACGCACACTGTCTGCCACCTTATCATAGCAGCCAATCACAGTGCAGCTCACATTTCACTAAGGGTGTTTTGAAAATGAAAGCTGAGCTCTGATTGGTTGCTAATGGCAACAGAAACAGACCCTCGTCCAGATAATGGCCCAGCTGTCTGCTGTTTACTGGCAGGGGGCGGCCATTATTATTAATATGGACAGAAATGTCCATGCTTTTAATGAGAAATGCCATCAGTGGTTTAGTGATTGGTAGTTCTGTGCTTGCTCTGAGGTGGACGCAGGCAGAGGAGGGCCCTGCTGTCAGAACTGTGAACGGGCCCCTTGTTTGTCATAATGTGTCTGTGACGGGGGGAGAAGTGGCCCTCTCGGGCCCCTGGGCAACTGCACAGGTCTGATGTAATATTCATAGACCTAGCAATGACTGCTTAATGAGGATGGTAGGGATATACCGTAATCTGCAGCTGCTTTCTTAAAAGAAACCTCTGGTTTAAGTAGGGAGAGGATGGGTGTAACGAATAGTGAGGAGCGATCGTGCTCGGATAACGTCTTGTCCGACCATGCTCGGGTGTTATCAGAGTATCATGGGCGTGCTCGTATATTATGTTCTAGTCCATGCTGCTGCATGATGTGCGGCCGATAGACAGCCTGAACACATGCGGGGATTGCCTGTTTGTTCAGGTTGTCGAACAGCCACAAATCATGCAGCAGCTGCTGGGACTAGAACATAATATACGAGCACGCCCAAGATACTCGGATAACACCCGAGCATGGTCGGGCAAGACGTTATTGGAGCACGCTCGCTCATCACTAATAACAGATTGGTAAAGTCGACTGAGCGCTCATGTGTTCTCTGTGAGAAAGCCTCTGTCAGACATGTATGGCGGCAGCTTATCTCTGGGACATCAGAAATCGGACTGGCCTGTTTGTTAAGATCCTATCCCAAATTCCTCCAATTGGAAACGTAGTATAGTTTTTCTGATTCACTATGCCTCTTTCCTCATGTGCAGGCATTGCAGGACCTTAGGTATCCATGGTTACGACCACTGATATAGTGACACTTAGTTTCTACTGGTCGTAACCGTGGATACCTAAAGTCTTGCAATGTCTGCACATGAGGAAAGAGACATAGCGAATCAGAAGAACTGTACTAGCAGTCTGTGAAAAGTGGACAACACTCGTGCTGTCAGATATTTATAAATTCTATATATATAGAATTTTTTTTTTCAGGGACCCATAGACTTGCATTGTAAATTTTTGATCCAACACTCAGATCAATACCGGACATGTCTGTGATTTAGTGCCGTCCACAAAAAAAAATCACACGTGAAAAGCTCCGTAGACTATGCTAGGTATTTATGTGAAAAGCGGACACCTGAATGAGCCTTTAGTGTCGACCAAACCTGTCGATAACGGTAGATTCAGCCAACGTTACTTTGTCATTTGCACAGTTGACCCATTTTATTTGATGATTGCCACGTGTTGCTTCATTGGTGGCTCTAAAGAGAACTTTCTACTAGTGTTTTGGTGGCGCTGATAAGGGTTCGTGCACTTTTTGGCCGATATGTTGTAAGTGTGCCACATGGACTTCATGGGCCAGTGTAAGTCAATGGGCAGTTCACGTGGACCGTCCGATCAATCGTATTTTCCAAGGTCAGACTTGTCAGTTAACGACAAATGGGTGCATTTAAAAAACGAATGCCATTCGGTCTTCTTGAAACTGTACGTATGTCAAAAATCGGACATACGGACGCCATAATTTTTCTGGCTGGAAAAAAAGAACAGCTTTTGTTACACTTGCCTGAACCCAGACTAAAACTTTTTTTTTCTAGCATTTTTCGAGTTTCAAGTTCAAAATAATGATGCCTACAGGAAAAATGGGGGAAACAGCGTCATGTTAAAAAGCCTGCTCCGATAATATCTTTAAAAAGAAATAAAATACAAATTCATTGAAAAGCTGAAAAAATGTGAACCGCTTGTGTGAAAAACTATACTTTAGGCCGGTTTCACATTTCCTGATATTTCCGGTAGCGGAGATGCCAGTGTCCATGGGTGTAATACTTGTAGCACATGTGTTGAGCCGTGCGCGTGCCACATCAGTACCAAAATCACCGGCGCCTGAGAAACAGCGGTACAAGTGCTGGTCCCCAGCGCCGGGTGCTGAAGATGGCCCTCATCATTCTCCCCTGCTCTGCCGGCGATCAGTGCGAGCAGGGGAGAATGATGAGAGTTACATTCAACTGATTACAGAGACAGCAGGTGATGGCTGATGGGACTATTACTCCCATCAGCCTACACCTGCTTCCGATATTAAGGCCTCTTTCCCATGTCCCTGTTTCTGGTACGTGTGGTGATAGTTTTCACACGTACTGGAGATACTTATACAGGTAGACATATTAGAAATGTAACAAAACACACTTTTCCATTTTTATTTTTAAAAATAAGCACAGTTATACTCACCTAGTGCCTAATTCCACTGAATCCTTCGTCTCCTGTAATAAAACAAAAATTAAAAGCAACAATATCCCTCACCTGTCCGTCGTTTTGTCTACATTCATGGCCAAAAGTTTTGAGAATGACACAAATATTATATTTTCACATGATCTGCTGGCCTCTGGTTTTTATGTGTGTTTGTCAGATGTTTTTATCATATACAGAAATATAATTGCAATCATATTCTGAGTAGCAAAAGGTTATATTGACAGTTATAATGAGTTAATGCAGCAAGTCAATATTTGCAGTGTTGACCCTTCTTCAGGACCTCAGCAATTCTCCCTGGCATGCTCTCAATCAACTTCTGGATCAAATCCTGACAGATAGCAGTCCATTCTTGCAAAATCAATGCTTTTATTGTCTGAATTTGAAGGTTTTTGTTTGTCCACCCGTCTCTTGATGATTGACCACAAGTTCTCAATGGGATTAAGATCTGGGGAGTTTCCAGGCCATGGTCCCAAAATCTCTATGTTTTGTTCCCTGAGCCATTTAGTTATCACCTTTGCTTTATGGCAAGGTGCTCCATCATGTTGAAAAAGGCATTGTTGATCGCCAAACTGCTCTTGGACGGTTGGGAGAAGTTGCTCTTGGAGGACATTCTGGTACCATTCTTTATTCATGGCTGTGTTTTTAGGCAAGACTGATAGAGAGCCCATTCCCTTGGCTGAGAAGCAACCCCACACATGAAGGGTTTCAGGATGCTTGACAGTTGGCATGAGACAAGACTGGTGGTAGCTCTCACCTGGTCTTCTCCGAATAAGCCGTTTTCCAGATGTCCCAAACAATCGAAAAGGGGATTCATCAGAGAAAATGACTACCCCAGTCCTCAGCAGTCCACTCCCTGTACCTCTTGCAGAATATCAGTCTGTCCATGATGTTTTTTCTGGAGAGAAGTGGCTTCTTTGCTGCCCTCCTTGAGACCAGGCCTTGCTCCAAGAGTCTCCGCCTCACAGTGCGTGCAGATGCACTCACACCTGCCTGCTGCCATTCCTGAGCAAGCTCTGCACTGCTGGTAGCCCGATCCCGCAGCTGAAACACTTTTAAGAGTCGTCCTGGCGCTTGCTGGTCTTTCTTGGGCGCCCTGGAGCCTTTTTGGCAACAAGGGAACCTCTCTCCTTGAAGTTCGTGATGATGCGATAGATTGTTGACTGAGGTGCAATCTTTCTAGCTGCGATACTCTTCCCTGTTAGGCCATTTTTGTGCAGTGCAATGATGACTGCACGTGTTTCTTTACAGATAACCATGGTTAACAGAAGAGAAACAATGATGCCAAGCACCAGCCTCCTTTTAAGGTGTCCAGTGGTGTCATTCTTACTTAATCATGACAGATTGATCTCCAGCCCTGTCCTCATCAACACCCACACCTGTGTTAATGGAGCAATAACTGAAACGATGTTAGCTGGTCCTTTTAAGGCAGGGCTGCAATGATGTTGAAATGTGTTTTAGGGGATAAAGTTAATTTTCTAGGCAAATATTGACTTTGCAAGTAATTGCTGTTAAGCTGATCACTCTTTATAACATTCTGGATTATATGCAAATTGCCATTAGAAAAAATGAAGCAGTAGACTTTGTAAAAATTAATATTTGTGTCATTCTCAAAACTTTTGGCCATGACTGTACACAGTATTCCATGTTTGGGGATAAATAGTTTTCAACCTTGATGGTGCCAAGATGCGACCGTGCAGGCTGAGAACCACTGGTGAATGAGCTGCTGAGAGCACAGCGTCAGTGACCGGCAGTGACGTTATCGAGGTTACAGCCGGTCACTGAGGCTGCGTTCCCAGCCGGGCTGAACTACGATGACCTCAGCACCGTGGGAAAAAGTCAGTGATGAGGTCACCACAGTTTAAGCTCAGTGACTTCACCGCAGATCGCGGTGAGAAATGTGGACTGCTTCTCAGTCGCTGGTGCATGTCACACGGATGACATCCCAGTGTGTCATCTGTGTGCGCATGTGCGGGATGTTTGGCGGCCCGTGTTGCTGGTAAAAAACGGGCATGTCATCGTGTTTTTCCCACTGACGCACGGTTCGTGGAGACATGCTGACATGTGCACAGAGTCATTCACTTGAAGGTGTCTGCCTGTGTAAGTGTCTCCGCTACGTATGAAAACTGTCACCACACGTACCGGACATGGCCGTGTGAAAGAGGCCTTACTATAAGGTTCACATCTGCAGTTGATCAGAACTACCAGCTAATACCCTGTAGGGCTCGACGGACCTTATCCTCTTTATAGGGGTCTGTTGGTCTCCATCATGGTGTTTGGCATGTTATTAATATCATCAGTTATGGAGCCTCCAACGCAGATGCGGACTTGGCGAACTGTGCTCAACCACTCATCGTTTCTTTTCTACGTATGTCTCCGTAGTGCCCAGTCATGCCATTTTTTATCTTTCTTGAACACTTGTCATGTTCTCCTGCAGCTGATCTGCAAACATAGACAGATAACTCCTACATGAAAGGGTTCCAACCATTCCATAAATGATGTGGAGCAGGATATAGATGTACACATATAATTGTGCGTGAACTGACAACTTGCAGAAACATTATTACAGCACTTAGAGCTATTTTTTATTCCTCTATGGGAAGGAATGGAGTTTCCAATTTATCAATCACTTAGGAACTACCATAACCCCTTACTGCCAGCTGATGGAATAGTACATCAGCTGGCAGTATCCCCCGCTTTAAGGTGGGCTCCGGCAGTGATCCCACCTCAAAGCCGGGACATGTATTGCCAATTTTCCTTTAAAAAACAATTTGTGTAGGCAATAACCTGATTTAAACAAATAGATGGTTTTTTCATGATATCTTCCTGTAAAGTTGACCGCTAAGGCCCTTTTCCTCAGGGCAATGATGGGCTGCGCAGGCATGCAGACAAGCACTTACTCTCCATCAGGCCAGCATTCACACTACAGCTCTGACTCTACATCAGGACTATATAGTAATTGTGTGTCTCCTTTCTTCTCCAGGTTAATTGCCTAATAATGTAATCATGCTGAATATCCCCTTCGGAGGATTCGCTCCGCCATGGCTTGGCTCCTGACGTAAGCAGCCCTTAATGAAGCTCTCCTAACCGTTAAGGCTATCAATATGACTGATCCCATGATGGATTTTTTCGATGACACCCACCTCTTCGATGAAACGTTGGGTCTGTCTGACGATGCTTTTGCCCACCATGATCCTGTGTCCCTGGTGGATGAGTTGAACCTGGGAGCAGAGTTTGAACCCCTCCACGTGGACTCCTTAAACCATGTGCAGGACACTCCGACGCACCAAAAACTCAATGAGTTTGATACGCTTAATCAGTTCGATTCCATCAAGTTGCACCAAGTAAGTCGGTCATACAACAGTCCGGTGGACAGTGTCCTGTCTCCACGGTCACAGTTCAGCTGCTCTCCAATACATCCTCCGAGCCAAGGCAATGGCATGTTTGCCGACGACGGAAGCCCCATGTGGGGTCACCAAACTGCCACAACGATTCCAAATCAGAATGGCTCCCCATTCAGCCAACATCACGGACACTCTCAGACTATGCAGCAAAGTAAAGGATTCATAACCCACCATGATTTTGCCTTGTTTCAGGCCAGCGAGCAACAGCAGGTCCCAATACAACAGCAGCACAATAGGAACAGTTTGAACACAGGTCAGGAAACTTTGAATCAACCAAAAACGTTCATGGATGTTAATGTGTCCTTACCCCATAGGACTTCCAATGCCCAGCAGATCCCTCTGGTCAATAACTCCGCTCCACAAGATTCTTTGCCTTTACAACAGTTTTCTCAATCGACATCCACGTCGTTGCGTTTCTGTGGCAATCCAGTGGCGACGCAGCATGACGGCGCGTTTGACAGCCACTCTCCGGCGCCTTGTTCTGTGAATTCTGCACCAACCTTCTCTTCTCATTACCCCTTCTCCAACAATCACCTCAACCACGCTACACATTCACTGTCTGATTTCACCGAAAGTCCAGGGTTTTCAGATTTAGGAGGCAAACAGGCGCCCAGTCCGCATGTTCTGAACCCGAGCGAGCAGCTCCACAGTAATGATTTCCAGATGGTGCATTCGTCACATCCTCAGGGTAACTACAATGGGACAAAAATGTCCCCCATGACCATTAACTTCCCAACCCAAGACGGTCCCAACGTCCGGCTGAGCCACTTTAACGACCATTTGGAGAGCAATGGCTTTTCACCTCTGGAAGACAACCTGCTGCAGCAAGTGGATTCTCAATCGGAGCCGTTTACGGGGCTCGATCCTGTGGATTTGTTGCAAGAAGATCTTTTGCCACATTTCGATGATGCAGCGTATTCTCAAGATGGTTCCAGTTCAGAACATGCCGTCCTGAATCACCCTGGCCCAGAGACTCACATTGAGCCACAGCCGATAAATATCCCAAATGATCTGCTCAATTCTCAGCCTCAAGGCCAACAGCTGAATACATGGAATCCACTGATGTCCAATCACCTCCACATCCACGACAGGCCATACGTGCCTTCACGAGGAAAGGTAAATTGCATTTTTTTTAATTAGATTGCATTTAAAAAAGCCACTTATTTGTCAATAAATAAATACTTGCAATACCGTCCAAAATTGTCCTTTTCGTGGACCCCATAAAGAACCGGAGCCACTGCTTTCAGCTAAAGGAACTGCAATTTCAAAAAGTTTGGAATCGTTAATTTGCTGTCTGAATTGCTGCCCAAAATGTGTAAAGGTTTACCGTGACTTGTTTTTTTATTAATTTAACACCCTGCTCAGGAGTCCAGTGGGCGGTCCTTTTCAGTAATTGACAGCTGAGTAGGACTAAAGTGATGCTGCATTTTTCTCCCCAAAATGATATATCAATCGGCTCAGCTCCTCCAGCTCTATATATAACATGCCTGCAGATCAGATACCATGTTCTTTCAAAAAGGACATTTCACCAGTTTGAGAAGGTTAAACTGGCCATGGCATGCGATAGTGACTGCAGAGCTGAACAAAACATAGTTTTTATTTTTAATTTCTCATCTCCATTACTAAGTATTAACTTGTAAAGATTAGACGCTAATTTCCCCTTTAAGCAAGTAGTTGTTAGCAGAGTTTCATTAAGAAGAGAAGATGACCCCATGGAAGGTCTGACCCGGCTTTTATGTAATGAGACACAGCTCTGCTCTCCTCACTGATTCCACTGCTGACACCTCCAGTTATTATCTTTGCATCAGCAGCTCTCACCCCACAGCACTGTCAGTAGACCAGAGGTGACAATGCTGTAGGATGAACGCTGCAGATGCCATCTTTGCATTCCCATGTGGTTCCAGAGGAGAACATCCTTTTTACTACATACAGCAATACTAAAAATAGATACTGTATATATTATTTGGTATCACCATGTCCGTAAAAGTTTGATCCATGAAAATATCAAATTAACCCATACGATAAACGCTGTAAAGAAAAAAAACATTCCCCTTGAACTGGAGTTTTTCCATTATCTTGCATCCTAAAAAAATGCAATAAAAAAGGTCAAAATGATCAACGTATCCCAAAAATGGTACTTATAAAAACTACATCTCAATTGGAAAATATATCGACTAACACAGCCATCACCTGCCAGCAAAGATTTTTTTATTTTTCTACCAATGTAGATATATGAGGGTTTGTTTTTTGGCGGAGTAAGTTGTGCTTTGTCAGGAAACCATTTGTTTCACCTTTCAATACACCAGAAAACAGAGAAAAAAATCAAAGTGCAACGAAATGATGGAAAAAACAAAACCCAATGTTGCTGGTGTTTTTTGGGCTTCATTGTCATGGCTTTCATTACGCAGCAAAAATGACCTGGCAATAATGTTCTTCCAGTAACTACTATGCCAATACCAGACCTGTATCATTCTATTTCTTTAGTGGTTAAAAATAATGTCCCTGGCTGACCTGCTTGACAGCTCAGATTTTGGGTTTTCCTACCCGCCTGTGACGTGGAGGTGTGCTATCCTCCTGTGTGCTGTCCTCCTGTGCTGTCCTACTGTGTGCTGCCCTCCTGTGCTGTCCTCCTGTGTGCTGTCCTCTGTCCTCCTGTGCTGTCCTCCTGTGTGCTGTCCTCCTGTGCTGTCCTTTTGTGTGCTGTCCTCTGTCCTCCTGTGTGCTGCCCTCCTGTGCTGTCCTTCCTTGTGTGCTGTCCTCCTGTGCTGTCCTCCTGTGTGCTGTCCTCTGTCCTCCTGTGCTGTCCTTCCTTGTGTGCTGTCCTCTGTCCTCCTGTGCTGTCCTTCTGTGTGCTGCCCTCCTGTGCTGTCCTTCCTTGTGTGCTGTCCTCCTGTGCTGTCCTCCTGTTTGCTGTCCTCTGTCCTCCTGTGCTGTCCTTCCTTGTGTGCTGTCCTCTGTCCTCCTGTGCTTTCCTTCTGTGTGCTGTCCTCTGTCCTCCTGTGTGCTGCCCTCCTGTGCTGTCCTTCCTTGTGTGCTGTCCTCCTGTGCTGTCCTCCTGTGTGCTGTCCTCTGTCCTCCTGTGCTGTCCTTCCTTGTGTGCTGTCCTCTGTCCTCCTGTGCTGTCCTTCCTTGTGTGCTGTCCTCCTGTGTGCTGTCCTCTGTCCTCCTGTGCTGTCCTTCCTTGTGTGCTGTCCTCCTGTGCTGTCCTCCTGTGTGCTGTCCTCTGTCCTCCTGTGCTGTCCTTCCTTGTGTGCTGTCCTCCTGTGCTGTCCTCCTGTGTGCTGCCCTCCTGTGTGCTGCCCTCCTGTGCTGTCCTTCTTTGTGCTGTCCTCTGTCCTCCTGTGTGCTTTCCTCCTGCGCTGTCCTCCTGTGTGCTGTCCTCCTGTGCTGTCCTCCTGTGTCCTCCAGTGTGCTGTCCTCCTGTGCTGTCCTCCTGTGTGCTGTCCTCCTGTGTGTTGTCCTCCTGTGCTGTGTCCTCCTGTGCTGTGTCCTCCTGTGTGCTGTCCTCATGTGCTGTCCTCATGTGCTGTCCTCCTGTGTGCTGTCCTCCTGTGTGTTGTCCTCCTGTGCTGTGTCCTCCTGTGCTGTGTCCTCCTGTGTGCTGTCCTTCTGTGCTGTCCTCCTGTGTGCTGTCCTTCTGTGTGCTGTCCTCTGTCCTCCTGTGTGCTTTCCTCCTGTGCTGTCCTCCTGTGTTCTGTCCTCCTGTGCTGTCCTCCTGTGTGCTGTCCTCCTGTGTGCTGTTTTCTGTGTGCTGTCCTCCTGTGCTGTCCTCCTGTGTGCTGTCCTCCTGTGTGCTGTCCTCCTGTGCTGTGTCCTCCTGTGTGCTGTCCTTCTGTGCTGTCCTCCTGTTTGCTGTCCTTCTGTGCTGTCCTCCTGTGTGCTGGCCTCCTGTGTGCTGTCCTTCTGTGTGCTGTCCCTCTGTGTGCTGTCCTTCTGTGTGCTGTCTCCCTGTGTGCTGTCCTCCTGTGTGCTGTCCTTCTGTGTGCTGTCCTTCTGTGTGCTGTCTCCCTGTTTGCTGTCCTCCTGTGTGCTGTCCTCCTGTTAACTGTCTTCCTGTGCTGTCCTCCTGTGTGCTGTCCTTCTGTGCTGTCCTCCTGTGCTGTCCTCCTGTGCGCTGTCCTCCTGTGCTGTCCTCCTGTGTGCTGTCCTCCTGTTTGCTGTCCTCCTGTGTGCTGTCCTCCTGTTTGCTGTCCTTCTGTGTGCTGTCCTTCTGTGTGCTGTCCTCCTGTGTGCTGTCCTCCTGTGTGCTGTCCTCCTGTTAACTGTCTTCCTGTGCTGTCCTCCTGTGCTGTCCTTCTGTGCTGTCCTGTGTGCTGTCCTCCTGTGCGCTGTCTTCCTGTGCTGTCCTCCTGTGTGCTGTCCTCCTGTTTGCTGTCCTCCTGTGTGCTGTCCTCCTGTTTGCTGTCCTCCTGTGTGCTGTCCTTCTGTGTGCTGTCCTCCTGTGTGCTGTCCTCCTGTTTGCTGTCCTCCTGTGTGCTGTGCTCCTGTGCTGTCCTCCTGTGTGCTGTGCTCCTGTGCTGTCCTCCTGTGTGCTGTGCTCCTGTTTGCTGTCCTCCTGTGTGCTGTCCTCCTGTGTGCTGTCCTCCTGTTTGCTGTCCTCCTGTGTGCTGTCCTCCTGTGCTGTCCTCCTGTGCTGTCCTCCTGTGTACTGTCCTCCTGTGCTGTCCTCCTGTGTGCTGTCCTCCTGTGTGCTGTCCTCCTGTGCTGTCCTCCTGTGCTGTCCTCCTGTGTGCTGTCCTCCTGTGCTGTCCTCCTGTGCAGTTCTCCTCTGCAGTTCTCCTGTGCTGTTTTCCTATACTGTTCTCTTTTGCAGCATTATTTTGTTGTCCTCCTTGTTTTGTCCTCTTTTGATGTCTTCATCTTTTGTTTTCCTGTACTGCCATCCTGTGCTGTCTTTGTGTTGTCTTCCTGTGCTGTCCTCTTTTGCTGTTTTTTTCACTGTTGCCTTGTACTCCCCTCCTGTGCTGTCTTCCTGTACTATCCTCCTCTTCTGTCCTCCAGTGAGTTCATTTGCTCTGTCCTCTTTTGCTGCATTTCTGTACTGTCCTCTTGTACATCCTCCTGTGCTTTGCTACAGCACTTGTGCCCACCCATGTGCCGTCTTTCTGTGCTGTGCCCCAGTTCCATCATCTGTACTTCCGTGTGTTACCCCAGTTGCATTAGGCTGCTGGCACCCCTCGATTATCGCTCTGGAGCTGGGGATAATAAGTGGCAATGCCCTCGTTTTAGCCAGACAGAAAAGCATAGTAGATTAGCCAAAGTAGATTTTGGACTATGAACAGTAGAATAGACCCACTAAAAGCATTTTAATCCGTGAGTGAAGATGGGATGAATTTTTAATAAAGACTGCTCAGATTCAGTTCACAGGATAACTACTGGAATGAATGTGGAATTAATTGATTATATAATAATAATCTTTATTTTTATATAGCGCTAACATATTCCACAGCGCTTTACAGTGTGCACACATTATCATCACTGTCCCCGATGGGGCTCACAATCTACATTCCCTATCAGTATGTCTTTGGAATGTGGGAGAAAACTGGAGTAACCGGAGGAAGCCCATGCAAACACGGGGAGAACATACAAACTCCTTGCAGATGTTGTCCTTGGTGGGAACCCAGGACTCCAGCGCTGCAAGGCTGCAGCACTAACCACTGAGCCACCGTGCTGCCCGTATATAATAATTTATTATTATAACAAAATATAATTCACATTTACCGGTACTTCTTTTATTATTGTTTTTTTTCTGCTGCAATTTTTTTGCTGGTGTGTGTCTGAGCACGATACTTACATACCACAAATATGACAGTGACAGGTCATTGGAGACTGCAGTCGATGTCCAACCCTCACATTATACTACCAGTACCAGACTACTGAGCTGTGCTCACTGCTGGATGGTGTCACCTCTGCATTACTGCTCTGAGCGGTGAGAGCGGGGCTGCGGTGGTGAATTCTTCCAGCTCGGTGTCCTGGCATTAGTAGTACAATATAAGGCTGATGACCTGTGCTCACTGCTGGATGGTGTCACCTCTGCATTACTGCTCTGAGTGGTGAGAGCGGGGCTGCGGTGGTGACTTCTTCCAGCTCGGTGGCCTGGCATTAGTAGTACAATATAAGGCTGATGACCTGTGCTCACTGCTGGATGGTGTCACCTCTGCATTACTGCTCTGAGCGGTGAGAGCGGGGCTGCGGTGGTGACTTCTTCCAGCTCGGTGCCCTGGCATTAGTAGTACAATATAAGGCTGATGACCTGTGCTCACTGCTGGATGGTGTCACCTCTGCATTACTGCTCTGAGCGGTGAGAGCAGGGCTGCGGCGGTGACTTTTTCCAGCTCGGTGGCCTGGCATTAGTAGTACAATATAAGGCTGATGACCTGTGCTCACTGCTGGATGGTGTCACCTCTGCATTACTGCTCTGAGCGGTGAGAGCGGGGCTGCGGTGGTGACTTCTTCCAGCTCGGTGGCCTGGCATTAGTAGTACAATATAAGGCTGATGACCTGTGCTCACTGCTGGATGGTGTCACCTCTGCATTACTGCTCTGAGCGGTGAGAGCGGGGCTGCGGTGGTGACATCTTCCAGCTCGGTGGTCTGGCATTAGTAGTATAATATAAGGCTGATGACCTATGCTCACTGCTGGATGGTGTCACCTCTGCATTACTGCTCTGAGTGGTGAGAGCGGGGCTGCGGCGGTGACTTCTTCCAGCTCGGTGGCCTGGCATTAGTAGTACAATATAAGGCTGATGACCTGTGCTCACTGCTGGATGGTGTCACCTCTGCATTACTGCTCTGAGCGGTGAGAGCGGGGCTGCGGTGGTGACTTCTTCCAGCTCGGTGGCCTGGCATTAGTAGTACAATATAAGGCTGATGACCTGTGCTCACTGCTGGATGGTGTCACCTCTGCATTACTGCACTGAGCGGTGAGAGCGGGGCTGCGGTGGTGACTTCTTCCAGCTCGGTGGCCTGGCATTAGTAGTACAATATAAGGCTGATGACCTGTGCTCACTGCTGGATGGTGTCACCTCTGCATTACTGCCCTGAGCGGTGAGAGCGGGGCTGCGGTGGTGACTTCTTCCAGCTCGGTGGCCTGGCATTAGTAGTACAATATAAGGCTGATGACCAGTGCTCACTGCTGGATGGTGTCACCTCTGCATTACTGCTCTGAGCGGTGAGAGCGGGGCTGCGGTGGTGACTTCTTCCAGCTCGGTGGCCTGGCATTAATAGTACAATATAAGGCTGATGACCTGTGCTCACTGCTGGATGGTGTCTCCTCTGCATTACTGCTCTGAGCGGTGAGAGCGGGGCTGCGGTGGTGACTTCTTCCAGCTCGGTGGCCTGGCATTAGTAGTACAATATAAGGTTGACGACCTGTGCTCACTGCTGGATGGTGTCACCTCTGCATTACTGCTCTGAGTGGTGAGAGCGGGGCTGCGGCGGTGACTTCTTCCAGCTCGGTGGCCTGGCATTAGTAGTACAATATAAGGCTGATGACCTGTGCTCACTGCTGGATGGTGTCACCTCTGCATTACTGCTCTGAGCGGTGAGAGCGGGGCTGCGGTGGTGACATCTTCCAGCTCGGTGGCCTGGCATTAGTAGTATAATATAAGGCTGATGACCTATGCTCACTGCTGGATGGTGTCACCTCTGCATTACTGCTCTGAGTGGTGAGAGCGGGTCTGCGGTGGTGACTTCTTCCAGCTCGGTGGTCTGGCATTAGTAGTACAATATAAGGCTGATGTCCTGTGCTCACTGCTGGATGGTGTCTCCTCTGCATTACTGCTCTGAGCGGTGAGAGCGGGGCTGCGGTGGTGACTTCTTCCAGCTCGGTGGCCTGGCATTAATAGTACAATATAAGGCTGATGACCTGTGCTCACTGCTGGATGGTGTCACCTCTGCATTACTGCTCTGAGCGGTGAGAGCGGGGCTGCGGTGGTGACATCTTCCAGCTCGGTGGCCTGGCATTAGTAGTACAATATAAGGCTGATGACCTATGCTCACTGCTGGATGGTGTCACCTCTGCATTACTGCTCTGAGCGGTGAGAGCGGGGCTGCGGTGGTGACTTCTTCCAGCTCGGTGGTCTGGCATTAGTAGTACAATATAAGGCTGATGTCCTGTGCTCACTGCTGGATGGTGTCTCCTCTGCATTACTGCTCTGAGCGGTGAGAGCGGGGCTGCGGTGGTGACTTCTTCCAGCTCGGTGGCCTGGCATTAATAGTACAATATAAGGCTGATGACCTGTGCTCACTGCTGGATGGTGTCACCTCTGCATTACTGCTCTGAGCGGTGAGAGCCGGGCTGCAGTGGTGACTTCTTCCAGCTCGGTGGCCTGGCATTAATAGTACAATATAAGGCTGATGACCTGTGCTCACTGCTGGATGGTGTCTCCTCTGCATTACTGCTCTGAGCGGTGAGAGCGGGGCTGCAGTGGTGACTTCTTCCAGCTCGGTGGCCTGGCATTAGTAGTACAATATAAGGCTGATGTCCTGTGCTCACTGCTGGATGGTGTCTCCTCTCCATTACTGCTCTGAGCGGTGAGAGCGGGGCTGCAGTGGTGACTTCTTCCAGCTCGGTGGTCTGGAATTAGTAGTACAATATAAGGCTGATGACCTGTGCTCACTGCTGGATGGTGTCACCTCTGCATTACTGCTCTGAGCGGTGAGAGCGGGGCTGCGGTGGTGACTTCTTCCAGCTCGGTGGCCTGGCATTAGTAGTACAATATAAGGCTGATGACCTGTGCTCACTGCTGGATGGTGTCACCTCTGCATTACTGCACTGAGCGGTGAGAGCGGGGCTGCGGTGGTGACTTCTTCCAGCTCGGTGGTCTGGAATTAGTAGTACAATATAAGGCTGATGACCTGTGCTCACTGCTGGATGGTGTCACCTCTGCATTACTGCTCTGAGCGGTAAGAGCGGGGCTGCGGCGGTGACTTCTTCCAGCTCGGTGGTCTGGAATTAGTAGTACAATATAAGGCTGATGACCTGTGCTCACTGCTGGATGGTGTCTCCTCTGCATTACTGCTCTGAGCGGTGAGAGCGGGGCTGCGGTGGTGACTTCTTCCAGCTCGGTGGCCTGGCATTAATAGTACAATATAAGGCTGATGACCTGTGCTCACTGCTGGATGGTGTCACCTCTGCATTACTGCTCTGAGCGGTGAGAGCCGGGCTGCGGTGGTGACTTCTTCCAGCTCGGTGGCCTGGCATTAATAGTACAATATAAGGCTGATGACCTGTGCTCACTGCTGGATGGTGTCTCCTCTGCATTACTGCTCTGAGCGGTGAGAGCGGGGCTGCAGTGGTGACTTCTTCCAGCTCGGTGGCCTGGCATTAGTAGTACAATATAAGGCTGATGTCCTGTGCTCACTGCTGGATGGTGTCTCCTCTCCATTACTGCTCTGAGCGGTGAGAGCGGGGCTGCAGTGGTGACTTCTTCCAGCTCGGTGGTCTGGAATTAGTAGTACAATATAAGGCTGATGACCTGTGCTCACTGCTGGATGGTGTCACCTCTGCATTACTGCTCTGAGCGGTGAGAGCGGGGCTGCGGTGGTGACTTCTTCCAGCTCGGTGGTCTGGAATTAGTAGTACAATATAAGGCTGATGACCTGTGCTCACTGCTGGATGGTGTCACCTCTGCATTACTGCTCTGAGCGGTAAGAGCGGGGCTGCGGCGGTGACTTCTTCCAGCTCGGTGGTCTGGAATTAGTAGTACAATATAAGGCTGATGTCCTGTGCTCACTGCTGGATGGTGTCTCCTCTCCATTACTGCTCTGAGCGGTAAGAGCGGGGCTGCGGCGGTGACTTCTTCCAGCTCGGTGGTCTGGAATTAGTAGTACAATATAAGGCTGATGACCTGTGCTCACTGCTGGATGGTGTCACCTCTGCATTACTGCTCTGAGCGGTAAGAGCGGGGCTGCGGCGGTGACTTCTTCCAGCTCGGTGGTCTGGAATTAGTAGTACAATATAAGGCTGATGTCCTGTGCTCACTGCTGGATGGTGTCTCCTCTCCATTACTGCTCTGAGCGGTAAGAGCGGGGCTGCGGTGGTGACTTCTTCCAGCTCGGTGGTCTGGAATTAGTAGTACAATATAAGGCTGATGACCTG